>NC_064633.1:283662100-284288267 GCF_023864275.1 Schistocerca cancellata | reverse complement strand
TGATTACCTCTTATTTTACAAGGACTATTCAAGGAGCTACCATTAGAACCAAGAATGGATTGACTGGATACCACCGCCCACGTGCATGACCTAGTCTAGTCAGACAATGAAATTACAGTATCATAATCACAAGCAAAAGCTCAATAAATATAAAACATAGCTCTGTACTATTAGGTACATGAAAACCACTGACCCCCTTTCCAATGAGAACAAATCGAAAACTCCAACATTATACTACTATCTTAAACACAAAGAGGTGGAGGGATCTCATGAAACTTGGTGGCCTGCTTTGCCAGAATCTTCCTAATGAGTCCCTTATCGCCACACCACATCATTTAGTCAAAATGAAACATATGATTGCAATGATTGAAAAGACACTACTACCCAACAAAGACAAGCTGTCAACCACCTCCTAGGTAGTTCAAAAGGCAGTTGATCACATTCAATATTTATTGACGACAGTAGTTTGTCAAACTTTCAACATATTCTAGTGACCCTCACATCATCAATATTACTGTCAATATTGTCAGTTGGCAATGAAAATTTACAAAGTTAAGATGTCAGACACCCAAAAGAAAGAGGGTGCTGCAATTATATTGTCTGTAACAATTAACTGAAAAGGAGGAAATGGGTCAGAGAGTGGCTGAATGAGTAGAGCTACTCATTCGCATGTTAATTTACTGACTGAAATCAGAATGTACCCAAAAGGTTTCATAAATTATTTTCAGATCAGTCTTGCACTGAATGATACATTATTAGTGTTGATACAACATGAAATAGGGAAGAAAATAAATCAACAAGGGATATATCACTGTTGTTGAGAAATTAGGAGTAACTTCGAGATTTTCTGTCAACAGGCAGGTCATTTGAATGCTTGAAGTTTAGTTCTGTAATGTCAGCCAACACAAGTAGTGGAATTGTCATGGAAACCAGTGAAGCAATTATATCTGTCCTGTAAGGATTTTTTTCATGTAACTAACATAAACATATTTTTATTCACATTCGTGATAATGTAGCAAGACTGACATGCGTTTCATAGGTCTCTTTACTAGTCATTGCAGATACATGACATATTTTTCAAAGTAGAAGCATTTTCCCAAACTACTGTTTTATCCACCAAGCCATACCACATTTTCTAAGTAATAAGATAAGTAACTTCGTAGTGAACCCTCCAGTGACCGTCTTAAATTGGTATACACAATGACTACCCTGGTGCATGTCTATTAAAACTGATTCATGTTAAAAGACTGCTTGAAAATTTGAATCTGAGGTATGATACGCACAAAGAATTGAAAACATAATGAGCACACAGTAACAGCATGTGGCTGGTTCATAAAGCTCTGTAACATCAGCATGGAGAATATTGTAAAAACATCAATTCTCTAACTCACACACTCAGTATTTAATTACAACACTGAGAATATTTTTGGAACCATCAATACCATTCATCAGAATTTCTACTGTTGACAATATATAACCATGCCTTCAGTAGTTCAATATACTGACACTTTGAGAACATTGTTGGGTGTGACAAGGGCTGTGGAGATAATAGTACTTTTGCCCTCTTTAACTTCTGCTTGCTTAACTAAAATCCATGGAGTTATGAAATGAGGCATGCTGAAACAGCAGCCAAATCATTGTAATGTTCAACATAACGTAAAAAAAGGCAGGTGGATGATATAACTATAAATACCGGAAATCTATGGACATACAACACAGATTGCTAGCTTAGTTTTCAATGAACAAAAACATTTTCCTTTTTTTCACCCACATTAAATTATGTTTCAGTCTTACCCACGAGTCATACCTGCTCGAGTAGCATAACACGCAGTTCACTAGCTTGCGAGTCATGGAGGTGAGTGAGACCGAAATCAAATCCAGTAATAACACACAGAGCATTAGGTATTTACGCAATTTACAGACAGATAGTGCAAAGAACTTTCCTGCTTTAGGTTACCTTGATGACTGTGGCATCAAGTAGGGCACCTGGCCACAAAGTTAAAAATTAAATACCCTTAGTAGACGGAACAAACGTTAGGGAAAAGAAGTAGAAGAAGTTATGCTTATGTGAGAAAATCATGTTTCAGTAGTATAATTAAGTGTATATGCGGATGGATATGTGTGTGTGTGTGCGAGTGTATACCTGTCCTTTTTTCCCCCTAAGGTAAGTCTTTCCGCTCCCGGGATTGGAATGACTCCTTACCCTCTCCCTTAAAACCCAAATCCTTTTGTCTTTCCCTCTCCTTCCCTCTTTCCTGACGAGGCAACCGTTGGTTGCGAAAGCTAGAATTTTGTGTGTATGTTTGTGTTTGTTTGTGTGTCTATCGACCTGCCAGCGCTTTTGTTTGGTAAGTCTCATCATCTTTCTTTTTAGATATAACTTTGATATTAATTTTAAATGTTAATAATATTTAGTCTGTATGTTTTCTTAAAAAATAATGCTTACCTTTGTAAGAACACTGTCTCTGTATCAGCTGCACATCATTTTACCTGTGATTATGACGTTTAGTTGTCACCTGACGAAGCCCCAAGAAGCCAAAGAATGGTTTGTGAATAAACAAATAATAATTCCGTAACATCAAGGAAATATTTAATCTTTCATTATTTTTGTTGCGTTCTGCCAAGTACTGACAGAGAATTCATTTCATACTATAAATTCAAAATTGCCTGCGATGAAAAAGACAACAATAGTCTATGACCTCTTGTTGTCTTGAGTCTAAAACCCTGCAAGGGCATCACGATATGTATGAATGTGGATAAATGAATTCATAACCTATGAGAAGAAATAAATACATGTATGACATATGGAAGTTTGGCGTGAAATGCATCCGCACTTGCAAATTTGAACCACCTCCAGCTGTATAACGGAATGACAACTGTGAAAATTTGTGCCAGACTGGGACCCCTATATGGGAATAACAGTAATGGGATGCATGAGTACAAATATGACACATGGACGGTGACATACAGAAGTTCGGGTCTGGCCATGAGTCATGCTTGGATAGCCAAAATGAGCCAAAACGGTTAAGAGGACCACTCGTGTAAGTGGAGAATCCAGTTATGAGTCCCAGTCCAGCACAAATTTTCATTGTTGCCACTCCACTATACAGCTGGAAGTGGTACATTTGCAACTTCAAACATATTTCATGTTTTTCATAGTAATTGTAGTTGCCATAGTGTCTGTTCCTTCAGACAAGATGCATGTCTGAGGGTACATTGCATCATACTTCTTCACAACACAAGAACTGCAATATTGTATCATATGGAAGTTTGTGTTAGTCTGGAGAGCATGCCCACATGGCCTAAAAAGAGAGTGTTTCAAAAAGGACTTAAAAACTTTAAAAATTCATATAAATTTATTGAAAGAAGATATAGAGCTAGGTATAGTGTTATTTTGGAGGGAAAAGATAATCACGTTGTTTTACCTTAAACTAAAGATGTTGTATGTGGCTTCTGTTGGTTATCCTGCAAACATCCCATGGGAAGTTAATTTCTTCCCAGACTCGTTGTAGCATTGCAGGTGTAACTTGCTCAGTATCGGCGTAAATTCTTGCTCTAAGTTCAAGCAGAGAAGCTAGCACACAAAGTACAAACATGATATCCTTGATGAATCCCCATTAAAAAAATCAAATGGTGTAAGTCTGGTGAATGTGGGGGCCATGCAATTGGTGCATCACGGTCAATCCACTGACCTGGAAAGCAGTCACTGAGAAAATCCCGGATGTCAGCCAGGTAGTGGGGTGGTGCACCATCTTGCATGAAGTAAACATTTCATTCTTGGTCCTCCTCATCAATCTGCGATATCAAAAATTGTTGTAACATATCCAGATACACTATCCCATTAATGGTTCTCTCATGGAAAAAGGGGCTGTACACTTTGTTATTAGTCAATGCACAAAAATAGTTCAGTTTAGGACTATCACAAACATGTTGCAATGTTTGATGGGAATTTTCACTGCCCCAAATACTGCAGTTATGTGTGTTAACCTTGCCGCTTAAGTGAAAAGTTGAATCATCAGGATAGATGAATTTGTCCAAGAAATGTTCATCTTCATGTAATCGATTTAACATATCTGCACAAAAGTAATTTTATCGGTGTCTTTTATTGCTTGTATGATCGTCAAACTATACGGTTTCAAATGCAAACAGTTTATCAACACTCACCAAGCAGTCATATGTGGGATTTGCAGTTCACGAGATGCACGCTGGGTCAATTTCATAGAGCTGTTTACAAAACATTGTCGCACTAACTCAATGATGTCATCAGAAGTGCTTGGATGTCCTGATGATTTCCCATGTTTTATCGAGCACCCTGTTTCTACAAAACATTTATGACACTCATAAATTGTAGGCCTACTAGGAGGATCTTTAACATACTTGGTACAGAAATTAAGCTGAACTGTTGTCGCCAACTTTGGGAAACCAAATCACACAGCTATCACACTGGCATCCAGTGAAGGGAGCCATCCTTAATGCAACAGCTGCTAGTGCTCCTTACGATACAATTCGGCACTAGTGAACTATGTGAGACCAACAAACTGACACTACAATCACTTGTGTAGGTACTATGAATTAATTTGTATGAATTTTCAAAGTTGTAAACTCCTTTTTGAAACACCTTGTATTAAGGCAACCACTCGCAATAGGTGGGAAATCTGCGTTCTAGTCCCGATCTGGCACAAATATTGATATGCCGCTTTAGTTAGTATAAACACCTGTATGTATTATTGTTAACTTGAATTTCAGGAATAGTTTTAAATCTTTGACACTGACACACACAAACTGGTGCTCTTCACTGTGTGTTACATTACACAATGTTCCCAAGGATGAGTCCATCAAGCATATGGCAAAACATCCAGAGGGAGGCCATTTACAACAGTGCCGAAATTTGGATAATTTTACATACTGACAATGTGGTCACACCATCTGAAGAATTTTGTTGACAATGACAACAGCCGTGGAAGTCTTGGCTTACACATATGGCATGAAGTTCATCATTGGTGCAAACTCTCTGGTTGATTGCTCACTACCACATCCCTTTCATCTCTAATGACAAATCATGGCAGTGTATATTCTTCCAGACTACTGGCCACTTGTGATTGGGATATTTTTGCTCTACGACATTCCTGCTCCTGTTTTCCCTCAGCTTTGTAGTGGCGACTTCTGCCACAGAATGTATCCGGATGACCAAATGTAGTGGGAAGAGGTAGAAGGCACTGTATTAAGACTCGTTCAAGCTTTCCAAATCATTTATTGTTTCCAACCACAGTGCCTCATTCACCTCGGTCTGCATCACAGGGACCCGCAATGCTGAGGCCACCACCCCAGCGAACCAGTGCAATGGGCTGCTGTGTGTCAGCCTCGTAGGGCCACGTCGTCAGGGCTGCGCCAGCAGCCGGCTCAGCGGTCTTCTTCCCCATTGACTCAGCACTGCTCTGCTGAGAGCCGCCAAGCAGCCCACTGCTTCCTTCCTCGCTGGCGTAGCTGAGATTGTGATGACAACAAGCGCCCATCATACAGTGTCCGAATCTGCGGCCCTTGCCTTGGGATGCCTCTGACATGTGTTGGAAGCTAGGAAGACTGCCCACGATAGTAAGCCAAAGAGCGGCCTGCCACTGGCTGGCTGTCTACAGACCCCGCGTCGGCCTCAGAAGGTCGAAGCAGCAAACTGACGCCCTTGGGATGCTGGAGCCCCATCTGCTGCTACATGTAGCTCGGGGTATAACACGCCCCACCATCCAGGAGAGCTGCCATACTTGAATTACTCTCATTAGAAAATGGCACTGATTTATACTCGGCTGTGCACCCCTGTTTTGCTAACACGCTGCTCCGAGTCACGTACTTACCACACCTAGGTTGTGCCAGTGGGCCCCTTCTGCCTGTAACTTGCGCCATGCAAACTGCTGTGTTTACTCTTTTCAGCAGTTCAACGGGCCTGTGGCCTCTGTTCTACTTCGCAACCGCTGGTCAGCATAGCGTACTGTCTACCGGCCCACGCCTGGATTGTAACGTGTGCACTCAGAAATGTTGCACCGAATCTAACTTTCCAATCTAAAACTGTGGTGCTGCTACATTTTTCCCCTCTTCGGAAAGACCCGGTCCACGGGTCAACCCTTAACTAGCTCTTAACTTGTTTGGGTCAGCACCTATGGCATATTTCCTTACTATTAGAAAACTTAAATGTGGTCTAGTGCCCCTTAAAACCATGACATGAAACAAAAAGTAAAAATTCCTTACTGGACGATCACTGCTCGATCCACCCCTTACCTACTTGTCTCACGCCCTCGGTATCCAATCCACTGGGACTTGGACTACCTTTGGTTCCCTTTTGGGATTAGCTCTACACCTGATAGAAAACAACACATAACAAAGTTAAGGCTGCAATGACACTTGGCACAAAGGTGCTCAAAAAGATCGTTATTTGCCATTGCCTTTCCCTATACTGAGTGACATGTTGGACAAGGTGTTCAGCTGATATGCACCCCTCTTGCTCTAAAATGAACTGGTTTACGGATCTCAACAGACCCGGCTCCAGAGTTTAATTTAACAAGGTCAAATTCTGTCTTGGCAAAAACTCTAAAGTGGCTTCTAGCCAGTACAGCTGTGGCTGTGTAACATTCAGTTGCATGACTCCTGAAATTGATGCTGGAGGGTGGAAGGTTGGTCCTATTATGTTACACTTACTTCCATTGATTAAATTTCCGCTCCCCTTAAGCTCTATACGTTTTGCTTCTGCAAATACTCCCCGCTCAAAACAACTTGCTACTACTACTAAATTCTCATAGGTGGAGAAGATCCAATGCATCCCGACTCGTTGCAAGCTCAAGTTTGGCTCCATGATGTCCCTTAGACAATCTATTCCTTTCCCCCTGGTTAAAAATAACTGCACTGTGCATGTGTCCCATATTTGTAGCCTCACAGATTTTCCTCCAACATTCACTATTTTTGATTCAAACTCAACACCGATTGTGTGACTACTTTCATTCTTAAACTAAATTATATGAACTGGTGCAATAAACACGACTTTCCTGATCCAGCACTGTCGATAACAAAAAATTTAAACAGGAAATCGTATGACTTTGACATCGTTCAACACATATTTATGACGGCTTCACCACAAAATTTACCCTGATGCATTTATTTCTCCAGAACTGCCTTTGATTTCTCCTCCAACAATACTCCACATACGTCAGATGCTACACTTCCCTTTTCAGTGACCTGAGGACAGGGATCATCACCACCCTTCCTCCCTCTTCATAAAGACTGCTGTCCCTAGCAGGCTCACAATACTCGAAAACACGTATAAAATACAATGCCTAATTAATCTATCCAAACCCAATCATACATAACAAGAAAACAAAAAACACTACAAATACTCTACTACTTTCCGGATCGCAACGCATACAGCACTTGATGCTGTACTCTATCTTCCTGGTTTCTCTGTACTTCGCACCTCTCTTCACTCTCTCATTGTTCCTCTTTCCTTCCTGTCACACACCTGGAATCACATCTGGGCAACCCTTAAATGGCCGTAACTGCCCAATGTGTACCATCGTTGTTATAGTTGGCAGCTCAAGCTTAACATTAATGGGGGATGTGGTTTCGACAACTTGGTATGGCCCTTGATACCTCGTGAGGAACTTCTTCGTTCTCCCTTTTTGCTTATAGGGGCTGGACAGCATTACCCATTGCCCCACTCTATACTGCGGTAAACTTCCTTTCCGCTTTAGTGGGTCTTCCTGCCTATCCAAAGGCTTTGTATTTGCCTTTTGTACCCGTTTCCAAACATCCAGAATTGTCCTTGTGAATTGACGTACAGATTCACTGGTCTTTCCTTTCTGTAGCCTCACCAAATCAAACGGTGATGGCATTTTTCACCCGTACACTACATCATATGGAGACAAACCGGTATTTGTATGGACTTTTGCATTGTATGTACATACAATGTGCTTCAAAAACTCGTCCCACTGATGGTGATGAGAATCCACATAAAAACTCAGCATCTTCCCGACTTTTCTGTGTACCTGTTCCGTCCTTCCGTTGGCCTGTGGATGCAATGCGCTCATCCTCAACTTCTTTATGTTCAACAATTTGTCCAGTTCCTTCATTAAATCTGACATGACGTAGGTCCCTTGGTCAGTAATTATTGTCCTCGGTACATCAAACTAAAAAATCCAGTTGTTTACTGAGGCTTGCACGACCATTGCTGCCTACTGATTTGGCATAGCCACCATCTCCATGTACCTTGAAAAATGATCTATTATTGTCAGAATGAATCTGTACACCAATTGTGTTCACCTAAAAGGACCTAAGACATCAATCCCCAGCAAAGGAAAAGGACATGTCGCTTCCGATAATCGTTGTAGCTGTATCTGTTTCCGACTCAAATCTGCTCTCTGGGCACATGGTACACAATTCTTGAGATACTGATCCACATCTACTTTCCTACCTCTCCAGCAATACCTCTCCGCCACTCTCCTATTCATCACTCTACACCCTCCGTGATCATGTGGTTCCTTTAAAACATCATCCCTCAACTTCGCTGGCACTACTACCCTTGGCCCTAACTTTGTTTCCCTGCACAAACGACCATCGTACATATTAAATTGTGGCTGTGTCCGATACAATTTACAATCGTTGTGCGCGTCCTGTAATTCTTGCCATACTGCTAGGTCATAACCTATGACTTCTACTTTTGCCACCTTCCTACTTCGTGCATCCACATTACCGTGCTTCTTCCCAGGCTTGTGCACCACCTCGTAGTCGAATTCACTAAGCCTCACAGCCCATCTAGCTAGTCTAGTGGACGGATCCTTCAACTCCAACAACCACTTCAATGCAGCATGATCTTTCACTACCCGAAATCTTATCCCATATAAATAACATTTAAAATATGTGATTCCATAGATTATGCTAAGCATCTCCCTCTCAGTTGTTGAGTAATTCCTCTCCACTGCATTCAACTGCCTATACACATAGGCCACAAGATGTTCTTTCCCATCAATTTCCTGACTAAGAACACACCCTAATGCCTGATTCGATGCATCACATGCAAGTATGAACTCCTTTTCAAAATCTGGAAACACAAAAATTGGACTTGATGTTAACACTTCTTTCAGTTTGTCAAATGCTTTCCGACACTCTTCTGTCCACTCAAATTTCACACCCTTCTGTAACAATTGTGTCAATGACTGTGCTACATCTGCAAAACCATTCAGGAACTTTCGATAGAAATTGCAAATTCCAATGAATGACTGCACTTCCTTAACCATTTTCAGTTCCCGAAAATCCCTTACAGCCTGTACCAACCTCCGATCTGTTCACACTCCATTCTTACTGATAATATGACCCAAATATTTTACTTCTTCTAATACAAAATGGCACTTCTCCAGGCTCAACGCCAAATGAGCTGAGAGAGAGAGGGGGGGGCAAGAAAACTGACCGTAATGCAGGCGATGGGCTCGAACATCGTACTGGCAAGAAAACTGACCGTAATGCAGGTGATGGGCTCGAACATCGTACTGGACAAATGACGTCTGCTATTCTGACACCAAATGTAGTGGCGACTTCTGCCACCGAATGTATCAGGGTGACCCAATGTAGTGGGAAGAGGTAGAAGGCACTGTATTAAGACTCGTCTGAGCTTTCCAAATAATTTATTGTTTCCAACCACACAGTGCCCCGTTCACCTCGGTCCGCGTCACAGGGTCCTGCAATGTTGAGACCGCCACCCAGGGAACCAGTGCAATGGGCTGCTGTGTGTCAGCCTTGTAGGACCACATTGTCAGGGCTGCGCCAGGATCCGGCTCAACGGTCTTCTTCCCCATTGACTCAGCACTGCTCTGCTGAGAGCCGCTGAGCAGCCCGCTGCTTCCTTCCTCGCTGGCGTAGCTGAGATCGCAGTGACCACAAGTGCCCATGATACAGCATCCGAATCTGTGGCCCTCGCCTCGGGATGCCTCTGATGTGTCTTGGAAGCCAGGATGACTGCCTGCGGTAGTAAGCCAAAGAGTGGCCCACCACTGGCTGGCTGTCCACAGACCCTGCGTCAGCCTCAGAGGGTCGAACCAGCGATCCACTGTGGACTGGGACGCTGGTGCCCCATCTCTGCTGCTGCGTGTAGCTTGTGGTGTGACACGCCCCACCATCCAGGAGAAGTGCCACACTTGAATGAATCTCGTTAGAAAACGGCACCTATTTATACTCGGCTGTGCGCCTCTGTTTTGCTAACGCACCACTCCGAGTCACATACTCACCACACCTAGGTTGCACCAGTGGGCCCCTTCCGTCTGTAACTTGCACCATGCAAACTGCCGCATTTACTCTTTTCAGCCGCTCGATGGCCCTGTGGCCTCCATTCTACTTCGCAACCGCTGGTCAGCGTAACTTACTGTCAACTGGCCCGCACCTGGCTGTAACTTGTGCACTCAGAAATGTTGCACTGAATCTAACTTTCCTATCTTAAACTGTGGTGCCTCTACAGCTTTTTGCAAATTGTCATCATCACTGTCACGAGCAACTTTTCTGGGATTTTGTGCTGGATGTAACTAAACTCAACAGAAAAGGTTTTCAAATGAAACAGGTGATTACGAATATCATGCATGTTAACTGGAGGCTGCAGACTTTCTGGCATTACATGGTTTAACAAGTGAGCTGTTAAACTGTTGGGTGACATCCTGTGCTGTTTCTGTGGTTTCTACACATATAATGCCCATAACTTGTTCTGAACATCTGTTAGATTTAATCCATCTTGTACAACAAGTGTCAGCATATCAAACTCGACTGTAATAATATATCCACAAGTAACAAAATGGCCTAAGGCTGACACAATTCATTTCATCGTCTCTTGTACCATATGCAGCAGTTGTGTAACATAGTTAATCTTTGAAATTATGTAGAGGCACTTGTGTAACATAGTTAATCTTTGAAATTATGTAGAGTGACAAAGGCTACTTTTTGGATTTTGTCGAGCTTCGTAATATAGTTGAACCATGACACATGGTCATTCGTCTTTTGATCATCTGTGGGGCGCATGCGTGGTGTTACCAAAGAAATTCACTGTGGTATGTGGGAGTTAATCGCTGGATTCGGCCTTGACCAGAGAGTGGCCTCCATACAGCAAAGGCGAGTTCCACTGCACACATAACAAGAGAGGTGTATGGAGTGGGCCTGCAGGTGAGATGGATGAGGTGAGACAGTGTTTGGACTCTGTGCGTGTGCTGACATTGGGTCCGTGGCAAGTCAAGGAAGGCAGGTGGATTGAGGTTCATCATCATGGATGAAGAAGATGGGAAGTGGCTGTTGACTATACACATGGTTTGTCAACCTTTGCATATTTTGAGGCATTGTGGTCATTCAAACACAGTGATCCAGGTTTCAATCCTGCCGAAGGAAGTGGTTATGTTGAAGAGTGTGGTATAACAGTGTTATAAATGAGTATCTGTTACAAGTGTGATGGGATATTGAGAATGCCACTGACCAAAAGACTCTTGCAAAGATGAGTTTCGAGGAACTATTGTGTTGCACATATTTCAATTTTATGACACTTTGAGGAATGGCAAGCTGATTTGTATTTTGTGGTGTAATGTTCATATTGAGGTCAGAGAGAACTGTGACAAGTAATTTTGGAAAGCTGACCAGTGAAAGGGGTGGGTAAGTGATTAGTAATTATTTGTTTGTCCTCGGTAGCATATGATAAAAGTTTGACAATTGCAAAACGAAAAAGTAAAAAGCTATGCATGTAGTTCTAAATTTGTTCAATGTGTAACAACTGTCAAAGAGTAACTGATGCATGTTTTTAATTAAAGCTATCTAATTTCACAAATTTCCTCAAATTATGATCAGTAAGTTAAAAGATTTTTTTAATTTTAAAAGGTTGAAAATTCTGAATAAACAAGGTGGTAACAGACATTGTGAGTAAAGTTTTATACACAAACAGAAGAGCAACTTTAAACAGCCAGGTTGGTTGGTTGGTTGGTTTGGGGAAGGAGACCAGACAGCGAGGTCATCGGTCTCATCGGATTAGGGAAGGAAGTTGGCCGTGCCCTTTCAAAGGAACCATCCTGGAGCGATATAGGGAAATCACGGAAAACCTAAATCAGGATGGCCGGACGCGGGATTGAACCGTCGTCCTCCCGAATGCGAGTCCAGTGTCTAACCATTGCGCCACCCCGCTCGGTAAATAGCCAGGTACACTATTGTACGGCATTAATTGTGATGACAGGTTTCAGCAAACTATGTTGCCATCATCAGATCTTATGCAGTATATTTCACTGAATGTTGACCAAATGCAATGTATATTGTATTGTATCATAGAAAGATATTTCATGGACATGAGAAAAATAGTGTAGCAAGAAGTCAAGCATAAAATAACTATTACATGAAACAATGACACACACACACACACACACACACACACACACACACACACACACACACACACACACACGGGAAAATGATCATAACATTTTGTTGGACTACTTTCTGAGCCACCGATAGCTTTAATAATGAGTAATAAAAGTAATTTTTCCATCTTTTAAAATTGTGATGGATTATTTATGACAAATTTCATTAGAAAATATATTCATTGTGACAATGCAGTTAAAATGTATAGCTCCTTGGAGAGGTACCTACATGACATCCGTGGATGAACACTACATTTTATTCTTGTTGCTCACTTTTGTACACTCAATACTTTCTTCCTAAGTGATGAATTACTGCAGAAAATTATTCCATAACGCATTACTGAGTGGAAATAAGAAAAATGTGTCAGTAGGGTTCAAATGGCTCTGAGCACTATGAGACTTAACTGCTGAGGTCATCAGCCCCTAGAACTTAGAACTACTTAAACCTAACTAACCTAAGGACATCAAGCACATCCATGCCCAAGGCAGGATTCGAACCTGCAACCGTAGCGGTCACGCGGTTCCAGACTGTAGCGCCTAGAATCGCTCGGCCACCCCGGCTAGCATGTCAGTAGGTTCGTACATTTGTTTCCAGGATTAGCAATTATACAAGGAGCAAAAGTAACTAAACTTAGTTGTCTGAGAAGCTCAGTAACATGCTTCTTCCGGTTCAAGTATTCATCAATATGAACATCCAAAAATTTGGAGCTTTCTACCCTATTTACTGACTCCCACTCAAGTAAAACATCAATTGTTGGTATGACTTTATTTGTTGTACAAAACTGAATGTAGTGTTCTTTTTTCTTTCTTTCATTTTTATAAATTTGAGGAACATCCATTTTCAGAGGACCACTAAATCGTTCTTTGGAAAATATCATTTACCATTTCTTCTGTCACTTTCTCTCTAATGAGATTTATCATCTGCAAAACTGGCATCATCTACAAAAAGTACTAATTTTGCTTGTTGAATGTTAAGTGAAGATCATAAATGTGTATAAGGAATAGGAGTGGACCCAAAATTGAACCCTGTGGAACTCCCTTTGTGATCTTTCCACAGTCACTACAGTTTTCTATTTTTCTGAAATTGTCGGAGTTCTTCAGCAAAATATTTTACATTCAGTTTATTCAGTACGATTCAAACCAGCTGTGTGTAAAGCCATCAATTTCATACAACATGATTTTCTCAAATGGAAATGGAAATGCCGTGTGGCGAGGGTCTCCCGTCGGGTAGACTGTTCATCTAGTGCAAGTCTTTCGAGTTGACACCACTAAGGTGACTTGCGTGTCGATGGGGATGAAATTATGGTAAGGACAACACAATACCCAGTCCCTGAGCAGAGAAAATTCACGACCTAGCCAGGAATCGAACCTGGGCCATTAGGCATGACACTCCGTCGCACTGAGCACTCAGCTACCAGGGTCGGACATTTTCTCAAATAGAGTAATATGATCTACACAAGATCACAAAAAATACCATCTAGCGATACATTACTATTTAAGGCTTGTACTATTTAATGAGTTAATATATAAATAACATTCTCATTCAAGAAATCCTTCTGGGATCCAAACTGTGATATGCTAAGTAAATTGTTTCCATTTAAGTATGGGACTACTCACGAGTACATTACTTTTTGAATACTTTGGAGAAAATTGCCTGTAAGGAAACTGGATGATAATTGCTTGAGTCTGTCTTGCCACCTTTCTTATGAAGAAGTTTAACAATTGCATATTTTAACCTATCTGAAAAAAATTCCCTGTGCCAGTGATGCATTGCATATATCACTGAGGACATTACTTAGTAAGCTGGAACAACTTTTCAGAATTCTGTGTGAAATTTCATCAGCCCCCCCCCCCCCCCCCCCAAGTGTATTGATTTCAATGGAATGACATTTTTAATATATTCTCTTCCTTCTTCAACTGCAACATTTCGTGCTATATTTTTACTACATTTGGAAAGTGACTGCTGAAAGTACTTGCAATTTGTGAAATATCAGTTCCAACATTGTTATTTAGTTTAGTTGTTATGGAATCTGTCTGTTTTCCTGTTTGACAATGTCTCACATAGTTTTAATCTTATTACCTACATTATTTGTTTCTGTCAGGACACGCATACTTATGGGCATTTTAATGGTTTTCCTTAAAATTCTACATTATTTTTTTTAGCATGCAAGTGATATCGGTTCTTGACTTAACTGACCATTACAGGGTGTATACAGGGACAAGGAAAAAAAATTCCCGGATTTCTCCCGGATATCCCGTTTACAAAATATGCTTTTTCCCGGGCGACCTACTGTCACTTAGCACAGAAAAAGTTCCCTCGGAACTGTAAAACTTATCAATCCTTTGAATGGTTAACGTTTTATATAATCGCGTAGAACTTCCCGGAAAAAAAAGAAAAGCCGGAGCAGAGAAGCTTTGGAAAGACCTTTGATTTGCAGCAACATATACGCTGCATATTTTCGTATTACGAAAGTATAAATTCGAATTGCACCAAACACAGCTTGTTAGTTTCCGGAGCGTTGCAACCGAGGTTGTGATGTCCTTTTGTAAGCGAGTCATATCTCAAGCCACGAGATCTCGCCAGCCGATGACAGCAGATATTCAGAGCATAGGGCACGTGTTATAGTCAGCCACTAGCAAGATTACTGGTTACATAGCGCGAACACACAAGAGGAAAAGCTAACGGTTTACATTAACGTACACAGTACCGTATATCTACAAGAAAAGCTAAGCTTTCACGTGTAATATTGGTCTTTTTTTTTGGTGTGATATACTTTAAGATACATCACACAAATGTGCCAGTAAATTTAAAATTGTGACATAAATGCCTCGGCTCGAAATTCTTGAAGTGGCTGGTCCTCAAACTGTTCAGTTTCGAACGCTCTGTGATTTAGATATCCATCCCACTTTCACACACGTAACATAATTCATCTTGCGTAAAAAGAAATTTACTTTGAAAGTAACGCTTTTCTAACCACCGTTCGCAATACTGTTAGTTATAGGTTCGATTTACCAGTTGCCAGAGAGCGCCAAAAACGAATTATTGTGCGTGTGCAACTGCAGTGGTGTAGGAAGCCCGCATGTTCGTGTGTATAAAGCACTAAGAGAGCTTACACTACACCATAAAAGAAACAGGGCATCAGAGGATACTCCAAAAGGCATCAAAATTTCGTGAATCATACTAAAATGCATAATTCGGCTTGAAGTGCACATTGGTTTTTTCCAAATTCACAATGAAGTAGGTCCCATCTGATATTAAGCTTTTCAGTGTGATTTTTGGGATGTAAATTTTCTTGGAGTACCAGTACTCTACGATCTCATGTTTGGTTCTTTATTATGGCATAATGCCATACATGGCAGAAGATGATAACGTGCACTTGAAATTCACCGAACAGTTGGAAGTATCCAAAATTGTTAAATGAAACACTTCGTTTCAAATAAAATGATTGCCTCAGCGGAATTTCTTTAGCAAACTTGCAAAAATAAATTCATTCTTCTGCAAGGCGATTAATGCTTGACTGCTACTAACGTGGAAAGAAAATAAAATCAGAAACTGAAATTAATAATATATTTTTGCCCTCTGTAATTATGTGAATGCATTTTAATTCACTTGATAGCTCCCGGCCACAGAAATCCGTTTTGTTTTCATTTGACGTGGGAGCTGTACACGAAGAGAAGCAGCGAAATCACTTAACGTAAACACGGGTCACGTGGAGACTAACCCCCTCCCCACTACAACTCAGACAACTCTGTGCAAGCGCGAATCTGGCAGCTAGGGCGCGCGAGAAAAATTTTTCTCGTTTGCATCTGGCTGCTTGCTGCTACTACCGATGCAGCTAACAGCCAAACTTCAAGAAGCGGGAAGCGAGAGAAGGTACTGCTTATACGCGAGTCAAATGCGCATGCGCAACAGACAGCTGGCAACTGGTCAAACGAACCTAATGTGAACAGTTGTGACGTCATGCTCATAGCAAGCAGTTTATTGTTACGAAGAATTACAGTCTGCGCCCTACGGCCTTTAACATATTTTTGCTATCTGTAGACGCTTGTGCGTGCACGGTGTTTTGTTGTCGTAAAATGCACATTTCCTTTGCCACTACAGTTTTATTTTTTTCCCTCTCGCTTATATTTTATTGCTGCAGTATCATTCTCCAGTAGCAGGATACAATAACATTCTTTGCTAGAGAATCAATTCTGCAGTCAAAACTACAAAAATGTAACTGAAAACTAAAACAATGGAAAATTCCCGGAATTCCGAAAAATTCCCGGGTTTTTCCCGGTTTTCTCCCGGATGAAAAAATTCCCGGGTTTTTCCCGGTTGTCCCGGGTCGTATACACCCTGCATTACATAAATTTTCCTCTTCATCTTATATGAGATTTTGATTTCCTTAGTTACCCACATGACTTACTTGTTTTTTTAATGGAGCTTCTCCATAACATGCACCCACAGCATCATCTGGCAAAAGACCTGACTCACACTGCTCATCTTCCCTCTCTTTGCCTCATGTGTTCTTCCCTAGCCTCTCTCCACTTACATCTATCCAGATAACTACTTTTGACAATCAATGTTGTGTGTACTCTTCCTGGAAAAAGAGCACAAACCTGAAGAATGTAACAAAGTGTTTCTAATTTGTTACAGCTCTTCTGAGTACTTGGGATTCAGAAATTTGCGGAAGAATCAATCTGTAAAAATCACCACAATACATTTAAATTTAATTCAGCTCGTAAATATGTGTACATTTTGCAATTACTATGTAACATTTTCAGCTTGCTTCGGGCTGAATATATTCACATAAAATACTTGAGTTCATTTGCTCATCTTGGTAGTGTTTACTCCCTAACAGAAAAACACAGATAAAGTATATATATAAGTTTCTAACTGAGAAAACTCGGCTGTTTCTCTTCCTGAAGATTTATGAGTAAGGCACATACTGAAGTGAATACTTACAAATGGATACATGTGATTCCAGAATGTGTGGAACACAAACCTCAACAAACAAAAATACCCAGACAATTCTTCACAGAAGAAATAAAAAGCTGCAGCACACTTAACCAGATCAGTTGGCCTCTAATCTTCCATTTCTCTGTGGATGATAGAGGTCACAGGCCGGAGTGATGGATCGGCAGAGGTACAAGAACTTCCTCCTGATGTTACTCGTTTGTAGTCATTTAGAAGACGAACATGATGGCCGTGGCCTTTATGTCTGCAAAATGAAAAGAGCTTTCTGAAAATATAATTGAGATTCTATTGACCATTTACAGTGTGAAATTTCCATTTACGGAAGCAGATAATTCATGATTATTGTTGCCAATAATGAGAACACGAGTCAGTATTCTCTAAAATGTTTCTAATGAATATACCTGACAAAAAAGCTAGCACTTACTACAACAGATTTGTCAGATTCATAATGTATTTAATCCTGGTATCCCGGCTCTAGCATGGTGAGTAAGGTTTCACCAATAAATGGGTACACCAATAAATCATTAAATATGTATGCATTTACATCACATCATTAATAAGACTCATAGTTGGAGATCAAATTCAAGTTGTATAAGGACAGAAATGGAAATCAGTTGTGTATTTTTCAAAGGAGTTACTGTAGAATTTGCCTTTATCAATTTAGGAAATTATGGAAAATCCTAATCTGAAAGGTCAGTGGGGATTTCAGCCTGGCTCCAGCCAAGTGACTGTCAAGGGCGCCATTACACATGGATGGATGCGTTTATACTCTAGACCCTCTAAAACACCACAGAAAATACTGGAATAAAAATTAAATTTTCATTGATTTTGTATTTGGTGCACGTCTCTAATTCAAATATTCATGAGTGTGATCGATTATTTAGTGACATATTTCATCATCTTCAGTCATGATTTGTGGATTATTTCGCTGTTCATTAGTCTTAGGTGCAACATTAAAATTAGGAAATTGAACAAGCTCTTAAATTATTCCATTGATGTAAATTGTCTATACCAAGTAAAGTGACTTAGACAGGCCACCCCACAAACATCCAGAATGTGTAAATACAGAACTAGTTATTGAATTATTCCAATGACCTAAGTTCTCTACACCAGGTTAAGTGGCTTAGACAGGCCACCCCACAAACATCCAGAATGTGTAAATACAGAACTAGTTATTGAATTATTCCAATGACCTAAGTTCTCTACACCAGGTTAAGTGGCTTAGACAGGCCACCCCACAAATATTCATAATGTGTAAATACACAGTCTAGTCACATTAATGTGACCATCTGTCAAAAGCCCGAATAAACTCCCTTTTGCCATGCAGAAATGCAGGAAGAGAGTCAATGAGGTTCTGGAAGGTACTGAGAGGGATGTGGAGGCATGCCGACTACAATGCCATGGCCAGCAGCATTAGGTTCCTTGGTTGATGATCCATGACTTAAACAGCCCGACTGAAATAGCCCCATAGATTCTCGACTGGGTTTTACACCAGGGAGTTTGGAGGCCAGGGAGCACAGTAAACTCATTCTGGTGTATGTACATACACTGTGAGCTGTGTGACATGCTGCATTGCCTGTTAGTAGATGCCATTGTTCCAAAGAAGAAGGAAGCTTGTAGGGGTGGTTATGGTCCCCAAGGATAGATGCTTACTGCTGTTGATCCAATGTGTCTTCCAGAATGGCAAGACCACATAGAGAATGCCATGAAAACATTCCCCAGACCATAACGCTCCTTCCTATGACCTGGGCCCTTTTGACAATTATTGCATCGCTGTACATACTGACAGTCATTGGTCCAACGGAGAGTAAAATGTGATTCATCTGAAATGGGCACCTACCACCCATCAGTGGATGTCCTGTTGCAGTACTGGCATCCAACTCCAGCCATCATTGCTGATAAACAGCAGTCAGCATGGCAATGTACCACATGTATGGCTTTGCAATTCATGTATCCAATTATCTAAATATGGCAATATAACTTTGCCGAAACTAGCAATTAGGGTTTATATCAACTATGATCTGAACAATAAAACTTCTATTTTGGAAGCTTTTTTGCAATGTATAAAGATTGCTCTACTTCTGACAATGACAGGTAATTACAGTAAAGTACATCAAATTGTAACATTCATTTGGAGTACACGAATCTGGCAGCTTGGGTGCGCCAGAAAAAGTTTTTTGTGTAGCATGAACGTTTCTTGCTAGCGCTCCAATGGCACTTCAAGCAGCCAGAAGTGGGAGAAGGCACTGCTCTTACTCAACTCAAATGCACATGTGCATGAGCCCGCTGACAACCGTTCGAAATGAACATAACATAAACACTTGTGACTTCACACTCATTGGAAGCAGTCTGCTGTTATGAAATATTCCATAGTCTTCATCCTGAAGCCTTTGACACATTTTGCTGTTTATCTGTTCTACCAGTGAAAACTACAAAAAATTAACAAAAGACTAAAACAATGAAAAATTCCCAGAATTCTACAAAATTCCTGGGTTTTCCCTGGATTTCCTGGTTGTCCTGGAACTTATACACCCTGGATACACACTCTCCATCCCATCTGACATCTCCTCAATTTCTAGTGCAGCAGCTAGAACTCATGTCAACAGATCTTCCTCTGTCTCTATAGGAACCTCATAAAACAAACTTTGCACACGATCCCACAAAAAGTAGTCCATAGAAGCCGGACCGTTTCGGCCTACCTATCATTCACCATACCATCTGTTGTGATGTCTGCGAGCCATAGGTGAGAAGTGAGACGGTACACAATCATGCTGAAACCACATTTCCTGACAGATATTCGTGGCAAAGCTTCCAAAATGAGTCCAATATCATAGGCAAATCAAGTATGCACGATTAATTAGCTTGAGTGGAAGCATATATGGCCAAATGACATGACATGACCTTCCAAGAAGACCTGCCCACACGTTAATACAAACTGGTGCTGAAATCCCTGAAAATGCATGGCACGAGGGTTTTCTTCTGCCCAGACATAGTTGCTTCGTGAATTCAGAACACAGTCCCTAGTGAACTTACTTATATCTGTGAACAGAACTCAACGTGGAAACAGTTCTGCACTGACGCAGTGGTCAGGAATCAAATGCAATAGGCAATGCATTGTGGAAAATCAGCTGGACCCATAGTGTGTACCCTTTGTAAGTGGTATGGATGTAATTGTTGCTCACATGGAAGGTCCCAGACAATACTATCTAACACTCACTGCACACACAATTTTTCAAGTACTTATTGCCAGGTTCTCTTCAATGCAATGTAATACGTCTTCTCCAAATTCAGGTGTGCAGCATTGCTGTGGAGCACCACAGTCCTGCCTTCTCACAGTGAAGGTACCTGTTTCTCGCAGCAGCTGCATAACTTGGGAAAAATGTTTGTGCGATGGTGTGCTACGTGGTGGAAAACCTTTATGGTACAGCTGACCAGCAGCTCCTCCCTTACCTCGAGCTTTGCTATAGACAAGGAGCATGTCTATGTGTTCCAAAAATATGTACCAAACCATGTTTACTATATCAGAGACACACATTGAATAGGTCTCACAGTAAGGCAGGTTTAAGTGACAACAGATGACTGTCTGAAGTAGTACACAACATTTTCTCTATCCTACTGTACACCATGACAAGTATCTCTAAGACTTTTATCTTTTCCTCAGCGCACATGAACGCATTACACATCTGAATTATTTGTAGAATGGAAATGGTACTTTCCTGTACATGGGTTCCTATTCAAAATGTTAAGTATTCACTCCCATCTACAAGCCCTTAAAGTTTGTAACGAAAATTTCTGAACACCCTGTATATCAGAATGAAGTTCGGCCAAAAGTTTGACAATTGTTTTTATTTTGCTTTACTGGCTTCACAGATTAACCTGGCATGTTCAGAAGCCTACAAAACTTGGGATACTAAGTAAAGTTTTGTAATACACATCTTATAATTTACATAAATGTGTGGCCAAGTTCTAATGATTTATAGTATCTCAAACTTTGTAGGCTTCTGAAGATGATAGATTAATCTGTTAAGCCAGTAAAGCAAAATAAAAATAACTGATGACTGAATTTTATTCTGAAACATAATTGTTGAGTTGTGAATACTGATGTACGATTTACTTATTTGCTCAAGAATAAATGTCTAATTCAAAACTCACCTGACTTCTGTGCTTTGTTCTTGACTAATTAAATCCGTATTCAACGTAAACAGGACAGTGCGATATGGAACTCTTGATGATCCTTGTAAATGTGATGCCTGATCAAGTTCACCATTGTAAACTAGAAGATCATCTACCAATATCTAGAAAAAATTTGAATTATATTGAGTTGCTGTACAAATGCAATATTATTTATAATAAAAACACTGCTTTAACATATTTTAATACCAGCCTCACTTAAAAAGTTTGCGTAAAATGACCCTGTATAAAATGTATTAGAATTATTCTTAAAATTATGAGACTTAATGAGAATTCTGGACTTTTGGAAAACTTAATTTCTCATATTTTTGAAGTAGTCTCCACTAAGTTACATATGCAAATACTTCCTTTTTAACCAGTCAGAAAAAATTAATACAATAAACTTCTACTCAAGCTTGTTCTTGTATGTTTCACTTTGTATATTTTGATAAATTTAGGAAGAAATACTCCTAAATAACAATTTACAGTTACTGTCCTCCCTTCTTCATACGTTACTGGGGAGCTGTTCCAATTTACAATCTTAACAGTGTAAGGAAGCTTATTACTCACTCTATTTAAGTTCTCTACATGTTTTGTTGGATGAGCACCATGAATTGCCACATCACCTCTGGCTCACATTAATACATCCATACTTTACCACCAGATATGAAAATGACTAGTGATTTTCAAATGCTGGGATTGAACCTGGCATCTGTAATCTACAATAATCTCTCAGACGAATGACCAGGCGGTTCCCACAGACAGACACAACATTTTAACAACAGGACGAAATGTCATCACCAGACAAGTTGATGCACTGATATTGAGAGTTGGAAGTGATGCCTAACTTGTGGGATCCTAATCCCTCCCAGAGATGGCACCGATGAACCAGACGTCCTAAGTTTGCACACCAATACTTTGTTTGGTTCACTATCACACGGACCAACATCCCAGTAATCCCACTGACCACAACTTCACTCTACTGTTAGCACTGGGCTCCCTAGGTTTAGCGTCAGCAAAAATAAGAAGTCTTTGGCCAAACAGTGTGTATATTTTCATGTTGTGCCAACTTTTGAGAAAAAACAATGCAGTCACTACATAGTGTACATGTGATGAATTTCGTCTGCTGTTTTGTAGTGTTGTATTTGAATATTCTATCATGCTTTTATCTCTAGCTTACAGTAGTCTATTTGTTCTGCAGCACAATTTGTCTCTACTCTTCACTCTTCATCTTGACAGTCATGCAAGGCGAGGAGCTAATATTTGTTGTTCACCGAGACCTATTCTCTCACAAGAATACTTGAGTGAACAGCATTTTTCCAATTTTAGCATGTTGATCATTGGACTCTAGTTTTGACCTCTATTTTTCTTTAGACAGATGGAGGATGATATAATAAGGATCCCCAAGAGTTTAAATTATATTGTCTCTTTTATGATCAAAACCCAATCTGCACCACTGTTTAGTCAAAATATGTGGAATGTTTGGTGATATCTTAAACATGCGTAATAGTGGTGTGCAGTTCAGAGTTACCCTACAGTTTTCATCATTTGAATTATATCTGAAACCTCACATTGACAGTTGTAATGCTCAGGAGTGACCCAATTTTGGTGTGCAGGCAAAATATGTATCACACCTGTTGCTTCTCCATACTGTGGGCAACTTACTATAGGAGACTTTGTAATGTCAGAGTTGACTGTCACTGGAAAGTCCTGTTTGAAGAAGAAATACTTTGCAGAAGTTCTTCAAGTTGATGAACAAGCAGAGCAGGTCTTGCTGAAGTATATGCAACCCAGTGGAAAATGCTGGATTTGGCCCACAGAAGATGACATATCTTGGTAAAATATTTCAGTAATCTCCCAGAAAGTAAAACCACCCAAGCTGTTGAATAACAGGGGACAATTTGTTTTTCAGTAGTATTGAAATAGGCCTAGTTCTCTCTTGTTTAAGTTTTTATCATTTTAACATAATAATTAAAGTATTTTCTTGCTGTTTTGTTTTAAATTTCACTCAATAATATTGATGTATCTATGTGTCACACCCGCAACATGAAGGGAAAAAATATGTTGTCTTTTGGAAGTGTCTGTGAATAAAAGTTATCATATCTTGTATTTTATTACTCCTTCCTTCACTGTGTGGAAAATTATCAACCATCCTGATTCAGAAGTAGAAGACAAAATAACTAAAGAACACGGCTATGGGCAAATGAAGGGTAAAGTTTTGTCACACCCACAACACTTCTTCATGATTTTTTTTAGCAGGTTGAGTGTAAAATTAAGAGCTAAAATTTTTACAGGAGCTTTATAACATGCTACTCTATTCTCTAAATTAAAGTTAGCCTTACGTGCTCTTTCCTTCTGACTGAAACTTGCAAAACTGTGCTACAGCAAATTATCTTCCATTTAAAGTAACATGGTGTTATGTTAGGGTTCATTGTGTTCGTTTGAGGTAGGATGTATTCTAATGTGTCTTTCTCATGTGGCAAAATTGCAAACATGTTGTGCATGTAGCAGAAAAGAGCAAGTGTGCTATCATGAAGCTGATTTCAGTGCTACCTATTCAAAGGGATTCACATACAGAATCGCAACAGTAGGGCAGATGAGGCTGCTCTCTGCTACCTTAGACTGTTCATGCAGATGTACATCACGCAAGGGAAACCTTTGGTGACCCACAGGCCTGATTCACATACTTGCATAAGCTCAGGGGCTGCCTTCTCACACAAAAGCACCGTTCCCAGCACAAGAAGTCAAAACTCTAGTGTGTGAGGTTAATGTTTATGGGTTAACACACCAATATAAACGTTACCCCTTTCCTGAGATGTGATGCCAGCAAATTACGCCTCAACATACCCATTTTTGAGAGTACCTTCATTTTTTGTTCACCTGGAATTTCTTCCATGGGCCAGATGTGGCTTGTGCACCACTATTTGCTGCACATGATCTACAGCAATACTCGACAAGTGACCTGATGGTGTGTGGCAGAGGGTACTTCTCGTACCAATAACTGGTTCCCATTTCCTTGTTCCACTCGCAATTAGCATGCAGGAAGAATGACTGTCAGTATGCCTTTGTTTTAGCTCTAATTTCTTGAATTTTCTCATGTGGTCATGGAGGAAGTAATATGTTGCCAAATTCTTCCAGAAAGAGCTCTCTCGAAATTTCAATAGCACACATTTCTGTGATGTACAATGTCTCCTTTAGTGTCTGTCATTGGAGTTCATTAATCATATCCGTGATGTCCCATGTCAACTAAATGTTCTTGCGGCAAAATGCACTGCTCTTCATTGGATCTTCTCTACCTCTTCTATCAGTCCTACCTCGTATTGGTCCCAAACTGATTAACATTACTCAAGAATCAATCAAACTACAAAAATATGTCCAGATAGGGCAGTGTCTCATTAAGTCTGTCATGTCATTGAATTTCTCACCAATTTTGTTGAGAGACTCTTCTAGCAGCACACTGATAAAAATGGAAACCATTTGAAAGTTGAAATGGATGTTAGTGATAGTACAATTTTTTCTATATCAGAGCTTTAGATAGAGAGAGAGGGGGGGGGGGAATAGGGGGGAAGCAATCATATACATGAATTATTTTTTTATATAGTCTCCACTTGCGCACAAACACTTTGACAGTGGCATCAAATCAATGTCCTCCAACTGCTTCCTTCACTGTCCAACAAATGAAAATCACAGAGTGATAAGCCCAGATTGTTGGGAGGATGGTTTGATGTGGTCCAGAACAATTCCTGAATCTTTTGTTGAGTTCCAGCAGCTGAGTGGAGTCAAGCATTGTCATGCAGTATGATAACATTCCGGATTGGAAATGCGCCCTTTTTCTGACGATATGCAAGTTTTGTTTGGTCCAAAAGTAGGCAATAGTACACAGTAACCGTAACCACAGTATGAAGAAAGCTGATGAGACTAATTCCTTTAAAATCAAAAAAGACTGTTGCAAGAATCTTCCTCATGGAGAGATGGGTTTTAGCTCTGACAGGCGCAGATTCGTCCTTTTTGTGGCATTCGATGCTGCTTTTTTCAATTCCAAGGTGTACTGGTGCACCCACATTTCATCGCAGATCACAATCAGGCACAAAAAATGTTTCTCTTCAGTTTGGTAGTGTGTCAGTAGCCATTTGCCCACCTTGATACGATGAAATTTGTGCTCTGCAGTGAGAAGACAAGGCACCTACCTTGCAGACACTTTCTGAAATTCAAGGTTGTCAGTAATGATCACTTGAGCACTACTGTAACTCATGCCAACCTCAGTAGCAATTTCAATAACTGTTATTTGGTGATTGTTCTTGAATGGGCTGGCTAAAAATGATAATATTCTGCTCAGTCATGCTGATTCTCAGGTGATGTCTGTGAGCTGCAGTCTCAACTGTTTCTCATTCTTGTAGAAACTGTTTACACCACATGTACACTTAAGTCTTTTTCAGATGCTGTGCCCTAACTGTGCTGCAAGTATTTTCAAAATTTCACACAATTTTATGCCCTCTGTTGTGAGAAACTTGATTATAATGAGTTGCGCAAAAGATGAAGGTACCTCTTGCTACAACACTGTGATTCTAACTAAAGAAAAAGTACGGCAAAATTCTAGCTGTGGAGAGCAATCACTGGAAATCAAAGCAACAATGAGCAGATACCGAACCACTCTCCAGTTACAGAAAGGTGCATAAGTCGAAAATTCTGGTATATACACTCCTGGAAATTGAAATAAGAACACCGTGAATTCATTGTCCCAGGAAGGGGAAACTTCATTGACACATTCCTGGGGTCAGATACATCACATGATCACACTGACAGAACCACAGGCACATAGACACAGGCAACAGAGCATGCACAATGTCGGCACTAGTACAGTGTATATCCACCTTTCGCAGCAATGCAGGCTGCTATTCTCCCATGGAGACGATCGTAGAGATGCTGGATGTAGTCCTGTGGAACGGCTTGCCATGCCATTTCCACCTGGCGCCTCAGTTGGACCAGCGTTCATGCTGGACGTGCAGACCGCGTGAGACGACGCTTCATCCAGTCCCAAACATGCTCAATGGGGGACAGATCCGGAGATCTTGCTGGCCAGGGTAGTTGACTTACACCTTCTAGAGCACGTTGGGTGGCACGGGATACATGCGGACGTGCATTGTCCTGTTGGAACAGCAAGTTTCCTTGCCGGTCTAGGAATGGTAGAACGATGGGTTCGATGACGGTTTGGATGTACCGTGCACTATTCAGTGTCCCCTCGACGATCACCAGTGGTGTACGGCCAGTGTAGGAGATCGCTCCCCACACCATGATGCTGGGTGTTGGCCCTGTGTGCCTCGGTCGTATGCAGTCCTGATTGTGGCGCTCACCTGCACGGCGCCAAACACGCATACGACCATCATTGGCACCAAGGCAGAAGCGACTCTCATCGCTGAAGACGACACGTCTCCATTTGTCCCTCCATTCACGCCTGTCGCGACACCACTGGAGGCGGGCTGCACGATGTTGGGGCGTGAGCGGAAGACGGCCTAACGGTGTGCGGGACCGTAGCCCAGCTTCATGGAGACGGTTGCGAATGGTCCTCGCCGATACCCCAGGAGCAACAGTGTCCCTAATTTGCTGGGAAGTGGCGGTGCGGTCCCCTACGGCACTGCGTAGGATCCTACGATCTTGGCGTGCATCCGTGCGTCGCTGCAGTGTTGAGCAATTCGGCGGTACGTCCACCCGGCCTCCCGCATGCCCACTATACGCCCTCGCTCAAAGTCCGTCAACTGCACATACGGTTCACGTCCACGCTGTCGCGGCATGCTACCAGTGTTAAAGACTGCGATGGAGCTCCGTATGCTACGCAAACTGGCTGACACTGACGGTGGCGGTGCACAAATGCTGCGCAGCTAGCGCCATTCGACGGCCAACACCGCGGTTCCTGGTGTGTCCGCTGTGCCGTGCGTGTGATCATTGCTTGTACAGCCCTCTCGCAGTGTCCGGAGCAAGTATGGTGGGTCTGACACACCGGTGTCAATGTGTTCTTTTTTCCATTTTTAGGAGTGTATATGATTCAACCTTGTAAGTCCAAATTATTAGAGCTGGTATATGAAGTCCAACAGGTTGTGAATGTGGCTTTACATTTGTTTGACATATAATTGGGCCTGTCCAGCTACTTGGCAAGGCATGTTGGATCCCAATATAGCTGATTACTGGACCAAGTAGTACACTTTAATTGTGATTCTGGTAAGTTCATATACTCTTGATGGCATGTATTCTGTTAATTCTCAATAGCCTCAATTTGTAGACCAGATGGCCAGTGTAGTTTCAGTACTTTGTAAGGGTACTAATGTGTTTAATATACTACGGAGGTACAAGCAGAACAACAGTAGTCTTGGCAATAGGTATAACTGAGTAATCATGAATAGTTTCACATATAAGGCATTGAGATAGGTTTGCGTATTATTAGTCATGTATTAGTAGGATTCTGGGTTTGTTTGTTTGTTATTTTATGTTTGAGGTACCCCTAGAGCATCACACAGTGATGAAAGACTTCAATTCAATATGCTTATGTTATTGGCAGTAATTCCTTGGAGTCTGCAGTGCTGTGCACCTCGCCATGGAGCCTGACCGTGGTGAAATTCCATAGCTTGAGCTTTACAACAGTTCAAGGTCTCTCTGTGAACGTACTGTATGAAAGAAGGAAAGGGTCAATAGAGAACTATCATGTTTTGTATGCCAAGAATTTGAGTTGCTAAATGTTCACATTGTAAATGTGATAATAAGTCCAAATTTAGTTCTGTGTGTTGGATTTGACCACGTGGAATTAATTATGCACGAAATAGGAAGAAATCTGTCTTGGCAGCAGCAATAAACATGAGATTGCCTGGCACACAAACAAGAATTAAGAAGCTGCCACTAAGAGGTATTTAGGGTATTTAGCTGAAAATAACTACTTTGATTAAACTCAATCATCTCTAATAGATTAATTATCAACTGCAATGGATATTTCCATGCTAACATCAAGTTAAACTACACCAAGAAGAGTTGTGATTATGTGTGCATCCACCCACCACTACACCCACATGTACCTCAATGGCGGTTGGCAGCGTTCAACAAGAACCCTCCCTTAGTTGTCCAATGTCACATTGCAACACACTGCCCCAACAACTGGGGCACTAGCATAAGCAGTTACAGTGCCAGTTTAGAACACAGACAACTGTCTGATTGGTCATACTGTAAACAGTGATGTGTAACATTGTGTCAAACAACTATATACAACTTTTGCAGGAGTTAACTAATGGGAAGTGTACAAGATACAAAATATCCATATGCAGACATTTATTAGTATTAATTAAATATTGGTACTTATAGATTTTTAGTACTTTCCTCAGTAAAGTATTTTCCTCTCAAAGACAAGCAAATAACAGTCAAAGGAGTTATGTAAACATGCATGCAACATTTTGACCAATTAACCAAACAAATCAATAATATATTTTCTAAAACAGATACCATGTTTAATCAAATGGAGGAGAAAATGTCTGACCACACATCTCAAATCAATGGTAGGGTGGATCATTTGGAACATAGATTAGACATGGGATTCAAACATGTTGAAGAGATAGATATATAACTAGAAATTGTAGAAGATAAACTATGTAGCAAATTCGAACATATACAGGGTGGTCCATTGATAGTGACCGGGCCAAATATCTCACAAAATAAGCATCAAACGAAAAAACTACAAAGAATGAAACTTCACTAGCTTGAAGGGGGAAACCAGATGGCACTATGGTTGGCCCGCTAGATGGCGCTGCCATAGGTCAAACGGATATCAACTATGTTTTCTAGAATAGGAACCCTGATTTTTTATTACATATTCATGTAGTACGTAAAGAAATATGAATGTTTTAGTTGGTTTCCCCCTTCAAGCTACACAAGTTTCGTTCTTTGTAGTTTTTTCATTTGACGCTTATTTCGTGAGATATTTGGCCTTCCCTGCACAAGCTATTAAATTAACGAAGGGTGAGTTAGTTAAAAGAGTAGATATTTTGGAAGCAGAACTACTAGAAATGAAAACTAGCTTACAGAAAGTGACAAATAGGAATACAGATATGATATTGATAATGATTGATGAACTGGAGCACTGATTTCAAAATGGAAAACATGAAAAAGAACTTACTGATGCAGTATATTGTTATAATACCATTCAATTTCATAGTTCACCACTGTACCAATAGGAGGAACTTCTATACTGAATAACACTGAACACCCTAATAATAACACACAAGTAACCCATATAAATAACAATACTTAAACTCAGACTGCAAAAGTCAGGAAGAAAGAAAATGACCTTAAGATGAGTCAACTAGAAATAAATTATATTACAATTCATGTGAGGGTTTTACAACTATATTTAAAAGCAAAAGTCACAATCAAAAATTTCCCAATTTTAGACCATCCGGTGATGTACAACCTATGTTATTTTTAAAAACTTTTAAGACTATGTAGCCAGACACTTAGACTCACCACAATAAAATTATATTTGTGGTAAGTCATACAATAGCAGACACAATACAATGGGACATGCTAAAATTAGATGACTTGAAAATATATAATGATGTTGAGGTCAAATTTATGTCAAAGTACGTGAGTGAAGGAGCTCCTAATTAAACAAGGCTATGTATAAGTGGCAATCAAAAAGTTTATGTTTGAAGGCATTGCTGCAGCATACATGCAAACCAGCGTGTGATATGAACCAATTGTGTAATACATCAAGACAAGATGGAGAGGTAAACAACAATAATAATGATAAAATAACAATAATACAGAATGGGAAAACAATAGGCTTCCAAGGAAGCGTTCAGTCTCTAGAAGCAAATGAAAAAGTGCCACATCTAATCAGTTCACATTTAATAAGATACAATACTGCAAATAATGTCATAGACGAGATCTTAGAATAAAATAAACTGCCAATTAAGGAACAGGTGAACCAACACTTCTCCCTACATCTACATCCATACTCTGCAAGCCACTTGACGGTGTGTGGCGGAGGGTACCCTGAGTATCTCTATCGGTTCTCCCTTCTATTCCAGTCTCGTATTGTTCGTGGAAAGAACGATTGTCGGTATGCTTCTGTGTGGGCTCTAATCTCTCTGATTTTATCCTCATGGTCTCTTCGCGAGGTATACGTAGGAGGGAACAATATACTGCTTGACTCCTCAGTGAAGGTATGTTCTCGAAACTTTAACAAAAGCCCGTACCGAGCTACTGAGCGTCTCTCCTACAGAGTCTTCCACTGGAGTTTATCTATCATCTCCGTAACGCTTCGTGATTACTAAATGATCCTGTAACGAAGCGCGCTGCTTCTCTATCTCTTCTATCAACCCTATCTGGTACAGATCCCACACTGCTGAGCAGTATTCAAGCAGTGGGTGAACAAGCGTACTGTAACCTACTTGCTTTGTTTTCAGATTGCATTTCCTTAGGATTCTTCCAATGAATCTCAGTCTGGCATCTGCTTTATTGACGATCAACTTTATATGATCATTCCATTTTCAATCACTCCTAATGCGTACTCCCAGATTGTTGTTGTTGTTGTGGTCTTCAGTCCTGAGACTGGTTTGATGCAGCTCTCCATGCTACTCTATCCTGTGCAAGCTTCTTCATCTCCCAGTATCTACTGCAACCTACATCCTTCTGAATCTGCTTAGTGTATTCATCTCTTGGTCTCCCTCTGCGATTTTTACCCTCCACACTGCCCTCCAATGCTAAATTTGTGATCCCTTGATGCCTCAAAACATGTCCTACCAACCGATCTCTTCTTCTAGTCAAGTTGTGCCACAAACTTCTCTTCTCCCCAATCCTATTCAATACTTCCTCATTAGTTACGTGATCTACCCACTTTATCTTCAGCATTCTTCTGTAGCACCACATTTCGAAAGCTTCTATTCTCTTCTTGTCCAAACTAGTTATCGTCCATGTTTCACTTCCATACATGGCTACACTCCATACAAATACTTTCAGAAATGACTTCCTGACACTTAAATCTATACTCGATGTTAACAAATTCCTCTTCTTGAGAAACGCTTTCCTTGCCATTGCCAGTCTACATTTTATATCCTCTCTACTTCGACCATCATCGGTTATTTTACTCCCCAAATAGCAAAACTCCTTTACTACTTTAAGTGTCTCATTTCCTAATCTAATTCCCTCAGCATCACCCGACTTAATTTGACTACATTCCATTATCCTCGTTTTGCTTTTGTTGATGTTCATCTTATATCCTCCTTTCAAGACACTGTCCATTCCGTTCAACTGCTCTTCCAAGTCCTTTGCTGTCTCTGACAGAATTACAATGTCATCGGCGAACCTCAAAGTTTTTACTTCTTCTCCATGAATTTTAATACCTACTCCGAATTTTTCTTTTGTTTCCTTTACTGCTTGCTCAATATACAGATTGAATAACATCGGGGAGAGGCTACAACCCTGTCTTACTCCTTTCCCAACCACTGCTTCCCTTTCATGCCCCTCGACTCTTATAACTGCCATCTGGTTTCTGTACAAACTGTAAATAGCCTTTCGCTCCCTGTATTTTACCTCTGCCACCTTCAGAATTTGAAAGAGAGTATTCCAGTCAACATTGTCAAAAGCTTTCTCTAAGTCTACAAATGCTAGAAACGTAGGTTTGCCTTTTCTTAATCTTTCTTCTAAGGTAAGTCGTAAGGTCAGTATTGCCTCACGTGTTCCAACATTTCTACGGAATCCAAACTGATCTTCCCCGAGGTCGGCTTCTACCAGTTTTTCCATTCGTCTGTAAAGAATTCGCGTTAGTATTTTGCAGCTGTGACTTATTAAACTGATAGTGCGGTAATTTTCAAATCTGTCAACACCTGCTTTCTTTGGGATGGGAATTATTATATTCTTCTTGAAGTCTGAGGGTATTTCTCCTGTCTCATACATCGTGCTCACCAGATGGTAGAGTTTTGTCATGACTGGCTCTCCCGAGGCCATCAGTAGTTCAAATGGAATGTTGTCTACTCCCGGGGCCTTGTTTCGACTCAGGTCATTCAGTGCTCTGTCAAACTCTTCACGCAGTATCTTATCTCCCATTTCATCTTCATCTACATCCTCTTCCATTTCCATAATATTGTCCTCAAGTACATCGCCCTTGTATAAACCCTCTATATACTCCTTCCACCTTTCTGCCTTCCCTTCTTTGCTTAGAACTGGGTTGCCATCTGAGCTCTTGATATTCATACAAGTGGTTCTCTTCTCTCCAAAGGTCTCTTTAATTTTCCTGTAGGCAGTATCTATCTTACCCCTACTGAGACAAGCCTCTACATCCTTACATTTGTCCTCTAGCCATCCCTGCTTAGCCATTTTGCACTTCCTGTCGATCTCATTTTTGAGACGTTTGTATTCCTTTTTGCCTGCTTCATTTACTGCATTTTTATATTTTCTCCTTTCATCAATTAAATTCAATATTTCTTCTGTTACCCAAGGATTTCTATTAGCCCTCGTCTTTTTACCTACTTGATCCTCTGCTGCCTTCACTACTTCATCCCTCAGAGCTACCCATTCTTCTTCTACTGTATTTCTTTCCCCCATTCCTGTCAATTGTTCCCTTATGCTCTTCCTGAAACTCTCTACAACCTCTGGTTCTTTCAGTTTATCCAGGTCCCATCTCCTTAAATTCCCACCTTTTTGCAGTTTCTTCAGTTTCAATCTGATAATCTCCCATATAATTTATGGAATTAACTGCTTCCAGTTGCTGACCTGCTATTTTGTAGCTAAATGATAAGGGATCAATCTTTCTATGTATTCGCAGCACATTACACTTGTCTACATTGAGATTGAATTGCCAATCCCTGCACCATGCGTCAATTCGCTGCAGATCCTCCTGCATTTCAGTACAATTTTTCATTGTTACAACCTCTCGATACACCACAGCATCATCTGCAAAAAGCCTCAGTGAACTTCCGATGTCATCCACAAGGTCATTTATGTATATTGTAAATAGCAGCGGTCCTGACACTCCCCTGCGGCACACCTGAAATCACTCTTACTTCGGATGACTTCTCTCCATTGAGAATGACATGCTGCGTTCTGTTATCTAGGAACTCTTCAATCCAATCACACAATTGGTCTGATAGTCCATATGCACTTAAAGGCACAACAGGAAACGTGCCAGTAAATACAATACTAGGCTGAGGCAGTGACGTGTGCATGATAAACCAGAACTTTCTGGAACACAATACAGTAGTATGCAGCATATGTTCCTTCAGCTTCTAGTAACTGGACTCAAAATAAAAGGAATCACAGAAACCTTTTGCAAACCAGCACAAACAGGATTTTTAGTAAAATTCAGTGTCAAGGGATATATATTTGACTACCCCAAAAAGTTGAACTAGACTTTATGAGTGGCTAGATAATATATCCTCATATGAAAGACAATGAAATGGTAACACTACATTTTGAACAAGTTTGTTCACATTTATAGTAGAAACTAGTGAGTCGGTGCATAAGATCATGACGTTCTTCCATAAGACACATAACAGAGACTTCAGTCATCAATAATATACTATTCTTCACTATTTACAAGAGTCTGCCAATGCTGGGGACACTTTTAGATTCTGCAGTTAAAGAAATCACATAATTCTGAGGCGAAGAACTCATCGAGCCATGTCCAGAGTACATCTTCATCCAAAAAGGAAGTTCTGTGAAGGTTTTTCGATAGAGAGTGAGAGTGGAAAAGGTAGAATTCTGAGGATACAAGATCAGGTCAATAAGGTGTGTGCTGGGTGACTTCCCAAACCAATTCCTGAAAAGTGTTTTTTGTCAGTCTAGTGAAATGTAGGTGGGCATCACCAAGAAGTAACATCACTTCATGTAGTCTTCCTGGTCATTGTTCTTGGATTGTGTCTGCAAGACATCTCAGGTGTTGACAATAAATGTCAGTAGTCATGGTTACACCTTGGGGAAGCAATTTGTAATACACCACACCGCTACTGCTCCACCAGATGCATAACATTTTCGTTTGGGGATGTGCACAGGTCTTTGTACGGGAAGTTGCTGCTTTATTTGGGCTCAACCATTTCTTTCTTTTCCTTATTTTAGCATAAAGACACCATATTTCGTCACCAGTAACAATATAGGGTAGGAATGGTTGTTGCTGTTCATGAGCCAACTGATGACAAGCAAGCACAGATGCACATCTGGCGAGATGCTGATTTTTGTGATTCTGGCTCAGAACTTTTGGTACCCAAACACCCCATTTTTCAACCTCGCCCATCACCTGGAAATATTGCATGATGGTTGAATGATCACATTTCATCACATTTGTCAGTTCTTGAGTACAATGATGTGGATCATTGTGGATTAAGGTGTTTAAACGATCTTCATCAAACTCTGAAGGTCTTACTGAACATGGAGAGTAACTAGTGTCAAAACAACCCTCCTTAAAAGGACAAAACTATTTTCTTGGCATGCTCTGTCCCATGGCATTATCCTTATACACACTGCAAACATTTGTGGCTACCTCCGTGCTGTCACCCTCTATTGAACTCAAACAGAAGAATACGCTGGGTATGCTCCAATTCCTCTACTTATTGCTCCATTTTCTAGTGTCCACAGCTCCACTCACTATCTACGAATGACAAAAGACAATATATAAACGCAGATAGAAACAGTGAGGTACAAATAAAAAAATTACTATTGATAAATAAACCCATAGCAACCGGAATACCAACTGCAAAACAAAAACGCTACAAACTTATAAACCAACCTAATATTTTACATGGTTATGACAAAAGTGATACAAACTATTATAATGTGCAAATAACTGAAGGGACCACAATTTATAATATGAGTAAAACAACAGGGCTAGGAATAAAAGAGAAAGCACATATGACAACCTTACTCACTAAACACACTGACATTTTCTCAATGAGGCCAGGAGTCAGCAAAGATTTTGTCTATTCATTAAAGATAAAAGAACAGAGCAATTTTATGTAAAGGCATACTCAATAACTAGCAACAAAAGAGTCAGAACAAGAGGAAATTAGTAGACTCATTTCATGGAACGTTCTGAGTATCCTGACACTTGTTATAACAAGCGGTTGGTTGTGGTTAAAAAACATGATGGATTGGTGTGACTGACATTTGATGGGAAAAGAGTTAAAAAAATACTTGAGTCAGAAAGGAACAGACCTTTCACTACTTAGTAACAAAGTTTTTGGGAACAAAATACATTATTACCATGAATTTTACAGCTGGATACTGGCAAATTCCATTAAAATAGAATCAAGAAAATATACTGCATTCCTTGTCAAAGGAAGATCATATTATTTCAAAGTTTCTGTTTCAATGTTTGTCAGAGTTTTAGATAAAACTATAGACTTTTAGACTTTAATGTATGTTCATGATATAATGATCATATCCAGAGCCTGGACTGAACTTTTCACTAAATTACACTCACACTCACACAATTAAACTTTCAAAACAACTGTTTGGTACAAGTGAAGTCAAATTTTTAGGCCATATAGTGAATACTGAAGGGATAAAACCAGATCCACATAGACTGGGTGAATTAGATCAGTGTCCAGAGCCATCAAATAAGAAACAATTCAAATCATCCTCAAACTTGTAGGATTTTATACGAAATGTATTCTGAATGCCATACTAAACACACCACACATGATGGCCCTGTTCAAACAGAACATACCTTGCCAATGGATGCAAGATTTCAGTATAGAATTCAATAGAATTAGGGACAGTTGGGCATAAGCACCATTATTAATTCACCCAAACTTTGACCGATCTTTCCACTTGGTGATAGATGCCTTGGACTATGGTTCAGGAGAGACAAACATGCCATGGAATAGATCACTCCCCAGTTATGTTCAGAAGTCGAATGCCAACACATTAGAAAAGGAATTATGCAATTACTGAAAAGGAAATATTAGTCATTGTATGGTTGCTTAGAAAATTTAAAGATTTATTACACGGATACGAGTAACTAATACACACTGGCCACAGCCTTTACAATTAAATGAAGATGTGCAGGATAGAGGCAATTTTGCAATATATTTCCTAAAAATAAATAAATGTGAAAAGGACATTAGATTACTTTGTCATAATTTAAATACTGCACTGTGCCAGTATGACATATTAAATGCACATATACATAATTCAAAGCAGAATCCGGAGGAGAATAATACCCACTGGAAGATCCACAAAGGCCTCTTATTTTACAAAAACAACTGAGAGAACAAATGGTTATTATGCATTCCTTAAAGTAGTACTAAATTACTGAGATTGTACTTAGACTTAGGCTGTGCCCATTCTTTGCCCAAGAAATGCATAATTTATATGAGGAAATACTATTATATTAAAAATATGCCCTGAGAAATTAAGAGAATATTGAGATCCTGTGAAGCATGCCAGAAGTAAAAATACGAACTCTGAAGACACACACCATGCTATACCCACCAATACGAAAAGCATCATGACATTTATGGCTGTGGACTTTCACGGTCCACTGCATACATGGCAGGAAGGTACGACATACATCTTCACTATTTTAGAGGGCTGGTCAAAACTAGCTGAATTGTATACTTTAAAAAGAGCTACAACCAAATGCATAACATTTAAATTGAGAAAGGATTACTTCAAGCATGCAGGACGACCTAAGAATCTCTATCTGATAAAGGTAAACAGTTTAAGGCGTTTCCAGCTTGGGAAAATGTAAATCACATCTTAATCTATCCACAGAAAGGATGATGCTGAATTAGGTAGGCTGTCTCTGACATCTTGCACAAACAAGGATTCTAAATGGGTGCACCTAATGGCAGACTTGGAAAAGGTAATAAATGAATTGCCCCACTCTGTCACTCAAGTTTCTCGAGAAGAGCTTTTAGGATGACAAACAGAAGGATACTAATATTAAAATGTACTGATGACCAATATAAAATGAGTGTACCCAACCTGTGTCAGGCATTAGTATTACAGTTTCTTTAATCAAAGAAGGAAAAAGAAAAGGGTAAAAGGTACTCCAATACTATATACAGTACAAGACCTGGTTCTAGTTAAAAACTGTAAACACGATTCAAAGAATTAAAAGTTAATCGGTAAGTTATACAGGACCTCAAGTGGTTACAAAAATGCCACGCCCAAAAACAACAATCTTAATAAAACTGTTAACAAGAAAAGCGAATGGCATGTACAGCGCACAGAACTAGCTGCCTTTCGCAGTGAGAATAAATATTCCTTATGTCAAACTTTTAAAAAAATTGCACCAATTTGGAGGACAAAGAGATATGGGTAATACTTGCTTTATCTTAAATATAATTCAGGTATATTTCTATACAATCTCAGGAGAGTGAATGAAGGAAATATTGTTTTGTAAGTACTCATAGTGGATGGTAGCAGCTGAGTTATTAATATGTAATGCTTATTTATTTATTTATTTATTTATTTATTTATTTTTTTTTTTTTTTTGGGGGGGGGTGTAAGGACTGGGCACTCTAGCTGAGGGGTAGCATGTGATAAATCCATCCATCCACATCCACATTTACACTCTGCAAGCCACCCAACGGTGTGTGGCAGTGGGCACTTTACGTGCCACTGTCATTACCTCCCTTTTCTGTTCCAGTCACGTATGGTTCGCGGGAAGAACGACTGTCTGAAAGCATCTGTGGGTGCTCAAATCTCTCTAATTTTACATTCGTGATCTCCTCGGGAGGTATAAGTAGGGGGAAGCAATATATTCGATACCTCATCCAGAAACGCACCCTCTCGAAACCTGGACAGCAAGCTACACCGCGATGCAGAGCGCCTCTCTTGCAGAGTCTGCCACTTGAGTTTGCCAAACATCTCCGTAACACTATCACGGTTACCAAATAACCCTGTGACAAAACATGCCGCTCTTCTTTGGATCTTCTCTATCTCCTCCGTCAACCCGATCTGGCACGGATCCCACACTGATGAGCAATACTCAAGTATAGGTCGAACGAGTGTTTTGTAAGCCACCTCCTTTGTTGATGGACTACATTTTCTAAGGACTCTCCCAATGAATCTCAACCTGGTACCCGCCTTACCAAAAATTAATTTTATATGATCATTCCACTTCAAATTGTTCTGCACGCATACTCCCAGATATTTTACAGAAGTAACTGCTACCAGTGTTTGTTCCGCTATCATATAATCATACAATAAAGGATCCTTCTTTCTATGTATTCGCAACACATTACATTTGTCTATGTTAAGGGTCAGTTGCCACTCCCTGCACCAAGTGCCTATCCACTGGAGATCTTCCTGCATTTCGCTACAATTTTCTAATGCTGCAACTTCTCTGTATACTACAGCATCATCTGCGAAAAGCCGCATGGAACTTCCAACACTATCTACTAGGTCATTTATATATATTGTGAAAAGCAATGGTCCCATAACACTCCCCTGTGGCACGCCAAAGGTTACTTTAACATCTGTAGACGTCCCTCCATTGATAACAACATGCTGTGTTCTGTTTGCTAAAAACTCTTCAATCCAGCCGCACAGCTGGTCTGATATTCCGTAGGCTCTTACTTTGCTTATCAGGTGACAGTGTGGAACTGTATCGAACGCCTTCCGGAAGTCAAGGAAAATAGCATCTACCTGGGAGCCTGTATCTAATATTTTCTGGGTCTCATGAACAAATAAAGCGAGTTGGGTCCCACACGATCGCTGCTTCCGGAATCCATGTTGATTCCTACAGAGTAGATTCTGTGTTTCCAAATACGACATGATATGCGAGCAAAAAACATGTTCTAAAATTCTACAACGGATCGACGTCAGATATAGGTCTATAGTTTTGCGCATCTGCTCGATGACCCTTCTTGAAGACTGGGACTACCTGTGCTCTTTTCCAATCATTTGGAACCTTCCGTTCCTCTAGAGACTTGCGGTACACGGCTGTTAGAAGGGGGCAAGTTCTTTCGCATACTCTGTGTAGAATCGAATTGGTATCCCATCAGGTCCAGTGGACTTTCCTCTGTTGAGTGATTCCAGTTGCTTTTCTATTCCTTGGACACTTATTTCGATGTCAGCCACTTTTTCGTTTGTGCGAGGATTTAGAGAAGGAACTGCAGTGTGGTCTTCCTCTGTGAAACAGCTTTGGAAAAAGGTGTTTAGTATTTCAGCTTTACGCGTGTCATCCTCTGTTTCAATGCCATCATCATCCCGGAGTGTCTGGATATGCTGTTTCGAGGCACTTACTGATTTAACGTAAGACCAGAACTTCCTAGGATTTTCTGTCAAGTCGGTACATAGAATTTTACTTTCGAATTCACTGAACACTTCACGGATTGCCCTCCTTACGCTGACTTTGACATCGTTTAGCTTCTGTTTGTCTGAGAGGTTTTGGCTGCGTTTACACTTGGAGTGAAGCTCTCTTTGCTTTCGCAGTAGTTTCCTAACTTTGTTGTTGAACCACGGTGGGCTTTTCCCGTCCCTCACAGTTTTACTCAGCACGTACCTGTCTAAAACGCATTTTACGATTGCCTTGAACTTTTTCCATAAACACTCAACATTGTCAGTGTCAGAACAGAAATTTTCGTTTTGATCTGTTAGGTAGTCTGAAATCTGCCTTCTATTACTCTTGCTAAACAGATAAACCTTCCTCCCTTTTTTATATTCATATTAACTTCCATATTCAGGGATGCTGCAATGGCCTTATGATCACTGATTCCCTGTTCTGCACTTACAGAGTCGAAAAGTTCGGGTCTGTTTGTTATCAGTAGGTCCAAGATGTTATCTCCATGAGTCGGTTCTCTGTTTAATTGCTTGAGGTAATTTTCGGATAGTGCACTCAATATAATGTCACTCGATGCTCTGTCCCTACCACCCGTCCTAAACATCTGAGTGTCCCAGTCCATATCTGGTAAATTGAAATCTCCACCTAAGACTATAACATGCTGAGAAAATTTATGTGAAATGTATTCCAAATTTTCTCTCAGTTGTTCTGCCACTAATGCTGCTGAGTTGGGAGGTCGGTAAAAGGAGCCAACTATTAACCGAGCTCGGTTGTTGAGTGTAACCTCCATCCATAATAATTCACAGGAACTATCCACTTCTACTTCACTACAGGATAAACTACTACTAACAGTGACAAACATGCCACCACTGGCGGCATGCAATCTAGCCTTTCTAAACACTGTCTGTGCCTTTGTAAAAATTTCGGCAGAATTTATCTCTGGCTTCAGCCAGCTTTCTGTACCTATAACGATTTCAGCTTCGGTGCTTTCTATCAGCACTTGAAGTTCTGGTACTTTACCAATGCAGCTTGGACAGTTTACAATTACAATACCGATTGCTGCTTGGCCGCCGCATGTCCTGACTTTGCCCCGCACCCTTTGAGGCTGCTGCCCTCTCTGTACTTGCCCGAGGCAATCTAACCTAAAAAACCACCCAGTCCCTGCTACCCGTGTAGCCGCTTGCTGCGTGTAGTGGACTCCTGACCTATCCAGCGGAACCCCAAACCCCACCACCCGATGGCGCAAGTCGAGGAATCTGCAGCCCACACGGTCGCAGAACCGTCTCAGCCTCTAATTCAGACCCTCCACTCGGCTCTGTACCAAAGGTCCGCAGTCAGTCCTGTCGACGATGCTGCAGATGGTGAGCTCTGCTTTCATCCCGCTAGCGAGACTGGCAGTCTTCACCAAATCAGATAGCCGACGGAAGCCAGACAGGATTTCCTCCGATCCATAGCGACACACATCATTGGTGCCGACATGAGCGACCACCTGCAGATGGGTGCACCCTGTACCCTTCATGGCATCTGGAAGGACCCTTTCCACATCTGGAATGACTCCCCCCGGTATGCACACGGAGTACACATTGGTTTTCTTCCCCTCTCTTGCTGCCATATCCCTAAGGGGCCCCATTACATGCCTGACATTGGGAGCGCCCAACTACCAGTAAGCCCACCCTCTGCGACCGTCCGGATCTTGCAGACTGAGGGGCAACCTCTGGAACAGGACAAGCAGCCATGTCCAGCCAAAGATCAGTATCAGCCTGAGACAGAGCCTGAAACCGGTTCGTCAGACAAACTGGAGAGGCCTTCCGTTCAGCCCTCCAGAATGTCTTTCGCCCCCTGCCACACCTCGAGACGACCTCCCACTCTACCACAGGTGAGGGATGAGACCCAATGTGGGCAGTATCCCGGGCAGCCACAGTTGTAGTCCAATCAGGGGGTGCGTGGGACGAGCTGGCCGTCCCCAACAAACCCCCATCCGGACCCCCACAGTGATGCCCATTGGCAACAGCCTCAAGCTGTGTGACCGAAGCCAACACTGCCTGAAGCTGGGAGCGAAGGGATGCCAACTCAGCCTGCATCTGAACACAGCAGTTGCAGTCCCTATCCATGCTAAAAACTGTTGTGCAAAGAACGTCTGAACTAATCTACAGAGAGCACAATTTGACACAAAATTTAAACGGTTATTAAAATACAAAATTGCCTAGTAAATGCAGTAATGCTGCTACTTGCGCACTGCTGACACACTGCTCGGCGGCGGAAGGAGACTACGCGATTTTACACTATTCAGGTACTAAAACGCGATGCTACAACTCTCAAATACTATAATATGCCCGAGATTTATGAATTAAACAATGCAAATACCAAACACACGCAAAGAAATTAAGAATTAACTATGTAACAAATAAGTGAGCTAAGAGTATATGACTTGCTGCTGCAGCTGCTTATCCAACGGCGGCAGGGAGCACACTGGCTGTGACCAACCGACACTGGCCATTCAAAACAAAAACAGAAGACAGACGACTACATGAATTTACACTATTCAGGTACTAAAACGCGATGCTACAACTCTCAAATACTGTAATATGCCCGAAATTTATGAATTAAACAATGCAAATACCAAAAACACACAAATAAATTAAGAATTAAACTATGTAACAAATAAGTGAGCTAAGAGTATACGACTTGCTGCTGCAGCTGCTTATCCAACGGCGGCAGGGTGCCCTTAAAGTGAACATTATTAAAGCAGTGATCTGAGAACTCAATAGTATACCACTAGCAAGACACTGACCTGGGGGAAGGCACAGGATGAATGATGCTGGGTATTGGTCTCGAGGAGAGTATAATATTAGTATAGTTGGTTAGAGAAACTACAGTTAAGTAGTATTGGTGCTACTGGTACCGTGATTTTGTTAGTGAGTACAGATTTTTTATTTGTTCTATGTGAGGAGGAAAAGGTTACCACCCACAACAAAGATTTCCTCTTTCTGGTTAGCATCAGGCTGTGAAGTGGATGCTGTGAGAAATAATGAGTGATGATTATGGTTCCATCCAGTATTAAGACTGAAGGCCACCATTGGAACTAAGGCCCAGACCAAGGCTTGAATACAATGAGCAGGTTCAGATGGATGTAGATTGCAGTGGTTATGCAGAGATGAAGAAGGTTGCACAGGACAGATTAATATGCATGAAACAAATATTAGGACTGAAGAGCAATATAAGAACTAACGTCCTTTTAAAGAAGTAAACTGTAATTAGTAAGAATACTGATGGCATTCAGCAATGTGGTTTAGCAATATACTGTAGGAGACCAATACCTAATTGACAAAACCATGATCAAATCTTGGTCTTGTATAAAATTGCTAAGTAGGTCTAAGGCTTCCATTAAGTCCCTTGCTGACCAGTCTGGTGTGACAGTTGAAGACACTCATAGCAAAACGAAACCTGAAGTTTTAAATTTTACATTTAAGAAATTGTTCACACAAGAGAATCATACAAACATAAAGTCATTTGACCATCGGACAGACTCCCATATGGACAGCATAGTAATAATAATCTCTGGCATAGAGAAACAACTGAAAGATTTGAAAGTAAATAAAACACCAGGTCTGGATGGAGTCCCAGTTCAATTTTACAAAGAGTACTCTATGGCATTGGCCACTTACCTAGCTTGCATTTATCATAAATCTATCGCCCAGCACAAAGTCCCAAGCGACTGGAAAAAGGGACCGATGACTCCAGTATATAAGAACAGTGAAAGAACAGACCTGCAAAATTGCAGACCAATATCCCTAACTCCTGTTTGCGGCAGAATCCTTGAACATATTCTCAGTTTGAGTATAATACATTTTCTTGACACTGAGAAGTTTATGTCCACAAATCAGCACGGTTTTAGAAAGCACTGCCCGTATGAAACTCAACTTCCCCCTTTCTTACATGATATACTGTAAACTACTGATGAAAGTCCACCCTGATAGCTCAGTGGTAAGTGCGGCGGATTGTCATGCCAAGGAGCCTGGGTTCGATTCCCGGTTGGGTCGGAGATTTTCTCCACTCTATGACCGGGTGTTGCGTTGCCCTCATTATCATTTCATCATTAGCAGTGGAAGGCAATGGGAAACCACCACTGGAATCACTTCCCAAGACACTCATGCGGTGGACCTCTCTGACGAGATTTTTATTGATGAAGGGCAACAGTTAGATTCCACACATCTAGATTTCCAGAGAGCATTTGACATGGTGCGCCATTGCAGGCTGTTAATGAAGGTAGGAGCATATGGAGTATGGTCACATCTACTTCTTAAGTAATCGAATGCAATATGTTGTCCTTGATGGCGAGTGCTCATCAGAGACAAGAGTATCATCATGAGTGCCCCAAGGAAGAGAGGTACGACCACTGTTGTTCTCTATATACAAAAATTATTTGGCAGATAGGGTGGACAGCAATCTGCGGTTGTTTGTTGATGATGCTGTGGTGCACTGTAAGGTGCCAAAGTTGAGTGACTGTAGGAAGATATGAGATGACTTAGACAAAATTTCCAGTTGGTGTGATGAATGGCAGCTAGCCCTAAATGTGGAAAAATTTAAGTAAATGCAGGAAGTGTAGCAAGATCAAAACTGTAATGTTTGGATACAGTATTACTAGTGTCCTGCTTGACACAGTCAAGTCGTTTAAATATCTGGGTGTAACGCTGCAAAGCGATAGGAGATGGAATGAGCATGTGAGAACTGTGGTAGGGAAGGCGAATGGTCAACTTTGGTTTATTTGGAGAGTTTTTAGGAAAGAGTGGTTCACCTGTAAAGGCGACTGCATATAGGATGCTGGTGTGACACATTTTTGAGTACCGCTCGAGTGTTTGGGATCCGTACCAGGTAGGATTGAAGGAAGACATTGAAGTAAATCACAGGTGAGGTGCTACATTTGTTACCTGTAGGTCTGAACAAAACGTAAGTGTTACAGAGCTACTTCAGGAACTCAAATGGGAGCCCCTGGTGGGAAGTAGACATTCTTTTCAAGAAACCCTATTGAGAATATTTAGAGAACTGGTATCTGAAACTGACTGCCGAACAATTCTACTGCCATCAACATACACTGTTCGTAAGGACCACGAAGATACGAGAAATTAGGGCTCAGAGACATATAGACAGTCATTTTCCCCTCAGTCTATTTGTGAGTGGAACAGGAAAGGAAATGATGAATAGTGGTACAGGGTACCCTCCACCATGCACTGTACAGTGGCTTGCAGAGTATCTTTATAAGTGTAAATAGAGATGTAGATCACAATCAATACTGAAATGAATATGTGAACTATGATTTACTGATGCTGATTCTTTATGATTTACTGATGCTGATTCTCTAACAAGATTTCTGGTAATATCAAATGACTGTTTAGTGATAATGGTTTAACAAGAAATTTTAAGCTCCTTGAATTTCTTCCTTACATAATGATAATAATCACATTTGTAAGTATACCTCTTTTCTAATCTAATCTGATCTAATCTAATCTAATCTTCTAAGTTGATGGCAACACCACACTCCTTGCTTAAATTAATGTATGTTTACCTACAAACATTTTACAACATCAGCTCTCATGTATAAATCAAGGCAGTGTAGTCATATTTGATTTTAACGTATAATATAATGGAAGATACAACAAGAAATAACACACTCTGTAGCTACTAGTTTCAGACTCATATCTTACTTTCATTACAGTATACAATTTTTATCACTAGACATAAATTATTGACAATAGCTATCTTGCGCATTTATTTTCATAAACCTAAAATACAAATGAAGATGCAACTAGAGAGGATATACTATACACTGAATGGCAACACCAAGAAAAGTCTTAGTGCTGAATATATATTTAAGTGATCGGAAGTCTTTTTTGATGATATTTGTATGGAGTGTGGGCTTGTATGGAAGTGAAACGTAGATGATATACAGTACAAAAAGGAGAAAATATAAGTTTTTGAAATGTATGCTAAAGATCAAATGGGCAGATCGAATAACTAATAAAGTGAACTGTGAGAAAAGAAATTTATGGCACAAGTTGACTGAAAGAATGTATCAGTTGACAGAACACATCCTGAGACATCAAGGAATCATTACTTTGGTAATGGAAGGTAGTGAAGGAGATAAAAGTTGCAGACAGAAACTAAGGAACGACTAAAACAAGCAGGTTCAAATGTATGCAACTTGTGGTAAATATGATGAGATGAAGAGGCTTGCACAGTACAGATTAACACGGAGAGATGCCTCAAACAACCACCATTAACAACAGTCTACAGTGTACTTCATGAAGCAGCCAAAAGTGGTGATAATAAAAAATTTATATTTCTAAATTGCTTACCCCAAATTCCTTAACTCCCCTGCTAGGAGTCTTAGCATAGTTCCACAGTTTTAACATGGAAACCTTCACTGGGTAATCAAATACTATATATACCCTGTTCAGCTGGAGGAAAATATAAAAAAATTAGTTTTCAGGAGTCTCAAAACTGACAACAGTAAAAAATGTGCAACAAAGATGACAAAAATGCTGTGCAGGCAACAGACAAAGAGAAAAATTATCATAAACTGCTGAATGTAATATTTATTACATTCATTATTATTCCTTAAGTATTGATACTGGTTAACTTTATTATAATAAATGCAGAAGTTTCAAGTAAATAGCTCTTTATGGTGACTTGCACACACCTGTGTATCTGTCTCACTCTAACCTTAGCACAGATTCAATTTTTTTAAAAATCTAATGAGTGAAGGCACTGACCAAAATGTAACAACTATAGGAAAAATATTCAAGTTTTAATAAGACGATGGGTCATCATGCAGCAACAGGATTGTTAGTGAAGTTTATCAAAAATTATTACATGATTAACTGCTTATGGGTGCTTTCTAATTTTTTTTAAAAACACAGTACATTCAATTCTATTAAAAAGTGATAACAGCATCAATGATAGATGAGACATATGGAGATAAGGTAATGCACACTCTCTTGCAGACAGAAGTTTTAATCTAGGAGAGACATACACACCACAATCAATTAAGTGCAGCAAGAAAGTGCTGTCACATAATTACACACCATATTCTACGGACTATAAGATGCTATGGACTATAAGATACACCTTAATTTTCAGCAACTTTTCTAAATAACATTTTTACTATTTTTATTATTAGATTGCCAAGCCAGAGTAAAAAAAAATTATTGGTTAATAAAACCGAACTGGCCTTTAAAAGACCTGAAAACTGTCATCTGAATTTTGTTCTTCTTCTTTTTCTTCTTGTTCTTCCTCTTCACCATTAGTGTTGTCCTCTTCATAGATAAGATGGTCTTCACTGTCATCGGGAGTGTTACTTATGCCACACTTCTTGAAAGATTTAAAGTAATGCCTTCTCTCACTCTAGACTGTGAATGTTTACCCACTGGCACATTTTTTTGATTGTAGGTCATTTTAAAGTTCCCTTCAGCGTGAATTGTTCCATTCCTCACTCATAAACACTGTAGATGGTTTAATTATTGAGACATTAAGATGTGCAATTGTGAAGTAAGTCCCCCCAGAATAACAGCAAGCTCTGTATCTCCCCTTCTCAATTTCTCTTTTACAGAATTTTTCAAATGATTACTAAATTGATGTGGCACAAAAAGAGAACTCTTATTCAATAAAGCACCTTTCCTTCTTAAAGCACCTTTCCTTCTCACCCACACTCTGTCAATCCATAATTTCGAAACACCTTCGTCCATCCAACCCTTGACATATATGTGAACTACAGCACCTAGCAGTATCTCAAGAGATTTTGGCATTCTTTTGCACTTTAAAACAATCATTGGATTAAGTTTAGTACCATCAGCACAACATGAAAGGATAACAGTGTAGCACATTTTTTCATGTTCACTTCTTTTATAGTTACAGTTTTAGCATATTTTATGGCAACAGTTCTGTTACTCAGCACATCAAATGTCAGAGGAGTTTGACCATATTACTATTTGGCTTAGTTTTACACTGGTTTTCTTTTGATGTTGAATAATAAGGTGATGGAAAGGTAATATTTTCTCTTCATGCTCTTGCAGCATTTTCCGTTGCATTTTCTGAGATATTTTGGTTTTGGTTCATATGCTAAGCCCATGACGCTTCATAAACCTGTAGCACCAATCAACTACACCCTTAAAGTATGTTAAGTTCAACTATACCATTAGCTTAAGAGTGTGTATTTGATTCATTTTTGTATTTATTCCAATGCAACTCAGACAGGTGCCCTTGAATCCATTTCAATACGTTATCGCCTAGTTTCGGCCGTTTTGCATTTAGTCCTCTATTTGCACATTTAGTCTTCCGCTTTTTTTCAGTTCTTCTTCACTAACATGCCAATCACAAATTGTTTTTTCCTGTTGGTGGAGGACTGGAAGGCCACTCTGCTGTCGTTTCCATGTTCTTCTGCATGTGCTATGTGCTATTACTTTCAATTTATAGCCTGCAACATATGAATATCTTTCCCCCCCCCCCCAGTATGAAACTAGCTACTAACAAAAATATTGTACTGCTATTGATAACACAAATCACCTTCAATTCAAGCTCACTGGCACCATAGACTGCATGATGCTTCATAGGCTAGACAGTGTTCTGGGTTTATGATGGCAAGAAGGAAGGGAGAAAGGGAGACAGTCTTAGCAAAGTTGTGAATCTGTACAACTTAGGTTCATCGCATTGTTACACTGCTACAGCCAGTTAATTCAAAGCTGTCTGATAGAGGTAGGCTTCCTGGCAGCATTGAATATATGGCCATTTTTCAGACTAGCGGGAGTTTTAAATCAAAGACTGGACATTTTTATACTAATTTGGACTACAAGACAACCCTGAATATTGGGGGCAGTTTTTCAAAGAAAAAAGTCTGTCTTATAGTCCATACGGTATGTGGGGCACAACTGAAATATTAGGTTGTTGCGTAAGTTTGAAGCGTTTCTGTTTCACTTGTTGGTATTCTGATTGCTATGGGTTTATGTATCAATTGTTATTTTTTATTTGTAGTTCACTGTTGCTATCTGAGTTTGCATATTGTCATTCTGTCATTTGGAGATAGTAGGTGGAGCTGTGGACACAAGAAAATGAAGTGCCAAGTGGAGTAATCAGAACAGTTCCAAAATATTCTTCTGTTTGAATTCAACAGTGGAGGCAGTCAAAAATATTCGCGCCATGTAGGCAGACCGTCTTGTACATTTGGTTCTCTGCAACTTGAATAAATTGTAAACTTGTCATATTAACACACTACATTATTGTTCTGTGTACTGTCTGTTCCTGCATCTGATTGCTCCTGCCTGACATTAAAATAAACATGTACAATGAAGCATGCACATTTCACTGCATCAAATCCAAAATTTGATTGACCAGTAACATTCACAAAAGGCTCATTACAATCACTAATCAAGTAAATGATATGTGACAGCTCCTGTGGTACACAAAACTTGTATACTATGCAGTATGATAGCCTGATGTTATGGACATAATCTTAATCTATGCAAAATGTGAGTATTGGGATTTGCTTAATTGTAACAAATGTATATTTTTCCCACTGTGACAGTAAACAAGTTTAAGAAACAATTCCTTTGCAAGCTTTTCTGTAGACTTCCGTAACCATGATCATGTCATGGGTACGATTACAATAACCTGTAAATGTATGTCATTTCATCTACATACTGAATAACTGAATCTTAAGGAATGTTGTTTTAAAAGGTGAGACTTAACCACCTTCAATATGCTGTCAGGATATCTACGAGGTGTGTTTTTTAAGTAAGTACCATTTTGAAATTAAAAAAAAGACATGCTAAGATATCTCAATAATGTTAATTTTACATGAAAGCCTGTACCTTAATCTACGCACTGACATCATTACGGTCTAACTCTTCCTTCTTTATGTTGTATACTGAGTGTTTAAGATGCCTCCGATAATCGTGAGTCCCTCCGACTGTGGAGTATGGGCTGTTATAAGATTTCTTAGTGCTAAAGGCCTAAAAGCTTCGATATTCATTGTGAGATCTGTGCAGCTTATGGAGGAAACTTTATGAGTGATGGAATGGTAAGAAAGTGGGTGAGAGCATTTAAAGATGGCTGCACAAATGTGCATGATGAACAATGGAGTGGGCGTCCTTTGGTCATTAATGAAAGTTTGGTGCAGGAAGTGGACAATAAGGTGAGAGAAAACAGATGCCTTATGATTTCCTCCTTGCAGGATGACTTTCCTAATGTTCCTCGTAGTGTTTTGTATGGCATTGAGACCGAGCACTTGAATTACCGAAAATTGTGCGCATGTTGGGTACCGAAAATGTTGACAGATGTGCACAAAACCAAATGTTTAAACAGTGCATTGACTTTCCTTGAGCGGTACCACAACGATGGTGATGATTTCTTAAGCCAAATTGTTACGGGCAATGAAACGTGGGTGGCCTATGTCACACCAGAATCAAAGCAACAATCCATGGAAGTTGAGCAAGGGCACCGTTTTGCTGCAAGACAATGCCAGTCTGCATGTGGTGAATAAGACCAAAGATCTCATCACATCTTTTCGATGGGAAACTCTAGATCATCCTCCGTACAGCCCCGATCTTGCATCCAGTGACTACCATCTGTTCCTGCACTTGAAGAAACACCTGAGCAGACAGCGTCTTCAAGACGATGACGAAGTCAAAACAGTGGTGACGCAGTGGTTAACAAGTCAGGTGGCGGACTTCTATGAGGAGGGATTTCAAAAACTGGTACAACGTTATGACAAGTGCCTCAATATTGACGGAAATTATGTAGAAAAGTAGATTAAGGTACAGGCTTTCATGTAAAAATAAAATTATTGACATATCTTAGCACATCTTTTTTAAATTTCAAAACGGTACTTCCTTAAAAAACACGCCTTGTATTACAGTCACAAACAGTACAGCTATGCTAAGAATTCACATTTTATTCCTGTTCATTAAATCAGGAAAGACAATAGGACAACAACACTGATTTGTGCTGTGTAACCAAAATATTTTATTTGGCACTCCAACACAATAAAAATAAACTGAATATTTTTGTACCTTAAGTTCTGAGAGTGTTTTACTACACTCATCTCTGAACACTGGCCTGAAAACTATAATACAATTTGCATTTAGCAAGATAATTTAAAATAACATGTCAATGTTTTCCACATTTTCATAACACAGTAATGCAGTTCAAGTGAGGGTTTTATGTACTTAACAACCATAAACCTTAATTTTCTCTTAGAAAGTAAATGCACTAAACAGGACTCATATGCCTGCACAGAAATGTCAACATCATTGAACTCAACAGTTGGAGCTCTGAGCCTAGCAGAAGAATCACATACATTGGCAATTACATAGCTTTTGTGGAGGATAAATAATTCTCTTCTCTCTTGCAGCTCTTTCATAGAAGTGTCTCCTTACACCTATTACAGCAAAATTTCTGGATGCCTTTAAGCACTAAGTAACCAGCAATGTGTGCTACTGAACACTTTTATAAAGAAATGTCTTTCTGAGAGGATAAAAAATACTGATATTAGGTTTCCACACATACAGAAATCTAGAGTATTTCTCGTTGTCCAATCAGGCACGATGTTTCGGCAAGTCGACTTCTTGCCATCTTCAGATGTTCCTAGAGTCTGACTGATCTCTGATAGATGCTGACTTTTTTACCCCCTCCTGCAGCTTTTGTCTGTCTACCTCATGCGAGATTTCAATGGTTACTTCACAGCCCTTACCATCTGTATCCTCCTCACCACCACCAGATTTTCTGAGCTGCGTAGATGAGAGCTATCCTTACAGCACATCCTTCGCTCCCATAGCATTCCTGGCATGAACCTAAGGTAACTTGTTGCCCACCTGCCCTACCCAATAGAGTGTGTGTGTGTGTGTGTGTGTGTGTGTTTGTATGTGTGTGTGTGTGGGCGCGTGAGTGAGTGCATGTGAACACAATCCCCACCCCAGTGCCCTCGCCCAAGTTGTGTCCCCACATCTACTAGCTGTGTGCTGTTTCTCACGCCCTAGTCTATGAAATCACATGCCCAGCTGTCTGCCAACTGCCTCCTCTACTTGCACCCCTAGCTTGACCATGGCTACCCAAACTCCCATAAGCCGCTTAACCTCAAACTCCTCCCCGCCTCCTGCTTCTCTCCACCCCTCACCCCACTACACCCTACATTCCCACCTCACCTCAGTAAACTCACCATAGACCAGGAAAGAGCTGGCAGTCAATCGAGCACAATCAGGTTTGCCAGAAGTTTCATAAAAGGAGATTCCCTGATATTTCCCTGATTTCCAGACAAGTTTTAGCATTTTTCCCTGACAAATTTTGATATATCTAGGGTAAGTAAAGATATAAGTTGACAAAAAACGTAAGGACTTCTGTGTTTCTCTCCCGTTCTGTTTTGTACTGTTTTAGGGTGCAAAAACAACTAGGATCATATGCACCCATGTCAAAACTGTGAAACATGATGTAAAGTGAGGAGTTAAAAATGACTACATGTCAATCCACAATGACCGAAGAGAAGACAGCTAAAAACAGGGATGTGAAGAAAGGTCTGTAACATACACCATAGAGAAATGGAGGGCCAGAACTAAAAATTAAATGGCCATCGCCATATTGCTATGATGGATAAGAAGTAAAATGCCGATAACACAGAAGGCAAATGCGAACAGGAATGTAACTAGTCAACAAAAGGGTATTTCATCAGGAAATGGCGGACAGTTAAAAATTGGATGCAATGTGCACAAAGTGGTAGGGGAGCACCACTTAACAAATGACAATGGCTAAAAAGGCAGTGCCCAATACACAACCTAGTTAAAATGACCTCCTCATGGCGGGAGGGGGGAGAGGAGGTCATCCAAGCCACTGGGAGAGGCTTAATAACCCAGAGCTTACTCCCATGAAGGGAGGACTAGTGGCGACGGCAAAGTCAAACCACCTCCTGACAGATGGTAACATAGAGTTCATCAGAGGGAATGTAAGAACTAGTGGGTACAAGGACTGCAGCCTTTGCAGCAGTGTCAGCAGCCCTGTTTCCTGTCAGACTGACATGACCATGAACCTACATAAACATCACAGAAGCTCCAACAAAAGTGAGCAAGTGCAAGCTTTCCTGGACCTGTAGCATTAAGTGACAGATGGTATACAGTGCATAGAGGATTTGAAGAGCGCTGAAAGTTTGAGCAGATGACACAATTCAAATGCTTGTGTCGCCAGATGTACTCCATGGCTTGACATAGGGTGAAGAGCTCTGCTGTAAATACTGAAAAATGTGCCATACGTGAATACCAAAAATGTCAGTGCCAATGATGAAAGCACACCAGACACCATGGTCAGTCCGAGAGCCATCAGTGTACACAAAGGTACTTTCACAAAATTCTGTGTGAAGGTTGTGAAACTGAAGGCGATACAGCAAGGCGGTGTAGTGTCCTTAGGAAGCGAATGAAGGCCAAGGTGAACATGGGCCACAACACGAAGCAAAGGTGGTGATGGGTTCGCACCCCACCAGGAAAGTTGCAGGGAGGATGAAGTTAATCCGCTGGAGCAAGAGCCAAAAGCGAACTCCAGGAGGTAACAGAGAAGAGGGATGCACCCCATACTGGCAATCAAAGGAGTCATCGAAGAAGGAGGCACAGGACTGATGGCCACGCATAGCAGACAAACAGTGTGCATATCTGCTGAGGAGGAAGTCACGGTGGTTGGACCTTGGTAGTTCGACAGCTTCTGCATACAGACTCTCAACTGGGCTAACGCAGAAGGCGCCAATGGCCAATTGGATGCTATGAAGATGGCTAGTATTGAGATAGCCTAGGAGGGATGGATGTGGAAAGGCATAAACAAAGCACCCATAGCCTAGTTTCATACGGACAAGGGATGGGTACAAACAGTGGAGGGTGGTTCCATCTGCACCCCAGTAGGACTACGAGAGTTTTCTATTGAGCAGCAGCCCCAGGAATTTCGTAGTTTCAATGAATGGAAGAGCAACAGGCCCAAGATGTAAAGATGGTGGGAGAAACCAATTGCACCACCAGAAGCTCATACAAACAGTTTTGTCAGTGGAAAAACGAAAGCCATTGTTCATGCTCCATGAGTAAAGATGATTGAGACATCGCTCAAGATGCTGTTCAATGAGACAGGTCCATGAAGAACTGCAATAGACGGCAAAATCATCAACAAAAAGGGAACTGGAGATGCCCAGTGTGAGACAGGCCATTATAGGGTTAATGGTGATAGCAAAGAGGGTGACACTCAGGAAGGAACCCAGAGGCACACTGTTTTCCTGGATAAAGGTGTCCAACAAGGCAGAATCCACACATACTTTGAAAACACAGTCTTTTAAAAATTCCTCAAGGAAACAGGGCAGTTGGCCACGGAAGCCCCACGTGTAGAGTTATGGAGGAGACTAGTCCTCCAGCAGGTGTTGTAGGTTTTCTCCAAATCGAAAAACGCAGCCACAGTCTGGGATTTCCACAGAAAACCATTCATGACTTGGGTGGACTAAGTGATGAGATGGTCAACTGCAGAACACCATGCTCAAAATCCATACTGTGCAATGGTTAGTAAATTGTGAGACTTGAGGCACCATACCAGCTGGGAATGAATCACACGTTTCATCACCTCACAAACACAGCTGGTGAGAGAGATGGAGCAGTAGTAGAAGGAAGGTGTTTGTCCTTACCGGGCTTAGGTATGGGTATGATAGTGGCTTCACACCAGTATCTGGGAAACTTGCTCTCTGCCCAGGTGCGGTTGTACATATTAAGCAGAAAGTGCTCGCCCACAAGACAAAGGTACTGCAAGTTCTGAATATGAACAGCATCTGGCCTTGGGTCGGAGGATCTGCATGAAGTGAGAGCATGATCTAGTTCCCTTGAAGAAATAGTATGCATTGCAACACTCATGATTCTGAGAAGAGAGCCTCCTCCACTCATTTCCAATGGAGGAAGGCAGCTGATAATGGGAGGAGCTCAAAATTTCCTCAAAATGGCGGCCCAGGGTGCTGGAGACAGCAGCAGGGCCCATGATGACATCATCTGCTACTGTCAGGCCAGATACTGGCGAATGGATCTTGGTCGCAGAAAGCCGTTGGAGGTTGGCCCACACGACGGAAGAGGGGGTGGAACTGTTAAATGAACAAGCAAATGAAATCCAGCTAGCTTTTATTTTATCCTAAAGAGTGTGACAACACTGTACATGCATCTGTTTACAATGAATCCAGTTTGCCATTATAGGATAATATTTAACAACACAATGAGCACGTCTCCAAGTGCAAATTGCATCACAGCATATCTCAGTTTCTCCAGGGACTGGGAGATGGCATAGTAAGAGAAATTGCAGGGAATGGAACATTCTGCAGCATTAAGGGTAATGTTTGTAAGATATTCCACCTTGTCATCACAACTGGGGAAATCGTGTTCATCGAAGGTCACCAGGTAAGAGTAAAGCCTCCAGCTGGCCTTAGTAAGCTACGATCTGGGTGTGCACAGAGGTGGGGTAGGAGTCAGTAAGCAGATACCACATGGGAAATAGTCGCTCGAGTAGGTGTCAGAAGGAACGGACTATCAAAACAATAGGCAAGATTGGCAGTGCAGAAAGATAGGTCCAAATGGGAATAGGTGTACGAGGAGTCTGAAAGAAACATGGGTGCTCCTGTGTTAACACAGAAAAGGTCAAGTTGATTAAGAAGGTCAGCCAAGAGGGCACCTCTCAGACAGGTTCTGGGAGAATCCCAAATGAGATGGGGCACATTAAAGTCACCGAGCAGCAGAAATGGGTGAGGTAGCTGCCTAATAAGCTGGAGGAAGTTGGCCCTGATGACATTGAATGATGGAGGGATGTAAATGGTACAAAGGGAAAATGTTCATAGAGGAAGGAAAAGGCAAACTGCAACAGTCTGAAGACAGGCAGGCAGGGACATGTGTTGACTATGAACATCATCACTCCAGTAGCATGACTACCCCATGAGATGGAATGCTGACCTTGGGCGGAAGGTCAAAATGGACCAGGAAGAAATACAAAAGCTCAAATTGGTCGTGAGAAGGCAATTTTGTTTCCTGAAGGCAGAGTACAAGTGGGTGCTGCGATTCTAAAAGCAGCCATAAATTCTCTTTGTTGGATCAAAGGCCATGAACGTTTCATTGGAAGAGAGTCATGATGAGGAAAAAATGAAGTGATGTCGACTGCCGACTGCCAGCCTGTGAAGACTCACTGCTGCAGGGCACTGAGGCAGGAGGATCCAGCTCCATGAGGTCCACAGAAGAGTCGCCTTTCTTCTGCTGTCAGTCTGCGGAGTGCACTGCAGAAAAACAGTTGGTGGTGTGCACTGACAACACAGAGGCCAGCCGAGCAAAGGTACCATATGGCGACACCATCGAAGAGGATCTTTGAGTCGGTGAAGGAGAAGACCGTTTGCCTTTGGCGGACTTCTTCGAGTCTTTTTGGTCATCAGAGGATGACTCAAGTGTTTGTTGGGTGGAAGGTCATAGGAAGTCTTCACGGGAGCATTCCTTCTGTTCTTTCCAGCCTGCCGGTTGTGTAGCTGGTGCCTTCACTCCATGAGGCAAGGATTTGATAGCTTGTTGCACAGCTGGATGAGGGGACTGAGATGCTAGCATGACAATGGGCGATTTCACAACCTCAGAGCTGAATTTGAGGTCTTATGTCTGCATGGCTATGTCCTTCATGGAGCGAGATGCAGCAAGAACAGTATTGTAAGTGCCAGACGGTAGAATGCAGGATTTGCAACAAGCCAATAACTTGCAAGAGACTGGGTAAGGAACTTTTTCCTTTACCGGATCTCCTGGACAGCCCGCTCATCGAGATACGTGAGACAATCTTGAGGGGATGCACCATGGTTGCCATTGCATTTGATACAGCAGGGAGAAGGGGCTGGACAATCACCCTCATGCACATCCCTGCCACAGGTTACACATTTGGCCGAGTGTCAACAAGCAACAAGACATTCGAGTGTGGTTGAAATTGTGACACTGGTGGTAGCACAATGGGTTTGGAATGTATGCTCAGACTGCAAGAACCTCATAACCTGCTCTGAGTGTGGACAGTAGCACCACTCTATCAAAGGTGAGAAAAAGTGTGTATGTGTGGGCATTAAGGAGACATCTACCTTTTTCATCACCCGATGGACAGCAATGACACCCTGATCAGAGAGGTATGTTCGGCCTCAGTCAGACTGTTGAGCAGCCAAGTGTTAATAACACCATGGGAAGAATTAAGAGTTTGATGGGCCTTGACATGAACAGGATAGTCATGGAGAAAAGACACATGAAGCAGTTGTTGTCCCTGAGAACCAGAAGTAGTCTCCAAAAGCAAAGTGCCATTCCGTAAATGAGAGCACGATTTCACAGGGCCAGAAAGTGCATCAACACCTTTCTGAATAATAAACAGATTTACCATTGTGGAAGACTGACTGTCTTCAGTACGTGAAACCACGAAGTACTGTGGTGCAGCTGGGAGGGTATTTGAATGTGGTGCAGCTGGGAGGGTCTTTGAATCATCAGCCTAATTCTGTTTATGTTTTTTAGACACTGATTGTGAAGATGATTGGCTCATTGCAAGAAAATCCCCAATGATTGCCAGCGTCTCAGATGATGTGCTCCTTCCAATTGGGGTCCACCTTCACAAGGGGGCGCAACCACCTTAGGTGATTGCTCACACCTCAGGTCACACCTCCTGAACACCAGACAGAGGGACCAATCGGCAGTTTTTGAAGGTAGCAGCTCAGGCAATCACCCCTCCCTGGGCCTGGCCTTGTAAAGGGACACCATCGTCTAGCATTACTTTTCCTCAAGAGAAGTAATTGATAACAAAAATAATTAGAATTTTTTAAACAGGTTAATATTATCTCAGTTGTTTTTCTAAAAGAATTTCATATGATTTTGTACATGTCATATATTTCAGGTTATAATCCATAAAAAGAATTACTTTATTTTCGTTGTTATAATAGGTATGTACTAGCTGTGTATGTACAGTTAAAATACATCTTTTTTTGAAATATTTGAAATTAGGAAATATCTGGCAGACTTAAAATTCCTATTATTAGTTGCGCAATTTGACGATATTTCTTATGTTTACTTCCGGGTTCATTTATAAAATAATGATATAAATTGGTAGAGATTCATTTGTCAATAAAATTTATAAACTCCTTGGAATATTGTTAGTACCACAGAATGGATTAGTAGTGGGCATGCCTCTGATGTGATCGGACGTGTTTTTATTTTTGGCAATAACAATGTAATTTTCAGTTTTGTTGAAATAGAAATTGTAAAGACAGTGTGACATAGAAAAAAGAGAAAGAATAAAAATTACAGAAACAGAAATTACTGCTCAGACAATACTTCAGCACTATTTATGTCAAATGTAACCATGAGAAACTATAATACCAAAAATTTCAGTTTCAAGAATCAGCCACTAGATGTGAAGAACTGGAGCCAATTGCAAGAAAATAAGATAAGTAAAAAGTTTATTTTAAATCTTAGTCATCTCAAAGCTTATTGAAAGAGTTACTTATGAAGTCAGTGACAATCAACAAGTGATGTGAGGGAGGGGTAGATTAGCCTGTACCAGGGGATACGCGCGAACCCTACTTGTCGAGCCAGGGCTGGGAATTAGGTGTTTCAGGAGTGCACAGGAAGGAAGAAGGAAAAAGAGGAGCTCAAATTGCGAAGCTGAGGAAGGATAGGACAACGTGAATGAAGAAAGAAAAATGGTACAAAAAACAGTGGTGAGACTGTTCTTATGTCAGCTACGGAGAGTGCCGAACATTCATAAAAACACCCCACACATGTTCACCAGAGGAGCGGAAAAAGAACAGCAAGATAGACATTCAGCACGGAAGGGAAAAGATGCTGCAAAGGCTGAGGCCCCAAGGTAGATTTCTCCCCGTGTGAGCAAAAGTCTTAACGTGAACATCTTCTGTAATGAACTGTTTTTAAATGGAGAAAGCAAGGCAAATGTTATATGTGTTCCAGTAAGACCATTGTTGTTATTTTATTTCAATAAAACGGAAACACATTTGTGACAAAAATACACATTTACTTGGAGTCGCAATACAGATTTAAAATACCTTCACTGATTTCAGAAATAACCTCAGAAAAAAGTAGGCCTCCTGAAAGAAGTGTATAAGGCAGGAAGAGTTTTGTAAGCCAACACTATGGGTGACCACCAATAAAACGTTGGTTCCACTATGTTTGTTATTGTCGGTTATTAGTCACTGTGTTATGCCTATTGTGTTACAGGTATTGTGTGATTTTTCTTTCAAGAAATATATGAGTACATAGCACAAAAAACCACCAGCGGATGCCACAATTTTCTTCTTCTTATCGTCCATACTTCCTAATATATAAATTCTTTTTGAAGTGCCAAAATGTATTAGAATAAATAAAATGTATATAAAACGCTGCACTGTACAATGTACTTATGGTGAGACAGTCACATTTTCCTGAAATTCATCGCCCATGGCCTCTGGCCTGCTGAGGAGCACTACAGTCCTGGGTCCTTGGATATACCACAAAAATCTGCCGCATCATACCACACACAAACAGACCTGGACTGCAGGCAGATCGGTGAGACTAGATCCAATGGGCAGGGCTTACACATTACTGGGAAATGATGGGCTTCAGATCGGCAGGCCCGATCAGTTAGAGATACCCACAGAAATGGTCTGTGGTTTTGGTATGTCGTGAAGTCCACTTGTGTGGCCAGTTATTCATATGTTACACACACCATGTTGATGAAATGAAACCAATGAGATTATTCCAGTGTTTTTTCATGTGTCCTTGATATTTCCCTGATACATTTGAAATTCCCTGATATTCCCTCATTTCCAGAATTTGTGGCAACCCTGACAATGCATGGGGACAGGTGTGTGCGTGTGTGTTTGCGTGCATGTTTTTCCTACATGTCTGAAAAAGGAAATGCATTCCAAAAGCTATCCAAGCTCTGTACCTTTGTTTGTGGACCCATCAATGACACAGTGTTTCTGCCTTTCGGTGAGCTGTGCCCTTTATTCCTAAATAATTCGTAATTTTCAATCAGAACTTTCTGTACATTATTATGGTAAAAAATATATTTTTCCTGAGGAGCCTCTTAAGAAATTGGGGGGTGGGGGGGGGGTGGGGGTGGGGGGGTCATCTTACACTCAGGTACATACGGTATTACAGAAACTGAAGCAAGTTCGTAGGGAGGTTTTGGAAGCACACATATGGGAGACCTCAAACCATGTTTTCCTTTAACTTATATTATTCTTCATTTTAATTACTTTGTACTGATCAATGTTTAGTTTGATCTGTTCTATATAATAATTAAAGAGATATAAAAATTAACAGGTTATTTTTATGTTTCCCATATCATCAGAATCCACCAGTTAGTCACCCTGACAACGAATGCAGCAAAGACTGTCAAGTTGTTGGTATATTGGTTTTGACTGGTGTTTCACAATGACGCAGCCTAATATTTAAAATGGTATTTTAAATTTTTTTCTTCTTGTTACTCATCTTGCTCCTTATAAAACCTATCAACAAAATTCTAGTGATTTAACATTATTTTTGAATTTGGGCCTGGCTGCTTTCTAATGTCTGTTTCTGTTCCAGGACCTGGTAAATGGTCAATCCTTTTCTCTCACAAATCTGTATCTAATGATTTCAGTAGCAACAGCATGCTAAACTTCAATGTCAGAAGAGAATGTCTGCACCATATTGCGAAAAGTTACACCGTGTGATAAAACTTGCCTTGCAAGGAGATGGTGATAATCTGTTCACTGTCGTTGAGTACTTTAATGAGAGCAGGGAAGGGCATAGCCAGAAACAGACTGTTAGAAACAGACTGCCTGAAGAACATTATAAACACTCTCTGATGTGAAGTACAGTAGTTTGCAGGTATATATATAGAAGTAGATAGAGAACACTGTGAATGAGAATTCATATACATTTAATTGAGTGAATGGATTAGAGTGAGATAGTGAAAAGGAGGAATCTGATGGCTGTAGAGGCTAGGAGATGTTTACACACAGCTTCATAGGTACACTTAAAAATCTTGTTAACATTTAAGTACTAAAACTGAAAGGTGTTTACTAAGTTTTTCAATCTGTAGTAAAGTAACAAAGAAATATAGGATTTGGATGAGCATATTACATTAAGAAAGTTCACATTGTTTGATTGATTTGATTTCATCAGCTACTCAGTATGTCTTTGAAGTATAATAATTACCTCATCTGGGAGAATTGGGGCTAGCCACATATGTTGACCATCTAGTGTGTCATTAACACCATCCACAAGTTTTTCTGGTGTTCTCACATCACCTTCAACACCTTCTAATACATTCACACTGTCCGGATATGCTCCAATGTCTGAAATAACATGACATTTTAATATAGTATTTGCAAAATATACTAACGGATAACATGAATTGCTTAATAAGACCATTGCAACTATACCAAGACAGTCATTCAGAGCAGAAAGAAAACTACTTCAATAAGTAATGACAACATACAAAAATGTTAAGTCACACCACACAAATGACAATTCACCGCATTAAGGTAGACAGAAAGTTTGAGTTAATATCTTCCCACTTATTATGCAACCAGCACATGATGTCATATAGTTTCATATTTTGGGGAAACTTATCAGTAACTTAAAAATTTTCAGAGTTCAAGAACATGTAAAACGAATTACTTGTGTCATGAATTCAAGAATGTAATCCAGAGGCTTATTCAAACAATAGAAACTCCAGGTAGGAATATCAACAAAGCAGGAAAAGACAGATTGCTGCTTACCATAAGGACATGTCAAGTTGCACATAGGCACATTTAAAAGACACTTACAGGGTGACAACTTTTGAACTGTATGATATAAAATTGTTGTAACTTTTGAACGGTTTGCATTAGGATGTTCAAACTGCATGGTTTGCCGCAAGGCATGATGGGAATTAGCATGTGCATGCATAGTTTGGTTTAGCGGCTAAGCCCTCTTTCATTTGGATGGGTTCATCAATAAGCAAAACTGGTGCATTTGGGGGACTTAGAATCCATATTTTTTAATCGAGAAGCCTCTTTACCCTCAACGGGTGACTGTGTGGTGTGCAACATCCTGTCATGGAATAATTGGTGTGATATTCCTTGATAGTACGATGGCTACCGAATGGTACGTGAAGGTTTTGGAAGATGATTTCACATCTATTATCCAAAGTGACCCTGATTTCGACAAGATGTGGATCATCCAAGATGGAGTTCAACCCTATCGAAGCAGGGGAATATTTGATGTCCTGGAGAAGCACTATGGGGACTGCATTCTGGCTCTAGGGTACCCAGAGGCCACTGGAATGGGCTGCCACATTCTCCAGATGTGAACACATCTGACTCCTTTTTGTGGGGCTATATTAAAGGCAAGATCTACAGTAATAACCCCAAAACCATTGCTGAGCTGAAAACAGCCATTCAGGAGGCCACCGACAGCATTGATGTTCCAACACTTCAGCACGTTATGCAGAATTTCGCTACTCATCTACACTACATCACCATCAATGATGGCAGGCATATCGAACATGTCCAAATATCTATAGTGACATTTACACATTGAAAGAAATGTGGGCATGCTATAGTTTGTAACTAATGTATGTTTTTTCATATAGTTCAATAACTGTCACCCTGTACATCTAGCTCTCGGCCACAGCCTTCATCAGTAAATGATAGGCACACACCAGCAAGCACAGATCACTCACACACAATCGTTAACTCCAGCATCAGCATTCTGGCCTGAGATGCTGGATCTGGCAGTTGTGTGTGTGTGAGGTGTGCTTGCTTGTGTGTGTGAATGGTGTGTGTCTATCCTTTACTGATGAAGGCTGTGGCCGAAAGCTGTATGTAAGTGTCTTTTAATTGTGCCTGTCTGCAACTTGATGTGTCTTCTTTACTGCAAGTAACAATCTGTCTTTTTTTACACTGTTGAGGCTTAGTCAAGGAACTTGAAATACTATGTAATGCTTCCCATTGTAATTATTACATAATGTAATATGTCATAAATAACATAGCATTTCTTTTTCAAACTGAAAGCTCAGTTCACTAAATCAATAACAGAAATAAAGAGTTTTAGTCCATTGACAAATTTTTTTGTAGACCCAACTGATGTATGTTGTTGTTGTGGTCTTCAGTCCAGAAATTGATGTATATATTATTAATATCAAATAATGGTTATATAAAATCTTCTGTACATCTTCAGTGCAGTAATGCAGACTGTATAAGCAAATGTTCTAAATTATCTTATGCATGTCAGTTTATACACAATTACGTGTTTGTGGTATGTGTGGATAACTTTTAATGAAAATATGTTTCAGATTTTTTACGTATTTCACTTCCTCGAGATCCTTTTCTTTTATGATCTGTGGAAGGAATGTTAGCATATTTTTCTCTTGTAGATATGTATTGTATATTTTTGTTTTTATGACATGCACAACATTCTTGATGATTTCCTCACTATGGATCTATGGAAAAATTCTATCTATCAATTAAAGCTGTGAGCTCACTGGCAGAAAGAAAGATCCTGGATGGCAGTTGCTGACAATGCCCTCTTGGTTTGCATAGCTTTTAGGCATTGCATTGGTTACTAGTCAACAAAATTCTCCTTCCAAAGAAATGGAAAACATTATGATTACTGTGACTTACCAGTTGAAGAATCTATGAGCATGTTGGCACCATGAACTGCATTTACGAATTTGATGTTAATATTTGACAAAGTATATAGACTCTGATTGGTGTACAATATAGTTTAGCTATGTCTAGTGCATTCTAACCTGAATGACTCGGCGGATGACAGGAATGTTTGCCTGAAAACGGGGCTACAACACAAAAATTTGTTGGAAAGACAGACATAAATAAATAAAATAAAAACAAAGAGTAGGTGTGGGACATCTATTTCCAATGCAAACTCATACTGCAGCAACTGGACTGAGTTTATCACTCACATAATTTAGGCTGCAAATCCCCATTTCAGTACAATCAGTGTCAGACACCACATGCAGGTTCACTAATTAGCTATGTCATAGAGCAGCTTGTGAAGTAGCATCAAGGTACATCTGTATGACAGAACTTTTAAAGATGACATTAATGTGCATATGGTGTATCTGACAGTTAAGGGGTCTTGTTGGCCACACTGGGCTGGACTCAGAGGTGGTCTGCAACACTGTTGCAGTGTTCGCCACGGGGTGGCAGCAGTACTTGAGTCACTTAGCTGAGAGACGGCAGATTTCAGATTCCATGACTGGCAGAGGCTGTAGTATAAGAGATACTGCAGTTGTAGGTGGCAGCAAGTAAACTAAGGATTTGGCCTGGTGGTTGGAAATACCCAGCATGCGTGACCATTGGAGAGGTCTCTGATGGGGCTAGACACTGGCAGAAACAAGGGACTGCAATACTTACTAAATATACCCAAGTTCAGTAAAACCCAATGCAATACATCTAGAGAACAAGCAACCATGGACACTTGCACAGAAAAATAAGATGAGTATGTTCGTAAAAATGCACCCTCAATCAAAAAATAAGTTTCTGAGTACTATCAAAGTTTTGCAAAAAAATGAACTTTAAAATTTAACATCTCTTCAAGGAATTGGAGATTTTGATAAATTATGTCTCAATGGATAGAGTTTGAACAGCTGCATCAGAATGTACTTATAGAATTTAGTACATTTTATATATTTTGAACTATATCCCAGAGTATACATACTGGGGTATAGAAACATCACTTTCAAATAATAAATAATAAACTGATAATAGTAGCAGCAGCATATCAAAATTAAGCTAAGGTATCTATGCGTAAGTGTAATTATTTCAATATGTTTGTAATTTTTCAACAGTAAAACATCATACATTAACTATCCTGCTGACGAAACTATAACTATTGTAAAAACTAAGACAGTCAGTGAGAAACTAAAGACAACATCAGAAAGCTGAGAAAATTTTGTTATAGATTGAGATGTTTTATATATCCTACATATAAGAGAAATGTTTATTAGATATATGGGAAATAAATGTATGATAAATTTCATTACAGTCTGAGTGCATAAATAGTTGGTGTCCATCCTGAGTGAGATCCATCGATTTGAAGACTTGGTACACAGCAGATGTGTGTATCGATGAGTGAAGAGTGAATTGCAAACTTAAAAGTGTTTGAAATGTTCCTAAGTACAAATTTGGGGACTTGCAAAAGTCTCACATGTCAGCAGTGAAAACTTAGAAGTTTTACAAGACATTAGACAAGTTCATCGACTTGTAATATTTCCAAGAGTTACAGCAGGTAGGACTTGCAGTAACTTCACACAAGTTAGCCACTGGGAAACTTGTAATATTTCCGTGAGTTAGTGAGAGGTTGGACTTATAATAATTATGGTAATGAGTAATGAGTATAATGGGCGGGGGCACTACGAATGTAGTGCGGGACAATACGTTGAGAATGTGGGTCTCGCGGGAGGCATGCCAGAGATAAATCCCTGCAGTCGCGCTATCCTCTGTGTCCTCGGTGGCTCAGATGGATACAGCGTCTGCCATGTAAGCAGGAGATCCCGGGTTCGAGTCCCGGTTGGGGCACACATTTTAATCTGTCCCCGTTGACGTATGTCAATGCCTGTATGTAGCTAAGGGTGTTCATTTCATTGTGATTTCATTCTAATGAGCTGCATGGTCACCGATGGTATCTGTTCTTTCGGACATGTCCGAAAGACCAGATACCATCTTAGTATACAGGGTGGTCCCGAATTCATGGTACAAACTTTAATGGTAGGTGCAGGACATTGTAACAAGGATATATTGTATAGGAATGTATAGTCCCAGGTGACGCGGTGAGGCGTAAACAGGGGAAATAACGGCCGAAAGGAAAACGAAAGATTTTATTGAAATCGTTGTTGACAAGTGTCATGTTTACAGTAAGTGTTCAAAATTGCGTCCACCATGAGCGATACATGCTTGACAGCGTCGGTGCAGCGATTGGCGTACACGTTCAAAGATGCCTGGTATTTCACGCACACCTGCAGCAGCTACAGATATGCGAGCAACGAGATCCTCATCTGAGTCAACTGGAGTCTCATAAACAAGACTCTTAAGATGTCCCCATAAAAAGTAATCGAGGCAAGAGAAATCAGGAGATCGGGGTGGCCAAGGGACTGGTCCACCACGCCCAATCCATCTAGCACCAAACGTGGCATTCAGGTAATTCCGTACAGCAGTGCTGAAGTGTGCTGGCGCTCCATCGTGCTGAAACCACATGCGGTTACGAATGGCGAGCGGAACATCTTGCAGCAGTTCTGGTAACACTTCTTGCAGAAAAATAAGATAGCTTTCGCCACAGAGTCGCGTGGGTAGTAAGTATGGCCCAATCAAAAAGTCGTTCACAATACCAGCCCACACATTAATACCGAAACGTTGTTGATACGCATGTGGACGCGTTGCATGTGGATTATCTGTTGCCCACACATGGGAATTGTGCGCATTAAAGACACCCTCGCGTGAAAATGTCGCTTCATCTGTAAATAGCACATGACCTACGAAATCCGGCTGCAACGCACATTGCTGCAACAACCACTGGCAGAAGTTCACGCGAAGAGGATAATCTGCCAGATTCAATGCTTGTACTTTTTGAAAATGGAAGGGGTGTAAGCGATTTTCATTTAACACTCTGCATACAGTCTGATGACTCACATGTACGTCACGCGCAACAGTTCTTGTGCTTGACTCGGGTCTATCAGCCACTATGTTCAAGATGCGTTCTTCCAGTCTTGGAGTGCGTACAGCTCTTAATCGACCAGCGTCATGTCTGTTGACGTCGAACGTACCTGTTTCACAAAGTTGACGATGTAACCGTTGAAAAATTCTATGATCCGGCATTCGTCGATTAGGATACTCCGCGCGATACATTCGTAACGCAGCTCTGGCGTTACCATTTGCACGGCCGTACATGTAATGCATGTCTGCTTTTTCTGCATACGTAAAGTCACCCATCGTCTACGGCAGCACAATTGTGAATGGCGCTTGTCCCTACTGCGATACATCATGTTCATCTACTGCCCTCTACCGGCAGTGACACCAACCGATCACTCCATTTCTCTTTCCCCTGTTTACGCCTCACCGCGTCACCTGCGGCTATACATTCCTATACAATAAATCCTTGTTACAATGTCCTGTACCTACCATTAAAGTTTGTACCATGAATTCGGGACCACCCTGTATACTTAGTATATAATTATGGTAGCTACCGGAGCTACCTAACAGTTATTAACATGATGCACTGTTTGAATGGTAAATTCACAAAGCATTAGTTAGTTAGTTTCATGTTCTATGGATCATTTGCATGACGAAATGTAATGATGTGGAACAAGTCATTTCACAATCACATCACAAATATGGCTATATACTGAGCATGTATAGGTGTGAATTCTGAAAAGGAAACACAGTTGTTAGTTAGTAATTCCTGTCTACCCTCTTTTACACCTTACAATAATAGAAATTCTTCCACAGATTAGGAGTTGTCAAGGAGAAACTTTCAGTTTGTTTTCAAATTGTACTTTGCTGTCTGTCAGACATTTTATATCACTGGGTAAGTGATCAAAGGTTTTAGTTGCAGCATTATGCATTCCTTTTTCTGCTGAAGACAATTTCAATGTGAAGTAATGAATGTCATTTTTCTCTTTGGTGATGTAATTATGTGACTCATTGCTCCTTTCGAATTGCAGAACTGTAGTGGGTTATTTACAACAAATTTCATTACGGAAGAAATATACTATGAAGAAGTAGCCGCCAGGATGCCTAATTCCTTAAACAGACGTCTACAAGATGATGGTAAGTGAGTACCACATATTATTTTTACACCACATTTTTCAGCAATGAAGGCTTTCTTTCCTAAAGATGATTTACCCCACAACATTATTCTGTATGACATTACTGAATGAAAATATGCAAAATATGTCACCTTACTGATTCGTTTCTCCTCAAGATTTGCAAATATTCTAAGCACAAATGAGGATGCACTAAGTTGTTTTAGGAGTGCCAAAATATGCATTTTCCAGTTTAAATTATCTTCAACATGAACATCTTATTTGTTATTCCCTCGCCACGTGTTACACCTGGGACTGGTGTAGTACCTCTAGATGTGCAAAAATGAATATGTTTTGTCTTCTTAAAATTGAGTGTGGCACCATTTGTGAAAAATTAGTCAATGTCTGTTAAGAACATTACTTACCATTTCTCCTGTTACTGTATGGACTGATTACAATACTAGTGTCATCAGCAAGAGAACTAATTCTGCTTGTTGTGTACTAGATGGATGATCATTTACGTGAATGGGTAATAATGGTGAGACGTTTCCTGATTACATTTGTTGCATTACTAAGTACAAGTTTTTGCATTCTTTTGGTTAAATAAGATAGTCTCCATAGGTAGGTTACATTAACACTCACATTAAACCACAATTTATCTAGAAGAATACTGTGGTTCATACAGTCAAATGCTTTAGGCCACAGAAAATACCAAACAGAGCTATTTTTTAAAAAAATTTAATACTTCTAATATTTGGTGAGTGAATGTGTAAATGGGATTCTCAGCAGGGCAATTCTTCTGAAACCCAAACTGTGATTTAATGAGGATACAATTGTTGCTCATGTAGGAGGCTATTCTAGAAAACACCACCTTCACAAAAAATGTGGAAAATGATATCAGCAGTGAAACTGGTCAGTAGTTATTAAGAAGTCCCGTATCACCTTCCTGATAAAGGGATTTAACAATGACATATTTTAATCTCTCTGGAAAAATGTCACGAGTAAGTGATGCATTACATATTTCAGATAAGACACGGCTTATTACATGGGAACAAATCTTTAGTACTCTGTTGGAAACTCCATCAAATCCAGATGAGTTTCTATTTTTGAGAGAATATACAATTTTCTTAATTTCAGAAAGAGAAATTGGTGATACTTTCACATGACTGCATTTTAATGAGAGATATTTTTCAACATACTGCTGTGATTTTCTCCTGGACTGTTTGTCCCTATATTTGCTACACGTGCATGCTGAAAAGTAATGCCTCCAAAAATTTTTATGTGAAAACTCTAAAAGCTTTTTAAATAAAACAAACATTATTAACATTCTACTTCTTTATTCTTCATGTCTACATATTTATTTTGCAATGTTATTGAGTATCAGAGGCTGTGCAAGAAGTATGGAGCACCACAGAGATACTGCACAGCAAAGCGCTATCACAAGTTGCCAATGAGATACTAAGAAGAAGCCATGCCTCCCGTACTTCCAAGGCTCTCTGCCCTGAAATAGCATAAACAGAGGCCGGGAGGGTAGTCCAGTTCCAGGTCGGATACTGTCCACTTCCAGGAAGTTCCTGTTGGAGTAACATCATTGTGCTGCCTACTCATTGTGACACAGTCCATGTCAACTGTTGGGGAGTAAAGACACTTCCACCTCCTGTGAACTGTGCCTACATGCTAATGCTATCAGAACTGTGTCAACAAGTGTCTACAAACTTGGGTTTTCTAGTGACTGTAGTGAAGCTACAGTACAGCCATTCTGAACTTGTATCAATTTGCCACTCAGTAATCATGGCTCATTTAATATGTTCTGAACCCCAAGTCCATGTGTGCAGTTTCATTGTTACAGTTGAGCCTGGTGAGCAAAGATAAGTTTTGTTGCAATTAATAAAGTATTACTTATTCTGAGTATTCTAATTAACTGTTTTATCACTAGCCACCTTAGTGTCTAAGAAGCTGGAAACAACACATAAAGTGACGACGAAGATGCAGTTCACAATTAGCTCATTGAGGCAAAATGTGTAACACACCCTCTCTTGCAGCAGTGATATTTTTCTGTTTGTGTGTGTTGTTATATTGAGTGTTCATGACATCTCTTCTGGATGTGTCTTTAATGCAAGCTATACAATCGCAGGAACAAAGGATTGAACAGTTACTACAATACTCCACGGAATTGTAGCATCACCACAGCTGCTGTCCCAGCCTGTTCAATTGGAAACAACAAACAGTTTGTAATTTCCTAAATTCAGAGAGACTCTGGGGCAAACCAAAGATTGGGCTGATTATGTTGCACAAATGATGGTGCATTTCAACACCAATGGTGTAACAGGTAACCAGCATATTTACCATTTTCTCTTCACCACAGGCTCAGCTGTATTCTGGTTGATAGTGAAACTGTTTTCAGATTGCCAACCTCATGAGATCTCCTATGAAGAGTTATTTGACAAACTGCCAAGTCATTTTAAATCACGAGTGCATACAGCAGCTGGTCATTATAAGTTTTACAGATTAAAACAGCAGCCAGGATAGTTCTACAAACAGTGGATAACAGAACTTCACAGCCTTACCAGACAATACCACTTTCAGTTTCCATGTGGGTTAAGTTAACAGTGGCATTGTGATGAGAGAAGTGATTGCTCAGACTGTGCCTGATTCCCATATTCGTGCTGCCATACTATAGCATCAAGACCCTGACCTCAGCACAGTATTGCCAATTATTGAGTCACAGGGCATGGTCAATGTACCTAAGCATGATTTTCAAGCACCTGTAATACATGTTGTCAAGAGTACGACTGTTCAGAGGCCAACCTGCACCCCCCCCCCCCCCCCCCTTCTGCTCAGGTCAGATCAGATATCACCCAACGTCTAAGTCGCACTGTCAGGTCCCAGTGCAGCCTGCACACTTGTGAAAGTCCTGCTCATGTTGATTTCAAACACATGATAGGGCACAGTGCCCATGCTGCAAAGCCAAGTGGCAAACAAATTCATGTGCAGTTGATATGTTTAAGTATAGATGTTGTTAGGCAGCTTTCACATACCATGTCAGACAAAGATTCTAATGTCTAATGAGGTGTATATTGTGTCTGTTGCACAACAGTCTGCTGATCCTGTTGTCAGATTGTCAGGACACAAACTCTGAACTTATCAATCGGTAATCCAATAATTTGTGTGTTCAGTTGCGTGTGTTCAACATGTGTGTTAATTTACAGTTAGATACTGGTGCTACTATTATGCTGCTCAACCACACTACATATGAATAGTTATGTACTCCACAGCTTCACCAACCACATAACCTGTTGTCAGCATACAGTGGACAATCTATTCCTGTGCTTGGGGTGTGCAGATTACCAGCCACATTCCATGGTACTACTAAAACAGTGTTATATCAGATGTGGTGGTCTCACAAGTCTACTCACATTTTTGGCATAGATTGCTTTGATGTTTTCAAATTGTAAATTCAGAGGAAGGTGTTATAAATTAATTCATATGGGTTTACGGCCAATATTAATACATTATGTGACTAGAACAGTTCTCTGTTCCATGGTAGTTTACACAAAGCACACGGGTTCGAGGCCCATGTGACAATGAAAGACAATGCGCAGCCCAAGTTTTTTAATGCGTATCCTGTTCCTCATGCATTACAGGAGCGGGATGCTGCAGACTTGCAGGATAGTGCAACAAACCAGTGTCGGCCAGCAAATCAGCATCACCCCTGGTAGTCCTTACTAAACTAATGGGTGGGCGGAGTCCCTGAGCAGACTTTAAATCAACCATCAACCCACAAACTTTTGTTGATTCTTTCCCATTGTCCCATCCTGATAATCTGATGGGCAAATTAGGTCATGGTCATTTCTTTTCAAAAACTGATCTCCAGAAACCCTACCTGCAACTGCTTTTAGATGAAGAATAAGAGAAGATTTCTGTGATCAACACACACAAGGGATTAATCCAGTTTCAGCAGTTACCATTTGGTAATACTTCCACACCAGCTATTTTGAAGAAGTTACCTTGAACAACTGACCTTGTAAGTAAACTATTGTTCCAACTATTTAGATGATATCAACAACGTAGGAGAAGACATATTTCTGCTTACCATAAAGTAGACACGTTAAGTTGCAAACAGGCACATTAAAAGACACTTACACAAGCATTTGGCCACAGCCTTCATCAGTAAAAGAAAGACAAACTCCATCCATAAACACAAGCAAGTAAACCTCATGCACACAAAACTGCCTACTCCAGCATCTCGGGGTGGAATCTTCTTTACACAAAGAAGCCATCTGTCTTTTCCTACACTGCTGATATTACTCCCTGGAGATTCCAATGTTTTATTTAGATAATATATTTATCTCTGGTCATATGCCACCAGAACAGTTACAAAATTTTGAGGCACTGTTTCAAGTGTTGACCAAAGTGGGAACTGACATGCATCCATTCAATGTGTTCCTTCTTTCTCATTGAAATTGAGTATCTTTGCCACGTGATTAATTCTTACATGGCATTCATCCATCACAGTTGCACTTACTGACCATTTGTAACTTGCCTGTGCCAACAAATGTATCACAATTGCAAGCTGTGCTAACCTATTACATCCATTTTATTCCCAATGCTGCTCAGATTGCAGAGACTCTACACTGGTTGTGCCATGAGAGCATTCCATTCTTATGGTCGGCCAAATGTCAGAGCACTTTCCAGTGGATGAAAGATGCACTACTAAGTGATAGGTGTTAAGTCCTCTTAAACTCCAGCAAGCCTTTCATTCTTGCAGCAGATGCCTCTTCTTATGGCACTGGTGTGGTGTTGGGTTTCAATGACAGGCCATTGTGTTTGTGTTAAGACACTGACCTAGGCCCAATGCAGCTACAGATAACTTGAAAATGATATACTGAATATTATTTATGGTGTCACTCATTTCTACCAATACCTATATGGTTGCTTCTATTCTCTAGTTATGAGACCACAGACCACTGACGGCTCTGTTCAGGTCCTTCCAGCCTGTTCCAGCATGTACAGCACAGAAGTTACAATGGTGAGTGCTTCTCTTGTCCAATTACCAGTACGAATTGTCACATCAACCCACTACCAAACACTCCACCACCAATCTCCTGTCAGGACACCTTATTGGCTCTGATGCTCTGTTTGATTCCTCTCATCACACTGATTCAGAAGAAATACAGCTTTTTGAAGATTTTCTGGTCACCTTCCACCGTGAGGCACATGAAATGGCATTGGACCCTGTGCTGTAGATGGTGCTCAAGTTTGTTCGTCATGGGTGGCTGTGGAGCCTGAAAGGGAAAAAAGGGAGGAAGGTTTATCTGTTTAGCAAGAGTAATAGAAGGCAGATTTCAGGCTACCTAACAGATCAAAACGAAAATTTCTGTTCCGACACTGACAATGTTGAGTGTTTATGGAAAAAGTTCAACGCAATCGTAAAATGCGTTTTAGACAGGTACGTGCCGAGTAAAACTGTGAGGGACGGGAAAAACCCACCATGGTACAACAACAAAGTTAGGAAACTACTGCGAAAGCAACGAGAGCTTCACTCGAAATTTAAACACAGCCAAAACCTCTCAGACAAACAGAAGGTAAACGATGTCAAAGTTAGCATAAGGAGGGCTATGCGTGAAGCGTTTAGTGAATTCGAAAGTAAAATACTAGGTACCGACTTGACAGAAAATCCTAGGAAGTTCTGGTCTTACGTTAAATCAGTAAGTGGCTCGAAACAGCATGTCCAGACACTCCGGGATGATGATGGCATTGAAACAGAGGACGACAAGCGTAAAGCTGAAATACTAAACACCTTTTTCCAAAGCTGTTTCACAGAGGAAGACCGCACTGCAGTTCCTTCTCTAAATCCTCGCACAAACGAAAAAATGGCTGACATCGAAATAAGTGTCCAAGGAATAGAAAAGCAACTGGAATCACTCAACAGAGGAAAGTCCACTGGACCTGACGGGATACCAATTCGATTCTACACAGAGTATGCGAAAGAACTTGCCCCCCTTCTAACAGCCGTGTACCGCAAGTCTCTAGAGGAACGGAAGGTTCCAAATGATTGGAAAAGAGCACAGGTAGTCCCAGTCTTCAAGAAGGGTCGTCGAGCAGATGCGCAAAACTATAGACCTATATCTCTGACGTCGATCTGTTGTAGAATTTTAGAAAATGTTTTTTGCTCGAGTATCATGTCATTTTTGGAAACTCAGAATCTACTATGTAGGAATCAACATGGATTCCGGAAACAGCAATCGTGTGAGACCCAACTCGCTCTATTTGTTCATGAGACCCAGAAAATATTAGATACAGGCTCCCAGGTAGATGCTATTTTTCTTGACTTCCGGAAGGCGTTCGATACAGTTCCGCACTGTCGCCTGATAAACAAAGTAAGAGCCTACGGAATATCAGACCAGCTGTGTGGCTGGATTGAAGAGTTTTTAGCAAACAGAACACAGCATGTTGTTCTCAACGGAGTGACGTCTACAGACGTTAAAGTAACCTCTGGCGTGCCACAGGGGAGTGTTATGGGACCATTGCTTTTCACAATATATATAAATGACCTAGTAGATAGTGTCGGAAGTTCCATGCGGCTTTTCGCGGATGATGCTGTAGTATACAGAGAAGTTGCAGCATTAGAAAATTGTAGCGAAATGCAGGAAGATCTGCAGCGGATAGGCACTTGGTGTAGGGAGTGGCAACTGACCCTTAACATAGACAAATGTAATGTATTGAGAATACATAGAAAGAAGGATCCTTTATTGTATGATTATATGATAGCGGAACAAACACTGGTAGCAGTTACTTCTGTAAAATATCTGGGAGTATGCGTGCGGAACGATTTGAAGTGGAATGATCATATAAAATTAATTGTTGGTAAGGCGGGTACCAGGTTGAGATTCATTGGGAGAGTCCTTAGAAAATGTAGTCCGTCAACAAAGGAGGTGGCTTACAAAACACTCGTTCGACCTATACTTGAGTATTGCTCATCAGTGTGGGATCCGCACAAGATCGGGTTGACGGAGGAGATAGAGGAGATCCAAAGAAGAGCGGCGCGTTTCGTCACAGGGTTATTTGGTAACCGTGATAGCGTTACGGAGATGTTTAACAAACTCAAGTGGCAGACTCTGCAAGAGAGGCGCTCTGCATCGCGGTGTAGCTTGCTCGCCAGGTTTCGAGAGGGTGCGTTTCTGGATGAGGTATCGAATATATTGCTTCCCCCTACTTATACCTCCCGAGGAGATCACGAATGTAAAATTAGAGAGATTAGAGCGCGCACAGAGGCTTTCAGACAGTCGTTCTTCCCGCGAACCATACGCGACTGGAACAGGAAAGGGAGGTAATGACAGTGGCACGTAAAGTGCCCTCCGCCACACACCGTTGGGTGGCTTGCGGAGTATAAATGTAGATGTAGATGTAGAGACCAGCCACCCCGTTGCTTGTCACTACTTCGCTCATCAGCGTGCCATCTCTGTACAGATGGGTGTCCTCCTGATTCACACTGAAAATGGCAATGTAAAAGTCATGGTCCCTCACTCCCTCCAGTGGGAAGTTCTTTGGCTGTTGCACCAAGGACATTGGGGTATTATCCACACAAATCTGTTGGCAAGGTGCCGCTGTACATGGCCAGAAATGTGTGCACAAATAGAGGCCATGACTTCGCAGTGTGCAATGTGTGCAAAGTATCAGTCAGCTACTCTAAAGGGTAATTTGACTGGTAACATCCTGATGGACCTTGGCAATGCCTGCACACAGAGTTTGCTGGGCCATACTGGAACATACGCTGACTAGTGGTTGTCGATGCATACAGCAAGTTTCCCTATGTTGTTCCAATGAAGTCTACCACATCAGTCAGAACAGTATCAGCTCTTATGTTGATGTTCTGCTATGAAGGCTTACCTGAGGTGATAAGTGTTGGATAATGGGCCGTAGTTCATGTCTTGTAAGTTTGAACAGTTCTGTGCAGACAATGGTATTCAGCATGTCCTTACAGCTGCCCACTTTCTGTTCACAGATTCAGCACACAGCCAGGGCACACAGCAGCCACCAAAGACATTGCCTCCTGCAGCACTGTCAAAACGGCAGCAGGAGATGCCCATAGAAGTTGACCTGGTGCTGCCACCAGCTTTGCAAACATGCTGGCAGCCCATAACACAACCAGCAACAGGATCATGCCCTACTGCTTGGCCAGACACCCCAGAGAACCCAGCCTTCATCTCCTCAGGCCCGCCTGACGGATTTTCTGTCTCTGCCGCCCAAGTGCAGCCTGTGGTTGGCTTCAATGTCAGTGTTTACAGCCAAGTGTTGGGTAGATACTGGGTTGTGGGTGGGTGCTCGTTGCCAACCAAAGTTTTGGCACTTATTTCCACAACTGCATTGGTCGTTCATCCTCCCCCCACACCATCGTGTCGTGGCACTGTCGAGCGTCAAGAACAGTGCAATAAGTATTAACCAACGCAGAGATACTGCACAGCAATGTGATATCGTGAGGTGCAAATGTGATGCTAAGAAGAAGCCATGCCTCCCATAGTTCTGAGGCGGCAAAACTGCGTTGGTCGTTCATCCTCCCCCCACACCATCGTGTCGTGGCACTGTCGAGCGTCAAGAACAGTGCAATAAGTATTAACCAATGCAGAGATACTGCACAGCAATGTGATATCATGAGGTGCAAATGTGATGCTAAGAAGAAGCCATTCCTCCCATAGTTCTGAGGCGGCACCACTGCACCTCTAACCTGAAGTACCATCACTAGAGGCCAGAAGAGCAGTTCTGTTTAAGGTCAGGACTGTATGGAGGATGATCGATGACAGTGAACCCAAGATCTTAAATTGTTGCAGCATTCATGTGTGGTCTGACATTGTCATGCTGAAGGGTGCTCCATGAGTGGAAGAACTCTTCAAATTCGAAACTCAATTACAGCAAGCTATCTCTTACACACCAACATAGTTACTTTATACACCACCATGTTACATACTATATAATTCAGAGCCCTCTAGCAGCAGAGGGTTGCAAATACGTAAAGATGAAGAATAAAGATTCAGAATGTTAAAAAGCTTTTGAGTTTTCACATAAAAAATTTGGAAGCATTAGCTTTCAGCATGGCCTCATACTAAATGCTTAATAAATGCATCTGCTGCTTGTGACTCATCATTTATAGCCCTTCCATTTAATTCATCAGTAATGTTATACTGGTCTGTTTCTCATTTCACTACATTCCATACAGCTCTAAGTCTGTTGTCGGAATTACTAGTTCCCAGCACAATGTGCATGTTCCTTTACTCGTTAATAATTTTTCTTAGTAATTTTGAGTAGTTATTGCAGTGTGAAGCTACTGCAAGAGCTTCACTTGTTCTTGCAACAGATACAATTCCCTTTTCCCTTTGCAAGATACTTTACTCCCTCTAATGATCCATGGTTTTTCACATGGCTGTTTGATGTCATTTCTGATTAGCATAAGCAGAAAGCTATTTTCAAATATTTTACAGTCTATTACTGTATTAGTTCAATAACTAAAAAGCCCATGCCAGACAGAGAAATCCATCACAATTCATTTGAATGCCTCGGAACATTCAGCTACTGAAATGGTACAATGTCAATATTACATTGGTTCAAAAAATCATAAAAAACGTGCAAAAGTGGAAAATCCACAATGGAATTACAAGCCTAAGAGCCCAGAGACAACAGTGGCATATCCATGTGAATTATGCATGTATGACTGTGTGTTTGTTACCTCTTCTGAGTTGGGCTTCAGTGCTCAGTGACAGCAGTGACCATGTGTGTGGGAGTTGTGTGTTTATTTTGTTCTCCTTTTTTCTACTTCTGATGAAGGAATTAGTCTGGTACTTTATGCAACATTCAACTTTTAAATGTGTTTGTCTACTGCTGAGTGTCGCCTCTTTGAGGTGAGTAGCAACCTATTTTAAACCATACAAAATTCCATTGAGTGTAACTGTAAATCAGCACTCAGTGTCTTACCTAGTTGGCATCAGTACTGCAGTGGCTTTAATCACATTTGAAACATCATGGACTCACCAAACCACCACTATCCCAAGCTGACCATTATCTGATACCATATAACAATCAACGGCATATTTACTGCTGAAGCAAAATATAAACAATTGATTCAAGTAACAAATATTTTTGAGCTCAACACATTTACAAATTTTGATTTTACAATATAGAATGCAGCAAGTTTAATAAAGCAAGATGTTCATTCAACATTCTAGAAAAGTGTGTTACGAATTTTAGTTTCTTTTGGCACCAGGATATATTAGATGTGCTATGAATTGCATGGTGGATATCACTGTAAAAGCCTGCAGCTATGTCCAAATTCTTTAGTGCACAATTGATTGCAATTGCAGTAATCCAGTCAGTTAACGTATTTGATCATCCACAAAGTTTGGAGTCCATTATGTCAAGTAATTGGGCAACATCTGTCTTAGTAATGAAGGAATTGAGTGGATCACTAATATTATGTGTATGTTTTAAATTGACTGTTAATGACCAATCAATCATACGTTCATATCCAGTTCCCAGACCAGGAGAGTTACTGTTAAAAATGAACTGGAGGGAAGGTGGCATTTCTCAAATATAGATTTATCAGATGCCTACCTGTAGCTGCCATTGAATAAAGAATGAAAAATTTTACGTAATGATGCTGTACAAATATCTATGGCTTCCATTTGGTGTTGCAAGTGCAACACCATATTTACAGTGTTAGAGAGACAAACTCACAGCATCACTGCCATGTCACAGAAATTGCCTTGATGACTTCATAGTGATGGGTAACAGAAAAGCCGAGCACCTGAAGACTTCACATGTAGTATTTTGTTGCTTACGAGACAAAGGTTTACAGTGTAATCTAAACAAATGCAGGTTTTTTGAAGAGAAAGTAAAGTACCTGTGAAGGGGGCATCATGCCTACAATCTAGCCGCTGTTGGTGAACTGCCACACCTCAACAATTAAACAAAACTGCAAGCTTTCTTTGGGAATGTCAATTGTCAGGTGAAATTTATTGTGTAAGCATCTGATCTTACGCATCCTCTCATCAAATTTGTCACATTCACATGATGTGAGGCAATTCAAGCAGACATTTCAAATGCTAAAATGCAAGCTCTGATCAGCACTCTGTGTGCCTAGAAGTACTCCTGAAAGAACATTAGTGATAGAAGACACACTCCAATATGGCCTCAGTGCACTACTTGCTCTTCTGAATCCAGATGGGTCACAGCAACCCTTTTATTTTGCTTCAAAGATGATGATAATACTAAAGAAAAATAAAGAAATTCCTTTATCAAACAATGGAAATGGCAGGTCGGATTATTAACAATGTAGGAAACGACAGATTGCTACTTGCTGTAAAGAGGACATGTTAAGTTGAAGACAGACACAATTAAAAAACACTTACATAAAGCTTTCGGCCACAGCCTTCATCAGTAAAAGAGAGAGACACACACCATTCACATACACAAGCAAGCACTCCTCATGCACATATGACTGACAACTCCAGTATCTCTGTCACAGGTTTATCCTATTCCATCAGGGGCTGGGCCACCTGGGAAAGCAGCCATGTCATTTACCAGCTCTACTGCAATCATTGCACTGCTTTTTACATTGGTATGACTACCAACCAGATGTCCACCAGGATGAAAGGCCACTGCCAAACTGTGACTAAGAGCCAAGTAGACCACCCTGTGGCACAACATGCAGCTGAACATAACACACTTGACTTAATGGCTGCTTCACTACCTGAGCCATCTGGATCCTTCCCTCCATCACCAGCTTTTCTGAACTGGGCAGATGAGAGTTGTCTTTATAACACATTCTCCACTCGCATAATTATCCTGACCTTAGCCTACAGTAACTATTTTCTCCACACCCTCCACCCAACAGTTTCCACCCGCTCTGTCCTATTATCTCCACCCCATTCTCATCTCCCACCCTGTTTATTTGATTTGCTGCCCTCTGCAAACACATCCACCCATCTTTCCCTGCTCCTGTCCTTTTCCACTCAATTTTTCTCCACCTCCCTGCCCTACAACATCCTGACACTGTGCCTGTTGGCATTCTAGTCTCTGCACACTCGACCAGACAGCATTTATCTCTCTCCCCACCCGTAACTGCTATCCCTTCCCCTTCCCCGCACCCACCAGGTTGCTGTTTGCGTCCCTTGTGATAGTTGCATTCCAGCCTGAGATGCTAGAAATATCGGTCATGTGTGGATGAGGTGTGCTCGCTTGTGTGTATGAATGGCCTGTGTCTCTCTTTCACTGATGAAAGCTGTGGCCAAAAGCTTTATTAAGTTTCTTTTATTGTGTCTGTCTGCAAAGAAATTCCATATACACACATAAAGTACAAAATTCTATCTAGTCACCAATGACAAATTATCCCTTGCACTAGTTGGTTGCAGGGTAAATAACCCAGTAAAGACAACTCAAAGATTACTGAGCTCTGTTTTTAAGACTGTATACTATTGAGGTCTATTACACACCAGGAAAACACACTAATGCCAATCATGAGTAAGGAATAACCCATGGGTTTAGAGTTCCAGCATTTGACAAAGGAGAAGTCATTTGCTTCCAACAGGATTCAACCCTTTCAGGGGACAATTCATCATCATAAGCATCTTCAGTGCTGGGCAGTAGAGTTTGAGAACCTCAATGATGCTGAGGGCTCTGCAAGCAGCAGTGTAGCTATTGGCAGTGCCAGCCAGTCTGGATAGGCTTCAGCAGAAGGGCCTGTTGAAGAATGTGCCATGACTTATGGAGGGGACAACTGATTTTTCACCAAGGAACTCTGCCAGCAGTGGTTGGGTAGGGGAACTGCAAACCCCAATTTCTCGAGCTGGGGGCTGAACAGCACCACAAAACCTCTTTTACTGTAAGCTCTGGGCATACTTCAGGGAACATCATCAGGCAAGGCAGAGGAACACTGTGTGTTTCAGAGAATTAAGGGTCTTGGCTTTATTGGCTGTACTGTGAGGAAGGTACACACTTTTATTTAGAAATCCTCAACTTCAAGGTGTGTCACATACTGATTGGGTGGATAGTTGTTAAGATAAAACAGTCGCTACAGGGTAACCGGTATCCACATGGAGGAAAAAGAGAGCTAGGTTTTGTCTAATGTCCTCCTGACCTCTCAGGTAAATCACTGCTGCCAAGAGACAAGGGCAAGACGACTATTGCTAATCAATGGCTCCCACAGGGACTTCTGTACTGCAGTGGAACTTAAATGGATTCTTATCACATATGGAAGAATTGCAGTTCTCTGTCCACAGGAAAATACTGTAATTGCTTACAAGAAACTCGTTTTAAAGCCACTAACAAATCTGTGTTAAGGGGCTCCCATCCCTACAGAAAGGGTGATGTAAGTGGAAAGAGGGCTAAGGGTGGGGTGGCTATTTTTGTCAAAGACAGACACCACTCCTTTCCAGTCCCTCTTCCCCTGACATACAAGCAGCTGCAGTGAAATCCTCACAAGTGCTAAGATCACAGTGGGTTCTTTATACCTTCCACCACACAATCTTCTAGTTGAAGATGCGCTAACAGAGCTTTCCCATGTATTCCCTCAACTGTTACTTCTAATGGATGTCTTCAATGGGCACAATGTACTGCAGGACTCAGCCAACAAGTGCACCAGAGGTCGACTCATTGAGCACCTCCTCCATTTAGAGGTATACGTCTTTTGAACTCCAGTCAGATCTGACACATCTTTCTACAGCTACTGGGTCACTTACAGCAATAGATTTTTGCTTTTATTCTCCAGCTATTGCACACACTGTTCACTGGGATGTGCTTACAGAGTTCTCTTCCGGAGTGTATCCACCTGATGAATAAGAGAGTGATCAACTTGATACCACAAAGGCAGATGCTTCAAAGAACAAATTTAACTGTATACAATCAGAATGACATCTTTGAACAACAGGAGAGTGCCCAGGAGAAGGTGGACCACATTACTTGTGTGATCCACTGAACTGCTGCTAAATCCATTCCAGAGTCTAGCAACCATCTCAGTTGATGACCTGTTCTTTAGTGGAATGAAGAATGCCACTTGGCAGTGAGAGCCAAGGAGTAGTTTAGTGGAAAATCTTAATGACTTCAGTATTGTGGGAGCACAAGCACAGCGAATGAAAAGAAAAAGGGTTTCTTGGAAGACATTCATGACTTCCATTAATTGGTCCATTTCCATTACACAAGTTTGGTAATCAATAAGGGCGATTTTGGGCAATGGCCTTATTGAGGAATGGGGTCTTAGTGGACACACTTAGAGACAAGGCTTAAGTTTTAACTGAAAACTTTTTTAACATCACTGCATCATCAGGAAAAACTCCTGAGTTCAGGCATTCCACGGAACTGTAGAAATCAGAAGGCTCAACTTCTTCTCATGTAATGAGGAGACCAAGAATCATCCATTCTCCATGGTTGAATTGGAATCAGTTCTGTCAAAAGCCAGAGATGCTGCTCCAGAACAGATAAGATCGATTATTTTATGCTTCATCATTTGTGCTCTGGAGCCAAAGACAAATTCCTATCTTGTTTCAGTCATATCTGGTTTGATGGACAATACTCCACCACTTGGAAGGCGACAATATTAATTCCCTTGTGGAAACCAGACAAGAATCATACCAGCCCTAACAATTATCGGACTGTAGTTCATACCATCTGTATGGGTAAAACTCTTGAGCACACCTGGCTCATCAAATCCCATGATAATTCGCATCGCTCCCAGTGCTGTTTCAGGCATTATTATCCTAACCTTCATAACTTAGTTCTACTGGAGTTGGCAACATAAGAGTCTGTCGTATACTGAAACCTTGTAGTTGGTATGTTTTTTGACCTACAAAAAGTATACAACGCTTGGAGAAACAACATCCTTTGCCAGCTTCATAAATGGGGACTGCATGCATGTGTGTCACTTCTTATTCCGTCCTTCCACGGAGGTAGATGCTTCCACTATTGTGTTGAAGATGGCTTGTCTGATCACTTTGTTCAGGAAAATGGGGTCCCCCCTGTCAGTGTACACAGTGTCACACTGTTTGAAACACCTATCAATAGCATCTTCTCTGCAGTCAGAAGCCTTGTTAAAAGTTCTTTGTTTGTTAATGACTTCTCAATCTTCTAGTGTTTGTCTAATCTTACAATCACAAGGCTGACTATCAGGAGGCCGGAAACTTGGGCCAATAAAGCTGGTTTTAGGTTTTCACCAAAGAAAACTACTTGTGTCAATTTTAACTGTACACATCAAAATTTTAACCAACAAGAGCTCACAATAGTGGACAATATTTAAATCTTAGGGAGAATGTGCACTTTTTTGGGCCTATTATCTGACCTGAAATTAACCTTGTAACTGCACCTAAAAGACATGCAAACAAAGGGCTTCAAATCATTGAATATTTTAAATGCCTCAGTGGAAATGCTTGGCAAGGTGACACATCACATCTCTTACAGTTTTATAGGGCATTTGTCAGATTATAATTACATTACAGCAGTGTGGTTTATGGATCAGTATGTGCCTCCTCCCTCAAGGTGTTAGATGCTGTCCACAAGATGGGCTTTTGGATATCAACTTGAGCCTATTGGACAGACCCTGTTCAGAGTCTGTGCTCAGAGATTGGTGAACCACCACTCAGTGTCTTGTTCTGTCTCAACAGGCCCTGAAAACCTTAGCACTGTCCTGATCACTGGCTTTAATGCAGTGGTCCATCCCAACACTGAGCAGCTGCTCAAGAATTGGCCCCATTTGGGAAGTAAGTGTTACTGACTCTCTTACAGATCTGGATGTATCGGACCTCTGAATACACAGTTTCTCATCTGTTCTGACCAGCTTAGTGTACTACAAGCAGTACATCAAACATATCCAGTAGATGAGATGATTCTGATCATGATACCTTACAGCAGAGCCAACAATAAGACAAGGATGTGGTCTTTTGCTGGACATCAGGACGCTTTAGGATATAGGGAAATGACACAGCAATCAAAGCAGCCAAAGGATAATGTAAGGATGATGTTGTACTTTGATGTGCTGTTCCATTGCATTCTGTCATCTCATTGTCTGGCAGAAGAATCATATGCTAATGGGAAATTGAATGGCTGGAAGTGGCAAACAACAAACTGTGGTCAATCAAATCAACCACACAGGCATGTCAGACTACATGCCAATCAAACAAATGGATGGAAGCACTGCTTCAAAGCCTGTGAATAGGACACCATCCATTAACAAATGGTTTCTTCCTCCAGTGGGAAGTCCACCTCTCTATACAGTTTGCAGTGTACTGACATAAGGACAGCCCTCAGTTTGTTTGGAGACTCCACACGATATTACCGAATGAAAATATGCAAAATATGTTAACTTACTGATCTGCCTCTCCCCAAGATTTGCAATGATTGTACTAAGTGCAACTGTGGCTGAAGTAAGTTGTTTTAGGAGTTCCCAAACATGCTTTTTCCAATTTAAATTCTCATCAGTGTGGACACCTAAGAATTTTGAAGTTTTCACCTTACTCATATTTCCTCACCATGAACTATACTTGTCATTGGTGTAGTACCCCTAATGTGCAGAACTGAATATGTTGTGTTGTTTACCATTTCTTCAATTTTTGTATGTGCACTTGGACTGGTTACGCAATACTAATCGTTTACACACACGAGGCACAACATTGGACCTAACACTGAGCCTTGGGGAACCATATATGTGATTCCCCCCGCCCCTGTCAGATTTACGTCCCCAGACTGTACAGGTTGAATTACTATGTAGAAGTTCCTGCATTATTTTGGTTAGGTATGAAATTATCCATTTATTGGCTATACCCGCAATCCCATAAAACTTCAATTTATCTAGGCAGATATTGTGACTCACACAGTCAAATGCCTTACATAGGTCGCAGAAAATACCAACTGGTGTTATTTTATTATTTAACGGTTATAAAATCTGTCGAATAAAAATGTAAATGGCATTCTCAGTACAGTAACTCTTCTGAAACCCACGCTGTGAGTTTCTGAGGATGTTATTGTTGGTAAGATGAGGCACTATTCAACAATACACAACCTTCTCAAAAATTTTGGAAAATGATGTCAGCACTGAAGTAGGTCACTAGTTATTGACACATCTCTTGTACCTTTCTTAAAGAGAGATTTGTCTATTGCATATTTCACTGTCTCTGTAAAAATGCTTTGGGTTTACATATATTGTATAAGACCAAGCTTATTATAAAGGACCAAATCTTTAGTTCTCTACTGGAAACACCATCAAAGCCAGATGAGCTTTTATTTTTGCGAGAATATGTAATTTTCTTAATTTAAGAAGGAGAAGTTGGTGGTACATTCATATGATTAAAATTTATGAGAGTCACTCTTTCAACATACTGCTGTGATTTTTCTATTGAATTGTTTGTCCCAATGCTTTCTACTCTACTTAGTAACTCATCATTTATAGCCATTCTACACAGTTCAATTGTGGTGTTATCCTGTTCTGTGGCTGGTTGACCTGTCTCTTGTTTCACTACGTTCCATATCGCCTTAAGTCTGTTGTCAGATTTACTGATTTCTGACATTATGTGCATGTTCCTTGATTTTTTAATAATTTTTCTTAGTAATTTTGACTAGTTTTTGTAGTGTACAACTACAGCACAATCCCTACTTGTCCTAGCCAAAGGAGACACTTCCATTTTCCTCTCACAAGATACTTTAATCCCTCTTGTGATTTTATGTGGCTGTTAAGTGTAATCAGCTTATTCGGCAAGCTATTTTCAAATAATGATATGAATGTATCATCAAACAGATAATAGTTTATTTTAACATTTGGTTCCTTATAAATTTCATCCCAGGTCATCTCCCATTTGACTAAAACACCTAAGAACTGGCACTAATTCTCTTTCTTAGCAATTACAGGACAATGTCTATAAAGGAGCATGGATGGTGTACTACATGGCCATCAGTTCTTGCATCCTGAGGTGAAGACGTCATGAGGTTCACACACACTGAGCTTCTGACCTCATGCCTAATATGGGCACGCAGCTTTGAGCAGAAGATGCCATGGATACATGCCACGATCACACACTCTTTTCCATGTTAAATGACAGTATATATTGCCTCTAAACTGTAAACCTTATCAATCCTTTGAAAGGTTATGGTTTTATACACTGGCATAGAACTTCCTGTCACTTAAAAGGGAGGGAGGGAGGGAGGGAGAGAGAGCACAGTTTGGTAAGACCTTCAAAATGTGCAGCAACACATACGCTGCATATTTTCGCATAATGATACCCCATATATTTTCATATTATTAAGATACCGCATATATTTTCATATTATTAAAGCATAAATTTGAATTTCACAAAACACAGCATGTTGGTTTATGAAGCATTGAAATCGAGATTACAATGCGCTTTTGCACGCCAATCGTAGCTCTTGCCAAGTGATCTTGCTAGCCAACGACACAAGATGTTCAGAGTGTAAGAAAAGCCAATAAGCTTTCACATATACTACTCTAATTGGTCTTGAAGATTAATAAGCTACAAGACAAAATTGAGCTTTCACATATAATATTGATTTTTTTTTTTTTTTTTTTTTTTTTTGCGTGTATTACACTTTATGATACATCACATAAATGTGCCAGTAAAATTTTAAATAATGACAAAAAGGTCTGATTTTCTGGGCACAAAATTCTTCTAAGTGGCTGGTCCTCAAAGTGTTAAGTTTTAAATGAGAGTCAAATGCTCTGTGATTTAAGAAATTCATCACACAATCTCACACATAAAGTAATTTATGTTGCGTAAAAGGAAATTTACTTTGAAAGTAACGCTGGATTTTCCTGTGATCTGTTAGAAATAGCCTTGTTTTAGTAGTTGCCAGTGAGCACCAGGAAACAAGCATTACTGCGTGTGCGCAGCTACGATTACATAGGAAGCCCATATGTTCGTATGTATGTGGTGTGTCTAAAAAGTTCGGTGAATGGTGTCATATCTGAATGACAGCTTGGCACATGTGTGTGTGTGTGTGTGTGTGTGTGTGTGTGTGTGTGCATTGCGCAAGGTCTTCAGAGACTTGAGGAGAATTGATACGGAGCATGCACTGCATGTGACTGACTGTATAAACAGACTGCGACCAGTTGAACATAGACAGTGAGAGAGGAAGTGTCACAGTGCAATGGAGCAACGTGTAAACATCAAGTTCTGCTACAAATGGGGGAAGTCTGCAACGGAGACACATGGAAGTGCAGGTGTACAGGAAGAAAGCTGTGAGCAGAAAATGTATTTACGAATGGTTTAAACACTTCCGTGAAGGGAAGGAAACAACTGCGGATGAGCCACATTCATGTCAGCCATCAACAACCAGAACCCCAGAAAAGATCAAGAAACTGTGACAAATGCTGGCACAAGATCGGACACAGACTCTTAGATTGATTGCGGAGGAACTGGGCATCAGCGAGGTAAGCGGAAGATCTGCTCTCGGTTTGTGCTGCACAAGCTCACAGCGAGCAGAAAGCGAAACGGATGGAAACTGCTGACAATTTCATTTACATGTGTGACCAGGATACATTGCTACTGAACACCATCGTCACAGGGTATGAGACATGGTGCTACCAGTTCAATCCAGAATCAAAATGGCAATCAGTGTATGGTGTTCACCGTCTTCCTCGCAACCAAGAAAAGGCCATCTGCAAAAATCCAAGGTGAAAACACTGTTGAGCACCTTCTTCGACAACAACAGCACCACCCACAAGGAATTTGTTCCTGTACGTCAAACCATCAATGCCGGATTTTACCAGTCTGTTTTGAACCAATTGCTACAATGTATCCGGTGGGTTTGGCCAGAGTTGCACAGGACTGGAGAATGGATGCTGCACCACGACAATGCCCCTGCACACTGTGCAATCAGTGTGAGCCAATTCCTGGCACAGAAGACAGTAACTGCTCTTGAACATCCTCTGTACTCCCCTGATTTGGCTCGTCTTCCTGTTTCCCCGTTTGAAGGCGGCCATGTAAGGTGAACGCTGTGCAGATGTGAACGCCATCAAAAATCGTGTGACAGCCGTTCTGCAGTCAATTTCACAGGAGGCCTTTGCTGATAGTTTCCAGAAGCTGTACGAACATTGTCAAAAGTGTGTTGAAGCGGCTGGCGATTATTTTGAAGGCAATAAAGATCATTTGTTTGTATGTTTTGTTTTGTTTGTTGTCTGATATCATTCATCGAACTTTTTACACACATCATGTATATAGCATTAAAAGAAACATGACATCAGAGGATACTCCATGAGTGTTGGGATTTCATTAATTATACTAAAATGCATAATTTGGCTTAAAGTGCACATTCACATGTCCAGATTTGCAATGAAGTACACCCAAAACTGATTTTAAGCTTTTCAGTGTGTGTTTCAGGATGAAAATTTTCTTGGTGTACCAATACTGTATTGTCTCATGTTTGATTCTTTATTATGGTATAATGCCACACATGCCAGAAGATGAAAACATGCATTGGAAATTCAACAAACTGTTGAAACTAGCCAACAGTGTGAAATGAAACACTTTGTTTCAAATAAATTGATTGCCTCTGCAGAAAAGATTAATAAAAGTCAACTTTCTTTAGAAAACCAGCAAAAATAACTTCATTGTTCTACAAGGTGGTTAATGCTTGACTGCAAAAAATATGGAAATAAAATCAGAAAATAAACTAATTACATATTTTAGCCTTCCGTAATTACACTTCCCAGCCACAGAAATCTCTTTTGTTTCAATTTGATGTGAGAGCTGTAAACAAAGAAGAAACAGCAAAATTGCTAAATGTAAACACAAGTAATATGGAGATTACCCAACTACAACTCACATTGCTCTGCACATGCACAAATCTGGTAGCTTTGGGCGCCATAAAAATTTTCCTGGGTAGCATCTGGCTGTTTGTTGCTACTGCTGATACAACTAACAGCCACCCTTCAAGTAGCCAGAAGTGGGAGAAGGTACTGCTCATGCTGTGTCGTCTGAACAAGACACTGCCAGGGCAAAAGTAGCATAGGTGCAAAGATGCGAGCTGGTGCCAATGCCATACAGATTGACCACTGCATGAATTCCACGAGTGCCACAGGTGGCGCTGAGGATGAAGATGTTGACTTCGCCTTGGCCAATTGCCAGCCAAGTAAATCCGCCAATGATCGGATGACAACGGACAGAAGCCTACTCGTAAGATAGAAGAGCAGCTCTCGCCCACTTCGTTATAGTCATCCTGCAGGACTTACTTAGACAGACAACAATGTTTACTGAAGTGAAGAGACAGTTGTTGTAAATTGCATTTGCTGTGTACTGTGAAGTTTACCTACAATTATTTGCAAATAGCCATTGAGTGCCTTTTTTGTGTTATATTACATCAAGTGTTGCAGAATTTATTATTCAAGAAGTCACAAAGATAAGTAAACCTTCTTAAATCATTTGTGTGACTTTGTAACTAATTTGTTGGAGTGTTGTAGCACCTTTGTTCTCCTACCCTGTTACCTGATCCTGGGGCACAGCTGCATAATGGTGGCAGGGAGAAATTGTCTTAGCAGTGTACTGCATCAGAAGCTGTTTCATGATCTTATGATCTCAGCCTCCACAGTAGTAGTGACAAGGCCTTTAAAAAACTGACAATGAGGGTTTACAAAAGCTCATATGTTACTCAACTGTGCAAGTGCAGGAGCCGCTGATAACTGCTCAGATGAACCTAAGGTAAACAGTTGTGACATCACACTCATTGGAAGCAGTTTGTAGTTACGAAGTACGGCATAGTCTTCATTCTAATGCCTTTGCCACATTTTGCTGTTAGCAGACACTTGTGTGTGCATTTCCTTTTGTTAGAGTATCAGTTCTTACCAGTCAAAATGACAAAAATTTAACTGGAAACTAAAACAATGGAAAATTAATGGAATTCTAAAAAAATCCCAGTTTTTTTTCCAGATTTCCCATTTGTCCCAGAATGTACACACCCTGTCACAACATTGTAAGGCTGCCTCATGAACAAGGTTGATAGCAGCTGGAGCTCACACACTAACAACTGGACCTGCAGCTCCCACTTGAGCCAGCATCGCACCCTCTAACAGAGGCCATATCCAGGACCACTCCACTGTGTCCCATCCCAAGGTCTACCAGCTATCTCAACTTGGATTGGAAGATGAAGGGCAGTGATGCAGGGCACATGTATGCCTCACCGTGATGACATATTCTACACCGAGGAAATCATATCAGACTGCCCTACCTACGCCAGCTCATTGCTGTCAGGCTTTGGGCAGAAATACCTCACTCCTCTGCTCTCTAGATGGCACTCAGGGTTGGTGGGGGTAGGGGTAGTGATGGAAGAGATTTGGTACTTCTCAGAGCTATTGATAATGCACCACCAGAGATATCCACGCAGCTGGAGATGATCACTCCCAGGAGCCACTGAGCCACTGTGCAAGGATTAGGCAAGGACACTATGTCACATGGGCATGGCCAAGCACCTCATATCACAAATAACAGAGGGCCGCTATGGCAGTAACAGTCACTTATAGTACTATGCCTGCACACTGCCTACCTACAAGACATACTGTACTGTTTCTATGATGCAAAACAAAGTTACACAGCTTGGACTTAGCTCATGGTCTCTACTTGGATTACGCTGCTCCACGACTCCTCAGTGTCATAAATTATTTGTATTTTATTCTACATTCATGTAATAAAATATGACTGTGGACCAATGTAGACATTGAACTCTTCTTATTTCCTGTGCTTGTACAAAAATCACTTTTTTTTTTGAAAATATAATGTAACTGGGTGGATAAAAAATCTACTCACCAAGTGGTGGCAGGAGAACACACATATAAAAAGTATTACAGTTTGCAAGCTTTCGGAGCCAGTGGTTCCTTTTTCTGGCAGAAGGGGTAGTATCAGGGATGAAGGAAAAGGAATGGTGAGATTTATGAAAAGGGGTGTAGTGCAGAGAAGTCACCCAGAAACCGAGGTCAGAGGAGACTTAGTGGACAGAATGTGAAGAAGAAGGAGCCACTGGCTCTGAAAGATTGCAAACTGTAATACCTTTTATACGTGTATTTTCCTACCGCCACTTGGTGAGTAGATTTCTTATCTGTCCAATTAATAGCAGACAGTTTCTGCAAGTCATAAGTCATTCACAACTGCTAAAAAGATTACAGGAATCACAACATAAAACAAACTGAATGGGTATTTTGATTCATAAAGATATGATTGAAAGTCACCAACTCAAATCAACACTCTTCTATCATGCAAAAAAATCTCAGGCAAAGTAAGGTGCTACCAAAATATGGAAGGAGGCGTTGCCTAAGAAGAAGCCTCAAGAGTGCGGCCTGCTTACTAAATCTTCTCTGTACAACACTATTTTGCCTGATTTGTGAACTGGTATTGACAGGTACAGAAACATGAATGGATAATATCTACAAGTGACACTGGGTGTGTGTGTCAAAAATAACAGCTTAAATTAGTTGGTGTAACATTTTTGCTTTTGATGTGAATAACCTCAGAGACATATACAGGCTCTTTGACAATTCAATGCAGAGGCTGGAAAACCTACAGTTGCGTTGTAAAAAGAACTGTGGATATCAGTGATTGTTATTGTTCTTATTTCTTTTGAAATATGGAAGCAACTAAGTGCAATTTAATTGCACAAGTACGTACAATTTCATATAGCATCTAGCATTGTGTTATTATTTAATTTTTTAATTGTAATTTGTCAGTCTGCAATATATGTCTCTGTGTTAATACATTTTCCCTTTTTTGTTACATTATCTTTTTGAAATAATAATGTTACTAACTTACTGTTTTCTGTCAGCCTTATTTTTTTCCCATATTCATCATATAGTTCTAGACCATTCAGTCCGACATAATACATGTCACCCCAAGTTGACAAAATTAAAAGCTGGAACACAAAACCTTCTGGCATCACAGGGGCTTCATATTCCTCATCACCTAAATCACTGTTGTCACTGTACCTAATTGACACTGGAGGAGGTAATAACCTCAATCCATTTTCCTCATGTTTTACTTTGTTCAGCTCTGAATCACTGCATGGTAACTGTGAAATGTTACTTAGAGTGCTATCACTTGCTGCACTGTTCAATGGATAATCAATGTTTAATGAATCCAAAGTAGCATTATTTTCATTTCTCCTATCACAGCTCATTGCTCCTTGATCCTGACATTCTGCATCAAACTCAAATGATGACGAAAGTGGAGAGTCATGTAGATCTTTTGTGTTGCTGTATTCTTCACGGTCTGCATCTACAGGCTCTGCAACAGGGCTGCCAGAGAGCTTCAGTTCCTGGACAAAGTTGAAGTGACAGTTTCCAGGAGCACGACGTATTGGAATAATTCCATCAACACCTGCTACCACAAGTTTTCCATCCAAATGCACAGAAATAATCTTCACCTGAAATTTTAGAATATTTCTGCAATCCTCAATGCAAGAACAGAGAAAAAGCACAAAAATCAGGCCATAAGTTTTTACGTAAAAAAATTTGTAACTATTATAAAGGTGCACTAAAAATTATATAAATATAATCACACAAATACAATATCAATTATCAAATCATAAAGAGGTGTTGAAAGTAGATGATCCACTACAACACAATTTAAAAAATAGCTGCAGTTAAATTCTTGAAAAATCCTGTACACTAAGCTCGTCAAATGTGCAAAATGCAGGACTGAGATATATGAGAGAGAGGAAATAGTGTCCAACAGATGAATACTGGGTGTGTGTATGCTTATTAGTGAATCAGATGTCAATATGTACATATCATTCTAGGCAGCTGTGATAAATTAAACAATGTGATCTATTTTTGCTGAGGAAAAAGTTGTTATATTCCACGGCTTCATTCCAAGACTACTGGTCCAAGGTCATTATATAGCACTCAGTTTCAAATTATCTGCCCACAGTCACTGCATAAATGTCTATACAAACTCTGGGTTTCAAAAGGAGTCACTCATCTCAGCAGTGTCCTTTACATTCAGGAATACTTTAGCTATATTAGTGTGTAGCATTTTCATACAGTTTGTTAATTCTCTCCATGATTTTTACACTTTTATCAGAATGATTTGTTGTAATAATTCACTAAAGAATGTTTAAGTACAAATTAATAAATCAACATATTTTATTATTTATTTATTTGCATAACCTTAAAGCAATTTTGATTTTTTTTATTTAATTTTTGTTGCTCCCAGATTTCTTTCATCCTTCAAAGGTGCCAGGCACCAAAGGCCTTGTGATATATACAAACATGTTTTGGTTTTGTTATTCTTTGATTATGCTTTTCATATTTTGTAGACAACATATTTTTAAACCTACCCTTTTTAGTATCTACGTTGACTTCATTCTTCGCAAATGGAAATATAAGTTAAACAAAGGAATTAAGATAACGAGTGAGGAATACCTGGATGTACTTTTGTTTGCTGACGACATCGTTATTATTCAAAAGAATGAAGATGACCTCAAAATATCAGTATACCAACTAAACGAATTTTTGCAAAAAGTACAACTTTAAAATTTCTAGCAACATAAAAAAATAATGGCATTCAGAGGAAAATATTCAGTCAGATCAAAAACTGTTTTCAATAAATCAGTTTTAGCCTGATGTTGAAAATAAAATACACAAATTCCAAGCTGTCTGTGGTACCATTAGCAGAACATTGGGCCATAAAGTACAAAAAGAAACCATCACAAAATTCTATAAAGTAATGGCAGTTCCAATGTTATTCTTCAGAAGTGAAAGCTAGGTTACTGGGTTACCACAGAAATAAAGAAATAAATAAAAATCAATACAGAAAACAAAATCAAACAGCAGAGATGAGGTTGCTAAGGTGAAGGGCTGCACAAGAAGATATATGATTAGAAACAAAGATATTATAACAGAATTAAATATTTCCAGCATAAGTGAAAAAATTCAAAAATATCATGAAGATTGGAACAGGTAAATCCTTGAAAGGAAGATGATGACGATGATATTTTGTATTTTCCATGCATGTAGTGGAGTTTGTGCATAGTTACTAGATAACTCTGATGTTTGTTCCCTGCATGTTATGTGATTTGAAATTGCAAGCTCAGAACAACAGAACAAGCTGTGTATTTCTTGCCATCTCCTACGGGTGTGATCAACAGGGTGTATATGCAGACAAGGAAAAAAATTGCCAGATTTTTCCCAGATTTCCCGGTTAAAAATACACTTTCTCCTGGGTGAAAATACACTTTTTCTGTTTTAAGTGACAGTATACTTTTCCTCAGACCTGTAAAACTTATTAATCCTTTGAATGGTTATGTTATGGTTTTATACACTGACATAGAATTTCACGGCACTTTAGAAAGCGAAACTTGGGGGAAAAAACACGTTTTGGAAAGATGTTTGATGTGCAGCAATATGAACACTGCATATTTTTGTATTACAAAAGTATAAATTCTAATCCCAACAAACACCACATCTTACTTTCTGAAGCATTGAAATCGAGATTGCAATGCGCTTTTGTACGCCAGTCATAGTTCATGTCACATGTTCTCGCCAGCCGATGACAGCGGTTATTCAGTCATAGGACACGTGATGTAGTCAGCCAATAGCAACATCACTGTTAAGTAGCGCAAACACACAAATAGGAAAAGTTAATGGTATAAATTAAATATATGGCATTGCTACAAGAAAAGAAAAGCTTTCACATATAGTAATAGTCTCGAAGACTAATAAGCTGCAAGAGAAGCTAAGCTTTCACATATAATGTTGTTCCTCTTTGTGCGTGTTACGCTTTATGATACATCACACAAATGTACCAGTAAAATTTTTAATGACCACGTAAATGTCCGATCTTCTGGGCTCAAAGTTCTTCTAAATGGTCATCCTCAAAGAGTTGATTTTTAAACGAGAGACAAACGCTCTGTGATTTAAGAAATTCATGGTGCATTCTTGCACATAGTTCATCTTGCATAAAAGGAAATTTACTTTGGAAGTAACACTTTTCAAATAACCATTCACAATTTTTTCCCGCAATTTGTTAGAAATAGGTTTGTTTTAGCAGTTGCCAGAGAGCGCCACATTAACAGGGATCACCACACCTGTGCAGCTACAATGAAGCAGGAAGCTCGTATGTTCGTACATGTAAAACAGTAAAAGTTCTTACATAATGTCGTAAAAGAAACATGACAATAGAGGATACTCCAAGAGTATTGGAATTTCGTGAACCATACTAAAATGCATAATTCGTCTTAAAGTACACATTCGTATGTCCAGATCCAGATGAAAATTTTCTTGGAGTACCAGTACTGTATTATCTCATGTTTGGTTCTTTATTCTGGCATAATACCATACGTTCTACAAGATGTAAAAGTGCACTTGAAATGCAGCGAACAGTTGAAACTAGCCAACAGTGTGGAATTAAACACTTCATTTCAAATAAATTGACTGCCTCAGTGGAAATAATTAATAAAAGGCAAATTTCTTTAGCAAACCGACAAAAATAACTTCATTGTTCTGTGAGGCGATTAATGCTTGACTGTCGGAAAGGAGGAAATAAAATGAAATCTGTAACTAATAGCACGTTTTAGCCTTCCGTAATTATGTGAATGTATTTAAATTCACCTGATAGCTCCTGGCCACCGAAATCCGCTTTGTTTTTATTTGACATGAGAACAATAAACAAAGAGGAAACTGCAAAATCACTGAATGTAAACATAGGCCACATGGAGACTACCCACCTCCCCACTACAACTCAGACTGCTCTGTGCTCAGCCATGGATCTACATTATTTCCTAACCGGTGCAATACTAGATAGTAGTGACCCTGCCCTCGAGTGTTTGAGATAGGGCGCCAAAAATTTTGAAAAATCGACTTTTCGTAAATCATTTTGTCTTGCACATCTTTCTGAAGAGTCTGATACATAAAAAAATATGTGATTATTTGTAACCGAGAGAAAAACAGCTCTTCAGACAATTTGTACTCTTTATTGCCTATTAGCTGATAACTTTCTGTTTGTGTGACATAAAATTAAATGTAGGACACACAAAACCAGTAAAGACAAGAGCCAAGCAAGACGGTACACATTTCTTCAATCCTTATGACCTAGCATTTATTCTCTCTAATCTTGCTACAGCTTTACATGGCACATTTTCCTTTCTGGGAGTCAAACATTTTGCTACATGAAAAAATGAAATGTCGTTAACTGGCCTTACTAGGTAGCGGTCTGGTCAAAAATTTTCTGTCAAAATTTCATTTTCTTGGATACACTGAGAAGATAATATGTAATCTTTCTTTACCTGTTATTCCTGTTAGTCATTTATTTTCACTCTGATAGTCTGGATCTATGGAATAAGCTAGTAATTGTAACAATGCTGATGATTTGCAAGCCCAGTCAACCACATAAACAGCGATTGGCATTCACCCGTTCGACTTATTCTGCTCAGCTCGTATAACCCCATCCCCTTCTGTCTGCAGGGAAGTTTATTTCTAGATGCGACTGGGATTCCCCTAGCAGAGATATCACACACACTACTCAAAAATCAACTTATGATTCATTCAGAAATCAACTTAGAATGTGTTAAAAATTTTCAACAACCAACAGGGATGCAATTCAAAATCAAACGAATAATCAATAGACCAATATGTACTTGGTGCAAGGCGCTTTGTGAAACAAGATTTTACAGCTAGCTGCCACACTCCTGTAGCCAAATGTGAGAGAAGGCACTACTCTACACAACTCAACTGATTCAACTGCACAAGCGCATGAGCTTGCAACTGCTCAAACAAATCTAATGTAAACAGTTGTGATGTCACACTTATCAGAGGCAATTTGTTGTTATGAAGCATTCCATTGTCTTCCTACAGCATTTGATACATTTTGCTGTTGGCAGACGCTTGTATGACCACTGTGTTTTGTTGTTGTATATGGGGCATTTCCTTTGCAACTTAAGTGGTTTTTTTTTCCCCTGCAGCAGTATTATTCTGCAGTGGTGAGATACAGTAATATCCTTAGAGTATTGGTTGCTACCAGTCAAAGTTACAAAAATTTAACTGAAAACTAAAACAATAAAAAATTCCCAGAATTCTAAAAACTTCCCAGAATTCTAAAAAATTTCCTGGTTTTTCCCGGTTTTCTCCCAGATAAAAAAAAAAAAAAAATAATGCCAATTGTTCGAGGGTGGTTTTGTGTAATCTGGTTCCATTGTATTAAGTACACATAGGTTCTAATACCCAAACAACAGTCTGCACACCTTGTCCCGAAAAGCAACCTAAGTAATGATGGATTTCCTCCATTCTTCTCGATACTTTCTCTAATGCACTGTTGAAGAAATGCCATGGACAAGATCTTATATGTCACTGGCAAGAAGGAGATTCCTCTATAATTGTCAAGCTAAGTTTTTTCCTTTCTTCTTATATGTAGTGGGTGTACTAACGCTGATGTGCATTCTCATGGTAAGCTGTTTTTTGTCCAAATTTCATTAATGATTTCTGTTGGACATAGAATAATATTGTCACTAGAGTGTTTTCACAGTTCGACAACTGTAGTCTTCTCCCTTTGCTTTATTATTTCTAAGTCATCTTTCTTTCTTTCTTTCTTCCTTTTTTTTCTTTTTTCTTTTCTTATAACTTCTCTCATTTCCTCTACTGTTGCTGGCTTTGAGTCGTGATTGTATCTGGATGACGTTATCAAAATGGAGTAATTCTTTTGGTGGATGAAAATTGTGTTGTTCACTGATGTAGCTTGCAAGAATTGTGCAGTTCTTAGTGTTATTGTATGTAGCCTTATGTGTTTTTGGATCCATAAACTGTTAGCTTGGTGGTGTTTACTTCTTTGAATTATTTTTGAATGTTTTATAAAAGTCCTTTGTGTTGTTTTGAATAAAATATGCCTCAACTGATGTTTTGATCTTTTATGTGTTGTACTCTGATCTTTTTGAGACCTTTTGAAGAACGTTTCCTTGCTTCTATAAAATTTTCCCTGTTCTTATTATTTTTATTTGTGTTCAAGATGTTCCAAGCTCATTATCATTACAATTAATTCATCACAATATCATCATTCCGCCAGGTGTGTTTCCATTTTTTTTTTTTTCTTTTTTAGAGGAACAGTTTCTCCTGCAGTCTGAATAATATCTTTTTGACACAGTTCCCAACTTTTATGTATTCTTTTTTACAAATGCATTTTGTAATCATTTTCTCAATATAAGTTCTGTATGTAAAATTTGTATTGGTTCTTTTCTTTAAATGTTGGTCTAACCTTGAATTTAATAATAGATAGGTAATGTCTATGAACCATGGACCTTGCCGTTGGTGGGGAGGCTTGCGTGCCTCAACGATACAGGTAGCCGTACCATAGGTGCAACCACAACGGAGGGGTATCTGTTGAGAGGCCAGACAAACGTGTGGTTCCTGAAGAGGGGCAGCAGCCTTTTCAGTAGTTGCAGGGGCAACAGTCTGGATGATTGACTGATCTGGCCTTGTAACACTAACCAAAATGGCCTTGCTGTTCTGGTACTGCACACGGCTGAAAGCAAGGGGAAACTACAGCCGTAATTTTTCCCGAGGGCATGCAGCTTTACTGTATGATTAAATGATGATGGCGTCCTCTTGGGTAAAATATTCCGGAGGTAAAATTGTCCCCCATTCGGATCTCCGGGCAGGGACTACTCAAGAGGGCATTGTTATCAGGAGAAAGAAAACTGATGTTATACGGATCGGAGCGTGGAACGTCAGATCCCTTAATCGGGCAGGTAGGTTAGAAAATTTTAAAAGGGAAATGGATAGGTTAAAGTTAGATATAGTGAGAATTAGTGAAGTTCGGTGGCAGGAGGAACAAGACTTCTGGTCAGGTGAATACAGGCTTATAAATACAAAATCAAATAGGGGTAATGCAGGAGTAGGTTTAAAAATGAATAAAAAAATAGGTGTACAGGTAAGCTACTACAAACAGCATAGTGAACGCATTATTGTGACCAAGATAGACATGAAGCCCACGCCTACTACAGTAGTACAAGTTTATATGCCAACTAGCTCTGCAGATGACGAAGAAATTGATGAAATGGGTGATGAAATAAAAGAAATTATTCAGGTAGTGAAGGTAGACAAAAATTTAATAGTCATGGGTGACTGGAATTCGTCAGTAGGAAAAGGGAGAGAAGGAAACATAGTAGGTGAATATGGATTGGGGATGAGAAATGAAAGAGGAAGCCGCCTGGTAGAATTTTGCGCAGAGCATAAATTAATCATAGCTAATACTTGGTTTAAGAATCATCAAAGAAGGTTGTATACATGAAAGAACCCTGGAGATACTAAAAGGTATCAGATAGATTATATAATGGTAAGACAGAGATTTAGGAACCAGGTTTTAAATTGTAAGACATTTCCAGGGGCAGATGTGGACTCTGTCCACAATCTATTGGTTATGAACTGTAGATTAAAACTGAAGAAACTGCAAAAATGTGGGAGTTTAAGGAGATGGGACCTGGATAAACTGAAAGAACCAGAAGAGGTTGTACAGAGTTTCAGGGAGAGCATAAGGGAACAATTGACAGAAATGAGGGAAAGAAATACAGTAGAAGAACAATGGGTAGCTTTGAGGGATGAAGTAGTGAAGGCAGCAGAGGATCAAATAGGTAAAAAGACGAGGGCTAGTAGAAACCCTTGGGTAACAGAAGAAATATTGAATCTAATTGATGAAAGGAGAAAATATAAAAATGCAGTAAATGAAGCAGGCAAAAAGGAATACAAACGTCTCAAAAATGATATCGACAGGAAGTGCAAAATGGCTAAGCACCGATGGCTAGAGGACAAATATAAGGATGCAGAGGCTTATCTCGCTAGGGGTAAGATAGATACTGCCTACAGGAAAATTAAAGAGACCTTTGGAGAAAGGAGAACCACTTGCATGAATATCAAGAGCTCAGATGACAACCCAGTTCTAAGCAAAGAAGGGAAAGCAGAAAGGTGGAAGGAGTATATAGAGGGTCTATACAAGAGTGATGTACTTGAGGACAATATTATGGAAATGGAAGAGGATGTAGATGAAGATGAAATGGGAGATACGATATTGCGTGAAGAGTTTGACCGAGCACTGAAAAACCTGAGTCGAAACAAGGCCCCTGGAGTAGACAACATTCCATTAGAACTACTGACAACCTTGGGAGAGCCAGTCCTGACAAAGAAAGCAGGTGTTGACAGATTTGAAAATTACCGAACTATCAGTTTAATAAGTCACAGCTGCAAAATACTAACGCGAATTCTTTACAGACGAATGGAAAAACTGATAGAAGCCAACCTCGGGGAAGATCAGTATGGATTCCGTAGAAATGTTGGAACACGTGAGGCAATACTGACCCTACGAGTTATCTTAGAAGAAAGATTAAGGAAAGGCAAACATACGTTTCTAGCATTTGTAGACTTAAAGAAAGCTTTTGACAATGTTGATTGGAATACTCTCCTTCAAATTCTGAAGGTGGCAGGGATAAAATACAGAGAGCGAAAGGCTATTTACAATTTGTACAGAAAGCTGATGGCAGTTATAAGAGTCGAGGGGTATGAAAGGGAAGCAGTGGTTGGGAAGGGAGTGAGACAGGGTTGTAGCCTCTCCCCGATGTTATTCAATCTGTGTATTGAGAAAGCAATAAAGGAAACAAAAGAAAAATTCGGAGTAGGTATTAAAATCTATGGAGAAGAAATAAAAACTTTGAGGTTCACCGATGACATTGTAATTCTGTCAGAGACAGCAAAGGACTTGGAAGAGCAGTTGAACGGAATGAACAGTGTCTTGAAAGGAGGGTATAAGATGAATATCAACAAAAGCAAAACGAGGATAATGGAATGTAGTCGAATTAAGTCGGGTGATCCTGAGGGAATTAGATTAGGAAATGACACACTTAAAGTAGTAAAGGAGTTTTGCTATTTGGGGAGCAAAATAACTGATGGTGGTCAAAGTAGAGAGGATATAAAATGTAGACTGGCAATGGCAAGGAAAGCGTTTCTTAAGAAGAGCAATTTGTTAACATCGAGTATTGATTTAAGTGTCAGGAAGTCGTTTCTGAAAGTATTTGTATGGAGTATAGCCATGTATGGAAGTGAAACGTGGACGATAAATAGCTTAGACAAGAAGAGAATAGAAGCTTTCGAAATGTGGTGCTACAGAAGAATGCTGAAGATTAGATGGGTTGATCACATAACTAATGAGGAGGTATTGAATAGAATTGGGGAGAAGAGGAGCTTGTGGCACAACTTGACTAGAAGAAGGGATCGGTTGGTAGGACATGTTCTGAGACATCAAGGGATCACCAATTTAGTATTGGAGGGCAGCGTGGAGGGTAAAAATCGCAGAGGGAGACCAAGAGATGAATACACTAAACAGATTCAGAAGGATGTAGGTTGTGGTAGGTACTGGGAGATGAAGAAGCTTGCACAGGATAGAGTAGCATGGAGAGCTGCATCAAACCAGTCTCAGGACTGAAGACCACAACCACAACAACAACAACAACAACAACAGGTAACGTCTGAATCTAAACTGGCACTCTTATCAACTTTCACATTGAGTACCTCCACTGCAGAGTATCTACTTACAGCAACATGATCAATTTGTTTTTCATTGCAAATTGGGTTCTTTTCTAGGAAGTTTTTTGAAGAATGTAAATTTTATTAATAGATTATGCTGATAGTACAGGCTTAAGAGTCTTTCTTTATTTGCACTGGCTCTTCTACGTCCATGAAATTTTCCTACTACCGAATCTGTGCTGACACTCTTTGCCAACTTGTACAGTAAAGTCACCAAGCAGTAATACTGTGTTTTTTTGATGGAATGTGATTTAGGGCATTTGACACAGTTTGTTCAACAATTTCTATTTGATCTTTCTGTGTTCTGTTTTTCCCAGTTGTAGGCACGTGTGTATTCAAAACAGTGTAAACTTTGTTTGATGATTTACATGTTACTATGGAAAGTCTTTCATTAATTAATTTAAATTGTATAATTGAGTTTAATACGTTGTTGTTGTTTATGATGCAACCTGATCCCAACTGAAATACATTCTTCATAACTCTTTTTTTTATGATTTCCCTTAAATACCTGAATCCTTCTGAACTTAAGGGATGTTCATCAGTAAATCTTGTTTCCTGCAATGCTGTAATCATTACATTTTTCTCCTTTAGAAGGTTTATTATAGTTTTAAGTTTTCCTGTGCATAACAGCAAATTTACATTAAAAATGGCTTGGTAATTTATGTTTCCGTGCTTGATTTTGTGAGTTTGTTGTTTAAGGCAGGTTTCAGAAAGTTCCAACTCATTCTCTGCACAGTGATGTAGATCTGCAGAATCTGAATGCCTACTTTTCATTAATCTCTTACAAAGCACATATCCATTGCCGACTGCTTGTTGAGTTATGGGAACAATTCCTATAAAGATACTACTCAGTGTCATTAGCTCCAAGGAATATGTTTCCAGCCGCACCTCTGGTTTACAGTTCGTAAAAAATATAACATCATTAATGTACCCAACATAGCCACAGGTTGTGTACTATTTAATTATTGCTGAACAATTTTCATCAGCAGATGGGAGTAGGACCATACACGTAATGCTTTAGTTGCAACACATTACAAGTTAAAAGCATTGCTTAGCTCCACTCCATGCTATTGATGGTGCTGCTCACAGACTTTGATTTGTAATGTGTTGCCACGAGAGCAATGAATATATGGATCCGACAAGTGAAACTTGTCGCATTTTCTATGATAACAGCACAAGCTAAAAGACCGGGTGTTAAAGTCTAATCACTTGGTGTTATGGTTTTTGAAGTGACCTCTTGAAGTTACTGTTTTTGAAGTCATTATCGCAAAACATCAATAACGTTTGGCATGTGGTGCACCGTTATGAGTGCGAATACTGACAAAATGGCAGTAGAAACTACCTTTTTTGAGATTAGGTACAGAGAACATGTTGTTAAGTAAGATTATATCCATATATTTGAAAATTTGTTGACAATTATGATCCAGTATTGGCAGTGTAGCTTTTAGTTTAATTAACTATCCTATTTATGGTAGCTCGTCGAAGACAAAAATTGGCACACTATGCTGAACATACACATAGGCTGCTTACAAAAACTGGAGTTAAATGTGAACTGGGTTGAAGTGCATGGTGGACCAATTCCCATCTGTTCTTTCTATAATATAAGTATCAACCCCTGAGGTGACACTTACTTAGGCTGAGTTGTACAACTGCCCCAAAATATTATTTTATATGACTTGAACAAGTGTAAATATGCAAAGTAAACTTTCAGACATTTTGAGTAGCAAAATTTATCGATTGCACACAGAGCAAAAGTTGCTGAACTGAAACTTATAAGAAGGGTGTGGTCAACCACCTGTCCTATCTTGATAAAAACATACTTACATATTCTATGTGCATATACTGAACTTATATATTTTCATTGTTTTATGATTACAAATCCTACATCACTGAGAGGTGATCACTGGATGAATAAATAAATAAAAGGTTTCAAGATCTCATCAGTAATGTGCACACAGCAATAGTGAATATTCTGTTTTACAGACATACTGCATTTCTATTATCTCTTGCTGTTATTTTTCAAGATACTTCCTATTCTGTTAAGAACCAAAACAACTTATTTTTTTCTAAAATATGCAATAGTCCATTTACAGAAAATCAATTGATGATTTAATAAAACTTCAACTACTGTTTCTTCTGTTGGTAAATTTGTTGTGAACTAACCAATGATACTACCATTTTCAGCAAAAATAATTATTTCTCTTTTATCGATATATGATGTAGAAGTATCTATATATATAAAACAAAGTAGGGTTTGTTACAACACTTATAACTCGAGATCTGCTGGACCAATTTTCATGGTTTTTGATTTGTTGGATTTGTCTCCGCCCCGAATAGCAGAATACATCTTAAAAATAATGAAAAATTGATGAATAAAAATTTTCATGGTTTTTGATTTGTTGGATTTGTCTCCGCCCCGAATAGCAGAATACATCTTAAAAATAATGAAAAATTGACGAATACTTGAAAAATGCGTTATTTTCCCTAAAAGTTCTTTAGTTTCAGAGCTGTCAAATTTTTTTGTCAAAATCTGTAAGTAATGATTGACATTTATGCATGCGTTCATAAACTATTTAAAATGGATGAATAAACTATTATGTGTATTTTTTTTTAAAAAAGATTGAAAAATATTACGCGTGCGTTCAGAAATGTGTAATGAATACTTAATCATTTCAATAAATGCTCATTTGTTTATTACATGTCAAACATTTGTTGTCCAATCCTGTCAAATACTGTAACAACTATTTATGTGTGCATTCAGAAATTTATTTTGTGTAAAATGTCTCGAAAGTTCAGGTAGGTACTGTTATATTTGTTTGTTTTAGACATTAATTTGTGTAAATTATTTATTAAATTAATTAAAGATTTATTCTACAGGTTAACGAAAGTGTAAATGTCTTTTCATAGGTTGTCTATGATTTTTCTTGATAAGCTATTGTCTATGTCTCGATTGTTTTATGTGGTTTTGTGCGAGTGCATATTCAGTATTACTATTAATAAAAATGCCGCGTCCTAGAAGATCTAATCTTTCCCAGTGGAGCCGTAATGCAATTAGGCAACGGAATATCGCGAGTCAATTATCTGACGAAGAACGAGAAATTGCCCGAGAAGAGCGCCGCGTTAGGATGGAGCAAAGAAGGGCCTTAATTCGTGCTTCTCAAACACAAGAGCAAAGAGAGCCAGCTCGTGAAACGGCTAGATTAGAAACGTGAAATCGTCGAGCTTATCGTACAGATGAACAGAGAAATAATCTTCGAAGTGCAAAAAGAAATGGTTCAAGTATTGATTTGAATCGAGCAGCGTTTCGATATGATTGCACCATCGACTACAGCTTGCATCGTTTAGTTTGCATTGGTCCAATGGACGTTGTTTGCCAGCATTGTGGCGCATCGACGTTTGCTGGTGAAATGCCTGGTTTGTGCTGCCATAGTGGTAAAGTGACATTGCCATTAGTGGTCCCGCCACCAAAGCCATTGCGTTCCCCGCTTTATGGCGAAACACTAGAATCACGACATTTTCTAGCGAACACTCAAAAATACAATGTCTGTTTCCAAATGACTTCATTTGGGGCGGAAATTATCGAAGAACACGGATATAATCCGACATTTAAGGTAATTTACGTTAAAAACTTTATTTTCTGACTATCGGTAATGGCCGTGTTCCTGTTGACGAATCGAGCGGTTTGATTTCATTTCCTCCAAATTTTTGCAATTTCGTCTCATCAAAAGACGAGCTTATCAACAAAGTATTTCCGGATATCATTGCTAACCACAAAAATACTAAATGGTTAAGTGAGCGAGCAATTTTGGCAGCTAAAAAAAAAAGATGTAGATGACCTCAATTTTATAATTCAAAATCAAATCGTAGGTACTCTGTATTCATTCAAATCTATCGACTGTGTAACAAACGAAGAAGAAGCCACTAATTATCCAACTGAATTTTTGAACTCCTTAGATGTGCCTGGTTTACCACCGCACAATTTACAACTGAAGGCTGACTCGGTAGTCATCATGCTTAGAAATTTAAACCAACCAAAACTGTGCAATGGAACGCGTTTGGTGATAAGAAAACTGATGAGCAATGTGATTCACGCGTCGATACTTAAAGGAAAATTTAAAGATGAGGAAGTTCTTATTCCAAGGATTCCGATCATCCCAACAGATATGCCCTTTGAGTTTAAACGAATTCAATTCCCGATTCATCTTGCCTTCGCCATGACGATCAACAAATCACAGGGCCAATCCTTGACTATTTGTGGCCTCAATCTAGAAAATGCGTGTTTTTCTCATGGTCAATTGTACGTGGCATGCTCACGTGTCGGCAAACCATCCGCATTATTTGTTCTTGCGCCTGACCAAAAAACAAAGAATGTCGTTTAACACAAGGTGCTTGAATGAAAATCCGATTAATGAATTAATCAGAGTGTATCCCAACCTGCACAACGTAGTTTTCAATGATTTTTTTCTGACATGTGTTTGAAATACTTAATTATTATTATTTTTTTAAATTTTTATTCTCATTCTGTATGTATTCATCATCATTCATCAAAATAAAATACTTTTATATTTCTATCTATATTAATATTATTTTGTATCATTGTATTACATTCATCAAAGCCTAAATTAGTTCAGCTAAAAGGTAACACGACATTCATTGACTGTTAGGCGGTACGAAGTTCGCCGGGTCAGCTAGTTTCACATAAATAATAGTAGTAGTGCATCTAATATTGAAACCTGTAATACATTAAATATCTTCAAAATAGTACTGTGATTTGCGCAGACTTCAGAGACCATTTCACTTGGTCATATTCTTCTATTTAAATATTTTACTGAGCAGTTTGTGACTTGACACAAGATATTCTCAGTAAAAAGGCTATTCTGCAATCTGAACAGAGACTTAAACCAGAAACCCCCCCCCCCCCCCCCCACACACACACACACAGAGATGCTCAATCATTCCAGACCACATTATACATTCCAAAATGTTAGTGAAAGTTGTTAAATGTGAAATGGATAAGTGTTTATTAATTATTAGTGTATGTCTTAATTCACTGCTTATAGAAGGGTTTCATACTATACTTTATATGAGTTTTTAATCAAGAGATTTAATTATTAATGAAAAGTCATTCCATGATTTAATTATTCTCATAGTTTACCAAGAAGTAGTTGGATTAGCACGAAACTCACTGGACATTTATCACACTGCTTGAGACACATACAATAATGATTCTTGTTTTGAGCTAACTGAAAGTAATCAGGAAGAAGCTATTAAAGGCACAGATAAAATTATCTTTAAAGTAAATTTAATACGTTGCACACTCCTGCATATGAATTATATTTCAGTGATATGAATATCTCTTACTACCACCTATTAGAACTAGGACACTGGAATATTCAAATGTGGTCCTTTGACACCAGTAACAGAAGGAATGTTATAATGTATGTGCAAACTTATAGAACCCAAAATAATTATTGTGTGCATATATCGTTCCCCATCTGGGAACTTTATGATGTTTTTAGACAGTATTGAAAGACTTTTTAGTGAATTAAGACATTTTACAGAGAGCATTATTTTACTTGGTGATTTCAATGTCAACTTTAAAATGAACTGTCAAAAAGTATCAAAACTAAACAATTTGTTATATTCACAAAATTTAGCACCATCTGTCTATGAATGCACTAGATATGGAAAACACTCTGAAACAATAATAGATCAAATATTTTTTTGACTTGCAAAAGCTAGATCATGTTGTTGAAGTAACTGACAAAGGGTTCTCGGACCACAAAGCAATAAAACTCTATATAAATAAAGTACTGGGCACAAATTCTAGAATGCATGAGAAATATATCTACAGAAGATGTATCAATGAGGACAATATTAGGGTTTTTAATTATTCATTAAATAACTCAGACTGGGATTTAGACAAATGCGACACTGTGGATATGAAATATGAGTCATTTTCAACTTGTTATGAACAAAACTATGAAATTGCATTCCCTCTTAAAAAAATTAAAATAAAAAGCAAGCCTAATACTTGGGTAACACAGGGGATACGGAAATCTGGAGAGCAACTTAGAAAGCTAAGTAAATCAGCCAGGTTAAATCCAGCTCTGAAACAGTATGTCACCTGTTACAGAAAATTGTACAGGAAAGTCATTAATGCAGCAAAAAAGTTGCATAATGACTCGTACATCAGTAGAAGCAAGGGTAACAAGACAACGAAATCAGTTTGGAATGTGATAAATATAACTGTAAGCAGAAGTAAAGTAAGAGACAGCAGCTTTGTTATTAAAAGTGAGGTCAAAACTATAAGTGATCCTTTACGTATTGCCAGTATATTCAACCTTCAATTTTGCAAGTACTTTAAAAGCCTCATAAAAACCCAAAGACAAACAAAGATTAAACATAACATCTCCACAAATCCTAAAACTATGTTCTTATACCCTGTAAGTGTACAAGAAGTACAGAATGCAATCAACAAACTAAAAAATAAATTGTCTTGTGGCACTGATGGCATTCCAGACAAAGTACTTAAACACAGCACAAATATTGCTCGTCCCCTTGTAGACATAATTAACGCCTCTTTCAGCACTGGCATTTTCCCTAAAGAACTAAAGCTGTCAATAATAAAACCATTATATAAAAATGGTGATCCTCATTATGTAAAAAACTTCAGACCCATATCCTTGATATCCTGCTTGTCAAAAGTTATTGAAAGAGTAACGCATGAAAGACTCTCCGCTTTCCTGAACACAAGTAGAATATTAGTCAGTGAGCAAAATGGCTTCAGAAAAAATAGGTCAACTGAAGCAGCTGTATATAATTTCCTAAAACTTCTCCTGATCTCTACAGATCATAACGGAGTAAACTGTGGGGTGTTTTTAGATTTATCAAAGGCATTTGATGTGATTGATCATTAATTATTGCTTGAGAAACTATATTGCTATGGTGTACGTGGTACTGTTCACAGCTGGTTTAAATCATACCTGTCAGACAGATACCAGAAAGTAGAAATAGTTCACAAAGGAACCTCTTACTTTTCAGAATATAAGAAAGTTAGTAATGGAGTGCCACATGGTTCTGTGCTGCGACCCCTCTTGTTCTTGATTTTCATAAATGACCTACCAAACTGTTTAACACTAGCTAATGCTGTATTGTGTGCGGACGATACAAGTCTTTTTACTAAAGCTAAAAATGAGACTGACTTGCAACACAAAGTAGAAATAGCAAAAGAAGAGGCAGGAAAATGGTTTAGAGATACTTGTTTATTTGTAAATGAGAAAAAAACAGTATGGATGAATTTCAGTCACGTATTGAATACAGTAAAGCCCAATATAGTTTTGAAACTTGGTGAACAGAAGATCTTACAAACTTTAAACACAAAATTTTTAGGTATCTGGCTAGACGAGCATCTAAAGTGGGATAAACATATTGAAATGCTCAATAAAAAGCTAAGTAAATGCTGCTACATACTCAGAATGCTGAAAAACTGCTGCAGTGAAAAAACAGTAATATGTGGTTATTATGCTCTTATGCATAGTCTATTGCAGCATGGTATCTTATTTTGGGGTAATTCAAGTCTGGCAAACCAGTCATTCATTATTCAAAAACGAGCATTAAGAATAATGAAAGGGACTGCACCGAGGGAGCCCTGAAGGGAAATTTTCAAAGAATTTCAAATAATGTCGCTTCCATCTTTATATATCTAAGAAAGTATCTGCTTTTTCAAATCTCACCCCCCATTTTTCTTCTTTAAATAGTGAGTGCCATGACTACCCAACAAGACACAGGAATGATTTCCACAGAGAAACACCTTTTTAGTGCTCTTCCCTTAAGCATCAAAAAGATAGAAAAGTTTTACATCTTTAAAAATGAGAGTAAAAATGTTATTAAGAGAATGTTTTTACAGTGTTACAGAGTACATGAATTTTCAGAACATAGTGACAAAGTGGTCAATGATAATGATAATTCATATTTGAACAAATGTATGAAAATAGTCTGCCTGTACACACTATAATTAATTAATTATTGTTTGTTCTGTTATTCTCTACTATAGTGGTCAATGATAATGATAAGTCATATATGAAAAACAAATGTATGAAAATAGTATGTACTATAAATAATTAATTATTGTTTGTTTTGTTGTTCTCTACGATACGCTGCATGAGATATATATTTATATACGTTTTACCACCATAGGCCTATGTTATTAATTTACTGTATAATTACAAACTCATATAATGCAACATGACAACTCCTATATCATTGTATATGATAAAATGGATGCTCAATAAATAACAACAACAATGTGTGATTATTTCCCCCTTTCTTTTAACTTACAAAATCTCATAGCCCAATATGTCTTCTCTTAGGAAAGACTAGGCTGTGCTATGCACACCACTGCCAACTGAAAATATAAAAACAATTATTAACAACATGAAATTGTGTCTCTCCCACAGGCATGTAAGAAAAGCACAATTGGTAGCACACTGCCAACAGAATGTAGGAATGTTGTCCAGCACACAGTTGCAACTTCTCACTGGTATTTAATGTGGATGTACAGCGCTACTAAGCAGTAAAAAACAGTATCTCAGAAAAAACAGTATCTCAGAAGACCCCTGAAGCTGTGGTTAAAACTGTAAAACTGTTGTATCCTTCATCTCAGAGGAGCTAGTCCAATGGCCTACAAGGAGAACCTCTGTGGAGTAGAGAGGTATCGAGGGAAACAAAAGACAAGTTAAAACTGAGAAATGGTCTGTGAGGTGCACAATGATAATACAATTTAAATTCTGGCAATCACTCATGTTTAATCCACCACAAATCTTCATCACATATTTCACTAAAGAATACAAAAGCAGTACCACAAGCCTATTGATGTTCATCAGGGACAATGGTATAAACAGGAGTGTCCCAAGGAACAGCTCTTGTTCTCAATAAACGTAACTGATCAGACAAATTGGCTGAGCAACAATCTGTGTCTGTTTGCTGATGCCACTGTAGTGTATGGGAAAGTGTTATTGTAAAGTGACTGCAAGGGAATAGAGAGTGACTTACACAGAATTTCTATCTGGTATGATAAATGGCAGCTTGCTCTAAATGTAGAAAAATGTAAGTTGCCACAGGTGAGTACAAAAAACAATCCCTTAATGTTCAAATACAGTATTAGTGGTGAGATGCTTGACACAGTCACATTGTTTAAATATCTAATCATAATGTTGCAAACCAATATGAAATGGAACAAACATGTAAGTTCACTGGTAGGGAAGGTGAATGGCCAACTTTGGTTCACTGGGAGAATTCTAGGAAACTGTAGCTCATCTGTAAAGGAGACTGGGCGTACACACTAGTGTGACCCACTCTTGAATACTGCTTGAATGCCTGAGATTCCCATCAAGTCAGATTAAACGAAGCAATTCAGAGACCTGTTGTTAGACTTGCTACCAGTAGTTTCAATAAACATATGAGTATTACAGAAATGCTCTGTGAACTCAAATGGGAGTCCCTGAAGGACAAAGTTCTTTTCTGAAATACTACTGAAAAAGTTTAGAGAAATGACGTTTGTGGCTGACTGCAGAACAATTCTACTGCCATTGACCTGCATCTTGTGTAAGGGCCACAGAGACAAGATAACAAAAATTAGGGCCCCTACGGAAAAACATAGGCAACCATTTTTCCCTCGTTCCGTTTAGGAGTGGAACAGGATAGGGGATGACTAACACTGGTATTAGGTAACATCCGCCATGCACCATATGCTGGCTTGTGGAGTACATACGAAGATTCACATCCAGATGTTCTGCCACTGCATTACTTTTAAAAAAGTTCATTTTTTGTGTGTACATCTGCTCCACACATTTGGGTCCACTGTGTTCATCTTGAAATCTTGGCCAAACTCTTACATACTCTCCCAACTCAGATTAAGTAATGCTATTGATCCAAATTCCTACTTACTACCTTGCTATCTTCAATTACCCAGCCGAGGAGGGCACAAGATTTCTCGAAGTTTGTAACATGGAAGATTTATGAGTCTAGGTTTTCTTGTATTTATTTGTTAATCCCCTATCATGCCAATTTGCTGCATCCTGTTCTTGTCTACTGATGGATCAGCCTTTTTCCACCTTTTGTCACATAACAAGTCATATCTCTTTGCTTATTTCCCCCCCCCCCCCCCTCCCCCCGTTACTAAATATCCAGACTGCAACAAATTCGAGTCTCCTATTCTGCTTTGGGGCATACTTTACATGACAATGAGCAGGGATTATTGGTCTGCCTCCATAACTGAGTAGTCAACATGTCAGATGGGAATGCGGGGAATGCGGAAGACCCGAATTCAATTCTCAGTACTGCCAGGGATTTTTCCTTGGTGGGAGGACTGGAATGGCATCTACTCAGCCTTGTGATGTTAGATGAGGAGCTATGTGAATGAGACATAACAGTCACAAGCTCTGGAAAGCCAACAATGACTGGCAGAGCAATGTGCTGACACTATGCTCCTCCATACTGCATTGGAGGAGTAATCAAAAATCTGCTCTTTTTCAAGACTATTGTTGCCCAAATGAAATGATAATTTACAATCCATAAAAAACAATTCCAGCACACTTATCCAGTGGCAACCCCTACTTTTTTCAGCCATGGCAGCACGGAGACAATATAGTGAAATGAAAACAAACAAATATGAGCATAATTATCTAAGATCTGCATGTACAAGTGTGAAGTGATTGTTCCTTATTGTAAATTATCATTAAGTAATTAATAGAAAATGAAAAACGTAAACCAAATATCAGAGCTTTAGTGAACCTTACAGATCCTGCCCTAAATTTTGGCATAAACAGTTACATGAAATGTGATCTCGCACGTTCTCTCAGCATGATTCATCAATGTTATCCCTCCAGGTTTTTCCGGAGTCATTGTTTCCATTTTATGCACAATATTTTGATGAGAGACCCGGTAATCTTCTTCAGGTGGCTCTGAGTTTTGTTGTCATGTGTACTTACTGCCTGGTCTCCAACCAGGCAGTGAACTATTGTTGGTGTTGCATTGCTATTTATAGTCGAGTTTGATTTCAGATGCTCTCTATGCCTTTTGATGCTCTTCCATTTTTCATAGCTAGTACTGATATTTCATTAAACTCAAATTCTCACAGTGTTTTCCTACCCTGGTGGATGTGATGGCCAGTGAGATTTTAATAAATTGCATTGTGGATTCCAAGCATTACTTAAATTGAAAGTGTTGCCCCTGTTAATTAGGTTCTCTGGCATATATTTAAACAGAGTCCTTAATTATACTGCAGAGTCCTTAATTATACTGCCCCAGAAACTTGGCATTTCACAATGATACTGTTCTCATTTTACTGCAGTTCATTGTTACATTCAAGGAAGTGTTCAGTGAGAGCTGATTTGTTTCAATGTTTTATTTGGGTATGTCACATACTAACAGTTTACTCACATAAAAAATAGCACATTCACATCAAATGTGACACACACCTGGCTTTCGAATACCTAGATCGTCTTATCATTACAAAGAATACTTCTTATCTTAGCTGAAGGGAGCAAAATATGTTGGATGATATGTTTCTTTATGAGTCAAAGATCTAAGCATTGTGCCAGCATGAGCTAAGCAAAAGATTTTTGGCTTCTCTTCCTCAGTCTGTCTCAACCTCTTTCTCATGCATTCTTAATTTCAATTGCATTGCCTGTTCAATCTGATGATCCTAGTACCCATTCCCAAAGAATACTGTTTGTAGGTGTTTGTAATTCTTTGGCAAGGCTATCCATGTCTGAAAGTGTTTGAGCTCTATGGATCATAGTCTTTAGCATGGAAGTCTTTTGTGATGGATGGTGATAGCTGAAGATATGAAGTGCGTGTAGGTTTTCAATATACATTTTGACCCAGTGATCCAATCGTTCTCCTCTTAACTAACATGTTGAAGAAAGGTAGTTGGCTCTCTTTTCCCAGTTACATCATGAAATCTATGGAAGGACAAGGAAACTGTTGTTCTGCCAGCCAGCATAATCATGAAATGAAATACAAGGTGATCACCATTTTGGTGCAAATTCCAAGTTTCTGGGACAGCATTAATTAAGGTATATATCGATGGAAAGATGTCACAAAACCTAATAAACAGGGACCACAGTCTTAATTTAAATAATACTTGGGGTCTAGCACTCAATTTATTAAAATCTTGCTGGCAATCACGTTAAACAGAATAGAAAAATTCTGAAGGAATTTGCGTTTTTCAGAATATCAGTGCGAGCCCTGAAGAACAAAAGAGCATCAAAGGGCCTAGGGAGTCACAGGAATCAAACTTGGCTATAAACAGCAGTGCAAGGTCAGCAATAGTTCACAATCTGGTTGGAATCCAGGCAATGTGTTGGCATGACAGTAAAATTCTCAGCCCCTGGAGAAAATGGCTGGATCAGTTTTCCACATATTGTGCATAAAATGGAAACAATATCCCAACAGAACATTCAGGAGCACACCATTAATTACATGAAATTTCACATGTCCAACTGCACCACAAAATATGAAGCAGACTACTAGTTGTAATATCTTCAAACTTGTTTTAACAACTTATTAAGAGTTAAAAGTACACAATTTTGTTAACATTTATGCCCAAAGTATTAGTTTATCATTTCTTAGGTTTCACTGCACTCAGTACTTATTAAAATAACAGATGGCATGTGTATTCATGACAATAAATGTCCCAGTAATAATTTTGCTACACTGTAATTTTGATGATCTGCCCTGCTCATTAGGGACTGTAGTTCAAGTCTATGTCCCTAGAAGTTATAGGCATTTTGGAGAAGAGTTTGTGCTTTTTGTTGTGTGTGTGTGTGTGTGTGTGTGTGTGTGTGTGTGTGTGTGTGTGTGTCAGCGTGTTGGCACCCTTGCGCATGCAGGCTTCGTTGTTCGTTGCATCAACAAGGCGAGTCACATTTTGACTGATAACAAAATTCTTGAGTTACCCTATGAACCTGAAGACAGTGAAATTAGTGTTTTGGAAGATGACGTCAGAGATGATTCTGAGAATGATGCGTACTACGTTCAACATAGTGATATTTCTCTGGATACTATGGATGAATGTGGAAGACCAAAGATGAGGATGCTGAGGAAGGCCAAGTAACCAATGATTTTATGGGTGATACTGATGTGTTTCCAGGGCAATATGGATGGTAAAATATGCATTTAGATGAGGAACGATGTATTTCTAGATTCTATGATGAAACACATGAAAGAGCAAACTGCTCACGAATTCCCTTTCTTCTTCCTATATACAAACAGAGTGGCAGGAAGCACCCTCATCTGGAAAGGAATACACTGTTTTTACAGGCAGATTTTATATCAATCCAACACCTGTTTTAAACTGAAATACGCCGAAGCCAATCTTGAGGGAACTACGAGGAAATTCTGACCTGGGATTACCTCTTGCAATAAAAGATTCCATATGCCAATGAGGTAAACAAATTTTTTGAAGGAAATGGAGTATCTTAACAATTTTATAGAATAAAAAGTGAAATGTACGTACAACCAGTAACAGGCACATTGGAGAGGCGGCCACCCTTAGTGATAAGACTAGCAGGGAGAAGTCAAAATTAGCCTATGTAGTGGACACCCATAAAAAAAGTTAGATGTTGATTCATCTAACTGGGGATGGCCCTTCAGAAACAGGGAAGAATGAAAATCATGTACTATTGACCATTTTTTTCCTGTGTGCCCCCCCCCCCCCCCTTCTGCCCTGCAAGTGCAATTAAAATTATAAATAACTCCCTTTATGGACATACATATTAATCCAAGTGCACAGTATTACCTACAATTTAAAATTGGGAATTCTTCATTTTTAATAATGAAAATATTATTAGTATAGTAGAAGTTTCTATGAGTGTAAATAGTTCAAAATATGATGAAAACTGCCAGCTTTTCAGCACACATTTTTCATGTTACTGCTCAGGTGTCAAAGTGTTAGCATACTACTCTACCTACCAATAAACCAACTTTCTTGATCCACCACTTAGTGAAAACATTTCACCCATTCACAACATTACATGTACTATTTGAGCTGATATGTTATCAACCTCAGTGAACAAAAGCATTTGATTCTGGTAGCTGGTTCCTCCTAAATAAGCATGATGACTCAGGGAAAAATTTAAAAATTTCATTTTCAGTTTATACATTACATATAGGGAAAACCCACATTAGATAATAATATTGTGAAAAGGATAGTTGATACTCACCATGTAGCGGGAATTCTGAGTTGCAGATAGGAAAAAAAAAGGACTGTCGACTGTCAGCCAGCAAGGCCTTTGACGAAAACAGGCACACACAAACACACAAATACTACTCACACACTTGACCACAGTCTCTGGCATTTGGAGACAGATTGCGAGTAGCAGCGCGTGATGTGAGAGGCAAGGTATGGAGCACAAGGAGGTGGCTGGGGTGGGGAGGGGGAGGGGGAGGGATGGCGGGGTAGGGGTGGGGTATGGTAAAATGTTGCTGTGGGAGTGCGCAGGGCCAAGGTGGAGAGTAGGGCAGCTGGTGCAGTCTGGAGGTTACACAGAGGGTGGGGGAGAGAGGGGAGGTAGTGGAAAAGGAGACAAGCTGAAAGGCTGGGTGCACTGGTAGTGCTGGAATGGGAACAGGGAAGGGACTAGATAGGTAAGGATAATGACTAACGGAAGTTGAGGCCAGAAGGATTATGGGAACATAGGATATATGCAGGGGGAGTTCCCACCTGCGAAATCCAGAAAAGCTGATGTCCCTTACTCCCCACCCCAGACTCTTCCTTACCCCCGCCCGGTTGCCTCTCCTATTATGCACTGCCACTTGCAATCTGGCTCCAGCTGCCAGAGACTGTGGTCATACATGTATGAGCTGCATTTGTGTGTGTGTCTATTTCCAACAAGGCTTTGCTGGCAAAAAGGTCACTTTCCGACAGTCTTCTTGTTGTGCCTATTTGCGATTCAGCATCTCAGCTATATGGCAAGTAGCAACATTCCTTTTCACAATATTGTTACATTACATCCCGGAGTTCCCATTGTTGCATATTAGAAAATGTTATACTTACTCCACAGTATACCATGTCCGGTGATGCATTGAAATTCCAGAGTCGCAGCCCTGCAATTTTTTTGTTTTCTGGGTAAGTGAGTGTCAATGTCACTGGTTCACCACTCAAAAAACCCGTACTCCACATATGACTGTCATCTGTTGTTATATTTATTCCATCAATCAACCTGGACAAAGAACAGTTGTTAGGTACTTCAAAATGTGTATCTTAGTAGACAGGATCATTTGCCGAAGATGTCATATCTGCTACAAAGCCACAGCTCAAAAAACGCAAGACCTATGTTTTTAATACTACATATACAAAATTATACATATTTCATAAATGATTGAGAATTTTTTCAAAACATATTTAATACAAGATGGAAACCACATTCTAAAGTTATTAAGTAACAGCTGCTTAATATATATTTTTCTGTTTCACATTCTTCGAAACTAAACACGAAAAATTATTCTTAGAAATACCCTAAGAATATTTCCTTTATTTTGTTTAGCACTCCTTTTCCTCTTTATCAGCCTATTTGGAATGAAGAAAATTATCTTCAAATAAAGAAGTTAGCACTAGTTTCTTGCAGAGTGTAGATTTAGTATTCCCACCAGGGGATGTCACAATGGAGGCACAATGGGGTCAGTAGTGCAGAGGAATAGTGCAGAAACATGCCATGGAGTGCACACACAGCATGTAGTATTGGCAAACCTGCTGGTGGGTGTTGACTGGTGGGCAGCAGTAAGCCAGACAGGCTTATCTGATAGCATATCCCACACACGGCCTCCACAAGTAGGCAGTCTCGTTGAATGTGCAACGAGAGACAACTGGAGCAGGACAGCTAGCTTGCCCACCAAATGGAAGAACAACATCAAGGAGCTGAAAAACATTATGAGCAGGAAATACGATACTGTGGTCAATTTGAATATGAGTATTGTTGCTGAGTGCTCAGTCATCTGTTATATGCAGCAGTTGCAAGCTGAGTTTATCCCTGCACATGGCTTTATAAGCTTTTGGACTTTCTGCTTGCCGTACATAAACTCACACGGCGAGTTTTTACTTCCTCACGTGTGTTTCTGTTCCACAGCTATTATTGAGCCACCATCAGCCCTTGAAGCGCCTGCAATGAGAGTGTAGTGTGGCGGTGTTGTCACGCTTGTGCAGATACTAACGTGGTGATGAAGGATATTCTTACAGGTGTGTGTGTGATGCCCCAGTTATTTGTTTCTGTTTTCCTAGTATTAAATTTGGGCCACCATGGACCTGGCATTTATGCAATGCTGGCAGGAACTGCTGTGCCTACTGAAGGAACTGTAGCAGCAGCAACAGCAGGAGCAGATGCTGGCGTTGCTGAATCAGAATGTAGATTTGCTTTACATCCTTGCCCAACTACTGTTTGCTGATTTTGATGAGTCTACGGAAAGGGGGAGAGTTTGGGAGAATTACCTGCACAGGTTCTTGCTGTAACACCAGTAAGACACATCATCAATCTAGATAATAAAGTGGCCTTGTTGTTGTACAGCACTGTGGGTGTATATGAAGTTGTCTAAAATTTGGAACCCTCCACTGAGGCCGAGAAACTTCACTTTGACAAGCTTTATTGGTTGTTGATACAGTATTCTGGACATGAAACTCATGTGGTGTATGTAAGGTTGCAGATTAATCAGCACCATATATGCCCTGAGCAGACATATGCAGCCTGAATCACAAGGTGTCTAATCTGGGTCATGATTGTCCAGTTAATGCCTGATCCCCAAGTTCAGACTAAGGGTTAGACCTCGTCTGAGCCTTTTTTAGCCAGAGCTGTGCATATTGTGGAATTGCATGAGTTATCATGGTGGCAAGGGACATCCTTTCTCATAACTGGCAGGTGGCTCAATTAATTGTCCTTGGTAAACACCACCTGGTGCCACACGGGGTACTTGCCCCCTGCCAAGTTCCCATGTGTTGTTGTTGTTGTTGACAATTCTGATGCAGTGGCATCAAGATACTGACATTCTTCATATTCACATTGACCGCAATATTGTAATTCCTGTTCATAATGTTTTTCAGCTGCTTCATGTTGTTCTTTTGTCTGGTGAGCAAGCTAGCTGTGCTGCCCCAATTGCCATTCGTTGCACGTTCGACTAGACTGCCCACTCATGGGGGCCATGTGTGGGATATGCCATCAGATAAGCCATCTGGCTCCTATTCGTGACAGCTAGTGGGCTGTAACTCAGTCGTTAGATGCCGTTGTGTTTCCACTGGACTCTGGAGCTGTCTCTGTGCCTCGCATGTGTCGCCCTGGCATGTTTTGCTGATGTTAATGGATGGATGACCAGTTGAATTTCAAGTACACTAAAGAGCAATGGTCAGTCTCATTAATTTAGATATGTACAGGCTTTTGGGGTGCCCAGACTTGCAATGGCCACTACATAAAGTTGTTCTTATAGTAAATAGTGCATTCCTTTGTGGGGGCAAGTCTCTGTCAGCCATACCTAATAGAAATCTTTAAAAGCAACTGACACTGTTAGTGGTCAGTTCACCATTGGAGAAAAATATTTTTGAGCTCGACACTTTTCTGATTTTGGCTTCCAGACAACGAATGAAGAGCACTTGGTGTCTCAATCAATTCTCTTTCATGATTTTGACTCTTTATGGTGGAGCCCATTGTTTGAGAATCCTTGGGTCAGGCAGGAAATTCTGAGGCACAGGTTTTCTTTAAGATGTTGGTGGTACCTAAATTTTGTCACCTCCATCCCATTCTCTTCTCCATGGGTAATAAGGTAAAGGCTGGCTGAGTTGCAGCATTGGTAGGTTCAGGGCTTCGTTTCTCTTATTTCATCGAGTAAGTGGGCCATCCCACTGTGGTGATTTTAAACATACGGTCTACGTGCTATGTGTCATGTATTTCAGTTTCGTATCCAATTCTGCAGCAAGTGGAGTTGTTGGTGAAGTTGGAGGGGGAGGGGGTGGAACACAGTATTTTTCATGTATCAACTTGTGCTATGCCTACATGCAGTTGCCATTGAACACAGGTTCTCAGACTTTCTTAGTCCTCAATAGCACATTTGTATTTTACCAGTCTCATTGCTTGCATTTTGGAAACTCAACTGTGCCGGTAATTAATCACCAGTATTTGAAACAGCTGATACAGGACATTCCCTTCTGTGTCATTTACCTTGATGCCATCTGTGCAACTGTGCCTACATCGAAGGAGCTTTTGTAAAACCTTCAGTCAGTTTTCCAATGCTTTCTGGAGAATGGCCTTCATTGCAAGCTGGAAAAGTGCTGTTTTTTCTCTCTGAAGGTGTACTTTTTGGAACATGTGCTTAACAAAGAACACTTTGCTCCTACAGACAACTATGTCAAAGCCATCATCAAAATGTCAGCACCAAAGACTTGAAGAAGCTCCAGTCTCTGTTGGGCAAGATTCTGTATTATGCTCTGTTCATTACCTGGGTCAGACATCTGCCATCTTCTTAACTGGTTCTGCAGACTGTCAATGAGTTTTTCAGTCTGTCAAGCAATGCGTGTGCTCTGCCCAGTGTCTGGTTTCTTTTACGTTGGGTAAACCTTTAACCCTGGCCTTTAACAATTTGCAGTATGGCATTCATGCAGTTCTGTCCTACCAAAACACAAATGGCACCAAACAGCCCATTGCTCATGCATGTAATATGCTTACTGCTGTGTGGCATAATTATTCATAAGTACAAAATGAGGCAGTAGGTATTATTATCAGGTTCGAAATTTTTTTACATTATCCTGTATTGGGCAAGGTTCCTCCTCATCACCATCTCTTTATTTGGCCATTCATTCGAAGCTGCCAAACAGGACTACCCATCGATTGCTGTGATGGGTCCTCTTTCTTAATGACTAGTGCTATGAAATTCATTACCAATCCACTGCCTGGAATGCCAATGCTGATGATGAAAAGTCATGACTGCATCAGCTTCTGATCCATTTTTCCATAAAAATCATTTCAAGTTTTCAGTTGGGCTGGCTGGGGCGTGTCTCGTCTGGTGCACATCCGGCACGGTGTACATTTTATTTATTTATTTATTTAATTTTTTCCCCCCTGTGTGATCGACTCTGTGTTGTCGAGGAGGTCCTCATGCTTCCCATCCATGGGGGTGAGTAATGCTGTCGACCGACCATCCTCCTCTACGTTGCATCCTCCCATATTCCAGTTACTGCATGTGTCGCACTGGGGCATGATTTGTATGTAAGCATTAGCATGACATCACATCTGCCAGCAGGTGATTGACTGTGATATGGAACAATTGGTGCAGGCTTGCAGGGCCTGTACACAGAACCAGGCTGCACTGCCGCACTAGTTTTCTCCTTGGCTGACCGTGGAGCATCCTTGGAACATGGTGCACGTCAATTTCATGGGTTCATTTTTGGGCAGCATGTGGTTGTTGGTGACTGGAGCATTGCCCAGCTTCTCCTACATTGCCAAGTTGTCCTCCACATTGTCAACTGGCACTGTTCCCATGCTGTCAGCTATTTTTGGTACTGAGGGGACCCCCAGGATCCTCTCATGTCCAATAATGGTATGCAATTTGCGCCACAGGAGTTTGAAGACATTTCCATTCACAATGGTATCCAGCATCTGATTACAGCGCAATTAATCCAGCTTCTAATTCAGAGGGGAGCATTTCAAGTCTACATTCAAGAACAAAATGAAGAAGTCCATGCCTGCCTCTTCCCACAACAGTGTGTCGCCAATTTTTCTGGCTACATACTAGGCAACATGGGTCAATGGCTGCAGTCCAGCAGAATGTTTGCAGCTGCAGGAATTCTAGGTTTGTTGCACCCTGACTCGCATGCCACGAACCACCAAGTCATATCACATTTTCCTCCCATGGCTGTTGTATGGGCCCAGTCCTTCAACCAGCATCAAAGGTGGCTTCTGGATGTTGTGGTGGGCCACAAAGTCAGTTTGTGGTGGAGTTCAGAAGGTAGCAACTGACCAGTCATGCCAATAGGTTGTGCCCATACCCTGCTGGAGCACCACTGCCGTGGTCTTCTGGTCTGATGGGTGGCAGAGTTGGTCATGACATTGTTCCAGGGGCAGGCTTCCACTTGTGGCAGTATACCTCTGTGTTGCTGCCCCTACATGCCCTTGGCTGTCCTCCATTCGCCTGCCACATTAGGCTCCAGTGTCTCGCACCTGAACCTGCCAATGTGGAGCCCATGGACTCTGGTCCACCTTTCTCCCTCCATCTGCCTCCCGCTCCCCCACCGATGGAGGTGGCCTTGCCTCTTCTCCTGCCAGTGTACCCCCACTGGCTCAGGCTCAGCTTCCATGCTCTTCTGCCTTCTGGTGGAGCCAGTGGCTTCGCTGTTGCCTGTTCTCTTACTCAAAATATGTGTCACAATCAAGAGAGAAGCAGTTTGGAATATGTCAGTTATTTGAATGATTGGATGTTACAACAGTAGGCATTAAAACTGTGCAATACCGGGCAACCAGTCGGTGTGCTGCAAGAGGAAAAATAAGTGTAAGAATGCAAGAGAGCCAAATAAGCAAACATTACAATAACAGAAATTCTATAATGGAAGGAAGGAAAAAAAATGAGGAAAGGAAAGCCCTCTCCTGTATCCGACTGAGGCACTGTGCACCAGACACTTTACCTAACTTTCAATCTGTTGTTGTTGTTGTTGTTGTGGTCTTCAGTCCTGAGACTGGTTTGATGCAGCTCTCCATGCTACTCTATCCTGTGCAAGCTGCTTCATCTCCCAGTACCTACCACAACCTACATCCTTCTGAATCTGCTTAGTGTATTCATCTCTTGGTCTCCCTCTACGATTTTTACCCTCCACGCTGCCCTCCAATACTAAATTGGTGATCCCTTGATGCCTCAGAACATGTACTACCAACCGATCCCTTCTTCTGGTCACGTTGTGCCACAAACTTCTCTTCTCCCCAATCCTATTCAATACTTCCTCATTAGTTATGTGATCTACCCATCTAATCTTCAGCATTCTTCTGTAGCACCACATTTCGAAAGCTTCTATTCTCTTCTTGTCCAAACTATTTATCATCCATGTTTCACTTCCATACATGGCTACACTCCATACAAATACTTTCAGAAACGACTTCCTGACACTTAAATCTATACTCGATGTTAACAAACTTCTCTTCTTCAGAAACGCTTTCCTTGCCATTGCCAGTCTACATTTTATATCCTCTCTACTTCGACCATCATCTGTTATTTTGCTCCCCAAATAGCAAAACTCCTTTACTACTTTAAGTGTCTCATTACCTAATCTAATTCCCTCAGCATCACCCGACTTAATTCGACTACATTCCATTATCCTCTTTTTGCTTTTGTTGATGTTCATCTTATATCCTCCTTTCAAGACACTGTCCACTCCATTCAACTGCTCTTCCAAGTCCTTTGCTCTCTCTGGCAGAATTACAATGTCATCGGCGAACCTCAAAGTTTTTATTTCTTCTCCATGGATTTTAATACCTACTCCGAATTTTTCTTTTGTTTCCTTTACTGCTTGCTCAATATACAGATTGAATAACATCGGGGAGAGGCTACAACCCTCTCTTACTCCCTTCCCAACCACTGCTTCCCTTTCATGTCCCTCGACTCTTATAACTGCCGTCTGGTTTCAGTACAAATTGTAAATAGCCTTTCGCTCCCTGTATTTTACCCCTGCCACCTTTAGAATTTGCAAGAGAGTATTCCAGTCAACATTGTCAAAAGCTTTCTCTAAGTCTACAAATGCTAGAAACGTATGTTTGCCTTTCCTTAATCTTTCTTCTAAGATAAGTCGTAGGGTCAGTATTGCCTCACGTGTTCCAACATTTCTACAGAATCCAAACTGATATTCCCCGAGGTCGGCTTCTACTAGTTTTTCCATTCGTCTGTAAAGAATTCGTGTTAGTATTTGCAGCTGTGGCTTATTAAACTGATTGTTCGGTAATTTTCACATCTGTCAACACCTGCTTTCTTTGGGATTGGAATTATTATATTCTTCTTGAAGTCTGAGGGTATTTCGTCTGTTTCATACATCTTGCTCACCAGATGGTAGAGTTTAGTCAGGACTGGCTCTCGAAAGGCCGTCAGTAGTTCCAATGGAATGTTGTCTACACCGGGGGCCTTGTTTTGACTCAGGTCTTTCAGTGCTCTGTCAAACTCTTCACGCAGTATCGTATCTCCCATTTCATCTTCATCTACATCCTCTTCCATTTCCATAATATTGTCCTCAAGTACATCGCCCTTGTATAGACCCTCTATATACTCCTTCCACCTTTCTGCTTTCCCTTCTTTGCTTAGAACTGGGTTTCCATCTGAGCTCTTGATGTTCATACAAGCGGTTCTCTTATCTCCAAAGGTCTCTTTAATTTTCCTGTAGGCAGTATCTATCTTACCTCTAGTGAGATAAGCCTCTACATCCTTACATTTGTGCTCTGGCCATCCCTGCTTAGCCATTTTGCATTTCCTGTCAATCTCATTTTTGAGACGTTTGTATTTCTTTTTGCCTGCTTCATTTACTGCATTTTTATATTTTCTCCTTTCATCAATTAAATTCAATATTTCTTCTGTTACCCAAGGATTTCTACTAGCCCTCGTCTTTTTACCTACTAGATCCTCTTCTGCCTTCACTACTTCATCCCTCAAAGCTACCCATTCTTCTTCTTTCAATCTATCACATGCAATAAACCATACAAAGCTACACAGACATCCAAATGTGCCACTGCTGACCACCATTTCTGTATCTACATCTACATCTATACTCTGCAAACCACCAAGAAGTGTATGACAGAAGGATCTTCCTACTGTACTGGTTATTAGGGTTTCTTCCTATACCAATCATGTGTGGAACATGGGAAGAATGATTGCTTAAATTTCTCTGTGTGTGCTGTAATTATTTTAGTATCATCCTCACGATCCCTATGCGAGCAATATGTATTTAGAAGTCATTCAGTCATTCTTTTTTCTTTCTACAAGGACGTACCTCCAAATTTTTTTACGTGAAAGTCTTAAAGCTTTTTAAGTAAAACAAACATTACTAACATTCTACATCTGTATTCTTAATGTCTACTTATTGGCAGCACTCTCCCACAAGAGGACTTCAAATTGTAGCATGTATCATGGTGATGTTCAATGTAACTATTTTGTTGTGTGAGAAACACTGTGCTGTAATCAAGTATCAAATTTGAAGATTTCACTGACACACAGAGCACCCTCATTCAACAAGACAATGTAAGCCCACACAAACTGTTGTGACATCCAAAACAATCTGACACCTTGGGTTTACTGTCACTAATCATCCACCATACAGCCCCCCTTGGCTCCATCTGATTTTTATTTGTTTCCAAAACTTCAAGAACAGCTTCAAGTACTTCACTTTGACAGTGATGAAGTGGTGCAAACAGAGGTGAGGCTGTGGCCCCATCAACAAAGTCAAACATTCTACAGTGACAGTATCTACAAACTGGTATCTTGTTGGGAGAGATGTGTTTGTCATCAGGCTGACTATGTTGAAAAATAAACATGTACACAAGAAGAATGAAGATGTAGGATGTTAATAATGTTTGTTTTATTTAAAAAACTTTAAGAGTTCTCACATAAAAAATTTGGAGGCATTACTTTTCAGCACACCCTCATATTTTACATCCTTTCCTGTCCTGTACAACATTTCTTTCTCACACCGGTTACCAAAGGTGACACAACTTTGATGTCTACTGTTGTAAGGGCTAACTATGCTAACAGCTGCCATACTGCAATCCTTTCCTGGCACTCATTTTAAAGGGCTCCAGAAAAGTTCAAAATCATGAAATGTTTAATTTTTACTTTTTGCATTTTAAAAATCATCTACAGACTTTCCCATTTCAACTGAGATATAATTTATTCAGTTCAGAAAACTACAACTATCTTTAAAATACTTTTGAAATATGTTCTGCACGGGTGTGAGCCATTGTGGTACTGTTAAACTTCTGCTAAATGTTGTACTCATGAGTCTACATGCTCAGTGTGTACATTTTAGTGATGTGAGAGAAAATAAATGTTCCAAAGTAAGTGTTGTGGCTAACCTGTGACATTTTAATAAATATCATTCGCTCGATTGTTGTGTTTTTCACATTTATTTACTCTTTTGTAATCCTGAAAATATTTGTACTGAATTCTGTTCATTGAAGTTTCTTGTTTTATTGAAGGATAATCATGGGTAAATGTAAAGTGACTAGAAATCCTCCGAATGCTTTTAAGAAAAGGAGAAATATTGGAAAGCCGAATGTAGGTAGGTAAACAATAAAGACAATGACCAAGTGTGTGTGTGTGTGTGAACCTAACCTTGCTGGTACACCTGCCCATTGAAATGAAAGCGAGAAAAAAAGTACTTCACAGAGGAAGCTTGATTCAGTTAGTAAAAAGTATGAATGTTTTATGGGAAAATCAGATGTGAATGAAATATTTGATATGTCAGTTTTCAACGGAATTTTTGCAAACTGTGTAAGATGTATTTGGTGTAATGAAGTCAGTCTGGAACTCTATAAAATGTCAGATGGGAATCATCACTGAAATGGAACTGAAGTGTGGTAAGTGTTCATACATGACCACCTTTTGGAACAGTGTTGCAATAAATCCAAATGAAGAAAATGATTGAACACAAAATTAGATTTGTTTATGCCTTGCATACAATTGGTACGGATACGACTGCAGGAGCAGTTTTCTGTGGCATGACAAATCTTCCAAATCCCCCAACCAAGTTTACGAACTATAACAGATTTATAGGGTCTAAAGTAGAAGATGTCTGTATAGAATCTTTAAAGCAAGCTATGGAAGAGGCAGTAATAGAAAACAGTGGTAATAGAGACTTGACTGCAGCATTCAATGGCACCTGGAATAAACAGGGACACACATCTCTTCATGGTGTAGTATCTGCCACCAGTATGTAGACAGGGAAAGTTTTAGATGTAGCAGTAATATCTCAATACTGTAGGTGTCCAAAAATTAAATAAAAATAAATAAATAAATAATAAAGATAGACATGAAAATAATTGCACAGCTGGCTATAGTGGCAGTAGTGGAGGAATGGAAGTGGCTGATGTTGCTAGCATGATTTCAACATTCTGTTGCGTGTGATAAAGTGTGATACATGAATTACCTTGGTGACAGTGATTCGAAAAGTTTCTGACGTATTTAAGAACTGGAACCATATGTGATGATGCTGTAGTGCAGAAATTTTTGTGTATTTGGACACATGTAGAAATGAATGGGATCAAGACTTCTGTGACTGAATGCTTCAAACAAAAAACAAAAACTCAGAGATGGTAATGGGTTGGATGTGAACCGAAGGTTAACGCACAGTGAATTAAATTTTTTAAAATCCCTGTGTTAAGTTGTAACCAATACTCCAACAAATAACCAGTAAAAATTTCAACTTCCTATCTCAAATACTTTCTGAAAAAACATGTAATTTATAAGTGCTAATTTAACATTGGAAAGATAGGGCTTTTCGGAGCTTGTGAAGTTTCATTGTGTGTTGGAATGTTTGGCTCTCTGTGTGAGAGACTCAGTACATAACCACAGAATACTAGATGAATTTCTGTGCTGTTTACGAGTTGTGAAGCAACAAATCAGAGGTGAGTAGCTGCTTGTTATTTTTATTTACTATTTCTGTCATAACATGTTATAGATTAACAAGTATAAGATTATAGAACATTCCAAATAATTTGCCATTCATAACAAGGATGTGCTGTTGACTTGCAGACCAGCACAACGAAAAGAATAAGAGAAATACAGGGTGTGGTAAAAAAACCTCCCATATTTCACAAATATAGATATTTAAAGATACAGAGAAACTACTTTTATTTGTAAACAACAAATACAATGCTATTTTACATTAGTTGATTTCAAAAATTATGTCCAGTAAATGGCATCCTCCATTATAGACACATAGATAAAGTGTTTCCCAGAAATTATCCTTGGTTCTTCATGTGGTGGACTGGTAGCCACTATCTGAGCGATTTTCTCTGTATGTGCTTGCAGCTTTGGGGGGCAATTATTGTACACTTGAGCCTTTAAGTGTCTCCAAAGAAAAAAACACAAGGTGATAAACAGGTTGACCTTAGGTGACAGGCAATGTCTCCTCACAAAGAGAGAAGGCATTGAGGAAAAAACTCTCCAAATTTCTAGATAACGCTGAGAAGTGTGAGCTGTGGCTCCTTGTTGGAACCAGACTTCTCATTCTTCGTTGTTCCCAAAAGCCTGGTTTAATTTATAGTCCAGGCAAATTGGGAAAAATGTAGGAAAGAATTTATAAAGTTTTGAAACTTTGGGAAAACACTCTTAGGGGATGTATAATTAAAAAACAGGAACATTCCGTCCCCTATTGGGGGAGCTTCACATTCCCCCACCCCTGATTGTAATTTATTTTCGTTTTTTTCTAATTTTACGAAGTTATCTATATGACAGAAAATATTTCTGGTGAAATTCTATTCAGAGAAGGTCAAATGCATGTTTAAGCAAGGTAATTAGTTTATGAATACTCAAATTCGAAGGTAAAAAAAAGTGAAATTTCTTTTAAAACAGACTTTTATTTATATGGATCAATTTTGCTTTACAGTCTTTTACTTTAGATTTATGCAACTTAAATTATTGGAATGAAAATTATTTTTCATGAAAATTAAGAATTTCTATGAAACTAATCAGCAATTACTTTTGTTGCAATATGTTTACAATCATATGTACAGCATGTAGACAATGAAAATACTGCAATAACTATTATTTGTTTGTTAGATATTATGGTATTTTGCACATCATTGTGCTATGTAGGATAGCCTTCACACATCACACATCTGAAATTCCTTCTGCAGCCTTGAGTGCAGCAGCATGAAACCAATAGCAGTATTTTCTCTGGAGCAGGTGGTCATTTCATGTGAATTGAGGAAAGAGATGAGTTTGATTTCCTCCAGCCCAGTTTTTGGGATCCTAGTTGTTCTCCAGCTATAGCTGGACTTGTAGGTAAACTCAGTAAGAGTGAAGGTGTCCTGCATCAGTAGTGGGTGGCAAACGAGAGTATATGACAGCATTGTTTGCCTGACCCACAAATACATTAAGACATTTAAATAGAATGGCATTTAAGTTGTCATCATCAGGATTCTCTAATGTTTTTGTGAAGAGAGAGAGAGAGAGAGAGAGAGAGAGAGTATAAATTTCTCTCCTACTTTTATAATGGTATCAGGAGAGGAAGCAGGATCGTTGAATAACCGTGGAATATTATTGAGTTGGGGATACCGGTTGAATAGTTGTAAAGCTTGCAGCTTTCATTTCCCAAACAAGGCTGACGTGCTGTCGCAACCGCTTACTGGGTGAAGAAACAGTATCGAATTTTTGGATTCATGAATGAGTGAGGAGTTACATATATCTTTAGAACTAACACTTTGTTCTGATGCTATCTTTACCTTCCTTCATCAGGATTATGTTTGTGTTATCTGGAGGAAGAGTAGCACAAGAGGATCTACATTTTGACCTACTATAATCACTTGCTGGAAAAATTTTGAGGCATTTGTTGGTTTTGCAACAATTTCAACATCTGCATCGTCATCTGCAATACTGGTTTCAATACCAAAACTGTCTAGTTTTTGCTCAAGCTGTGCAATAAACACTTCCTTACTGCTGAGGTTACTAAGAAAAGCGGACTGTGATTCAACACATAATGTTTCGTCATTAAAGATAATTTCTCACAAGAACTGCTTAATTGTTCACCTTTGGCATTCCCTAGTTTTTATGTTCAGAGAACTTTCCGAATATCCATGAAATACAACAGCAACATCATCTATATAAAGTCTCTGAATATAGGCTGTTAATGTTTAATAAATGTCACAAAAAGTTCTATTCTCGTGTCACTCGACATAGTGGATAAGAACCCCACCAGACCTTCAATTCATTATTGTCAATTTTCTTTTCAGGTACTTGATTGAAAAGATTCTACAGCAATGACTTTTTTGTTTTCCTCACCAATCCACTGCTGTCAGAGACATTGGTACACTCGATAATTCGTACGTAAAGCAATCCTTTAAATCTTCAGGTGAATGAAGTGTGCACAGTATTCTCTCAAGTAATTGTGTTTTACCTATTTCAGTTATATTTTTTTCAAGTCCAACTGTTGACATGCACATTGTCCTAACCATGTTGGATCACTTAGGCTTCAAGAACCAAGTTTTGGTGAGACAGTAAATATTGTTCGAAGAGCTTCTTCACCAACAGACACAGCTTTGTCACAGTTTACTTCCTGAGAAGCTACTAATCCTGATCTTGCTCTTTATAAAGAAATGGAGGGTGTTGTTGCAACCATAGCTGAAATGTTCTGCGAATTTTCTTGTCAATTTTTATACTCCCACTCCTCAGTTCAACATGTTGATCACTCGAAACCGAATGTAAATTGCAGAAATGTTCCATAGTTTCACATCTGTGATGGCTATTGGTATACTGCAAATCCATCAGTTCAAGACACTAAAGGTGAAACCTCTTCTGTGTGAAACACCTCCAACACTCTTCAGGTTCCTCATAAGCATTTGTCCTATCATCAGGTCGGTCTATACTTCACACTAATACTTATTAGAGCGTGAAACTGTGAAAAAGCTGTCCTTGGTGAATTTATCGAACTTCGCAGGTTTCATGGTTTCTTTCAGTTTTTCCATGTCCTGGAGTACAAAAGAAAAGTGACCATCTGCATGGAATATTGGGAGCACAGCTCTTACACATTCTATATGGAGCTCCCAATTCCCCATAAGCTCTGCCTGGATGAGATGCAATGCCAAGATGACAAGCTGAATGTATTGTATCCATAACTGGGAAGTTATCCCTCTTTGCTTAATATCATCCACTATGTTGACAGATTTATTTTTCAGCTTTTCAATCACTTGATCTTTTTCCAAATTGCCAAAAGATGCATCATTTCCACTCAAATCAGAAATACAGTCTTAAATATGTTGCTTCTCCTCCTCCATGACTGCCATTTCCTCCAGTATTATGATGGAAAGAGCACACATGCATGCAGAGTGAGCCTGAACTGTCCTCGTGTATGCATGACCAGAAAGTATATGGGGAACACGAGCTGCAGCATATACAGTCACCAAAAGTTGAGAGAGTCAACTGTCTCTCATTACAAATCCTACTGATTTTAGAAAGACATTATTAAGTGAAAGTCTCCTAATCAAATAACTACATTAGGGAATAGCTAATTCCCACCATTAGCCTCTATTGCAACTATATCTTTAGCTTTCATGTAGAGTGGTTGCTGTGTGGTCTTCTTACTCTTCATGATGGCACAAGTTAAAGCAGTTAAAATAGTACTATAATCTGTGGGTGGGCTGTTGATGAATGGAAGCACTAATACATTTGATTGTCTAGTTAAAGCAGTTAAAAAAGTAGTATAATCTGTGGGTGGGCTGTTGATGAATGGAAGCACTAATACATTTGATTGTCTATAAGGTTCTCCAGTTCTGATTTTCTCCATAAAACATTGCCATGCAGGAACAGAAAGCTGTAAAAGCTTTCCCATCATCCAAGTAAAATCGTGATTGGTAGGGGCTGTTGCTTTAGTGACGGATTGTTCTGGATAGACATTTTGCAGATTACTTTCTTCAATTCCAACTCTATTCTACCTTCGGAATATTAGCAAACTAATTTTTTGGGCATTTACTGTTTCAGTAGAGCTCAGCATGACACAGAGTTTCATTACTTTTTGATATTCTATCGCTCTCTCAGGAGTCACACGCCTGATTCCATCCATAGCATGGAATGTACCTTTGCCTGTCATTGTTGCAATACTGAAGTCAGCATTATGAAAAACAAACTGCGAGAATATTTGGTTTCCAGAACTGAATGGCAGAAGCCTCAAATAAAGCCACACTAGAGCAGAAACCCATATTTGAGACAATTTCAACTATTTTTTTTGTTCCCCCTTTACAAAACAAGTACACTGCAAGACCAAGTTGCAGTGGGGAGATAAATGAACGAGGCCTGGTAACTGACACAATCCCATGGGATATTGCTGTATATGCTTTTAAAGGGGATTGTTCACTAGCTTTCTTTTTTGACAAAACAACACCCTTCAAAAATTCATGTAAAGTGTCAGGAACCATAACTTCAGCATTCTCTGTCAAGTCATTGACATCTGGATGATCGGCAATACTGAAAGGAGTCATTCTTATATCTTCACGGATGATACCTGCTGTTGCTTCTACTATTATTTTTCTCTCATCTTTTTTATTAACAGCTCGTTCATTGCACCACTGATTCAAATGATTGCAGCCACTGCCATGAAAACATACAACTTGGGGATTCTTTGGCACTGTGGCAGACAAGACCCCATCACTGAGGTGTTCAGTCAGTTTGTTTTTCAGAGTTTTTATAGTCATTGTTTCCCCTTCTGGGAGACATTCATTAGCTTTCTTCAACAAATCGAACAGTGAAAATTGAAATTCCTCTGAACTATCTATAAATTTGCATAATTCTTGAAAAGTGACATCAAAGTTGATATCTTGAGAGTGGTCTCTTTTTTTGAACAGAGGAGTGGTTCACCACTAATTTAGCATAGCAATCTTGATGATAATGAGATTCTGCAGCTACTAAACACAAAACACTGTTGGTTCTTTCGGCAACCTTTCTACCGAAATCATCATTGTGTTTCTCTGCTTTCTCAAGCAGCATATGTTTCACAGTTAGAGCGAACTTCAAACACTCCAAGGTGTTTGTGGAGTGGTCTTTTAGATTCCGCCTCTATGTCACACTTTTCAGCACATATTAAACAATCTTTTTTTGAAACTGAATGGATAAGAGGAAGAGGACCTCAAAGTTTTATCATCTGCTTGTGCAACATTCTGATTAATTAGTTTCCTTATATTACATTCATTAATATATTCACGTCAACATGCCTTATGCACTTCAATCAGTCCAGCGTTCTGAAGAAGATTATGAGCCCCATCCTTCCGTTCCTTGCTGACGCATATCAGAGTTTCCAAGCCCTTCATAACTATTGATGTCTCTCCTTCCGGAACAGATTTACCACAAATAAAACATGTAGTAGGGTCCAGCATTATTGTTTTCTCAGTTCCGACAAAAGAAATGACACTAAGCAGAAGCACTACATAACACCAGAAACTGATAAATACTGTCACAAAAATAGAACTCCCTGGCACTACTTTGACAGTTCACAACATTAACTCAACTGAACTGGACACTGGGTAAGAAGAAATGGCAAACTGAACTGGACACTGGGTAAGAAGAAATGGCAGCGTCACTAGTGGTAGGGGAACACTGAGTGAATGGGAAGAAGAACTTGTGTTTTCATTGTTGGCACGAACTCCTGATTTCTACAGTACTGATCACAAAAGCAATATCATCAAGCAGAACATATAGGCTATGAAATATTTCCATATACTTAATTATGCTTTTCATTTAAATAGTTTGCTAAGTAACAAAAACTGCAAACTATTACGTTAACAGAATCCTATTCCAATTCTTATACCTCAAATACCATTTGTATCACTGAAAAGATGCACAAGATCTTTTTCATGTACAATTTTGCGAGGAATATAGTTACTAATAACAGCTCTATTCGAAAAATGAGCCGTTTTGTGTATAAATTTAAAATATGGTACAAACTGACTTTTGGAGGTGATAAAAGGGGGACGGGCCTTCCCCCTATGAAGGCGAATTTTTCTGATTCTTATTACTACACCCCATATGAGTATTTTCCATAAGTTTCAAAATTTTATACATATTTTCTCCCATTTGCTGATTTTCTTAGTAATTTGCCTGTGGTATTAGGTCTCTATCACATGTCAGTAGCAATTTGAATTAACTATTACAATTTTACAATTACACCATCTTATTCGAAAAAATACGGAACCCCACACACCAAATTCAGTTATGGCGCACCAAAATCTCACACAATGGCTGTGAAGTGGTCATTGGAAAAGTTTCTGCAGGGATCTGTCACACAGTAAAGGAACTTTTGTTTATTCACTGTACCTGCCAGGTGGAAGCGGGCCTCGTAGTAAGAGATCAAAACAGTGATCCGAAGAATTTCCTAACACACAGCTCTGCAAGTTGCAAATCTCTCTCAATCATTTTGTAGGGATGCATGTAAAGATCTTTATGCAGATGGTGCTACCATAAAATCCCAGGGCAACTGCATGTTTAAGTGGTGAATGCTTTGGAGATTGCTGGACAGATGCTCTCACATGTGTCACATTTTCCAGCATTATCACAGTTTGAGACTGGCCAATAGATTTTCTTTTCAGTGCAGAATCTGAGGCTCTAAAGTTTGATACCCAAAGTCAAATAGTTTTTCTATCAGGAACAGAATCATGTCAGTCAAATTCAAACTGAATGTGAAATGTTCACTGAGTAGTAATCGCAGAACCACCATTACGAATACACTCCTCCACAACAAATGGATGATGCTTACCTAGCCAAGCAACTGCACCAACTTAAAATGGCACAATATCAATTGACATGACCTCCACAACAATAACACCCAACTCACACAGTGGTGTCACCAAATTCTGGAAGTCTTTTTGCCTGACCCTGTATATAAGCATTTGGACAAAGTCCTTAGTCAGAAACAGAACTCCCACACATTCACACAACTTTGCCACACACACGTGACTACTGTCTTTGGCGTGGCCTGACCTGATCATCAAATTCCTATCTCTGGTTGGAACCCCTCCTTGCACAATGACAATCTGTTCAAATACCATCAGTCACAGTTCTCACTAACCTGGTCCTGCAAACCTGCATCAATCAGGCCCGAATGTCCTTGCACTACCTCCCCTCCATCCACAAAAATTCCCCTGCTCTGAATCCCAAATTCATGCATCCCATCTCCCAAACTGATACCCTTGCCCTTCAGGAACCACATCAGCACACACAACAACACCTCAAAAACTGACCAGTCAGTTCATCTTATATCCCACCTTGATTATTACTATCAGCCACCACTACAAGAACATCCACCAAACCTCCCACACAGCCCGTCATAGCTGCAAAAACATACCTTGCAGACTTTCTACATTTACCACACACTCAGCAACTCCCTCCCACCACCCTAAATAATCCACAGCCTCACAAGACTTGCAACATAGTGGTGAATCTCTCCTCCAAAAGCCTCAGTCCTACAAAAGCATCAGTCCTTTCCAAAGACATAACCTTTTTCCCTCTCCCCAAATTCAGTCTGCTGCTCTGGTTAAATACCTCCTCTCCTTCTCCCAGTCCCTTCACTGGAAACATTACAACAATAGCCCTTGCACTCAATCCAAAACCATTACAGAATCCTGCATGACCCAGACTACTCCTCCAGCCAACCTCAATCCATCCCCACTGTTCTTAAGTCACCCCCTGTTAACTTTCCAGAATTTCCTAACACCAAACACTGTCTCACCATCATTCCCCAAATCCTTCAACATCGAAACCAACCTAACATTCGCAGAAACAATGTCAATTCACAATCAAAAAACCAATCCTAAATACAAACAAAGGCTCCATCACTGTGATTATGAGTCAGCTGATCAGAGGAACCCAGCAGCTGTCAGATACACCCTCCTACACGCCCTGCCACAGTGACCCCATTCCAGAAATCCAGAAGGATTCCTAGTCCCTCCTCAAATCCTTAGGCCCATCCCAGAACTATTACACAAATTCTACATTTTGTTCATGTAAAACTAGCAACCTTTTGATTTCATTGGGAATTTACTACACATCTGCAGTATACTTACTGGTTTCAAATCAAGTGGTTCATTTCAAAAATTAGCAACATGTGCAGCAAGCATACATTGATGGTAGATAAATGTCACAACATACAGATATATATGCTCACTAAACAATGCGAAATAACTGACTTATATAGTGAGCACATTTAAATTGTGTCATTTATCTACCATCACTGTGTGAAGTGTCTATTGCCACTTTTAGATGATTTTCATTAAGATCAGGCACGTTCACTGCAGCCTCAGTGATTTGTAATTTCAGAATCTCTCCCGTGAGTCTGTCTGTCTCCTCAACTCCACCACCTCCCGCACTCATACCTACTAAATGCTTCCTTGAGTTTGTAAACCCAACCACCAAGAATACCACACTGCATTCGGTTACTGTGCCCCAAAGAGAGAATCTCTGGCCTTATGGACCAACACCTTCAGCCTGTTCAAACAAATTTCAGGTCTGCAGCCTGCTGTCGATTAATTCATTGCATGATATTTTGACTGGGCACCTGCCAGTCGCCTTCAAGTGAGCCATCGAAGAGTGATGAATACTTGCTCTGTTCCATTCTACGTAATGCAATGCCAGTATTCCATACATGTCTTAAAATTCAAGTTGACAGGTGGATCACACTTCATGGCAACAGTGCCCTCACTGGTGGAACCTTGGAACACAACTGTCCCCTGCGTTATTGCTTGCCACAACTGTAGGCACACTCTGTTGTCTTCGATTACAACAAATCGTGGAGATGATGGGGTTCCACGCACTGTCTAACTGGTAGCCGCTATCACAGTTTATCAGATTTTTCTGCCATGTGTATATCCTCGTATTCTTTAATAATGGTTTCCAAAAAAGAGGTAGCTGTGGTCAGAATCACAGTTCTATCATACTCCATTGAATGCCAAGTGGAAATACAGTGTTCGGCAATAGTAGACTGGCTTGGTTGCAAAAGTTGAGCCTAATGTTGATGTTCAGTCCAGCATGTGGTCTGTTCCACGTGGGCTGACAAGCTATTTTGTAAATTCCTGCCTTCCGCAATAGCAAGTATCCTTCACTGATCTCAAAAGGCCTGCAATCTTAGATGGTGGATGGAAAATCACTTTCACTTGAAATTTACTGAGGATTCTGACTATTTTAAATGAAATGCTGCCCACAAAAGGAAGAAGAGCTAAAGATTTCGCCAGCATTTTCTCCTCTACATCCACTTCCTGATTCTTAATTTCTACTGCCAATGCCCAGTTAATCTGCTGGGGGAATATCCATTCTTTCTAAACATTGTCTTAGGTCAGCAAATTCTTTACATAAACTATCTAGATCTGAGAAAGTGTGACTTCTGGGTATGAGTGTTTCAAGTACACTCTTAGTTTGCAACAGGTGATGACAACTTGATGCTTGAATGGGTTTCCAATAAAGTGAATGCCCAAGAGAACCATCATTCTTTCGTCTAACCTAGACATACAAGAAAGGCAGGCAACCATCTTTCTCTGCTTCCATGATGAAGCAAACATTGTTACGAATGGAGTTGAGGTGGTGAAGAAACTCCGTCAATTTATCTTCACCATGAGGCCAGCCTATGAACGTATTGTCCACATACCTCCAAAATATAGTTGGTTTAAGGGCAACTGAATCAAGTGCTCTCTCCTCCATATCCTCCATAAAAATGTTGGCCACCAAGCTAGTCAGATGTCTGCCCATGGCGACATTGTCAATCTCCTCAAAATATTCTTGGTTGAACACGAAGTATGTTGAGGATAGAACATGCTGAAACAAAGCAGTGATGTCCACCTGAAACTTCTCCGTCCACCATCTGAGACTGCAGACCTTTTGGGATCGGTAAAGGATGACTTGAAATTGCGGAAGGCTGGAATTTACAAAATACCTTGTCCGTGTGGTATGGCTAACATAGGATAGACCACAAGCACTGTGAAAGAATGCTGCTCTGAACATCAATGTTGCACTCACCTTTCGCAACCAAGCAAGTCCGCTATTGCCAAACACTGTATTTCCACTGGAATTCAATGGAGTATGGTAAAAATGTGATTCTGACCACAGCTACAACTTTTTGGGACTTCATTATTAAAGAATCCATGGAAATATGCCTGGTGGAAAATCTAATAAACTGTGATAAGCATTTACCAGTTGAACAGTTCATGGAACCCCATCATCTCCACAATTTGTTTTAATCGAAGACAATAGAGTGCGCCAACAGTCGCGTGAATAGTAACACAGAGGACGGCAGAGTTCCACCAGCGAGGGCACTGCCACCGTGAAGTGTGGTCCGTCTGTCAACTTGAATTTTGGCAAATGTACAGAACACTTGCAGCGTGCTACATAGGGCGGAATAGAGCAAGTCTTCATCAGTCTTCAATGGCTCATATGAAGATGACTGGCAGATACCCAGTTGAAATATTGTGCAATGAATTAATCGATGACTGGCCACAAGGCTAAAATTTGTTTGAACTTTGAATTCACCAGGAAAATTTTAAAATTCACCTCCTGTCTATTACCCGTAACCTACCCTTCTATATAAAAGACACTAACCATTTCCTTCACCAACTCTCTACAATACCTAGTCCTCTACCACCAAGTGCCTTGCTCATCACTGCCAACGCCACCTACCCCTACACCAACATTCCAAATATCTATGGCCTTGCTGCTAAAGAACACTACTTTCTCAATGGCTGACTGACTCCAACCTCTTCTTCATCACCATGATCAACTATATCATCACCTACAATTACTTGAAGGCTTTACCTAGAAATAAATTTGTTGTACAGTGATGGGCACCAACATGGCACCATCCTATGCTAAGCTACTCTTGGGTCATCTAGAGGACTGTCCCAAACCCTCCACCTGATGCAGATTCACTGATGACACCTTCATGATCTGAACCAAGGTAGAGGACACCCTGTCCACATTCTTCCACAACCTCAATACCTGCTCCCACATTTGCTTCACCAGATCATCCTCAGCAGAAGGCATCTGCCTCGATGTCGAGCTCCACCTCAAGGATCGCTACTCAACACCTCCACCACACTGAAGCTCCACTTCGATAGCTGCACCCAATCCACACCAAGAAGTCCCTTCTGTATAGCCTAGCCACCAAGAGGCACTGAATCTGTTGTGACAAGCAGTTCCTCTCTAAATAAGCCAACAGTCTCACTGAGGCCTTCACAGACCAAAATTACCCTCTGAATCTTGTCCAAAAACATATCTCGTGTGTCTCATCTCACCTGTCACCTACCATACCCCACATACCCACAGTCTGGCCACACAGGAGCACTCTTCTCACGGCTCAGTACCACCCAGGGCTGGAGCAACTGAATCACATTCTCCAACAGGATTACCTTCTCACAGTGGTATTCTGCCACTCATCCAACCCAGGCAATAACCTTGTCAGCAACCTACTCCACAACTCCTCCGTTCATGGCTTATATCTTTGCAACAGACCCTAATACTAGACCTGCCCCATACATCCTTCCACACTTCCTGTCACTGGTATCTCCAACTGCATCAAAGGCAGGGCTACCAATGAAAGCAGCCATGTGATTTAAAAACTTAGCTGCAACCACTATTCTGCATTCTTGGTGGACATGACTAATAACAAGCTGTCTGTCTGCATAAACAGCCACTGCCAAACTGTGGCCAGGAGACAGCTGGACCATCCAGTTGCAGAAATTGCCACTCAACACAATGTGCTTCACTTTAAAAATTTCTTCACTGCCTGTACCTTCCCAACACCATATTTTTGAACTGTGTAGCTGCATCATATCCTTTATTCCCGCAACCAGCTTGGTCTCAACCCTCATTAGTCTGTCCTCCACCAGCCTAACCCTTTCCCTGCTCCCACAACAGTACATACATACCTTCTATCCCACCAATGCATCTACAAGTCCCCCCCCCCCTTACCCCCCAATGCAGCCTCCAGATACTGCAGCTAGCAGCTACTTCTGAGGTATCGTAGTGTAGTGTATTATACAACATAGCCCATGTGTCGTGAGTAGACTTCTATCAATCTACCCTTCCATACTGAAGTTATTCCACAATATCTTCAAATTTTTATTCTAGAATACCTATTATTTAAGGACATACTGCACAATCACATGCCTTGATTCCTATTATCTCACAGTACAGAAACATAAACAGTAAAAGAAAAATCACAACAGATTTAAACATCACCTTTAACAGATTTAAGTGCATTGCGAGCTCCTCTTTTTATCTCCAGTTTGGCCAAAGATATAAAATTCTAAGCTGCTGAGTGGAATGGATGCAATCGTACCTGTATATATCTGGTGATGGTATACTGCAATGCAAATAATGTGGCTCCATATAAAGAGCTTCACCACTGTCATCAACCACCTCCAAGCCAGTGAGACCTAAATAAAAATAATATTCAATTATTTGTTAAAATATTTTTGTGAATGATGACAAGTGAAGGTAGGTAACATTAACAGATGAACAAGAGCATCTATGAAGAACATGTCACATTGAAAGTGCTCTAATGAAAATATGTAAGACCAATGACTACATCTCAGCTGTTTACTGGTCCTTATTATTCCATCCAGTGTGATGCGTTACAGGTATAATACCTATTTTCAAACACATGAACCAGAACAGGAGCAAATGATAGCCAGAGCTTGTTCCTGTACTTCCAAATATTATCCAATGAAACATTAACTATAAAATAATGCAGTATGTTCCCATGTTTTATGTTCTCCTGCTTTTTACATTCATTTTTGTGTGTTCCAACAAAAGTCCTATTCTCTGAATACCATGCTTTCCTTCAATAACAATATCCCATTTTAACATTTCCCATAGTTTAAGTTTTCTTTGATGTTATCACAGCCTTTAATATTGATTTTCACACAGATTTCTGCAAAAAGTGCATCATATTCCTGCTCAATGTCAGCCTTGGAACAAAGCAGAAAATGCAGACTAGTTATTGCTCATGTAACGTAGCATTAGCATGGTAAGCAAGATTTTCACTTTTGGCATGTTGCACCACGGCTGCCTATATTATAGGTTCGTAGTATTTGGAAGGGTGGGAAGCATGCTGAGTCATTGCCTTACTGGTAATAACAATCACAATAGTGACTCTAGCAGCAACATTCTTTCTGCTCATTTTGTTGTATTACAACAGCTATAATTTAATTTCACAGTCATTTACACAAAAAACACTGCTTTTGAAGATGGACATCTCTACAATGGGCTTTCAAGAATTATTACTTATGCACAAAATATGCTAATCCATACTAAGAGCAGAGTCATAAGTTGGTGTGACTTGTGAGACATCAACATGCCTCCTCAAGATTCTGAACAACATGACAACAATTTCCGCCCTCTTTCTCACCCAGGACATCCCTGAAGGAGTGACCTACCTGTCAGCAACAAGTTGCAAATTTCGTGCCTATCATTCTCTGGGTGTGAAGCCTACCAACTACAGTGTTTTAACCCACATTGTGCTCCCAGTTTTATTTACCATAATTTCATAATGATTAACAATAATAATCCTCATAAAAGAACACCAATATATTTTTAATGTGGGGTTTCATGTTTTATTTACACCACTGGACATGATCAGAATGAAGAGGAAACCCACACGTGCATTTCTGTGTGTCAGAACCCAGCCACAGCCTTTGTGATTTCATGAAGGCAGTGGTTAAGTGCTAACACACACAAATGTGTGAAACCACATTAAAAAGATATCAGTGTTGTAATGTGAGACTTATTACTGACAATCACTATAAAATTATGGTAAATAAAACTTCTAACCAAAATTGATTAAAACATTAAAGCTGAAAGTCTTCATGAACGGACAGCAACAGGCACAAAATCTTCAGCTTTCCAGTATTTTACACATTCCTGCATTTTACACTTTTTTGGGTCAGTCCTATGAAAAGTGTAAAAAGGGAGATTTACTGTATATAAAAAGTAGCCAGTCATGTCTCAATACAGCATACATCATTTATGGCGTTAATCTAATGTCACGATTTACTGTATATAAAAAGTAGCCAGTCATGTCTCAATACAGCATACATCATTTATGGCGTTAATCTAATGTCACAAAATCACTAGATTTTATGCTTCTAAGTATTTTTTTAAGGATAATAGCAGTGTGAAACACATAAAGGAATTACCAGTAAAAGTACTATTACTACAAAGAGAAACTGCTAAATTTGCTCCTACAACAAAGATCTTAAAAGGAATTAATTGTAATGAAGTGAATCAATATCACAATTGATCGATTTTGCCTCATGACAGACCTGTACTATTTAAGATACATCAAAGTAGATGTTTGCTGTGTATACTAGATAAACATTTTGATGTGTAAGTATTGTATGTGCTTGTACACCATTTTAAGAGCACTGAAGTGTTCCTTACAGGTAATAAAATAATACTTCTTTCCAAAGGCGGTTTAGGGAGTTAAGTAAAAAATACAGAAATGTGAACATCATAAGAAAGTTGAAGTATTACCAGTCATGTCAGAAAAACAATATTTTAAATTATTTCTATTATGTTATGGGATTTTTAGTCCACTCACACATAAAATGAGGGTTTAAAGTGTATTTTTTTAACCATAGAATGTTGGTCAAAAAATTATCAAATGATCTCTGACAAAAAATAAATAAATAAAAATAAAATATTTAAGTTGTCAGTTTTAGCATGGATGCATAGGAGTTAGTAATTTGTTTATCACTTTTGCATTTCTCAGTACGATTTTCTATTCTGTACATACTGAACAATATTTTAAATTATTTCTACTATGTTGTGGGATCTACTAGTGGTGGTCATTTTTGGCCCACTCCCACATACAAGAAGAGTTTTAACTGTATGTTTTGAACAATACAAAGTTGGCCCAAAATTGTGAAATTGTTCCTAGCTATAAGAATAACGCTTACATTGTCAGTTTTAGCATGGACCACTATGAGTTAATAGTTTTTAATATCATTTCTGCACTTTTCTTTATGACTTTACATTCTGTATCTGGTACACATGACAGCTACAAATGTGGTCAAACGAATGAAAGTAGTATAGATGAGTATGAAGACAAAACACAGCTCAGAATGGTTTTAATAATCAATCAGGAAGCATTGAGAAAGGTCATGTGACCACCTCCACAATATGCCTGATGAGAGGCTCTCTCTCTCTCTCTCTCTCTCTCTCTCTCTCTCTCTCTCTCTCCCTCTCTCTCATGTTTTGCATTTGGCCCAGGGCAGTCAGGTGAGGTCAACTACCTCCACTGCCTTTCATACTCGAATTCTGCTAAAAAGCAGACATCCTTAGGCCGTCTACATCTGACTCTGTCTTATGTTTGTATGGGGGGGGGGGGGGCTCTGAATTAGAGCATGTGGTCAGTATTTAGGGACCAGCAACATCCATGTCAAACCACTTGCCATACTTGGGACTTTGATATTACCAGATTGGTTCTTGGAAGACTGTATTATTAGCATACAATGAAATGGCTATGGATCTCTGGACTTTCTAGTTAAACTGTCAAGTATGACTCTGTTGGACTTAGACACGACACGTACAACTTATGATCTTACTTGTACTGTGTTTCACTGTTGAATAAACCAAGTATTCCCCAAGAACTGTCAAATATTTTAGTGCACTGAGTACTCTACTTGCTGGTCGACAGGACACGAATCCTGCACTCTGCCACCAACACAATGCCACCATGGAGCTACCATTCTTGGAATTGTCACAACTGCAGCTGCAGCAACAAGCTCAGCAGCTGCAGCAACAGGCTGAGCAACACGCGCAGCTACAAGCAACACAACAAGCAGTCTGAGAGCATAAAATACTGCTCACTGCCCCTCCAGTGCTCTTACTTGCTATTTCAACCTTCAAACCTGAGGACGAAGACTGAGGCAGCTTCCACTGCAGGCTTCTTCTGTGCTTCCAGGCATGAAATATAATGAACATTATTACCCAGCACAGTTGGCTTCTCTCAACCAACCCAAAGTTGCTGTCTATACTTTGTAAAATATGTTCTCTTGTAGCGTCTGAGGTGCTACTTTTTGCACACATTTGTAGCATGTTGTCTTCCTAACTGTGTCACTAATCGCTGCTAGGTTCAGAGGTTTTCAGTGTCAAAAGCAATTCTTCCAAACTTATGCAGCTCAGGTGGTGTATTTAAAAGATCTCTCCAGAAAGTACCATTTTAGATACAAAAACTCTACATATAAACAGGCGTGCACAGAATTTTTAATGTGCTATGTCATAATTCATTACAATCCTGGTCATGAAGTAGTATTCCAAACATTGGGATTAGACAATCCCATACTAAGTGAAGTTCTTGCAGTCACTAAAGCTTATGAAATCTTCATGTCAGCACACCATTCATTCGACGAACTTGTGCCTACATCTTCCCACTACCATGAAACTGATCAGGACAAATATGTCTCCCTGCCCATGCAGGTACTTGTGTGAGCAGAATTTAGTGAATTTGTCAACATACAGCAATACTGCACACTGTTCTGTCAATAGGAACTGTTATGCAAGTAGAGTATATACTTTGCTTAGTAATACAATTCCTGCACAGCAAGCTGCATAGGTTTTGTGGCTTTCCATCATCATTTCTTTATGCTTTCTCATGCCCATGGCCTTTTCCAAGACATCAAATATGATCACTTTGGTAAAATCATTCATACAGTCAATGTCTGTCACACCACGCCTTCCAGGTTGGCCTAGTCCTGGTCACTGTCACTACAACCAGTTCACACTCAACATGAGTAACTCCACATAACACAGTGTAGGCCGCGTGTGGTAGCCGCACGGTCTGAGGCGTCTTGTCACGGTCCGCGCAGCTAACCCCATCAAAGGTTCGAATCCTCCCTCGGGCATGGGTGTGTGTGTGTGTCATCCTTAGTGCAAGTTAGATTAAATATTGTGTAAGCTTAGGGACCAATGACCTCTGCAGTTTGGTCCCATAAGACCTCACCATAAATTTCCAATTTAAACACACTGTAAACATGACAACAAGTAATTCACATGGCTCCACTCGGTCACGAAGAGACCTAAGCAGATCCTTCTCCAGTTTACCATTATTACGGTGGCTATTCAATTTCAAAATTTATATAGGTGCCTTTGTCTTGTTGACTGGCAAATTTACATACAAAAAATGCGGTGCACAGCCCACCAAAACTTATTGCATAATGGCTCCATTATTACTCTGAGTAAAATATTCTGTTCCAAGGTATTGATGCAACGCAGATGTAACTCTCATGTAATCTCTCCTTCTTGTTTGTCACTTCTGCCTGAGTGCAGAACATTTTTGGCTGAGAGATTTTTCAAGCCTTCTGTTTTCAGATCAATCACAAAGTCCACAATATTTCACAAGGCATTCCCTTTGACACTTTTAGGTGTTGCGTGATAAATTTTCTTCTGTGTTTTATGTCAGCCTATATACTATTGTACTGCACATATCACACTCGAATCCATGGTGACACCAATGCTCTACCGTACTTGCCATATTCCTGTCATTTTCTTTGCAAAAACTTGATTACCTCCAGCAGCAACAAATTCTAGTCAATGGGCTACATCTCAAGCGACAATGAAAAAGATCCCAAAGGACAAACTGTGCTCATTTATGGTTGTTAACACACCATCGTATAGTATAACTACAATCAATCGTCTTTTGGAATTGCTAGCGCCCTGACAATTTTCCAGCGATATCTCGAACAAAGTATCAGTGACATCCACAATTGTTGCAGTTACTTGTTTGATACAACTGCCCAGGTCCGTACATAAGTGGAACTCCTTCACAATTTGCGCCTGCTCCTGCAGAATGGTTTAAAGTGTAATTTTGGCAAGTGTGAATTCTTCAAGTGTCAAGTAGCATACCTAACTGGGACATCATTAGAAGTGGACACTCAGAATTGATGCAAAAACATATGGAAGCAATAACTCGTTTACCCACACAACCAAACCTAAGTAGCTAGACGTTTTCTTAAGTAAAGTGTATTATTACTCTACGTTCATACCTCAGAAACATGAGGTTACTAAACCTTTAAACAGTCTCTGCAGAACAGGATTCATTGGAGAGGCACCTGTCTGGCAAAATTAGAAGCTTCAAAAATAATCCTTAAAAAGATCCCCTGCTTATTTATGTTTTATCCTGCCCAACATCTTATCTTAGCCATTGATGCCTCACAAAATGGCCGCATCTAAAACTCTGAACCCAGCCATCTACAGCCAAACTGAGAAAGGAGCTCTTGCCATTGTTTTAGGGATTAAAAATTTCATACATTCTTAAATGCAACCATATTCCACTTACTAACTGACCACAAATCACTCACTGCATTTTCCAGACATAAATCCAAGATGCCTGATAAAACAACTCAATGGCTTCTTTTTAAGCAAATACCATTATATAAGGTGGTGTAGTTTGTGTTCTTGCCCCAGATGATTATTACATGAATATTTTGTCAGGATTTGTAAGCGGTGGGTTGTTGAGGTACGACAATACATGAACACAAGAAGTAAGTTTAAACCATTTTATTAACAAAGGCGGTTTATACAACATGCATGCTACACGCACCCATCATCACTGTGTCTGACATCCTAACTCCGGCTAATTATGGTTGTATCGAAAGGCTCCATGGTGAGCTAAGAAAAGAGACATATTCGCGGCCGAGGCCGCGCTGGTTAATACTGCGCGCTGCGGATGGCGGCCAGTCGCATACTCTCCGTCGCAATGTGGCCGGACACACGTCTACTGACCAAGTGAATCATCAGCGTTTCAGATAGGCCGGCTGGCAAGCGCGTGTTAACATACCGCACAGCTGCATGCATCCCATAGACCGTTACATCACTCTCTCCAGAGAAAAAGAGTAACCATAGGTGGCTCAAAATGACCTCTATTTTACCATTTGTGACATCAGAAGGCATTGCAACATGTATTTCATTTGAAGCACAGTAACGTTCTGTACAGAAAAGCATGCCTTCAAGATGACAATTTCATACATGACAAATGCTATTGACAAAAGACCAATTAATAAAAGCAATAAAAACACAATGTGACGATCAAGTATGCATTAACATTACTGGAGGAATTGAAGGACTTAGTTCTATTTGCTGCTTCAATGAAATTTAACTCATTATTTGAAGAGATTACATTTTAATGGATGTCCTCAACTAATAAATAACAATGTGTGGCATTCAAGATTAATCCACTATTGTTCAATTTTTTTGTAAAGGGTTTCTCAGGTGTATCACAGTTTTTACAAGAAAATGTGACATCAAGGGTGGAGTTAAATGAGGAAATTATACCTTCAGAACATTGTTTAAGAAATGAAGGATAAAGATGCGTTAAAATTCTAGGGCCATCATCTCTTGCAGGATGATTCATAAACAATTATTTCTCACAGCTGTACACTCTACTGTCTAAGAATACTGGCGATTCAGGGCAAATTAACTTATGTGCACTGTGGCACTGTTATTTGGCAGTCATGTTGTCTTGCTTGCTGAAGAAAGGATTGATTGATCCGCTGTTTCACTCCCCTTCATGCTTCCTTTAGCTTGCATGCTAGATCCCCTAATCCCCCATGTGTTCATGCTGTTTCCGGCAGTCGAGCGTGCAAAGTCCAAGGGTGAATGCATTCTTCTTCGTAGATGATCTCATATGGACTTAGGCCAGTTGAGCTGTGCATTTTGGCATTGTAACAACTTACCAAGTACAGTAAACAGAAATCCCAATTTTCGTGTTTGCTGCTCACATAATGGCTAACCATTTTAATAATTGTTCTCTGGTTTCACTCTACGCTTCCATTTCCTTCACGGTGTGCTGATGTAGTCATTAACTGAGATATTTGCATGAGCTTACAAGTCTGTTTAAGTAATTCACTCATGAAATTCGTTCCTTGATCACTAATTATACTTAATTGTGATCCAAATTTAAGAATCCATTCTTTTACAAAAAATTTACCTATAGTCTCAGCACTCTGATCAGGTATTGGTATCATGAGAAGGTATCTAGAGAAATGTTCTAACACTGTCAATATGTATTTGTTTCTATCTTTAGTTTCAGGCAACGGTCCTATGACATCTAGTCCTACTCGTTCAAGGAAACACATTGTGAAACAAACTCGAAAACGTCAGCTTTGCGACTCAGCCACCAAAACATTTGAGATATTTTAATGTTTGTTGCTTTTTTACTACAATGTCCTGATAATAAAGAATTGTGTTTCTCTCTCATGAATTGCTCTTTCATGCTTTCTGGAATAACTAGTCGGTTTCCTTTACTAGTGAAATTGTACAATAATTATTTATTTCAACAAAACGTTGATCATTTTCCCATAATTTGCATTGTGGATCTTCTTGTTTACCAGGTCAATGAATAACCTTAAATTGTTACTCACTCAGTCTTAATTCCCATCTTGTTAATCTTGTACTTGGACACTTTAAGCTCAATAACCATTTAAGTGCGGCATGATCTGTAATAACTGTAAATTCTCTTCCTGTTAAGAAACATCTGTTATGTGTTATACCAAAAACCAAAGCACAAAGCTCCTTCACAGCAGTAGTATAGTTACATCTGTAGTTATTTCAGTAGTGATACTTATGTTTATGTGTGCCTGATACTGTTTGTTGCATGTGGCACTTCTGTTGGCACAGACATATCAATAACACCTCATAGGCTGTTGTTAATGTACAGAAGTCATGGTAACTACATAAACTGGTGAAGACAAGAAAAACAACAGTCTCGTTTCTCTGGCTAAAAGGGAAAAAAACAATGGACTTAGTGCATTTAGAAATGTCTGTCAAACAAACTCAGTGGTCTAGAATGGTTTTCAATGCCACAGTATCAAGAAAATTTAACATAGCAGGAAATTTTAAAAGAAGTTGTACATAAGCTTTTTGGGATTCTATGCCCAGCCTGTAAGAAATACAAACTGTCTAACCAATTTTTCCAAAAAGAAAAAGTAAACGAACAGTAATCTGTGCTGAGTATATTTTCAGATGGTGCAATTGCCTGACTTTATGCTGCAAATACAGCATAAGGAAGGCTAGGAAAAGCTGGGCTAAAAAGAAAATTAATACAGGAAATAAGAAGAATGCTGCCACCATCCTATCTATATGACCAGAAACAGGAAAAAAAGGGGCATATTACATCTCTCAGATGGAGCAGCATTTTACAGTACAATGAACAACTGGTGGAGTATGACAAAGAACCTTTCTACTATCTAATACTGGAGCAGAAACTTGTAATGTAGTACAGCAAAAGAGTGATCCTTGCAGCACACAATAAATTATACGGTGCATACAAGAAACCAAATCAAATTTTCAAGGAATGAGTTGCTATGCTCCAGGGTCTAACTAGACATTGTAAATTTAAATGTGTATAAACTGTCATACACAAATACGGAAGTAAGGGCATGCTTATAGTACATGCTCCTGAAGCCAGTTTGAGAAATAACTGAATTAATTTAAGTAACCTGTATTTACAATAATTCAAGCATTTGAGCAGAAAAATGAACAGAAAGGGCTCTAAGTAATGTGGAAAACAAAGTTTTCAAAACATTATTTCAAGGCTCAAGAAATTTTAAACAGAAGAAAAGTAAGCAAGAGTACAGGAAGATGCCTAAGAATGTGGATATACAAGACTGGTTAGAAATACAGATGATGATAATACGCAAAGTAAAGTAAAAATTAAATACCAAGTGTTTCATCACACATGAAAGAAAATTATTCTGTTACAAATAAGCAAAATATTTTAATTATAGATATAAAAATAAATGGAGATATTGTCCTTGTAAAACTATAATAAATAATGCAACTCACGAATTTACTATATTTCCTAAGTTATGCAAATTTCAGGATACACTAACAAGGTATAGTGATAAAACTGTTGACACCAAACAACTCAAGTATAAGAATACAGTAATACAAGCAACACTATTTGGCATGGCTCCTACTGAGGCAAAACAATGCAGTATATTATGCAATGGGACTTGCAATATGACACAGGAGCAACCCACCTCTGGTTGAAGTGATCTAATTGGTTCAAAATGGGACACCAGTGACACAACACTTACATCTGTCATACCATTTGGTGCTACAAGGAGCACTTGTTGCTCAATGCAACATTGCCATATGGTACATGGGGAGGGAAGTGAAGAACCCAATACCAAGCCATCTGATCTGCCTAAAAAAAGTTTTACATAAAAGACGCAAAGCTACATTAGTCTCTCTCTACTTAGTTTCTCAGAAAATCTTTTATTTTCAGCGTAAAAATTTAATTCACATGTGAATCAGTAACTTTAGAAACTATGTAAGTCCAGAGAGGCAAAATGTTCAGGAGATGAAAATAACCGAATGCAGGTCAGAAAATAAGAAAATCAGCTTTCCTATTTGTATGAGGACAAGGAATGGTGTCTCTCAACACTGCAATGTGCCATAATCCATAATTAGTAGTTTCAAAATAGCAATAAAGCATTAGAGTTGTAGGGCTTAAGTTGTTTCTCAAATTAATGTCACACTGTATGGATTCAAGCATATACTATTATAATTTTTAATACTACAACAAACACAAGCATCAGAAACATAAAATACATGTATGTTAACAAAACATTATAGATTTGTAAACAAAATGTGGTAGATCAGTAACTTAAACTAGCACATTAGTTAAATTTATATAGTATCTTCATAGTATCATCACTTTTTGCTTCATTAAGGGGTATATTCTCATAGGCTGTGTTGGATGGAAGGCTGACTGGATCATTAATTCTATGTCCTGTGGCTCTCAGGTTGAATGTGTGTTGCACCAAACCATTGGTGAATTCTGATGTCATAACTGTACACATTAACTTGCTGAAGTATGTGAAAGGCCTGAAACTTGATATGTGGAACTGGGTCTTCTGGTGTCATAGAAGACTGATACTTTCTGTAGAGTTTACTTCTTGTAGAAGTGAGGCCACCAGTCTCTGAAATTTCTGATATCACCCAAATATGCCAGTGTAAGGATTATTTAAGTTTCGAACTTGATTGTGTTATTAGTTCACACACCTGATTTGGATGATAAATTCTGTCATGCTCAATCTCTTTATTACCCCAAAATCATGGTCAGCTGGCAGTAAAAATGACCCCTTATGGAAAAAACTGCTCAATAATCTTAAAACATCTGGTTTCTGTAAGTACTAGGAGAGCTTGCACAATTGTGTGGTTCCTGTATTGACCCCCTCACCCAAGATCAGAAAAAAGACGGAGTTCTGTAATGTCACTGGACAGATTGTTATTGATGTTCTATAGTGTGTAATGAAAGGCACTACCTAATTTGGCTCTTTTCTCTTGGCATTCAGTACAGATGTAGAAGTGGTCAGTTTCATTCTTCATGTTGTGAATTTAAAATACATAAAGCGCCAATTGATGTAAGTAAAATAACCCCTGTACTGGAATAATTGGCAGATGTATATTTTGCATGTAGTCAGAGGTCGGCACACAGATCATCCCTTTCTTTACACAGCTGTGTTTGCAGAGAATTGTAGAACTGTTTGTTCTTATCCTATGTACCCCAATTCACCCTTGTATACTTTTTTGGCCACATTATCAAGGAATGGTGATTTTAGCTTCAGTGGCTCACAAATGCAACAGCTATTCACTTGTGACTGCCCAAATTTTAGATAAAAATGTTCTTTAAAACATTTTGTGTAGTATTGATAAATTACTTTAATGGCTGCATATTTAACTTTGAAAAGATCAAACATGAGTTTCACAGTCTTCTGCCCCAGTAATGCGACACTTTCCCACAGTTATGACACTGTTTTGTAGGGAATGCTTAAATATGATTGTGGATATGCACTTTTATGTCAGCAGACTTCACATTTGCAGTAATGTTTTCTCTAAGTTGGTTTCTTGGAGATTTACCAGAAAGCAATAATTCCCTCATACAGTGAACTCTTCCATCACAATTTACACCATGTAGACAAATAAAAGCCTTCTGCTCAATTTCCTTTCTTGATTCATTGATGATAATATGATATGTGAAGCTAAAGCTATATTTTACTAAACTGTTTTCTTTCCTAGGACTTTTCCTCTGCACAAGCTGACACTCTATGAGTATTAACCCTTGCAAATAGAGGTCTTGCTGTGCCTTGCATTTCAAACTGTTAAATATCTCTAAAATTTGTTTTTCTTGTACCTGTTTTAATCATGAAAGCACCTTTCTTACAGCTGCATCTGTAAGCAGTTTGTTGTGCTGGATCAATTTTATCAATACTGTCTTTATATTGCTTTCCCTCTACACGACACCATTTATTATTTCACTTCTGTAAGAATCTGCTTTTCTAGAACCTTTACACCATTCCCTCTTGTTTTCACCATCCATAATTTATGAAACAATAACACAGAGAATAATACTATTAAAACTGCCTGTATTTGTGACCCAAGCAAGTCAACTGTTTGTAACAAATGAGGAGTGCACTGCATGTGAATGGTGGTACCAACATTAAGTATAGGAGAAGAAGTAGCAGTAGCAGTAGAAATAACAGTAGTCCTAGACTTACGTATTTTATAAAATTACCAGATTTATCACACTCTGCTGTGCTGCGGGAAAACTCTGGACTAATGTACTTTCTATGCAGAATAATAAAACTTAGTTCAGAAAAGTAGATAATAAGAAAACCGGACTTTTGGGGAAAATTAAATTGTCTTATATAGTTTCTAAGATTATTGATTCATATGTTCTCGGCTATGCAGTCTTTCTCATTCAATTTTTTGAATGCTACCAATTACCAGTGCAAAACCAAACATTCACTTGCATGTGTGATTTCAAGATGGAAAGATGTTGTAACTGTACAGAATTCACCACCCATTACTACAATATTGATGGTGCCTGATCTCAGTTCAAATCCAGGAACATTTCTTCTGAATAGACATGAAGCTGAATCATTAAAAGCAATCGATGTCAGTCTTTGGAAAAGGGACCTCTTGTCATTATGGGGAAATAACAATGGTTCGACAAGAGGTCCCTTTTCTAAATATTGCAGCTATACATGCAGTACTTCACAAAATAGCATCTCTTAAATTTTAGAAGCATTTTAAGGAGCTCAGAGTAAATTCGTATAAAAGAAAACCGTTTTGTGATTTCAATAATGCCAAACAACACACGTGGTCTTATTTTTGCGAATGTCTACAGATGTTGCCAATGTATTCAGTACGTACTTTACATGAATACTTGCCTGTCTCTATTTAACAGGGTAAGCATAAATCTTAGACATTTCAAAATTATGCTTTGATCTAGCAATGGGAATAGAAACAATAACAGTTAATTCATCTTCAATCATTAAGGAGTGTGTGGTGGTTAACTTATAGTAAGCTTAAAGAACAGCTGACAGCTGACGTTACAAATTCGTGTTTACAGTTTGCTCAGTTTAAAGTATGCAATGTGTGAAGATAGAAATGTGAAAGCACTAAACGATATTGGTGTTGGTGGTGATTTATGTGATGAAGATTATGAAGTATGTCAAGATTATTTTTCTGAAAGAATGCCAAGTAGTGACGAATCAAGTGATGAGGAACTGGAACCTCAAGGTGATGAGTCAGTTAACCTATCTGATATTTCTTTATTACAAGACATTCTGAAGTTTAAAGAAGCCTTAATTGTGATCAAGTTGTAGATGAGAATGATGGTGCTGAAGACTTTGACCTGGTTGTAACTGATGACTGCATAAATTTAATTGACTCTTTTGATGCTGACAGAGACCATGCTCTCATTTCAGAGTTTTTAAAAGCGGGTTGTGGGTGCAGAGAAGAATGTTGCAATTACTATTCAGTTGATGAATATTTGGAAATGTGTTGTGAATGTGCTGAGATTGATCATTATGAGAACAATGTCAACACATTAGATCAAGTAATTTTAGGCCAACTGCGATGTGTAACTTCAGATTCTTCTTTGACAGCTCATAAACATAAAGTACAAACTGAGAGGAAACAACCACAAAGTAAATACTTAGTAAAAGGTTGGCATGTTTGTAAAAACACTTACATGTTTTCCAACAATATTAAAATTAAAAGACTAAAGTGCCTAACAAAAATGTATAATGATACTTCTTTTTCTGATTCAGAGTTTGTTGTAAGGTTTTTACACAATTACGCAGAACAACATGCCATAATTTTACCAGGCAGAAGTAGCACTCAATATACTGCAAATTTCAAACATCTACCTTCAAGTGATAATAAAGCCAAAATTTTTGAAACTTACAGGGCTTCCTTTACAAATGATATGACCGTAAAACCAGTATCAAGTAGAGTGTTTTGTAATATTTTGAAGGAGATATGCCCAGAAATAGTTGTCATGAAGCCCAAATAAGATCTTTGTGCATTTTGCCAAAGGTATTTCACTTCAGGAACTGCAATGGCTTCAGTGCCTGAAGAAACTAAAATGGAAACTATTGAAAAAATGAGGTCCCATCTACAACTTGTTGCAAAAGAAAGCGAGTTTTATAAGGGAACTATCAAAAAGACAAAGGAAAATTTTGAAGATGGTGATAAAAGTTGTGTACACTACAGTTTTGACATGGCTCAGCAAGTTCACATACCCAGTAACCTGTTGCAGCCTGGACCTATTTATTTCTTGGTACCTTTCAGAATAGGAATATTTGGGGTTATGTGTGAGACTATGAACAAACAAGTAAACTATCTACTCCCAGAAAGTGTAGGAACAACAAAGGGATCCAACATTGTTGTCAGTCTTTTCCACAACTACTTTGAAAACTACAGTCATGGGGAAGACACAATGTTCATTCATGCTGACAATGGTATAGGTCAGAACAAGAACAATATCTTATTAGGATATCTTGCTTGGAGAATCAGTAATAACAAAAATAAGAGAATTGTTTTGTCATTCATGCCAGTAGGTCACATGAAATTTGCATGTGACTGGGCATTTGGACTTTTAAAGAAAAGATTTAGGGTCACCTATATCTCTTCCATACAAGAATTTGCCTACTGCATTGAGAAATCTACACCTACAACACATGTTAACTCAGCTGTTGCTGTTGGAAATGAAATAGGTGAAGTCACCGTGAATACATATGACGGCTAAATTTCTTGAAGGATAGTAATGCTAACAAAGTACCTCATATAACTAACTATATATGCTTTCAGTTCAAGGTTAGCTACAAAGGTGGAGTACATTGCAAATTGGACATTGATGGAAATGAATTTGTGTACCGCCTCTTCCCCAATGACAATGGACCCACTGGGTTTCCTGCTGCAGTAATTCCACCAGGGATGACAAGACAACTAAAAGAGTACCTTTTTAAAAGCATCAAGATCTATTGCAAAGAGAACTACAAAAACATTCTGTGTCCCGAAGTAGGCTCAGAATGTGAACCATAAACTCAAGGCAGCGACAGTGAAGATCCTGAAGAAGAACCTGACCAAAATATGGGATCTCAGTAATCTATTTTGGAAGATTTGTAAATTCCAATTTCTTGTGGTTCTAGTCCTATTAATTGCTCCAGAAACAGAATTTGATCCAAAAGATGCCATAACATAGTGTAAAAATATAAATATTATGCCAAAAAAATAAGCACAGGGCTTACTATATTTTTCTCAACAAAGGCCAATTTATTTGGTTTCAAATGTATTTACACTCTGATGTGATATAGGTCTGAAGGAGTAATCCACTTATCGTGAAGTGTTAATTTAAAAAACTCCTCAGAATGTGAACCATAAACTCAAGGCAGCGACAGTGAAGATCCTGAAGAAGAACCTGACCAAAATATGGGATCTCAGTAATCTATTTTGGAAGATTTGTAAATTCCAATTTCTTGTGGTTCTAGTCCCATTAATTGCTCCAGAAACAGAATTTGATCCAAAAGATGCCATAACATAGTGTAAAAATATAAATATTATGCCAAAAAAATAAGCACAGGGCTTACTATATTTTTCTCAACAAAGGCCAATTTATTTGGTTTCAAATGTATTTACACTCTGATGTGATATAGGTCTGAAGGAGTAATCCACTTATCGTGAAGTGTTAATTTAAAAAACTCCAAACCACTTGACAAAGGGCATTTTAAGTGTAATATATATTCAGAATTTGTTTCTTAAATATGCAAAGTTAAGCAATGATAATAAAGTGAAACTTTAAAAGCCCATATCTCAAAACACCTCTTTTTTGTCATAAATATTCAACTTGCCATAACTTCCTCAAATTTAGAGATAGAAATAAATGTTTTTTTACAGGTTCATCTGAATTTAATGCAAATTCCTAAATTTTCGACAAGATGTCCCTTTTCGCTTTCCGCCTCACAAATATTGACTCGGGGGGATGTTTACAGAATGAAATATTGACTCTGCAATGGAGTGTGTGATGTATGAAACTTTCTGGCAGATTAAAACTGTGTACTGGGCCAAGAGATTCTGTGGAACTTGGAAGGCAATAGATGAGGTACTGGCAGAAGCAAAGCTGCAGGGATGGGTCATGAGTCATGCTTAGGTAAGTCAAGTCAATAGAGCCCTTGCCTGCGAAAGGCAAAGAGCCTCATTTGAAGTCTCAGTCTGGCACACAATTTTTATTAGCCAGGAAGTTTCATACGCTATGCTGTTCATAGTAGCTTACCCAAATTCATATTTCCTTATTCGTTATTAGACCTAATCTTGCATTACTCCTATTTCATTTTATAATAGCAGGAAACTGATTGGGAAGGTACGTTTGTGCAGTGACTTCAAATCAACTGTGAATGCGTTGTCCATAATTGATACATACAGAATCCTGGGGAAAAAGACATAGTGGCAAAATTAGGTAGAAGAAAATAATATTCATGTACTGACTTGAAAGATGTTTCTTTTCAATTATAACCTGCTAAAGAAATCCAGAAAGTAATAGCCATTAAAACATCATTTGGCTTCTATAAATATAAAATATTACCTTTTGGAATGAATTCTGCCCCAGTGTTGTACGGAAGATACCTTGAAAAATTATTCAGAAAGATTCTGGGAGCAGCAGATTACACAGATGATATAGATGCATCAGGAAGTAGAAAACTTAGAGAAAGTGTTCAAAACACTGTTGAGTTAATAAGGAAAAATGTTCCTTGTCTCAAGAAAACAGAGAGCATCTAGGGCAAGTACTATCTGGAGAAGGTATACATCATACCACAAAACACTAGAAAGCCATTGCAAAGCTTTCAGAACTGAAAAACATGAAACAGTTGCAATCAGCTTTACATCATAATGGATATTACAGAAAATTTATTCCTGTGGCCACAACTACAGCCAATTGTTATGCAACCTGCTACGAAAAAGAGAAAAATGGAATTGGACAAAACTGTCAAATGGTTTTTCATAAACTGAAATGAGCTCTATTAGATTCTAAATGCTTAGTAACACATATCCCTGAGAAATGGTTAATAGTTGCAGCTAACACTTCAAATTTAGGAACTGGAGCAGTTTTGCCACAGAGTGGGAAATGCAGATAATGCCTTTGCTTTCATAGCAAGACTTCAAATTCAGACACTGGTTACTCTCAGGTAGAATCAAAAGGTCTAGACTTCATATTTGCTATAAAGAAATTCCGTAATTATTTGTATGGCAGCAAATTTTTGTTACAAAGTTTCAGTAAGAATAATCAATCCTGCAGAGCAGTTCTCAGTAAAAATTCAAAAGAGGTGGGTATTGTTACTACACTAGACTTTTGCTAATCCGGCCATTCCTGGTACATATGGGTGCCGGATTAGCGGAAGTACCAGATTATTGAGTGTCTGAAATTTATTTTATTCATTTATTTTGTATTTTATTTATTTTAAAAACATAGGGGATATAGTGTACTGTACTTAATTAAATTAAAGGATACAATTTTAAAACATAGAGGATATACTTTATTAAATCCAAAAATACATTAATTTTCAAAGAAAACTTAGTCCTTGAGTCTATATTGTACATAATTACACAGTCGTATCACTCACTATGAAATATGTCCCTAATTTTTCTGTCGCAATGATGATGTGCAACAGTCGAATGCTTTAACACGCAACCACTTTACAAGCATTACATCGGTACCGCATGTATCTGATTGTTGCATAATGTACTCCAGGAAGACCTTGGCAGCTTCAGCAGCAGCATAGTGAGAAATCTTCAAGCTCTCTCCTCCTGTGTCCTCCTCTTCATCACTTTCATCATTACTTTCTTGCATGCTTTTGATTATTTCTTCATCTGATAAAGTTTGGTCCGTATCACAGTTTTCCTCATTCAGCCATCATCAATTTCTTTTCCTCCTGGAAGGCTGTGGAACATGTCAGTGTACAAAGTAATTGATAATTCTGAATTGACTGGCTCATCGCTATCATTCACTACTGGATCCAACTCGGTATCAATGAATGGCCACAATTTTCTCCAGCTCTTCACTATGGTAGCGCTCTCCACTTTACCTCATGCTTCGGCTGCTTCGAAAACAACATCACATATGTTAATTGCTTTCCATGCCTTCAGTATAGTCTTGATAGAGTCATTTTCACTTTCATTCAGCAAGGAGACAAGAAGTGAATGTCGATACTGATGTTTAATTGATTCTAAAATTCCCTGGTCCATGGGCTGAATTAGGGCTATCACAATGGGTGTGAGAAAGAGTGCTTGTATACCATTGGACTATAGAGAAACAGCTGAAGGATGATTGGGAGCATTGTCAATTATAAGGATAGCTTTCAGTGGAAGCTTTTTCTTCTTTAGCTCTTTTCTCACTGCTGGTACAAACATGTCATGGAACCACCAAGAGTATTTGTCTATCCATCCACGCTTTCTTCTCAGTCAAATACTGCACTGGTACAGTATTTATGTCAGTGTGTTGAAAACAATTTGGATTTTGGGATTTTCCAATCACCATAAGCTGCAGTTTATGACTCCCATTTGCATTACAACACACCATTAATATTACGTGCTGTTTCTGTTACTTGTAACCACGAGCTCCCTTCTCGTTCTTGACAGCTAATGTTTTGAAGGAAGCATCTTGTAAAAGAGTCGTGTTTCATCCACATTATACAAGGCACCAGCAGTTAAATCTTCTTTCTCTATTATCTTCTGTATCTTGCTTACAAACTCATCAGCACCCTTATCATTAGCTGAGTGACTTTCCCCGGTGATTGTCAGCTGCTGAATGCTGTGTCGTTTTTTCCAGTTTGATAGCCAACCTTTGCAGGTTGCTCACGGCAAACACGTTACTACTGCCAAGTTGTTCATTAAATGCAGCTGGTTTTTGCTTCATAATCAGGCCAATGACTGGAATTCCTTTACTGTGTTGTTGTATGAACCATCTATAAACAGCTACGCCCACTTCTTCATTCTCACTCTTTGGCTTAACCTTTCATTTTCCCAACTCACAATCAATTTGTGTTGAGTACTGTCAAATAACATCTTCTTTCTTTTTGATGTCATAAATAGTTGCTCGTCCAACACTGAACTCAGCAGCAATGGCTTTCTGCGAAAAACCTCTATTTAACTTATCTAAAATTTTGAGTTTTTGCTTGAGGTCCAGTGTAACATGTTTACTTTTAGAAGACATGATTCAGAACTGTAAAGGTAGCTACAGTCTCAAGTACAGTATATAAAGCATTGTTTAACTAAGCATTGTTGCACACGATAATTCATTGTGCACCTGTTTTTGGATGTGTGCCATATTACTGAGAGGTCAGACTACTGAGGGTCGGATTAGCGAGAGTCTAATGTATTGGCATACATTTATAAAACAGAACATCATGCTTCCTCAATGCAATGAAGGTATGTTATCACATCTACCAGCTGGCAGTGATGAGATATTTTATGCTTTACCAGATTTATGTCAGATTGGTGCCCAATCAAATAAGGTGGTAACAGGGCCACCAATAGGCATAATTAAGTAACATTGGAGGCAGTATGAAAAAATAAATTAACCAATGAAAGTAAAACACTTTATGGAAACTAGGTGGCCATTGTTGAAGACACACATTGAACAGACTTAGTTCAATGAGTATGAGGAGGATTTGCTGTTGACAACGCGACATTAAATAGATTCTTTACATTTCATTTTGTACTACCATTTGTGGAATCTACAATACACATCATAAGGAATCATATTCCTTCACTCGATAGAAGAAAATGTGCAATTAGCCAGTCCGGAAGCACTGAAATCAGAAATATTAAGACTAACACAAATGGTGCTGGGAAATTTCCCCTACCAAGAAAATGGCAAGACAACATGTCCACTGGAAAGGTTTACAGAAGGGAATAGAAAACATATTGCAAAAATGTATGCAGGAAATATCAAGCTGCCTCGCCCAAGTCATATTTTCAATGGCCCAAGTCACAAAATCCTTGGAGTAGAATCCACTTGTACTATCAAGGACAATTTGAAGGAGAATACTGGCTCATACTACTAGACACCTGAACTAGTTTCCCTTAAACCATACAAATGGGAAACATAGATGCAGCAAAAACAGTTCCAATACTGAAGAAGTTATTTTCAGACGGTTTACCAGTAGTCACTGTAACTGACAAAGGCACACAGTTTACCACTAGAGAATTTTAAGAGTTTTGTATGGAAAACAGAAGAATACAGCATCTTTGCAGTGCACCATTCCACACTAAATAAAATGATGTAGGTGAATGTTTCATTGGGACTTTTGAAACACAAATGAGAAAACTAAGCTGCAAGTACAATAAAGAAGACACACTAGTGATGCTTCTAAAATACTGCTGAAGCACACCCTATAAAGAAAAGTTCTCAGCCAAGATGATCCTTGGAAGGAAGATGAGAACAGGACCTCAAAAACAAAATGTAACTGCTGCAAGAGACAATGAAATTAGGAAAAGGAAATTCAATAATGACAATAAAACAATACATTCAGAGGGGCATAAAGTGGAAAAACTATGATAACCAGGGGCAGTAGTGTGTCAGCTGGTGAAAATGATGTACTTGGATGAAGGTGGTGATACTAGCCACAAGCACGCAGACCAGCTATGCCTGTGACATGATAATCATTCCAGATGTTACAACCCTTTTTCAGTTTCAGAAGTGCACAATGAGAAAACAGTGGAAGGGTTTGTGGAACAGCAGCCATCAACCAACACTGACATCTGCAGGGCATATACGTGGACAAGGGGAAAAAATCCCAGATTTTTCTCAGATTTCCTGGTTAAAAATACACTTTTTCTGGAAAATACATATTTTTCGAGGTGAAAATACACTTTCTTCATGTTAACTGACAGTATACTTTAACCTCGAAACTGTAAAACTTATCAATCCTTTGAATGGTAAAGATTTTATACACCGGAAGAGAACTTTCCAGCACTTTAGGAAATGAAACCCAGTAAGATGTAATGTGTTTTGGAAAAATCTTTGATGTGCAGCAGCATGTACACTGAATACTTTTGTATTCCACAAGCATAAATACAAATTCCACCAAACACAGCATGTCAGTTTTGGAAACACTGAAGATGAGATTGCAATGCACTTGTGTCAGCCAACCACAGCTCACTTTACATTATCTTGCCAGCAAATGACAACAGATATTCAGAGCTTAGGATGTGATGTAGTCAGCCAATAGCAACATCACTGTTAAGTAGCTTGAACACACAAATAGGAAAAGTTCATACACATATAGTACAGCTACAAGAAAAGCTGAGGGTTCAAATATAATGTTGGCCATTTTTAGCGTATGTTACCCCTTTAAGATATATCAAACACAAATGTGCTGGTAAAATTTGAAATAATAATATCAACAGCTGGTCTACTGGGCCCAAAATTTTTCTAGGTGGCTGGTACTCAAAGTGTTAAGGTTTGAATGAGTGTCAAATGCTCTAATTTAACAAATTCATTGCACAGTCTCACACAAAACATAATTCATCTTGCGTAAAAGGAAATCTACTTTGAAAGTAACACTTCGCAAACCACCATCTGCAAATTTTCCTGCAACCTGTAAGAAACAGGTTTGTTTGAGCAGTTGCCAGAGAGCGCCAGAAGACAGGTGTCGTGGCACATTCACTGCTTTGATGATGCTGGATACCTGTGCTTGGTGGTTGGTGGTTGCTCTCTCATATACCTTTCGCTGCATTTCTGTTTGGGATTTCGTATGTTGTTGGCATCAAATGACCATATTAATCAGTGTTATGTAGCATTTCCAATGAAGTTTACATCCACACAGAACTGCAAAAAGCTAGTAAGAAAGAATAAAAATTTCTTGCGAAACCAAAAAAAGTTGTTTGTATAGACCAGAAGTAAGAACAATAAGCTTTTCATGACTTTTTCAAACTGTATAACAATTAACAAGGTTACTTGTGAAACCTAGAAACTGTATAACAGGCAGTTTATATTCTGCTCCACAAGTAATTATAAAGCCTTGTGGACAGTTATAATGATAAAACACAGTGTGCTGTCAGTCTATTAATTTACTGAAAAATGGCATTCTATATATTTAAGATGTAAACACTCAAACAAAGAAATAACCTCAAGCATAGTGGAGGTAACAGACAAGTGTTGGAACATGTGTAGTGATCGAGAAATATTGTTTCATGGAAGGCAGATATGTAAAATTCTGCTAAAGCTTTTAAGTGTAGTTTTCAAGAAGCCAGTTCTCTTTGCATACCATTACTATATTATCTCGTGTATGGTTCTTTATAATGGCATAATGCCACATGTGCCACAAGATGAAAATGTGAACTTGAAATTTAGCGAACAGTTGAAACTAGCCAATAGTTTGGAATGAAAAACATTGTTTCAAATAAATTGACTGCCTCTGCAGAGAAGATTAATAAAAGCCAAATTTCTTTAGCAAACTGACAAAAATAACTTTATTGTTCTTCAAAGTGATAAATGCTTGATTGTCAATAATGTAGAAATAAAATCAAATCAGAAAACGGGAACTAATAACATATTTTAGTTTTTCATAATTATATGAATGTATTTTAATTAATTTGATCGCTCACAGACACAGAAATCCATTTTGTTTTCATTTGACATGAGAGCTGTAAACAAAGAGAGAACAGCAAAATCACGAAATGTAAATGAGGGTCACATGGAGACTACACCTCACTACAACTCAGATTGCTCTGTGCATGAGAAAATGTGGCAGCTTGGGCGCATCAGAAAAACTTTTCCATGTAGTATCTGGCTGCTTGCAGCTAGTGCTTATACATCTAAGAGCCACACTTCATACAGCTTGAAGTGAGAGAATATGCTCTTCATACAAGACTTCACCTCTGCGCATGCTCATGAGCCTGCTGGAAACTGCTCAAATGAACCTAATTAAACTTTTGTGATGCCACATTCACTGAAAGCAGTTATGAAGTACTGCATAGTGTTCATCCTAAGGTCTCTGCCACAGTTTGGTGTTGGCAGACACTTGTGTACAGTGTGTTTTGTTGTTGTAAATGGCACTTCTTTTCTCTCTCTCTCTCTCTCTCTCTCTTTTTTGCCACCCCCCAACTCAAGTTTTATGTCGGTGTTTTTCTCTCATTTATGTTTTATTACTTTATTGTTTATTGCTGCAGTATTATACTACGGTAGTGGGCTAACGTAAAATTATTTTTAGAGTGTCAGTTCTTATCAGTCAAAGTTACAAAAATTTAACTCAAAACTAAAACAATGAAAAATTTGTGGATTTCTAAAAAATTCCTGGGTTTTTCCCAGTTTTCTGCCAGATGAAAAAATTCCCAGATTTTTTGTGGGTTTCCCAGGGTGTATAACCCCTGATCCAGCAGCAACCAGATCCCATAGATTTTAAACCCTGCAGATGCAGAATGGAGATTGATCAAATCCACTCATAGCAGTAGCCTGTATATTGGCCTGCTTTTTAACAGTACATAGTAAGTCAGTTATTAGTGAGTAATTACAGGCAAGGTTGCGCCAGTTTGACCAGGCAGAGCGAAACCGCTAGTAATTTGCAGGTGCTACAACAGAGGTCGTCAATACAACGGGAAACATGTTGCATGTAAGCAATCATGTGGAACAAGTAGTGCACAGTTTCACATCAGGGCACAAACCAGTAGGATAAGCCATATGCCGTGACTTCATAAGCAGTTCCAGTTCCAGTTCCATCGAGCACAGCAGTTCCATATTAGCTCAGCTGCTGTGAAGCACCGATGCTGATGAAGAGTCCGACGTGAAATCAGCAGCCCAGAAACAATGCAAGATATTGCCATGGAGCAGTGCCTACTTCGAGATGAAGATAGTTATATTCACAGATTTGGACTTAGTCTCTAAATGGGGCACTGACATAGGCTAGGACTATTTATATAACAATCGCATGAGAACTGAGTATTTGTATTATGGAATAAAACAGTGTTTTGGACACACACTATGTAATCAAAAGTATCCAGACACCCTCAAAACCATGCGTTTTTCATGTTGGGTACATTGTGCTGCCATCTACTGCCAGGTACTCCATATCAGCACCCTCAGTAGTCATTAGACATCACGAGAGAGCAGAATGGGGCACTCTGCACAACTCACGGACTTCGAATGTGGACAGGATATTGGGTGTCACTTGTGTCATACGTCTGTACGCGATATTTCCACACTACTAAACATACCTAGGTCCACTGTTTCCAATGTGATAGTGAAGTGGAAACGTGAAGGGACACATGCAGCACAAAAGTGTACAGGCTGACCTCATCTGTTGACTGACAGAGACGACCGACAGTTGAAGAGGTCTGTAATGTGTAATAGGCAGAAATCTATTCAGACCATCGCACAGGAATTCCAAACTGCATCACGATCCACTGCAAGTACTATGACAGTTAGGTGGGAGGTGAGAAAACTTGGATTTCATGGTCGTGTGGCTGTTCATAAGCCACACATCACACCCTTAAATGCCACACGACGCCTAGCTTGGTGTAAGCAGCGTAAACATTGGACGATTGAACAGTGAAACAGGACAACACAACACCCAGTTCCTGAGCGAAGAAAATCTCCGACAAAGCCGGGAATTGAATCCGGGCCCTTAGGATTGACATTCTGTTGTGCTGATCACTCAGCTACCGGGGGCGGACATGGGATGTAATGAAATGATCGTATGGCATTGCTGGCCAGAAGGTCCCAAATGGGGAAGTTCGGGTGCCAATTGCAAGTCTTATTGCAGTCGACGCCACATTGGGTGACTCACATGCTGGTGATGAGGCTGAAATGATGATGAGGACAACACAACACCCAGTCCATGAATGGAGAAAATCTCCAACCCAGCCAGGAATCGAACCAGGGCCTGCTGCATGGGAGGCAAGCACATTACCATCCAGCTATGCAGGCAGACTCCAGTATGGGATAACAACAATGTTATCAAAAGGATAGACTGCTACTCACCATATATAGGTGACACTGAGTCACAGAGAGACACAACAAAAAGACTGTTATACATTTAAGATCTTGGCAAAAGGGCCTTATTTTAGGGTAGGAAACACACACATGTTAACACAAGCACAACTCTCTCTCTCTCTCTAATAAACACACACACACCAACTACCACACCACAGTAGTCACAGACAGCCTTTTGGCAAAAAGCTTAAATGTATCATCATAGCATTATTTTTCTGTTGTTAAACCATCAATACATCCTGTACGCCAGCTTTTGACGTGTTACATGTACATCTTTCTTCAAGAAACCACAGGACCAGGGATTGATTAGTGATTTTAAGAAAGAGAGAAATAAGTATACTAATAAGATAATTTGTTGTACATAACAATATGTTTATCATAAGTGCAAATATTTTTCTTGTTCATTGTGTGTACTGATATGTAGTTAACATTTATGAATTTGAAGCAATTCATGAAATAAATGGGCCTGATAGCTACAGAACACGAATTAAAGGTTAGTGTTCAAAACTGCATGCTCACCTATAAGTGCAGGGTGACCCCAGTTTTGCAAAAGATTTATTTCAATGATTGATCCACTAAGACATACATCCATTCGACTGACGTCAAAGATAGTTTCTGCAGGCGGTAAAAGCTGCTGGGCACACGTGAATGGTCGTTCTTCCTAGTAGAGAGAATTATAAAGAAAAATAATAATTCATTCATGCAATCATTTACACACTGTGTTCCACTAATTGCATCATAAAGGAGAGCTATCAGGGATGAACGAGTAAATTATACATGAACTGGCAGAATCAGCGATTGCAAACACTTCAGTAAACTATGCTAACAAACTATTATGACCAGTGCCAATCTACTTGCACTGATAATTATGTGAATCATTTCTAGGTTTCATTACTGACACGCAAAAAGTAGAAACTTTGGAAAAGCCATAGTTCTTACTTTTACACTACTTAGCTATTTTTGATTCAGCTGATATTTCATATTACACATTTATGTAACTTTACACAGAATACTATTAACTGTCTATATACAAGTAAAATTAAGACCTGTTCAATATGAGTTAGTTTCAGGTTCTATGGATCATTTGCATGATAAGTCATAATAATGTAGAATGAGTCATTTTATATCCAAACCACAAATTATTTTGTAAATGTGACTGTGACTACATACTCATCATTTACAAGGCTGCTTAACCCCCCCCCCCCCTCCCTCTTTAAACACTACAATAATAGAAATTCTTTCACAGAATAGGAGTTGTTAAAGAGATGTTTTTGTAATTTGCTTTCAAATTTTACTTTGCTGTCTGTCAGACATTTCATATCACTGGGTAAGTCACCAAAAACTTTGTTGCAGCATTGTGCACCCCTCTTTTGTGCCAAAGACAACATTAATGTGGTGTATTTTTTTTCTTCTGGTATTGTAATTATGTACAGTCAACAAAAAAAAAAACTGTTCCAGGTACCTTCGGTTGTGTACAGCTCACGTCAGTGTAGATGCAACACACACTGGCAATCATGGCAGTGCCACATGTAACACGCTTTTAGCAGTGTATTTGTTCCCTTCTTATTGCAATGATTTTACCTATACACATTTCTGGTTTTCAGTTATTGTGTATAATTACTGCTTATTGTTTTATATATACACTATAGCACTTACTTTCATCTGTTTGAAATGCCAAAATGTTCCTGCCTGGAATATACAAATAAGAGCAGAGCTGTAAAGTTATACAGTAGCAGCATGGCAGCATTTGAGGATCTGTGTATCTATGGAGGTTATTAAGGTTGTGTCCCCTTGTTAGTGTTTATTTATTTTATTTTTTTACATTATATTGTTTGTTTATGTGTTCCATGCATAACATGAATACAGGTGAAGTACACTGAACATAACTCAGTGCACCAAAAATTAGTGTATTATAAATTGTCATTTACAGCTTGTACGTCCCAGTATACAGAGGCCACCTGAGATAGCATCATGGTATTTGTCCAATTTGATGGTTTCAGTGCATTGTCCCAATGAAGTGAGCCTGGTCACACGAGCTGAATCATTCAGGAACAGTTTTTGCAACAGGCTGACGTCGATCTCATTGACTGGCCTGTTCGAGTGCCAGACTTCAATCACATTGAAAATTTGTAGGCCAAATGAAGCATCACACAAGCTTACACTGGCTGACACCAGATCTCGGATTTAGTGTTGGAAAGACAGCAGAGTTTCCAGAGGCTCACCACCTCCATGCCTCATCAGATGAGACATGTAAGATGCTAATGTTGGATGGACCTCAGATTGGTAGTTATACAAAAGCTATCCAGGAAGTAACAGACGATTTGGGGGGAAAAAAATAATAATAACAGCACTCTGGAAAAACTAAATTTTTTACATACATTTTAAAGGTACACTCTACGCTACTTTTCTACATAAATGCCATTCAAATTGAGGCAGTTATCATACCGGGGCACAAGTTTTTCAATACCATCTCTGTAGAAACCTACCGCCTGCAATTGCAAATACTGGTTTATATTAGCATGCAGTTCAGCATCACTCTCTAAGTGTTGTGTAGCAATACCCTGCCTTCACTGCTGGGAAGAAGAGGTAGTCACTCAGCACAAAATCTAGGCTGTACAGTGGGTGGTCAAGCACCTCCCATCCAAAACCCATAGGACCTCCTGGGTATGACTGGCGATTTGTGGATATACATTGTCATGAAAAAACAAAACTTTTGTACTAAGCTTTCCAAGATACTTGTTTTGTATTACCAACCTTAAATTTGTCAGTGTTTGACAGTACCTCTCTGATTTGATTGTTTGTCATGTTCAAGGAAACCAATGAGAATCACTCCTTTAAAATCCCAAAACACAATAGCAATGATCTTTCTTGCTGACGGCATTTGCAAACATTTCCTCAGTTTATTGGGAGAATTTATGTGTCCTCCTTCCACTAACTGCATTTTTGTCTCTTTTAATCTTCGAGGAAGGCAGTGCTGCAGCCAGTCTCTGTTTTTTGTGGTCATCCGTTGATTTTGGGAATGCACTTAGGACAAAATTTGGGGTAACCAAGCTTCTCTGCCACAATTTCACACACCAAATTCTGTGAAATTTGGGGAAAATATTGAAGTTCTGTAATCATGAAACAATGATTTTTCACAATTTTTGGTGTTCCTTCTGATCACCAGTTTACCAGTCACAAGACTAGACCTACCACTGCAGTCCCCATTGTGAACATTGGTATGGCCATTTTTAAAATTAATGCACCATTGTCTCATTCGACTTTCATATTATTCCTTTTCTGTACATAGGTCACGACAAATTTCAATTGGTTTGAAGTTTGCCAACAAAAACCTAATCACAGAACACACCTCACAAGTGGCAGGATTTTCTATTGTAGTGCACATTTTAACATGTTACAGAAAGCATGCAGCAGAAATACAGACCACATGCTACAATTGCTGGATGCGTACTTAGTTTAGGAATGTTACGACACCAAGACAGTGGCTGTAGCCTCGCCAACCGCTGCGACAGACCAAAAGATCTGTTACTTTCTAGACAGCTCTCATATTACAACATTTGATACAACTGTAGGTTTGTTAATTGGAAATCTACATGGAATCATTGTACTTTATGTTTTATTTATTGAATTCATTCTATTTAAGAATAAATGTAAAACTGAAGAAAAACGCAAACAAGTCAATTTGAATAGAGATAGTGTCGTAATACAGGATAATCAGAGAAAACACTTAATATTTACAAATATAAGAATAGGTAAACTCTAAAGCAGTAATTTTCTCTTCCTTACTATCTGTCCAAGGTTCCCTGTATTTGTTCTGCAAAAGAAGTGCAAGCAAGCCATACAAAAGCTCTTTTTCAAGTTAATGTTCTTTTGGAGCCCAAGCATAGTGTTACATATGCTGTGCCCATTTCTCTATGTTAGTCTACACAGAAATGACCACTTCAGGATATGCATTCACTGTTTTCTTCTTCTTCCCCTTCAGACTCCACATCTGCAGCATTGTTCTCAATTAAATTTGTATCGGACTCCAAGTGACTGCCATATTTTTCTCTTTTTATTTTTCACGAACAACACTTTCCCTACTCTCTTGTGTGATTCACTACAGTTTTCATATCTATGAACTATTTCAAAAGATCTCTTTATGGAGATGATGTTAGCTACTTATCAGATTCAGAGCATGTTGATTTTGCTACATCATATGGCTCTTGATGTAGCTTGCTGATTCTGGGAACTGTCCAGGTATCAACTGGATCCAAACACACTCTGTTGTTTGCATCTTGTATTTCAAACTCCTGGAGTATCATTAAATCATTGTCTCTGGGTATACACTTGTTACACTGGAAGAGTACCATTCCCCAGTGACCGTTTATAAGATTTTCCATAGTTACTGTTCTCAAGTAGGTGCCTCCAAATAACCTCATAATGTAATATAAGGTTGCTATTTGACTGGGGTTATTTACCCACCAGGTCACTATTTCCTGGGGGTAATGCATTTTAAATTGACAAATGAATTTTATGCAGGGAATGGGGTGATGTTTAAACTGTTTTCAAGTGCTTTTGCTGTTACACAAATGTGATATGATGTCCAACAAGTATTAGTAAAGACAGGATCATCAACAGATGGCTTCACAATGTTCACAAAATTGTCAGACCACTTAGTGAAAACATAAATCTGAATCCAACTATTGGGGTGGCAAGATGAAGTTACCCTAATATGAGACAGACTCCAGCTACTTGGGTGTCAATAAAGTTACCCTAATATGAGATATTGTGTCTTAATATGTGAGCTGACCTCACTCACAGGTTGCAAGCAGAGCTCAGAATTTGAAACATCGTACCCAGTGTCAGCTGGGGTCCTTTGGTTTGGAACCGAGAAGAGGGTCTCAACCAGAGAACCTGTTGATTTTGTGATGGACATGGCTGCAGATTTCTGGACCTGTGTTATGGGATGGAGAGTTGTAGGACTCCCCTTGATAGGTCAGGTGTGCATTATGCAAAGGAAGCAGCTACATGGGTAGCAGAGTACTTCCACACGTTTGCATGTGATTTTCTTAGGCTAGGTGGTTGTTGAATTCCTCTGATGAATCTTCGGCAGCCAATGTGCAGAGAGAAAAATCAGGACGTGTAGGAAGTAGACACACTTCAACTGTCAAAATTTTAACAATAAATTGCTGAAGTATCCATAACAAAGTTCCTGAACAATCAAATTATTCTCAGACTCAAGAGCTTGCTGAAACCCAAGAAATATTTAGCAAGAAATGAACATATATTGAAAAAACAGATTAGGTGCTATAGGAGAGGGAACATTCATTGCTGTCAACAAAAAGATCGTGTCTATCGAAGTCAAAATTGAGTCTGACTGTGAAATTATTTGGAAACAAGTAGCAGGTCTAGTATGAACTCAAGTTAATTATCAGATTTTTTTACCAGCCACTTCATTCCTCTGTAACAGTGTCATATTATTCGAGGAAACTCTATGCTCTGTAGTGGAAAAATACCCAGAAATGCCCATGCAGTATTAGTTGGAGGAGACTTTGATCTATCAAGTATAAATTGAGAAGCTATAGATTCACTGCAAGTGGTACGGACAGACATTCTTGTGAAGTACTTTTGAACATATTTTCTGAAAACCGCATTGAACAACTAGTTAGACAACCCACACACAATGGAAAATTTTGGAACTTGTAGCCATGAATAGGCCTGACCTTATCAACTGTGTCAGTATACAAGCAGGGATTAAGAATTGTGACATCATCACAGAGACAACAGTTACTACAGTTAACTAATCCGTCAAGAAGGCTAGGATAGTATTCATGCTAGAAAAAGCAGACCAGCACTTGTTAGAATCCCACTCACACAATGAATGATCATCATTTAGCTCCAATATGATGGACATAGAGGAATTATGGGCAAAATTTAAATTGATTGTAAACCATGCTCCGGAGACATTTATCCCAAGTGGATTAAGAATGGAAAAGACTCCCTGTGGCTTAATAATCAAATTTGGAAAATGCTGAGGAAATAGAGACTGTTGCACTCTTGATTGAAAAAGAATGAACAAATGTTTACAGGCAAAAGTTAGTAGAAATTCGTGTGTCTGTAAGATCAATGTATGAAGTATACAACAACTTCCATTATCATCCTTTGGCAATAGATCTTGCTGAGAATCTGAGAAAATTGAGGACATACATAAAATCACTAAACAGGTGGAAGACTTCTATCCAGTCACTCACCGATCAGTCTGGAGTAACAACAGAAGACAGGAAAGGAAAGCTGAAGTTTTAAATTTAAAGTCTAAAAATTGTTCATGCAGAAGGACTGTACAAACATACTATTGTTTGATTGTTGTATAGACTCCTTTATAAAGGATATTCAAATAAGCATCAGTGGCATAGATAAGCAGATGCTAGGTCCAGTTTTACAAGGAACACTCTGCAGCACTGACTGCTTAGCTTGCATTTATCATGAATTTTTACCCAGCATAAAGTCCCAAGTCACACCCCCCCCCCCCCCCAAAAAAAAAAAAAAAAAAAAAAAGAAAAAAAAAACGCACATGACTCCTAATGTAAAAGAACAGAACTGCATAATTACAGAACAATATTCTTAACATCAGTTTACTTCACAATTCTTGAACACATGGTGAGTCTGAATACAATAAATTTCTTTGAGACAGAAAAGCTTCTGTCTGCAAATCAGCATTGATTTAGAAAGCATCATTCATGTGAAACTCAACTTGGCCTCTTCTCACATGATACCCTATGAACCATGAATGGAGGACAACAGATAGACTCAATATTCCTAGGGTTCTGGAAAGCATTTAACATAGTGCCCCACTTCAGATTGTTGATGAATATGTGAGTGGCTCAAATACTATTTAAGTAATAGAACCAAGTACATTGTCCTTGACAACGAGTGTTCATCAGAGACAAGGTAACAGTCACGAGTGCACCAGGAAAGTGTGATAGGGCCACTCTTATTCCCTGTGTAAGTGGAAAATCTGATGGACAGGGTGAGCAGAAATTGACGACAGTTTGCTGATGAGGCTCTGGTGTACAAGGAGGTATCATTGTTCAGTGACTGAAGAATGATACAATTTGATTTAGATACAATTTCTAGTTGGTGTGATGAATGGCACTTTCTTCTCAGTGTAGAAAAATGTAAAATAATTAGGATGAGTAGGAGAAATGTTCAAATACAGCATTAGTAAGGTGGTGCTTGGCAAAGTCGCATTGATTAAGTATCTAGACTTAACACCGCAAAGCAATATGAAATGAAATGAGCATGTCAGGTACATAATAGGGAAGGAGAATGCTCGATTTCTTTTTATTGGGAGAAATTTGGGAAAATATAGCTCATCCACAAAGGGGATGGCATATAGAATGTTAGTGTGACCCATTCTTGAGTACTGTTTGAGTCTTTGGAATCCCAACCAAGTCAGATTACAGGAAGACATCGAAGCAATCCAGAAGCGTGCTGCTAGATTTGTTACCAGTAGGTTCTATCAGCACGCAATTATTATGGAGATGCTTTCTTAAGTCAAATGGGTATCCCCAGTGGGAAGACAACATTCTTTTCATGAGGTACTATTGCAGAAATTTAAAGAACTGGCATTTGAGCTCAACTTCAGAGTGATCTACTGCTACCAACGTAGATTCTGCATAAGAACCACAAAAATAAGATGCAGGACATAAGGGCTCATATGGAGGCTTTTAAACAGTGTTTTTTACCTTGCTCTATTTGCACGAAGAGCAGTTAACAAATGACTAGCAGTACTCTCCGCAATGCACTGTATGTTGGCTTGCAGAATATGTGTGTTGATGTTGATTAGCATACCCATGAGAATAAGTTATCTTACACTAGAAACCTAGCTTCATAATTACACTGCTCAGTTTGAAAGACAACTCATTATAGTCACTGAAAAAATACATTTTGAAGAATATAATCATATGAATATTGTTGCATCAAATACTCAATTTCAGATATTAAAGTCCTACATGCACATACACTCAAAAAATTTGAAATTCAACACTTTCAAAACAAGGATTTTTGACAATGTCCAGCTATGTAATGGTCTTATTGTCCCTGCTCTATGTTTCACACAATGTTCTGATACCTCCCAACAGCTTTGTCACATTAGCGAACTCTCCCATAACATGCAACTTTCCTCTATATTCAAAATCACTTCAGTAACAATAGTATCCTTTTGGGTAAGTAAAAAACAATGTCAAAATGGAACATAAATAGTCATTTTCTCAAATTAAATTGTAATTGCAGTAAGGCTAAACATAGTGCATTCCATCATATGGCACCTGTCGTTTTGTACCTGCACACAACTAACATTACAGAGTACTATTTTCCTTAAAAATTATGGAGAAATGAACCATAGTTTTCAGCTGGAAAACCATACTCTACACTTGTTCTGTCAGTTGGAAGGTTGTGCAATTTTGTACCTACCTATTATGTTCCAAAATGCTGTGCATACAAAGAGGATTTTCCAGGGATCATCCCTCAGATTCTATTAGTGTTAAAAAAGTAGGGACATGTTTTGGATAGCCCTTGGCCTAGGGACCATTTGAATACTCAACAAAAAGATTGTCTTGTGTCACTATCCTACAGCACAGGGTCACAGTATGATTAAACACTTCCTCCCACTTAAGCAAATGGAGCAAACTGGTTGGTTCTTTTTGCATTTGATGTGGTGTATGGTGGGTTTGATGGCACTTATGCACACATTATTAGTTAATGGGCATTTCCTAAGAATACCTCACAAAAGGCTTTTTTTACCATACTTTCATCATCACCAGCAGACCAAAACCCAGTCGAGGATACCTGGATGACTATGCTTAGCAAATGGCTGAAATCTGTATCATACTTTTCTAAGACCCCAGTCATGAGCAATCTTACAAATTTTCTTGATATCTTTGTATATTTCCAAGATACATAGGTTCAAAGTTACTCTACTTCTACACATGAAATCAGGTATCAGATGAAATCCAAATAATAAATAACTGAAACAAACTGCTCGAATTTTAATAGTATATGTGATCCATAGTTAGATATAGTGGGAATTAGTGAAGTTCGGTGGCAGGAGGAACAAGACTTTTGGTCAGGTGATTACAGGGTTATAAATACAAAATCAAATAGGGGTAATGCAGGAGTAGGTTTAATAATGAATAAAAAAATAGGAGTGCGGGTTAGCTACTACAAACAGCATAGTGAACGCATTATTGTGGCCAAGATAGACACAAAGCCCATGCCTACTACAGTAGTACAAGTTTATATGCCAACTAGCTCTGCAGATGATGAAGAAATAGATGAAATGTATGACGAGATAAAAGAAATTATTCAGGTAGTGAAGGGAGACGAAAATTTAATAGTCATGGGTGACTGGAATTCGTCAGTAGGAAAAGGGAGAGAAGGAAACATAGTAGGTGAATATGGATTGGGGGGAAGGAATGAAAGAGGAAGCCGCCTTGTAGAATTTTGCACAGAGCATAAATTAATCATAGCTAACACTTGGTTCAAGAATCATGAAAGGAGGCTGTATACATGGAAGAAGCCTGGAGATACTGACAGGTTTCAGATAGATTACATAATGGTAAGACAGAGATTTAGGAACCAGGTTTTAAATTGTAAGACATTTCCTGGGGCAGATGTAGATTCTGACCACAATCTATTGGTTATGAACTGCAGATTGAAACTGAAGAAACTGCAAAAAGGTGGGAATTTAAGGAGATGGGACCTGGATAAACTGAAAGAACCAGAGGTTGTAGAGAGTTTCAGGGAGAGCATTAGGGAACAATTGACAGGAATGGGGGAAAGAAATACAGTAGAAGAAGAATGGGTAGCTCTGAGGGATGAAGTGGTGAAGGCAGCAGACGATCAAGTAGGTAAAAAGACGCGGGCTAATAGAAATCCTTGGGTAACAGAAGAAATATTGAATTTAATTGATGAAAGGAGAAAATATAAAAATGCAGTAAATGGAGCAGGCAAAAAGGAATACAAACGTCTCAAAAATGAGATCGACAGGAAGTGCAAAATGGCTAAGCAGGGATGGCTAGAGGACAAATGTAAGGATGTAGAGGCTTGTCTCACTAGGGGTAAGATAGATACTGCCTACAGGAAAATTAAAGAGACCTTTGGAGAGAAGAGAACCACTTGTATGAATATCAAGAGCTCAGATGACAACCCAGTTCTAAGCAAAGAAGGGAAAGCAGAAAGGTGGAAGGAGTATATAGAGGGTTTATACAAGGGCGATGTACTTGAGGACAATATTATGGAAATGGAAGAGGATGTAGATGAAGATGAAATGGGAGATAAGATACTGCGTGAAGAGTTTGACAGAGCACTGAAAGATCTGAGTCAAAACAAGGCCCCGGGAGTAGACAACATTCCATTAGAACTACTGATGGCCTCAGGAGAGCCAGTCATGACAAAACTCTACCATCTGGTGAGCACGATGTATGAGACAGGCGAAATACCCTCAGACTTTAAGAAGAATATAATAATTCCAATCCCAAAGAAAGCAGGTGTTGACAGATGTGAAAGTTACCGAACTATCAGTTTAATAAGTCACAGCTGCAAAATACTAACGAGAATTCTTTACAGACGAATGGAAAAACTGGTAGAAGCCGACCTCGGGGAAGATCAGTTTGGATTCCGTAGAAATGTTGGAACACGTGAGGCAATACTGACCTTACGACTTATCTTGGAAGAAAGATTAAGAAAAGGCAAACCTACATTTCTAGCATTTGTAGACTTAGAGAAAGCTTTTGACAATGTTGACTGGAATACTCTCTTTCAAATTCTGAAGGTGGCAGGGGTAAAATACAAGGAGCGAAAGGCTATTTACAATTTGTACAGAAACCAGATGGCAGTTATAAGAGTTGAGGGGCATGAAAGGGAAGCAGTGGTTGGGAAAGGAGTGAGACAGGGTTGTAGCCTCTCCCCGATGTTATTCAATCTGTATATTGAGCAAGCAGTAAAGGAAACAAAAGAAAAATTCGGAGTAGGTATTAAAATTCATGGAGAAGAAGTAAAAACCTTGAGGTTCGCTGATGACATTGTAATTCTGTCAGAGACAGCAAAGGACTTGGAAGAGCAGTTGAACGGAATGGACAGTGTCTTGAAAAGAGGATATAAGATGAACATCAACAAAAGCAAAACGAGGATAATGGAATGTAGTCAAATTAAGTCGGGTGATGCTGAGGGAATTAGATTAGGAAATGAGACACTTAAAGTAGTAAAGGAGTTTTGCTATTTAGGGAGTAAAATAACCGATGATGGTCGAAGTAGAGAGGATATAAAATGTAGACTGGCAATGGCAAGGAAAGCGTTTCTCAAGAAGAAAAATTTGTTAACATCGAATATAGATTTAGGTGTCAGGAAGTCGTTTCTGAAAGTATTTGTATGGAGTGTAGCCATGTATGGAAGTGAGACATGGACGATAACTAGTTTGGACAAGAAGAGAATAGAAGCTTTCGAAATGTGGTGCTACAGAAGAATGCTGAAGATAAGGTGGGTAGATCACGTAACTAATGAGGAGGTATTGAATAGGATTGGGGAGAAGAGAAGTTTGTGGCACAACTTGACTAGAAGAAGGGATCGGTTGGTAGGACATGTTCTGAGGCATCGAGGGATCACAAATTTAGCATTGGAGGGCAGCGTGGAGGGTAAAAATCGTAGAGGGAGACCAAGAGATGAATACACTAAGCAGATTCAGAAGGATGTAGGTTGCAGTAGGTACTGGGAGATGAAGAAGCTTGCACAGGATAGAGTAGCATGGAGAGCTGCATCAAACCAGTCTCAGGACTGAAGACCACAACAACAACATGTGATCCATTCAAAAAATTCTGGAACTTTGTCCACAAAATTTATCTATGCTTAACTTTTACTTACTCTCAATGATCTCCTTCGAAATACTGCCCTGCACAATTGATACGCTGCTCCCAACGTCATTTCCATTTCCGGATGCAGTCTTGGTATGCCTTTTGCTGAATTGAGCAAAGTGCGGTTTCTGAATTTTCTTTTATCTTGTCTATTGCGCAAGTCTTCATCCTTTCAATGGGATTTTCAGCTTTGGAAATAAAAACAAAGTCCGCAAACGCCAGGTCTGGAGAGTATGGAGGATGGGGCAGCACAGTTATTTCGTTTTTTGTACAATAGTCATGCACCAACACGGGATGAATGTGTGGGTGTGTTATCGTGATGCAAGAGCCACGAATGGTCTCGCCACATTTCAGGCCGTTTCCTTCTCACATTTTCTAGAAGGCAACGCAACATGTCTTGATAGTATCATCAATTAACAGTTTGTCCCTGTGGCACGAATTCATGTCCAAAGTCAAAGAAACCTATCAGCATGGTTTTGAAATTTGAACTGATCAGAGAAGTTTTTTTTTGGTCTTAGAAAACAATGTGTACCATTTGTAACACCGAATACAACTCAAGCACTCATCACCATAGGCTTCCTGCACCATTTGGTGTGTCTCTGTACAGGTTTTCTTGAGTTTAACACAAAATTTAATGCAGATGGCTTGTTCCACTATCTCTACATCTTGAAATTCACAAACTGTGTGACACAACGTTCTGTTCAATACAGCACTGAACAATAACTAACAGGCATATAACAATGAAACTTCTGGCAGTTACATATTCACAGACATGTGCATGTCAATCAAATTTTGTTCCAACCCACCATCGGTGCAAAATTAGAAACACTCCAGAATTTTTTTGGACAGACCTCATATTCTTTAGGCATTTACCTAGAAGAGTGAACTCCCCATTTTCAAAAATCTTTACCATTATCAAGAAAACACCCAAAATTTTGTCCTTTGGGTTCCAAAACACAGCAGTATATTCGAGACGGCTACGCACAGCAAATGGCTGTAATTTTTGTGATGTGTTCCTAAGATCCTGATCTTGGGGAACCTTGAAAATTTTCTTCATCTGTTTTTCAGATACAGAGGTTCAAAGACCCTACTTTAACACATAAAATATACATGCAAAATACAATGTGAGGTGGAAATGTAGTTTATAAAGTGACTTAGCATAGAAAAATATGCTGTAAAGTGTGTCTGTTATCATCTTGGAACCCCATGCAAAATTTAATTGTCGTATAATCCAGTTTGTGTTGTAAAATTTGTTTTGGGTTATTTCAGTTTCACTTAAGTATTTAAATTTTACAGACCAATACATTTATATTCATATTAGTTATGCGCCTGCTGCAGCAGGGAAAAGAAGGTAATCAGCAGACAAATGCTCCTATCGAAGTAAAAAAATGTGAATATGTTCCTGTGTATTTAAAGACTCCAACTGAAAAGTGGGGTACCAACTGCTTCAGTCTGTCTTTGCCAGCACCTTTAAAAATATTGCCAAAAATTTTAGCATGCAAACACATTTGCACTTTTTTATGCTGAGAAACAGGAAGACAGTGGCAGTGATAAAGAGATCGAAAAGTAATAAATACTAAAAGATAGTAATGGGTTGTTGTGTTACACAAAGAGTGAAGGAGACAATAGCAGTATGAGTGAAAAAGAGGGACACTGTGGCAATAGAACATAGTTAACAGCGAAAGAATAGTGATAAAAAAGAGTGAAGGAGACAGTGCTTTTGGGGGACGGGGGAATAAAGAGAAAGAGGAATTGGAGGTAGGTGAGAGCCAGTGATAATGAGAGACAGAGTATACGACATTGACAACAATGAAGAGAGAGACAGCGATAGTGAGAAGAGACAGCAGTGATAGTAAGGAAGGAATGTATATTGGCAGTAAAAGAGAGCAAGAGGGAGACTGCAACAGTGAGAGGACACTATAGTAGTAGCACAGAACGAAGGGGACTGTGTCTGTGACACGTAATAAAATGACAGAGAAACACAAAGCGATAATGACAATGAGTTGGGCTGAATGAGTGAGTGAGAAAGGGCTACTGGGAGTGGATGAGGATGAGCAACTTACAGAGGTGGAACAGTGGGTGTGAGTGAGTTACAGTTAGGAGAGCTATTGTGGGTTTGAGGTGAGCTGCATGTTAAAAAATAGTGCAAATTTATTTGCATGTCAAAATTTTTGGAAAAATTTTTAAGGGGTGCTGAGAAAGATAGACTAAGGCAACTGGTACCCTGCTTTTGAGACAGAGTCTTTTAAATAAACAGGAATATATTCATATTTGTTGTGCTCCAAAAGGAGCATTTTTCAGCTTGTCTCTCGGTGATTATTACACACATCTAACAGAATTTTAAAAAATATAGTCTGACAGAATTTAAATGTCTTATTCATGTCCATTATGTTGACTAGTCGAATTTAAGTTTTCCCAGCATATTTGTAATTTTACTTCAAGATCAAAATTTATGATCTCACTGTTAAATATTTATCATTTTACTCAATTTAATCTTAATGATTTTTTTCTGCTGCAGCTGCTTTCCTGTTCTGACTGCTAATTCTGTGAGTAGTTTCATGCATATAGACAAAACTTTCTCTGGTGCAAATTAATTTGGATCCGACCATTTTCAAAATTGAGAGTGACAACGAAGTTTAGCATTCCTGAATAAAAGGGCAAAAGGTTTGCTGTTGAGCTTGGCACTTACCTTTGAGTGCATAATCTGAAAAGAATTGTACCACTACAAGTTTCTTTTGTGTCAAATAATTGAATAGTTATTCAGTTAGTTACTCTCTCCTGCAAATGAATTATGAGCTTTGTAAAAGATAAAACTTCTGCCAGAAGTCTCATTGATCTAAAATCACTTACTCCTCAACATAATAATATTCTCCCTCTCCCATAAAATAAATTATTTTAAAATCATTTGGATGAATTGTGTTTGTTTTTTGATACAGTGTTTTTAGCTTATACTACAATCCCATGAAACCTCAATTTATCTCTGAGAGTACTGTGATTCACACAGTCAAATGCCTTAGGTAGTTTGCAGAAAATACCAACCGGCACTATTTTGTTACTTAATGCCTGGAATATTTGGCGAATTAACATGTAAATGGCAGTCGATCAACTCCTCTGAAATCCGAACTATGATTTCCTGAGGATGTTATTGTTGCTATGGTGGGACACTATTCTGGAATACATCAGCTTCTTAAAAATTTTGGAAAATGTTAGTAGTGAAACAGGTCAGTAGTTATTGACATCTCTCGCCTATTACCTTCACATAGAGGGATTTAACAATGGCATGTTTCAATCTGCATGAAAAATTGCCTTGAATTAGTGATGCATTGCACGTTTAAGATAAGACAGGGCTTATTACATGGAACAAATCTTTAGTACTCTGTTGGAAACTTTCAGAATAAGTATTTATTTATTTATTTATTTTTAATTTCAGAAGAGGAGTTGCTGATACTTTTAGTGACTGAATTTTATGGAGTTGCTTTTTCAACAAGCTACTGTGATTTTTCTCTTGAACTGTTTGTCCCTATATTTTACACTAAATTTAAGAAATGATTATTATACGTATTTGCTACCTGTTGCACATCATTTATAGTATCTCCATTTAGTGATGTTATCATGTTCTGTGGCTGGCTGCCCTGTCTCTCATTTCACTACATTCCTTACATGTCCATTATAATTATCCGGGTTGTTATGCCGTGGTCGGTTGATGAATTCTGTGTCAATTCCCAACGTTTCATCCGGTGTGGTTCCCTGGCTGGAAAGCATGCTCCGCAACAGCTGATCGTTCCGTTTCTCCTCTTCTACAATTTCCCTGGCTGGAATTTACAAGCCCACTAGGAAGATACAGGAATACCTTAAGCCTGCCAAGGACGCTCGCAAACCATTGGAAAAAGCTGGAGTGTATAGGATCCCATGCAGCTGCTGAGATGTTTATGTGGGTACCACTAAAAGAACTGTTTCTAAACGTTTGGAAGAGCACAAGGGAAATTGTAGAAGAGGAGAAACGGAACGATCAGCTGTTGTGGAGCATGCTTTCCAGCCAGGGAACCACAATATTCGTTTCGAGGAGACGCAAGTGCTAGCGGCCACAAGCGGATATTACGAAAGGCTCTACAGGGAGGTAATCGAAATCACTAAACACCCAAATAATTTCAACCGAAAGGAGGAGGGCGTGAAATTAAACGGTATATGGATGCCGGTGTTAAAGAAGATGTGTACCACCCGTCCACTACTGGGTGATGGCAACTGCGATCGACGGTGACGGACAGCGACCAATTGCACTGACGTTTTCAAAACATGAAGTCACGCCGCGGCGCGGGCACGGAATTTAGTGGCAGTCAGTAGCGACCCAGTGGGTGTGTTGGACCTTCCATCGAGCTACGGACGCCCTTAAAGATGTCTCCCACAGTCGGAGACGAAACGTTGGGAACTGACACAGAATTCATCAACCGACCACGGCGTAACAGCCTGGATAATTATAATGGACATTATATTTCAGGCCATGAAAGTCTACATTTTAGTACATTCCTTACAGCCTTAAGTCTGCTGTTGGAATTACTATTTCTGACTTAATGTGTACATTCCTTAATTCAAAAAACTTTTCTTAGTAATTTTGAGTAGTTTTTTTTTTCCATGCTGCTTAATGTCCGTCCTGATTAGCATATGCATAAAGCTATTTTCCAATAATGACATGAATTCATCATGGAACAGATTAAACTTTATGTCAGCATTTGGTTCATTATAAATACCATCCCAAGTGATCTCTTGTAAACTGTTCTTAAGAAGATTTGTTCTGGAGTTGCAAATTATTCTGCCTGAACTCCACTGAGGAGTATCAAGGCACTACCTTGTTTATCTTCACTAACTGCGTATCACGGTCTGAGAGGGCATTTGCTACTACGTACCGTATGCAGTTATTTTCTTGCTTTGAGCTTTACCAAAGAAAACAGTATCAGTTAGGGTCCTACTGTCTTTATCCACCCACTTTGGAAAGTTAATTACTGGAATCAAATTTCAGGTTTCCAGATAATTTTACCTACTAGACAAGAATCTTTTAGAAAACTGCACTGATATCACCACAGACTATTAACTACTTGCTGCTGTCCAGCACATAGCATGGTAAGGAATCAAAATTACTCATTAACAGTGCAAAATTTCTTGATGAGGATGTATATACAGCTACAATTAAAAGTGAACTGTTTTTAAATATTAATTTGCAAGCACATGCTTCTATGTGCTGATCACTACAAAATCTACTTGTCTCAATGCTTTTGCATTTTATTGTACCAGCAGTGTTAACTGTAATTTACAACCACTTGTCAGAATACGCTGATACTTTGTACAATGAGTGGCTGAAAAGGAATATCTTACTTAGTTTTGAACATTTCAGGATTTGCTATTTCGTATCTGATGTCTTCTGCCAACCTATTAAAGACTTTTGCACCAGAATATAGAACGTCATAGTGCTCACAAAACAGGGACACACAGTATACGTGGAAAAACTTAACTTCTAGCATTCTGGAAGCAAATTTCACATTCTGTCCTCAATTCCCTTTATTACGAACCAAGAATATCATTTAAAATTACATATAAATTGGCACATGAGTGTATGATTTCAAATGGTTCAGAAGAGGCTTCTGCAAAAAGTTTAGTATTAGCTTGATGTACCGCTCATCCTATACTGCTGACATAGAAATGAGAAAAATATCACTGTCTAAGAGATGATGTGAATGCTTGGAAAGTGATGGTACTGTTAATCTTTCTAATATTTGCAGTGTATGTATCCAACCACAAATTTGCACAGTGAATTTCTATTGTAAAGTACCATAAGTTTCCATACGATACACAGGAACCTACACAAGAACATGTGAACATTAATACTGGTGAGATCATATGTCTTTAACAACAAATATGATGTATCACACAGCAACTTTGGTCACAAGCCTTTTTTAGGTGTGTTTTAGCCTTTTAGTGAAACAAGGCTCTTTGACGAGCAAGGTGCCCCTCATCGTAGAAGAATATCTTATAAGATTAAAAAATAAGCATTTTTTTCAATACAATGTAACTGGATAGATAAAAAAAATCTACTCACCAAGCTGTGGCAGGAAACCACACACATAAAAGAAGGTTATATTTATGTAAGCTTTCGGAGCCAATGACTCTTCCTTCTGGCAGAGGGGTTGAAGGGGAAGGAAAAAGGGTGAAGGAAAATGACTGAAGAGGTTTAGAAAAAAAGGTAGATTTTGGAAAAATCACTGAGAACCACAGGTTGGGGGAGACTTACCAGACAGGGCGAGAAGAAAAGACTGGTTGTTGCGGACAGCACTGGATGAGGTTTGAAAACATAAGGGATTGAAGGTGGAAGACAGGATAATATGCAAGACAGAGATTATTGCTAAACCAGTGTGCATGAGTTAACAAGGAAAAAAAAAAAAAAAAAAAGCCAAGTGCACTGAACGTAACAGAGGTGGGAGGGGGACGGCAAAAATCAAGAGATCAGAAAATGAAAGATGTAGAAAACTGAAACGGAGTGAACAAAGTAGTAGCTGCTGTGAAGAAATGCTGAGACAGAAGAAATTAACATAAATTAAGGCAAGGCGGGTGGTGAGAACCAAGGACACATTGTAGCACTAGTTATCACCCGCAGAGTTCTGAAAAAGTGGTGTCCGGGGGAAGAATTCAGATGGCGCGTGTGATGAAACAGCCACTGACGTCATGACTGTTATGTTGTAGAACATGCTCTGCAACAAGATATTGTGTGTTGCTGGTACACACCCTCTTTCTAAGCTCATTTATCCTAACTGATAACTTGGTGCCAGTCATGACAATCTAAAAGGCCGAACAGTGTTTACATAACAGCTGGTATAAGATGCGGCATGATTTTAGGAAGTCATGGCCTTGTCAAAACAGCTGATTAATACTTGAAACACCAGGATGTTTTGATGGCCCGGGAAATCTGCTTTGAACTTGGCTCTTGGGGTAATAATGTCCAGGGAAGGCTGAGGTGAGAATAGTGGTGCATTGCTGTAAAGACTCTGCATCCAAACAAATATGTTTGCCTCAAATGCCAATGCTGTATGGGAGAGAATATTTGACATGAAAAGGTTGGTAACTGTCCAAATGTAAGTACTGTTGTTTGTTAGTAGGTTTAATGTGGACAAATGTGTGTGGTTGGCCTCAGGTAAGGCGAGATCAACATCAAGTGGCATGATACTTGGAATAGGGTCATGTGAAATTTAACTGAGGGAAGGAATTAGGGATTCCGGGAATTTTAACAGGTCATCCTCACCTCACCTCCTTGATACTAATCTTGTCCTCACTGGAGGCCAGCTACACACTATGTCCACATTAAACCTACTAACAAGAAACAGTGCTCACATTTTGACAGTTGCTATCCATTTCATGTCAAACATTCTCTCCCATACTGCCCTGCCATTGGCAAATGCATTTGTTTGAATGCAGACTCTTTACACCAACATACCAACATTCTCACCTCAGCCCTCACTGTATGTAATCACCCCATGAGCCTAGTTCAAAAGCAGATTTTCCAGGCCATCACGTACAATTCTGGAACTGCTGATCCCTCCAAAAAACAACTTCAGAGGACACCACTTGTCACTCAGTGTTATCATGGTCTTGAATGTATTAATCAGCTATTTCAACAAGGCCATGACTTCCCAAAATCATGCCTGAATGAGATCCATTCTGTCTGAGATTTTGCCCTCCACACCTGAAACAGCTTTCCATCAACCTCCCAAACTCCACAATATCCTTTTCAGTCCCTATGCTCCTTCTGCACCCATCTCCCTACTCTATGGCTCCTACGCCTGTGACCGCCTCCACTGAAGACTTGCCCTACGCACCCTCCTACCATCATCTACACAAGCCCACTAAATACAAAAACATATACTATCAAAGGGAGAGCCACCTGTGAAACAACATGTCACATAACAGCTGTTATGCAAACACTGTTTGGTCTTTTATATTGGCATGACTAGCACCAAGTTATCAGTTAGGATAAATGGGCACAGGCAGAGGGTGTATACTGGCAACAAACAATATCCTGTTGCAGAGCATACTCTACAACATGACAGTCATGACCTCAGTGCCTGTTTCATCACAGGTGTCATTTAGCTTTCTCCCCAGACACCAGATTCTCAGAACTCCACAGGTGGGAACTAGGGCTACAACTTGTCCTCAGTTCTCGCCACGTACCAGGTCTTAATTTACATTAATTTTTCCCGTCTCAGCATTTCTTCACCGTAACTACTTCTTTCTTCACTCTGTTTTAGTTTTCTACATCTTTCATTTTCTGACTTGTCTATTTTTCCCCCGCCCACCTCGGTTACATTCAGTGCACCTACCTTTTCACTCTTATTAACTCATGCATGATGGTTTAGCAGTAATCTCTGTCTTGCATTTTCTCCTGTCTTCCACCTTAAGCTCTTAGGTTTTCAAATTGTGTCTCGTGCAGTCCCCAGCAATCAGTCTTTCCTTGTCATCCTGTCCAGTAAGTCTCCCCTAATGGGTGGTTCTGGGTGACTTTTCCAACATCTAACCCTTTTCCTAAACCTCGCAAGTCCTTTTCCCTCACCCTTCTTCCTTCCCCTACAACCCTTCTGCCAGAAGAGGTAGCCACTGGCTCCAAAACCTTCCATAAGTATAACCTTCTTTTATGTGTGTATTCTCCTGCTGCCAACTGGTAAGTACATTTTTTTATCTGTCGAATTAAATTACAAGATTCTGAGTACAATGACAGCAGAATATTAACAAGACACCATAATCACAGTGAAAGTTCCAAATAATGACACTCCAATAATGCATGTCTGTCAGTAAGTGTGAGTGTCTACACAGACTTGTCAGGCAGGCTGTCTAGTAGTAAACGAAAGCTCATGGGATTGAATCCCTGTCATACCATAACACATTTCAGTCTGCTTTTTACCTAACCTTCACCTCTCTATGATGTGAAGATTCACCAGCAGCAACATGCAGTTTAGATTCCACATTAAACTGTAGGTTTCCTTTTTCCAGTAAGATTACTGACATAGATTAGGGACAAATGTCACAGAGGTTTCGTCCAACTGGACTTGCCCCATGTCATTGGGCCATATGGAAACATTATTACTATTAAATTATTTTTGGCATTTTTGACCATTTAAATTCATTTTACCATTGTGAATCCTTATATCAATAATTGAATTTATGAAGTGCATTCAATCAGGAAAGCCCCATCAACTATAGCTCTGCTGCAATGATTGGCATAAACACAGTGCAAGTGTCCTCAACATACAGAAATCAGTGATTTACAACTTATTTCTTTCCATGAGATTTTTATCAGACTTACAGTTAATACACAGAACAAGACCAAACAGCACATTAGTTATCTCTAAACATTTCATAACAAAAATATACCTAAAAACAAAGATGATGTGACTTACCAAATGAAAGTGCTGGCAGGTCGACAGACACACAAACGAACACAAACATACACACAAAGTTCAAGCTTTCGCAACAAACTGTTGCCTCATCAGGAAAGAGGGAAGGAGAGGGAAAGACGAAAGGATGTGGGTTTTAAGGGAGAGGGTAAGGAGTCATTCCAGTCCCGGGAGCGGAAAGACTTACCTTAGGGGGAAAAAGGGGCGGGTATACACTCACACACAAACACATATTCCTTTCGTCTTTCCCTCTCCTTCCCTCTTTCCTGATGAGGCAACAGTTTGTTGCGAAAGCTTGAATTTGGTTGTATGTTTGTGTTCGTTTGTGTGTCTGTTGACCTGCCAGCACTTTCATTTGGTAAGTCACATCATCTTTGTTTTTAGGTATATTTTTCCTATGTGGAATGTTTCCTCCTTTCATAACAAAAGTTTGATAAATACCTGCCATTTGCAAGAAGTTGTTGAATCCACCGACGTGTGATGAACATTATCTTGTGATCTTATTTTACTCAGGTACAAATTTCAATCATGCTGCAGGTAAGTACAAACACTGGTAAAAATGTGACTAACTGGATTTGGCAAGTGTAACTGTCAATGGGCAGTTTTTCAAATAGATCAGCTGTACTGTTATGAGAAATTCTCTGCCGCCATAATTATTAATCTTTAAGTAGAACACGCTCAGTGGACCCAAAACCCACTTCTTTTTTTATGTACATGTAGACTATACCTTTGTTGTATTTCCCCATACCACTCAGAGTTTGAATTTTTTTCCTACCCCATATCAGCTCTCTTCTCCTAAAGATTAAGTTAACATACGAATATGAGTTGTCTTCCTCAACACTGTACTCCAAAGAAAACACTGAGTTAATGTGACATAAGTATATAGGAAAAACTGATTCACACTACTATCTATCCCTATGATATTAACTTCCAACAGGTGGTTCAGTGCAAATGGAGTACATCAAGTTTTAATGAACTGGACCCACACATTTTCTGATCCAATAAGATTATCCATAGGTGAGACCATCTTTCGAGTCCACCTTTCACCTATGATGTTTCACTGTGCAGGAAATTTGCTGCCTAGTTTCTGTTAGCCTATAATATCAAAATGGATATGAAAGCATTTTTCTGTAACTCTGCACTGCATTTAGAGCTTCATTTATTAAGATTTCTACTGAGTTTATATCAGATATATTAGCCTGAAAACTGCTGTGACAACAATAGCTGTAACTACACAGCTTCTGTGACATCTACAGACTGTGTGCAATGTTTCTCCACTACAGGTATGAACTCGACAGCTTAACATCCCACTCAGAATGACCCTCCATAATGGGGTCAGATGTGACTATTGTGTGTACATCATTACTGCTTTGAATAAGAAGCTTCATAATCATGTACTAACGATAGCGCCTGGTTGATGTAGCTATCCTTCTTGGTACCTCAATTTCTTTCTTTTAACAGATCAGTGTTTCTTGTGCCATCAAACACTTTCTTGGTTTAAGCTTCTTTTTCCTGGTACACTGCCTGCCAGTCCAGTGACAAATCTTTTTATTTGCACAAAACTTACAATTTCATAGCTTACTTTGCCTGTCTTAGTTCTAATTACTTCAGCTGCACCTTCATTATTTAGAATTTCCTCTTAGCAACTCTGAACTAAATGTTCATTAACACCATGTCATTGCGTTCTAAAAATCTAGGACCTTTTTGCCTCTTTCTTGATCCAAATATACCAGCTCATTTTCAGTTTAGGTTGGTGCCTCCTGCTCAAGCACTGAAGTCTTCCATTAACATGTTTCTTTGTTATTCTGAGCAGTTCCTCAATTAGATCATACATATCTGAATTTTGCCATTTTTTCTGTTAGTTGGTGCAAAAGAAACTTGTATTGCATATAGATTTACAAGACTAGCCTTGAGTTTTATCATCAGTACTCAAAAATAAACATGATAGGTATGAACCAAAGTGTACTTCCATTTACCCCTTAGAATAAGTGTCCCATCTGATTCTGATTTTTCTTTTCTAACAAAAACTGCTGATCAGGCATATATTCACAACTCTGCTGTCATACAACTGTCACTGGATGTTAACAAATTGTGTGTAACAAATGACAGATTCCACAAGAATTATCTAAACATAAGTTGACAATGTGCAAGAGATATTATTTTTAATACTGAATGCCATGTATGCAGTAGATAAACTGAATCACGTATGCCATATGACTGTGAACAAACCGCCAGTCAAGTAAATGACCTGATCCTACTTCATTAAGACAATATAGAATGTGGCACAACATCAGTAAGAAAAGACTACATGGTAAGTTTCTCACTCAGAAATCACTTTTGAAAGCTGACTGTTTATGATAGGATCATATTATGCCCTGTGTCAGAAGGAGAAATGTCTATGAGAACATTTCAAATTTTGACAGTGTCAAGAATGCAGTCTACCAAAACTAACATTTATTGTTCAACAGTATTGCTGTTCATGTTAGCTGATATCCCCCACCTGTTTTGAGAATTGGAATTGGTGGGTTCAGACTGACCAGACTCAATCCCATGTAGGATCTCAATGGCCTCATGCAACTAGCACCAGAGAGGACAGAAATATTTTTCATTCTGCCATGCAGGATCATACAGCCTCATCATGTGTCTCAAATCAGGAAATGGGCTTCTTTGCAGCAGAGCAAGTATCCATAAGGACAGTACAATGATGCATGGAGCATCACAACATAAGCATAATGACCATTATTGTGGCTTGCCTTGATGTGCCAACAAATAGAAGCATTGACAGTGGTGCATTCATTGACACCAATGGATGCAGGAGAGGCACCATGTCACGTTTGCAAATCTGATTCACACAGCTGATAATATATATGGGCAGCAGCTGTTATGTTACTATGGGAAGGTCGGTAGCTGTGCCCTATCTTCAAAGTCTCCATGAAATATTTTTCACCAAGTTAGCACAAGAGTGTTTCCTGACCTATCTTAATAATGAGGATGTTTGACTGTTACACTGGCAGAGGATGTTTGACTGTTACACTGACCAGCACACTCCATAGATCTATCACCCACTGAAAACATCTGGCCATGGATCGCTGAGAGACTGGGACACAGCACAAAAAGATTACTCCTTCTCAACTCGTAGATTGCTGTGAATCCTTTTTTTGCCTGTTTCTTGGTTTCCATTCCATTCTGAGAGCTAGTTGTGTGAGGCTAAAGTTAGCATTAGATTCACATTGCAAAATCCTGTTATTATTATTGTGATGAAGAAACTCTGCTTTGAATGTAAAGCAGAGTATTTGGAGTGCTGTAAATACACAGTAAGTGAAAGCTTAAAACTGTGTGGCAAACAAGAGTTTAAATATCACATCCGTGAGTTTCACGTTACCATCTGTGGTATCAAGCACACCTCCCAGATGGATTCAAAGCTTCAAATTGCCATAGTTTTCTTCATTCTCCTTCCACACTCCACTGAGGCACTTCCATGGTGCAGTGAGACTAGCACCTTTGAGAGAATGGATACAGCAGGGAGTTAGTTACCCACAGTCTCACAGTTGTTGCAGAGAATGAATTCTCTTACAGTTCAAGGAGTTCACATAGAGTCAACTGTGTATGATAGATCCAAACTATAACCTGGATCCAGACACAAGCCTGGAAGCACTAATCTCACAGTGCTATGGGAGAGCTACTGTAGAGTTTGAAAGGACGTAAATGGGCACCCTGACAAGCTGGAGCTTAGAGTAAGTCCCCGAGGGAGTCTCGGATGGCAGTTATAGTAAAACACAACCTGTGAGTCCTGATCCTACATACAATTTTAATTTTACATATATAATCAACACAAATAATACACATACAGTACGGGAACACATTCTCAGTAACAAGTATGAGGCTGCAGAAAAGTGAGTCACTCATCTGTAAACAATCTCTTGAATGCGCTAGTCCTCAGCAAAGTTTGGAAAGAAAGGAAAGAAGCTTGAAAATGATCAGTGAAGTACACTCAGATCGTGCAACTGGTTGCACATTGCCCATAAAAGAAAGAGAGCCTAGTTCAAACCCCAATCAAGCACACAGTTGTGATATGCCACATGAAATCTGCATAATTTTATCTCCAAATAAAGCAAAGGAACTCATCTTCCCACAAATATATACTTAGCGATTAAAACCACTGCATGATATATGTACCTGAACTTTGAATTCTCTGGTCTCTGTCAATTTAGCAGTGGTAATTTGATAAACTGTAATATTTTGGCACATACCCTGTGAAAGCTTTTTTAATATGTTTCCACTATTAAGATCCATTTATCCAACTCATGCAAAGTCCTAATGATTGAAGTGTCAAGAAGACCACTCACTGAAAATAGAAGAGTTGAGATGTCAATGAATCCTTTAAGGGGAGAAGGAAGACAAGTGGGCCTCAAAAATTCGATTTTTAGATTTTAGCATATTTGAAACGACTGGTCTTTCCTGCGTGAAACAATTTTAGTTTTATATAAATATGACAATTTTTCTGTGAGGTATGATGGTTTTCCTGACACTCTGCGCGATCTGGCATTTAAATGCCACACCTTCCTTTTTGTGCCATGCAGAGATAATGCGCAGCATTTAATTAAATGAAATTAAATTAAATCCTCATTTAGAGACCTTTGTAAACATACCTTGTTGAAGAAATGTCTTCACGGGAAAACACAAAATTTAAATGCATGTGTGAATTCTGTCATTTAGAGCCAGTTACTGAAAACTGTATTTGTTCAGCTTACAACCCTCAAATTTGGTGTTTATGATGATATTTTATGCTTCAATGATGGTGTAATTAGAAAACTGGATGTTTTGGAATTATTGGGCATAAAATCTAGTGGAAATGCTGCAAAATCCTTGGTGCAAATAGATAAAGAGAGAATCCTCAAAGCAGACATTGATAATTTAAAATGCACAAAAGAAGTCAGACAGAAAGGTAGAGGGACCAAGAGAAGAAAAGAAGACCAGTACGATTCAGATGATGCTCAGTATGGTGCAGGAAAATATTAGCGGTAAGTAATTCTCATCAATAACTATACTATAATTGCAATATTAAACTTTAAACGGATTTTTCTCAAAACTACTTTTTTTTTTACTTTCAGGTACCATTATTTGATAAGCTAATGGGGTTAGAAACATGAAATTTGGTCAATTTGTACTGCAGATGCTAATACGTTATTGCAAGTAAATTGAGAACCACCAAACAATCATAAACTGTTTTATAATAATTAATGTAGAAAAAAAGTTAAATTTTACTAATGAAAAAATAATTTTTTTATTAAAAACCATAAGAGGTATTATGTTCATTTTACTTGTTAATTGAGGCATGTATGTTATATATATGCAGTAAAAATTTCATTGTTTCATCACTTACAATTCTTTTGAAAAGTGTACCTATTCAAAGGGTAAAATAGCACTGGCAGAATAGGGATAAAAATTGCCTTCCATCTCCCCTTAATGATTTAAAGTACACACTCACAGCTGTGCACCTTACATTGTGCCAGCTGAACATGCAATGTCAGTTCCGATAGTGGTATTGTATTGTGTGTGTGTGTGTGTGTGTGTGTGTGTGTGTGTGTGTGTGTGTGTGTGTGTGTGTGTGTGTAGGGGGGAGGGGGGGGGGGTTACCGGGCACGCACACATGCGATCTTCCTCTTTAAGGGACTTTTCCAAAAACAAGCACGTTTTCAATCTTTTTTTGTACATCTGTGAGTGTCTCAATGCTTATATTATTTGCTAAGTGGTCTCCTTTCTGCTTAAATTATTTACATTTTGCCAGAAGTTTCCTTATCCAAGTCTCAAGCATAATAACACAGAGACACTACAACTATAATCATAATCTATATATTGAAATGATTTTAGACATAAAAATCAACTTACTACGTAACTTATAAAATTTATTCTCTGAATTTTAAAATTCTACTATGTATTCTGATATGTTGTGAAACTGAAATACTAACCCCAGTATCTGCTGTGAGAGGCCTGTCAATGGTGTGATTATTCACATCTAATTCTGAGTGAGTCACAATACTTGTGAATGAGTTGTCACAATGTGACACAGACTCCAGAATACTATCATCAGTAGTGAACAATATAGTCTGTAAAAAAATAGTGTTCATGTCACATACAAAAAATTGAAAGCAAGATAAATACAAATCTCAATTTTAAAATGTACATAAATTTGGAGAATCTGGAACATGGATAGTTAAGGCTGCGGGAAAACAGGTGTGTTTCAGACATCTAACATAATTAGAAGCCAATAAATATTATATGAGCCAACTAATATAGAAAAAAAAAAATATTTTAAGAGATGATAGAATTGGACATTCCAAGCAAAAAAGTTCAATCAAACATATTCTCTGCTGCAAAAGGTTTTGGAGAACAATACTTGTTAATCTTAATGACTAAAAAAGTTTATTTTATAATTTGTCTGTCTGTGTTAGTCATTATTATTAGATCATAATTTATTTATCAAGTTACAAATTTACTGCTGTCCAAAACAAAATTTAAAATATTCACAATTAATCTGATAGAATTCAATCAAGTTTCAAGAACACCATCATTAATTTTAATGCACTTTTGCAGGCTTATGGGAATATGTTTCACTGCTTGTTTTAGTACATGTCTTCATTCATTTATAAAGATTGCAGTAGCCTAGTAGTTCATCTCACACTTCAATTGTTTTCTATATAATTCTGCCTTCAACCAATTCATAAACCAAAATCTATAGATGTTAGTTCATGAGACAATGGAGGCCACATAACAGTACTGTTATAATCAGTCCACTGATTATGGACAGCAAAGCCTAACATGTGTGATGGATTCGGAGGACACGCAAGCATGTTTCAATTCATGTGACCAACAGTATATCCTGTAATTGTTGGACTAATAGTGTCCTGTCATTCATTTCTTCACAATAACAGGATCTATTTTGGCAGTATTACTGCCCACAACAGAGAAACAAACTTGGAATTTGGTTTCCGTTGTATGATGTCAAGCTGTCCTGATTAAGTGACTAGTCATAACGTGTGCTATTGATTTTATCCAGCGTACATTAGGATTCATTCATCAGACAATAGTTTTCACAACACATCATGGCTGGTATTTAACCAAAAGCTCAAGTTATGCATCACTGACTCCAATGTGGAGATGTTGCACATGGTGCAGCTAGATGAAATGGTTACAAGCATCCTGTGAATAATGTTCAAAGAATATTGGAACATGCACAAAGTTGTCACATAAGAGTATCAAATTATTTACAGCATTTCCGTAAACTAAGATAAAGTGAGATAAGGACATTAAAAAATTAGATGAATGAGTTATTCCCTAAAAAGATACGTTAGCACAGTAAAAATTACTTTATTCTAAATAAAACTGTCACTACTATACATTGCTGAAACATCATCACAAGAGGTCATTCACTCCAGTACCTCATCATAAAACTACAGCACTGCTTCTTCTTGAATTTGTTTCTGCTGTTTTAAATACACTCCTGGAAATGGAAAAAAGAACACATTGACACCGGTGTGTCAGACCCACCATACTTGCTCCGGACACTGCGAGAGGGCTGTACAAGCAATGATCACACGCACGGCACAGCGGACACACCAGGAACCGCGGTGTTGGCCGTCGAATGGCACTAGCTGCGCAGCATTTGTGCACCGCCGCCGTCAGTGTCAGCCAGTTTGCCGTGGCATACGGAGCTCCATCGCAGTCTTTAACACTGGTAGTATGCCGCGACAGCGTGGACGTGAACCGTATGTGCAATTGACGGACTTTGAGCGAGGGCGTATAGTGGGCATGCAGGAGGCTGGGTGGATGTACTGCCGAATTGCTCAACACGTGGGGCGTGAGGTCTCCACAGTACATCGATGTTGTCGCCAGTGGTCGGCGGAAGGTGCACGTGCCCGTCGACCTGGGACCGGACCGCAGCGACGCACGGATGCACGCCAAGACCGTAGGATCCTACGCAGTGCCGTAGGGGACCGCACCGCCACTTCCCAGCAAATTAGGGACACTGTTGCTCCTGGGGTATCAGCGAGGACCATTCGCAACCGTCTCCATGAAGCTGGGCTACGGTCCCGCACACCGTTAGGCCGTCTTCCGCTCACGCCCCAACATCGTGCAGCCCGCCTCCAGTGGTGTCGCGACAGGCGTGAATGGAGGGACGAATGGAGACGTGTTGTCTTCAGCGATGAGAGTCGCTTCTGCCTTGGTGCCAATGATGGTCGTATGCGTGTTTGGCGCCGTGCAGGTGAGCGCCACAATCAGGACTGCATACGACCGAGGCACACAGGGCCAACACCCGGCATCATGGTGTGGGGAGCGATCTCCTACACTGGCCGTACACCACTGGTGATCGTCGAGGGGACAGTGAATAGTGCACGGTACATCCAAACCGTCATCGAACCCATCGTTCTACCATTCCTAGACCGGCAAGGGAACTTGCTGTTCCAACAGGACAATGCACGTCCGCATGTATCCCATGCCACCCAACGTGCTCTAGAAGGTGTAAGTCAACTACCCTGGCCAGCAAGATCTCCAGATCTGTCCCCCATTGAGCATGTTTGGGACTGGATGAAGCGTCGTCTCACGCGGTCTGCACGTCTAGCACGAACGCTGGTCCAACTGAGGCGCCAGGTGGAAATGGCATGGCAAGCCGTTCCACAGGACTACATCCAGCATCTCTACGATCGTCTCCATGGGAGAATAGCAGCCTGCATTGCTGCGAAAGGTGGATATACACTGTACTAGTGCCGACATTGTGCATGCTCTGTTGCCTGTGTCTATGTGCCTGTGGTTCTGTCAGTGTGATCATGTGATGTATCTGACCCCAGGAATGTGTCAATAAAGTTTCCCCTTCCTGGGACAATGAATTAATTCACGGTGTTCTTATTTCAATTTCCAGGAGTGTATAATCAAATTTATCTTTATTGATATTAACTTTTATAAATCTGAAATGAATAAAGGTGCCTTGTTTTTGCCCAACATGAAGGAGTAACAGAAGTGGGAACTGATACAAGGATACACTGTCATTATTCCAAAGTTGGATGATTCTTACGTAAATTATTTAAAATGGGATGTAGTGAAACTCTACTTTTCATTATCAGCTATGACCTTCTCTGCTGATTCTCTGGGTAATAAATCTTTTTTGTAATAATGAGGCCACTATGAATTAAAATGTCCACTTCAATAGCTGAGTGGTCAGCTTGGTTGATTGTCACAAGAAGGATTTGGGTTCGATTCCTAATACAGCCAGCAACTTTTCCTTGGTAGGAGGATTGGAACAGGGTGCACTTAGCCTTATGAGGCCACAGCAAGCAAGTGGACATGTTTTAGGTTTCATCCCCATCTGATCGTCTCTAAATTTAAATAAAATTTTGCACAGATAAGCCAAATACAACAAAAACTAATTTTTTTGTGCATTGAGTTCAAATGTCACTGTTAAAAGGTTTTAGAAGACGTTCAGTGGAGGGCTACTAAAAACAAAGCATAACGACATCATGGTAACAGACAGAAGCAGTCATACTGGTGACAGAGCAGAGTGTCATAAGAAAGCCCAGTTACAATATAAACACTAAATACTCAGCCACTGATGTAGCAGAAAAAGAGCATCTGAAAGATGAAGTTATGAAAATGAAGCCAATAGGAGAGGTGGCTGCATCAGAAAACAAGTACACATGATGTCAGCATGCAGAAAGTACCAGCATAAATACTACATCTTTCTTAATCAGTGACCTCAGTCACAGCTGTCATGTGATGCAGGGGAGTCTATTTCAGTCGACCCTACGTGTGCCTGGTCATCTATGGCCTTTTACAGAGTCGCAAGCCTTGCTTGAAGAACTCTGTCACCCTACACTGCAGTGTCAAGTTCTGGGTCATCACTGATGAGATACAAGAGTGTCACCAACTTGCTGGCCTACTGGAGGTTTGACCAGCGGGCCAAGAAGCTGTTAGCCATCCACCCTTGTGAGGAGGACATACTTTTGTTGCTCACCTCATTCCTGTAACCAACAATGACACTGCCGGCCTCTGACTCCTAACTGGAGGCTGCAGGTCAAACTCTACATGAAAACGAGTACTTCAGGTTGGGATAGAGGGCGAGTCTCCCAGATATACATCTTCGATGTCAATGACAGTACTTTGGAGATCAGCTCACAGAGCTGCTGTTCATCACTTTCCATCACAAGCCACGCAAGCTTCGACACCTCAGGGGCACTGACTGGACATGACGTAATGGCTATCACATGAGTTGTTCTCTGCACAGCAGTACTACCGTGTGGACACCTACCCATTACAGCTGAACAGATCCATATGCTGCTGGACTGACTGAGCTACCAGCACTTGGGAAGGCAATCCTGTATTGCAGGAGTCTGGGACCAGACCAACGTATCTGGTGTCAGCAAGTGGTTGCCAGTGGTAGAAACGTCAATGCCTGATGCCACACCCACACGTCTATAGCAAGAGCAGCAGCTGACATCATCTGTGCAACTCCACTGTAAGATCAACAACTATGGATTTCAGTTCACTAAGATGAAGTGTGGTGAGTGACTAATATTTGTTGGCCTTCATCTTGTGTCTTTGGAAGTGCCTGTGTGTGTGGTGAGTGACTAATATTTGTTGGCCTTCATCTTGTGTCTTTGGAAGTGCCTGTGTTGAGCCTTAAGGACCTCCACAGCATGCCAAAAGTGCCATTTCCTAGGCAGCAAGAACCTACGGATTTGTCTTTGTTGCATGGGAATACTAGGGAGGTTTATCTATAGCCAGTGAGATGTCAGTATTCCAATTTGTCTGCACATGATCTGCCATGTGTTCAAACTGTGCCAGCTACATGCAGTTTGTGTAGGTGGTTTAGTCATCAGGCACAGTGTTGCACAGAGTCTTGTTGGGCCATGAAATGGTGCAAAGATTAAGTGGAGTTTGTTTTTATTTGAATACTGGATGACCTGTATCCATATTTTTCTTGTATAATGGCGGATGAAGGTCACACGAACATTAAACACAAACAGTGACTTTGAACAAAATGGTGGGAGCCCTGAGAGGCATATAGCCACACTCTTGGAGACTAGAGCAAGATAACACAATATTGCATAAGAGCATAGAGAAATGGGAAGCAGCTGCTGGGCAAGCAAGTACATTCTGATTCAGGGGAGACCAAAGCTGTGTTGAGTACATCTGACCCATCCGTTGATCCCACACCAGCTAACCTTATAGCATCATTTTTTGTGAAATGCAATTGAGGATGTATCTGCTTTTATTGACGATGTGAAGTCTGCCACAAAAATGGGAAAATAGTCAGAGGAAATGACCTTAAATATTGCTAAATTGCAGTTTGTAGGCAATGCGAAAATGTGTGTTATGTTAACATAAGACTATTATTAAGGCCATAATGTATGAAAGCTGCCTACCGGTCTTGTCCAGCATTATTATAAACAGAAAAGTGCAATGTTTTCCAGAGAGAAACTCAGTCGTTATTGCAGAAACACAGTGAGTCTAGTGAAGTCTATCTTTGACAGAATTAGGAAATTGAATGCCCACATATATTAGCTAATGTGCAAAGCAGATGTCAACAGAGTCATCCTGTGTGAGGCAGAGGATAGAGTCCAAGATGTGTTTGTAAGGTGTATTTCTGCCGAAATGTCAAGAAGGTCAAAATGGAGAATCCAAGTGATTTACCTGCTGCCATTAGGAGAATATCAACATTGCTACATGGAGGCAGAGTGTGACTGTGGTGTTTTCTCAGCTGGGATAAAGCATTACATGCGTGGGCCTATGAGCCACACAGGGAGCAATGTCATCATCCAGAATGTTATGAATATGGGGAGGTAGGCCACAAGGTGTAAGATTTCTGTAAGAAAATGGGACAGGCAACGTCTGAATAATCAGTCATCAAATGAGAACAGGGATGCCTCATCCATCACACACCACTATCAATAAAAAATGAGACTGCAAAAACATATGCAGAGGGAGAGTGCAGCTTGGTAGGCAAAGTGGATGAAGATGAACATACATTTGGAGTGGACACAGGGGCTCATGTGTCTGTTGTCAGTATGGATGTCTTGAGCAGAAAGAGATTGAATTCTCCACAGTATGGATTGTGTGGAGTGAATGACAATGTTGTGAGGCCACTGGGGCAACACAGCTCAGTTTTAGCATGGGAATTAAGGTTTTTTTTGGAACTAATGAAGAAGTGGATAAGTCACACTGCCTTGTAAGCAGAACCATAGTACACATCCGTGATGTGGATGGAGATTTCATGGTTCCTGTCAACCTCAATATTTTGGTGTGAACAAAGTGAATCTGCCAAAAGGTCTGTTGAGTGCTAATCTGGAAGTTTTAGAGGAATACGACAAAGACAGGTTAAGTGAGGACCTCTGCCACAAAAAAACTGTCAGCACACATGCAATAATGTAAAATTTTTTATAAAAAAAAATGGTAGGAAAGTGATGCACACCTTATTATGTCAGTTCGCAGAATTATGCAATCTGAGACGTCTGTTACCAGAAACGCCAGTCACACAGCACAGGATACCCACAGGTAATAATGCTCCAGTGTATAAGAAAGCATACAGAATTCCAAAATGTAGGAATAAATAATTGAAGAATTAATCAATCTAACACCTAGCAGACGGTATTATTGAATATAGTGATAGCCCATAGGGATCACCTGTTACTTGGGTCCCAATGAAACGCACAAGACGACATTAGAAAATGCAGATTTTTCTGTGACTATTGATACCTTAATGCACAAGCTATCACCATTGCATATCCCATAGTCAACATAACAGGGACTCTGGACAATTTGAGTCAGTGCAAAAACTTTTGCAATGTGGGTTTGAAGAGTGGGTATCATCAACTGGAGGTAGCGCTGAAGATCAGCTGAAGACAGCTTTTATCATTCCCTAGTACCATTTCCAGTACTGTCAAATGTCATTAGCAATAAAATATGAACCCACCACTTTTCAAAGATTACTGAATGGGGTACAATGAATGGTTTATCTTGATGACACTAAGCATTGATAAATGTTATTTTGCACCAATTTAGGTAATTATCTTGACCATGTGATTCATCAGGAAGGAGAAAGAACAGATAGACACTTAATCTCAGCAGTTAGGAACCTCTTGCCACCACAGACAGCAAATAACTGCAACTTTTTGTGTCTCTGTAATTATTGTCATAAATTTATGAAGAGCTTTGGTGAAATTGCCAAACGTCTGCAATGTAAAGGAGCAGAATTTGAGTGGTCTACAAAATGATGAACAGCATTCGTTCGATACTTAGAAACAAGCACTGACATCTTGTCCAGTTATGATATTTCCAAACTTAGAAAAAGAATTCATTCTATCTAGCGATGTGAGCCCTATGGTGCCTGGTTGAATCCTCAGTCAGAGCACAGATAATAAAAACTCCTGTGGTGTACACGTCCTGACAGCTGAACAAAGTAGAGCGAAGTTATTCCACAAGTGAGAAGGAAACATTGGCTGTTATCTATGGTATTTCTTACTTCCACTGTTATTTGTGTGGACAAAAGTCCACATTCAAATGGTTACCAGGATTGAAGACCCGTTCCAGTAGACTGATAAGATGGGCCCTAAGACTGAAAAATTTTGATTACAAATATTGCACAAGCTGGGTAAGAGGCACACTCATGCAGATTGTTGGGAGTAGAAAAACTGCAGTTCCGTAAGCATTGGGCTGAAGCATTGCTGAGTGGCAAAATGTCCAGGATGCTGCCTGTCAGATATTCAAGTCGCAACCACATACCATTATGTGCAACGGCTTATTGTATAGAATGACCACATATCTGGTTGGTTGGAGATTTGTTTTCTAGCATTCTTCTTCCTTCTTCTGGGTGTCCATGGTTTGTATGCGAGTCAGTTGTCTTGCATCTTCAGTCCTGAGTCAAAGGTGGGTTTTGTATAGTCAGCCTGAGTCTCATTGAGTTGCAATGGGAACAGGGTATCCCATTTTCATTTTGGTCTGCCAACTGTGGAGCAGAAAGAACAGTGCGAAGCCTGGAGTGTCTTGAAACTTCCTGGCAGATTAAGACTGTGTGCCCGATCGAGACTCGAACTCGGGACCTTTGCCTTCTGCGGGCAAGTGCTCTACCATCTGAGCTACCGAAGCACAACTCACGCCCGGTACTCACAGCTTTACTTCTGCCAGTATCTCGTCTCCTACCCTCCAAACTTTACAGAAGCTCTCCTGCAAACCTTGCAGAACCAGCAATCCTGAAAGAAAGGATACAGCGGAGACATGGCTTAGCCACAGCCTGGGGGATGTTTCCAGAATGAGATTTTCACTCTGCAGCGGAGTGTGCGCTGATATGAAACTTCCTGGCAGATTAAAAATGTGTGCCCGACTGAGACTCGAACTCGGGACCTTTGCCTTTCGCGGGCAAGTGCTCTACCATCTGAGCTACCGAAGCACGACTCACGCCCGGTACTCACAGCTTTACTTCTGCCAGTATCTTGTCTCCTACCCTCCAAACTTTACAGTAGCTCTCCTGCGAACCTTGCAGAACCAGCACTCCTGAAAGAAAGGATATAGCGTAGACATGGCTTAGCCACAGCCTCGGGGATGTTTCCAGAATGAGATTTTCACTCTGCAATGGAGTGTGCACTGATATGCAACTTCCTGGCAGATTAAAACTGTCAGGCCATTTGACTGTAAATTGTCATCTTGCAAGTGATGTCACAACATGAAATTACCTCTGATACTAGTCTCGACTGGAAAACTTTTCCATTATCAGAGATCACAAGTTGAGATGTTCAGTTCTTAAAAATGTTATCTTCTACAAGTAGCTTTGCAATTTCCAGAGCTTCAGAAATATACACAGTGTTGGTAGTGTTAATGACACTGAGAGAGTCTGCGCAGACTATTATCTATAGATTCCTACTTGTCAACTTCGTGACACTCCCTATGAGATCAATTCCAATTTGAGGCTGGGGGGGAGGGAGGGGGGGAAGGCACTGAAGCATGGTACCAGACGTCCCAGAGGCATTCCTTACAGTGCCTCCAATAGTGTCTAAGAGATAGTTAGAGACCTGATACATGCCTCTGATTCTGTTTAGGATCCTCACGGATCCCACATGATTAGATGTTGGAGCGGTCTGGAAGAACTTCACGACAGCTGGCCATAGATGATCTGGGATGACAAGCAACCATTTCCACAGCATTAGATCATAATTCCTTTTACACAATGTCCTGTTTATTAATTGGAATACTCTTTGGTTAGTTACTACTTCAAGATTTCTAGGATTTTCGGTAATGTTAAGAGTTTCTCTCTGTTCAGTAGCTATGTCATTTAATGAAGCAATGACTGAGATTTTTTCCAAGCTTCTGTGTTCAGACCCAGAGGATTCCCTGAAAGGCAGTTGGCCTTCTTGTGTTTGTATCCATTTTTGTATAATACTGTTACTCAATATTCCTGAAACATCAGTGCCCATCTCGCCAGTTGAGCTGAGGGATCCTTTAGGCCATGAGCCAGCATAGAGAATAGTGGTCCGTCACAAAACTGAATGATTTGTCAAATAAACACAGCTGGAACTTGTTGATGGCCCAGACAACTAAAAGACACTCTGTTTAGAGTCCTCGCGAATCCCATGTACCCAGATGTTGGAACACACTGGAAAAACTTCAAGATACCTGGCCACAGATGAGATGGGATGATGAGCAACCATTTCCATGACACTGGATCACAGCCCCTCTTATACAATGTTGTTTATTAATTGGAACTCCCCTTTGATCAGTTCCTCCTTCAAGACTTCTATGGTTTTCAACAATCCTCGAGCTTCGCTCTGTGCAGCTGCTGTGTCATTTAATGCATTGATGACTGAGATTTTGTCCATGATGCTGTATTCAGCCAAGGAATTCCTTGAAAGGCAGTTGGTGTTCTTTGCATCCACTTTTGTACAATACTGTGACAAAGTATTTCTGAAGCCTCAGTGCCCATCTTGCCAGTTGACCTGACAGATTCTTTGGGCTCGTCAGTCAGCATAGAGTATGGTGGCCCATCACAACAGTGTATGGTTTGCCAAATAAATATGGGCGGAACTCACTAATGGTCCAAACAACTAAAACACACTCTTTCTCATCTGTACAGTACTTCATCTTGGAGTACGTCCAGAAGTATAAACTATCACCTTCTTGGCACCTTCCTCCCTTCGTACAAGAATTCCACCTATCCCATAACTGCTACCAATGACATATAATTCTGTTTACGCTTAATCATCATTCAATACTAGGACTGGAGAGATGTTAACATCACCTTAAGGACAAGGAAATATCTTCTCGCACCTTGTTCCAGGAAAGAATGGTGTCACCCTGCAGTAGTTCTTGCAAGGGACATGCCTTCATATTGAAGTCTTTTATGAACCACCAGTAATACAAGCACATTCTGAGGAAATCTCACTTGCAAGGGATATGCCTTCATATAGAAGTCTTTTATGAACCACCAGTAATTCAAGCACATTCTGACGAAATCTCACACATCAAAAATGTGGCAAGGAATCAGAAAATCTGGGATAGGTACATTTCCAGATCCAGGTGGAAGCTTGCAATCTGAACACTCTTCAACACAGTAGTCAGGTGGCTTAGATGTTCCTCAAATGTCTCCAGAAAAACAACCAATTACACCCACATAGAAAAGAATTTTAAGGTGTCAAAGCAAGTTGTCCATCATACGGGAAAGGATGCTGGAGTGTTGCATAGTCCAAATGCCACAACTTTGAACTCATAGAGGCCATCAGGATTTATAAAGGCAGTCCTTTCCTGTTATCACATGAGAGGACTCTCTGAAGATTCAATATCACCAACACTTTCTCCACTTTATCCAGAATTATGCTTCATTCAGCTTGAGACACCCTATATAAGTGCTGGCTAATTGGTGGATGTTCACCTTTGTCACCTGTAATGCTTATTACAATTGTTATTATGCAGATTTCTTCTGTGAGCCTGAGTAGTGTTACAAAATCAACAAATACTTCACAATTTAAGTGAGCGTTTACACTGACAAAGAGAACTTGTCTCGTTGATGAAGGTGAAATAACATCTTCGATGGAAAACAACTGCTTTGGGCAATCTTTTGTTACATATACTTATTGGAATAGCTTCATCAACTTGGAGCTCAATTCTTCCACAGCATACAACTGTTTACCATCAAACAGGGTGATTTCGGATGCCGAGGTGAATTCGGACAGTATGGCTTATTTGCTCTTTGCCACTGCATAGAAACAAAGACTTAGTTATTTTAACGTCTGTGCGCCAGTTATTTTAAGCGCAAAATTGCATTTATCGCTTTCCACAACTTTTATTTTGTGTCAATTGTTTCCCTAGGTGAATAATTGACAAAGAGTCTCAATGTTAAAAATCCATGCATTATCGTGAAGTGGAAACTTTCTATTGTTGCAACAAGCAGGAAATTATTGTAACCGTAATTGTCGACGCGCTCAGTAGCTAACAGCATTGAGACAATTTCTGTACAAGTTTGTTGAGTTTCTTGTGCAAGTTTATAAAATAACGACGGTTTTTGTAAAACTGTGTAGTGTGTGGGGTGATTTTGGACAATGCCAAGAATGTATAAGAGCAGGAGAGATGCTACAGTACGGTGTAATTATGACCCAGAACTTTTAGATAAAGCTGTTCATGATATTCAGAGTGGTAAATTACTGTACAGAAAAGTGTGTGATTTGTATGGTATACCTACATCAACCCTACAAAATAAAGTGCAGAAAGCACATCCGAAAAAAACACGAGGACAGCCAGTGCTAAATAAAGAAGAAAAAGAAATGTTGAAGCAAGGTATCTTGAGAGCTGCACATTGGGGATTTCCCTTCACTAAATTGGATATTAGATATTTAGTTAAATGCTACCTTGATAAATCTGGCCGAAAAGAGAAGAAATTTCGAAATAATTTGCCAGGAGAAGAATGGGTGCATTTATTCCTCAAATGACTATCAGAAGATCTTTCCATTCTCGTAAGCAAAAATATTAAATGAGCTCATGCAGAACTTATCTGTAGTACGTAAAATTGATTATATCATTCCATATCACTTATTCGTAACAAAGGGCTATCTTAAAATGTGTAAAATGTCACCAAAATCAAATAAAAAGCATGTAGAATTTTTTTTAAAGTCAGTAACTGTCCGAATTCGCCCTCTATATACTGTAACTTTGGACAGAGATTTAAAAAACACGTGTCCGAAATCACCCCAATCCATGGGGTGACTTCGGACACTTTATTTAACTGCCTCAGATAAATATACCTAAACGTACCCTTCCTGGTTCTGGGATATTTTATTCGTTACACATATACCCTACCACATCCATAACAATCAATTTAATCTAACAATATAAACGAAAGTTACAATCAAAATAACGACAAAACCGCCCGAAATCACCCCGTTTGATGGTATACAAGAAGTACCATCCAAGAATAACATTATGACTATATTCTGTCAAAACAAAAACTTACAAAGACTGTATTCTCCCATCGATAGTTATTCTTACAATACATGTTCCTGTCAGCTGGACATCAATGATAAGTATTCAGCAATAAAGAAAAAAGGTCCCCTAGTTGACTAATGTTTGAACTGGTTGGCCCTGTGGTGATGTTGATGAGATTCACTGCCACTTTGGTAACTGTCAACAGATGGCCGCCTTGCTTGATTCTCCTCAACACAATGGCTACGTAAGCTGCTGGTACCTATGAACAGTGACAGGGAATGGCTAGCGTGTGTTGGGGCATGACCTCATTGAGGGTACAGCAGTGGGCTTTATCAAACAAGTTGACCATAATCACCCGCAGCTGACTGGGATGAACATAACTGTCGTGATGGTTAATGGCAAGAAATTTAGTAATTGTCAAACAACCACCTTCTTTCTCTGATGCAGCATGTAACGTGTATAGGGTGTCTGCAGTGGAAACATACCAGTGTGTTGTCCTCTGTCCTTCTGTGGGGTGTTATACTTGGCAGACGAGATGGTTGTACCTTCAGAGGTCAGATGCTGGGTTGTTGTTCGACAGCTGTGGCACAAATTCAGGGTGGCCGAGACCATTTTTCCTGACACATAGGAATGGTGTAGGAGACTGGTGATAATGGTACATGTCTTCTCCAACATTCTCTATTAACTCCCAACATAGGAGGTTGACATTCATGGCTGCTATCTCTTGCTTACTTGGTCAGAAATTTCTGGCTGCCATAAACTGCTATATTTCTCCTGCTACTACCTGGCATATGAGACAGACAAGGTCATTGTGGTCTTTCACAGACACCATAGGGACCACATTCAGGAGCCAGTCATACTTATTTTGTTTGATTCTTTTCTCTTACATTTCCTCAATCCGTTGGCAACATCTGATTTTTTTCTTGTTTGTTGTGACATCCTCAACCAGAAGAGCTTGGTACATTTCTCCTGCAACTCCTTTCATCAAGTCTGAGATTTTGTTGCTTCTGTCATATTCAGATTCACAATGTGGCATAGGGCCAAAATATTATTTATGTAGAACTATGTCATTGCCCCATGAAGATCGGCCCTGTTCTTCAATTGTTCATCCACTAAGCAGACTTTCTGCTGATTGTCACCATTATCTTCATTGTTCTTGAACCGCTGCTGGGCTATGTTATCCCAGTTAAAGTACACATTTCCCAAATACAGTGGAACATTGATTTTACGTTCTCCAGTTTTACGTTTCTCACAATTCTACACCATACATTCGTGGCCTCTGTGAAAAACCCATAAGATCAATGCTAAAAATTCCCTGTTTTTACGTTTCTCCTAGTAAGATTTACTAGATTCTATGTTCTTACTCGTCGTCTCAGTTGACTTCATCCCATTTTCTTCCTACTGATATTTGATGTGACTAAATAATAAGTGGCACAAATGACAGAAGGTTATAACCATGGGTGATAAGAGTTAAGGGAATATTTTAGGCCATTGTGAAGAGGGGAGACGTGAGAGAGGAAATGCTGATGTAATCCACTATCGGCATTGCCAACACAATTTGCAACATTTAGCTTCACTGTGCGCAATGATGATCGGTCGAGTGAACTTCACACTGCTTTTTGCAGGAACTAATGTAATCGTAATATCGTGGTACTGTAAAGGTGACTAAAACGAGGCTATCGACTTGTCAATCGCTATAGCATCAAGTTGATGTTTATGCATCTGTTAGTGACAGGAGAATCTTCAGTTGTAGCAAGAACTCTTTAGAGGCATATGTTTGCAGTTGCAACATGAGAAATACTTGTGACAAGGAAAAATAGTAATGTTATTGCTCATTGTTTCACATGCAGATATTTAATGGCTTTGGATGACAATTAAGTGCGAAGTAAATATACGAGGTGCATTCAAGTTCTAAGGCCTCCGATTTTTTTCTCCGGACTGGAAAGAGATAGAAAAATGTGCATTGTTTTAAAATGAGGCCACATTAATTGTCAATACGTCCCAGAGATGGCAGCACCGTACGGCAGATGGAATTTTAACACCAGCGGCGAGAATGAGAACTGTTTTAAATACTCAAAATGGCGACGTTTTCCTTACTTGAACAGCGTACAATCATTCGTTTTCTGAATTTGCGTGGTGTGAAACCAATTGAAATTCATCGACAGTTGAAGGAGACACGTGGTGATAGACTTATGGATGTGTCAAAAGTGCGTTCGTGGGTGCGACAGTTTAATGAAGGCAGAACATCGTGTGACAACAAACCGAAACAACCTCGGGCTCGCACAAGCCGGTCTGACGACATGATCGAGAAAGTGGAGACAATTGTTTTGGGGGATCGCTGAATGACTGTTGAACAGATCGCCTCCAGAGTTGGCATTTCTGTGGGTTCTATGCACACAATCCTGCATGATGACCTGAAAATGCGAAAAGTGTCATCCAGGTGGGTGCCATGAATGCTGACGGACGACCACATGGCTGCCCATGTGGCATGTTGCCAAGCAATGTTGACGCGCAACGACAGCATGAATGGGACTTTCTTTTCGTCGGTTGTGACAATGGATGAGACATGGATGCCATTTTTCAATCCAGAAACAAAGCGCCAGTCAGCTCAATGGAAGCACACAGATTCACCGCCACCAAAAAAATTTCGGGTAATCGCCAGTGCTGAAAAAATGATGGTGTCCATGTTCTGGGACAGCGAGGGCATAATCCTTACCCATTGTGTTCCAAAGGGCACTACGGTAACAGGTGCATCCTACGAAAATGTTTTGAAGAACAAATGCCTTCCTGCACTGCAACAAAAACGTCCGGGAAGGGCTGCGCATGTGCTGTTTCACCAAGACAACGCACCCGCCCATCGAGCTAACGTTACGCAACAGTTTCTTTGTGATAACAACTTTGAAGTGATTCCTCATGCTCCCTACTCACCTGACTTGGCTCCTAGTGACTTTTGGCTTTTTCCAACAATGAAAGACACTCTCCGTGGCCGCACATTCACCAACCGTGCTGCTATTGCCTCAGCGATTTTCCAGTGGTCAAAACAGGCTCCCAAAGAAGCCTTCACCGCTGCCATGGAATCATGGCATCAGCGTTGTGAAAAATGTGTACGTCTGCAGGGCGATTACGTCGAGAAGTAACGCCAGTTTCATTGATTTCAGGTGAGTAGTTAATTAGAAAAAAAAATCGGAGGCCTTAGAACTTGATTGCACCTCGTACTAACTTCCACTTCTTTTACAAAATGACTTACTTGACATGCTCGGCCGACTTTCTTAGCTGGTTAGCCTGTTGCTGCAAACTCTCTTTCACTTTCTTCTCCAAAGTATGCTACTAGGTACAGGAATTTCTTAAGACTCTCTCTACTTATAAATTAAGTAGACATACCAATTTCATTTGCTTCCACTAACGGCGTATGTTTAAACTTCAGAAATATTACAAATCTCACTCTTCATACAAAGATATACTGTTTCATAAGCCTCTCATGTCTCCAAATGTTAGAAACAAACTAATTTACATATAAGAGAAAGTTGGCTTAAGCTCCATGGCAAGTCTCCATAATAAACGTCTTCTCTTCAACAAGACTAAGACAAAAGTTTTTCTCAAGAGTACCTTCTCAACTGTTCTCACAGAACAACATAGAGAAGCTCCATGGTCCACTCGTACACTTTCACTAAAACTTCCACGGATCGTACGACAAGTACCTGTCATTGCCATTAGACCGCTGCATCTACATTCTTCTTGTGACTGAATTTCAAACCTCCACACACAAACATGTGATGCGCAGTACGTAGGATTCCATAATCCCACAATCATTTCTAAAATATCGTGTGTTCGAGATGACAGAAGACTGAGTGGTTCTAGAATTTACGCAGAAATTCTTGAAACACTACATATCCCTCCCTCAGATCGGACACACAATATTTTATACACAATCATTATGAAAATAATATCACTCATAACAACACTTCATATCATAACAATAAATTTTAGATGGCCTCGGGCAAGTACAGAAAGGGCAACAGCCTCAAAGGGTGCGGGGCAAAGTCAGGACATGCGGGGACCAAGCAGCAATGGGTATTGTAATTGTAAACTATTGAAGCTGCATTGGTAAAGTACTGGAACTTCAAGTGCTGATAGAAAACACCGAAGCTGAAATTGTTATAGGTACGGAAAGCTGGCTGAAGCCAGAGATAAATTCTGCCAAAATTTTTACAAAAGCACAGATGGTGTTTAGAAAGGATAGATTGCATGCAACCGGTGGTGGCGTGTTTGTCACTGTTAGTAGTAGTTAATCCTGTAGTGAAGTAGAAGTGGACAGTTCCTGTGAATTATTATGGGTGGAGGTTACACTCAACAACTGAGCTAGGTTAATAATTGGCTCCTTTTACCGACCTCCCGACTCAGCAGCATTAGTGGCAGAACAACTGAGAGAAAATCTGGAATACATTTCACATAAATTTTCTCAGCATGTTATAGTCTTAGGTGGAGATTTCAATTTACCGGATATAGACTGAGACACTCAGATGTTTAGGACAGGTGGCAGGGACAGAGCATTCAGTGACATTATACTGAGTGCACTATCCGAAAATTACCTTGAGCAATTAAACAGAGAACCGACTCATGGAGATAACATCTTGGACCTACTGATAACAAACAGACCCGAAATTTTCGACTCTGTAAGAGCAGAACAGGGAACCAGTGATCATAAGGTCATTGCAGCATCCCTGAATATGGAAGTAAATAGGAATATAAAAAAAAAGGGAGAAAGGTTTATCTGTTTAGCAAGAGTAATAGAAGGCAGATTTCAGACTACCTAACAGATCAAAATGAAAATTTCTGTTCCGACACTGACAATGTTGAGTGTTTATGGAAAAAGTTCAAGGCAATCGTAAAATGCGTTTTAGACAGGTACGTGCCGAATGAAACTGTGAGGGACGGGAAAAACCCACCGTGGTTCAACAACGTTAGGAAACTACTGCAAAAGCAAAGAGAGCTTCACTGCAAGTTTAAAAGCAGCCAAAACCTCTCAGACAAACAGAAGCTAAACGATGTCAAAGTCAGCATAAGGAGGGCTATGCGTGAAGCGTTCAGTGAATTCGAAAGTAAAATTCTATGTACCGACTTGACAGAAAATCCTAGGAAGTTCTGGTCTTACGTTAAATCAGTAAGTGGCTCGAAGCAACATATCCAGACACTCCGGGATGATGATGGCATTGAAACAGAGGATGACACGGGTAAAGCTGAAATACTAAACACCTTTTTCCAAAACTGTTTCACAGAAGAAGACCGCACTGCAGTTCCTTCTCTAAATCCTTGCACAAACGAAAAAATGGCTGACATTGAAATAAGTGTCCAAGGAATAGAAAAGCAACTGGAATCACTCAACAGAGGAAAGTCCACTGGACCTGACGGGATACCAAATTGACTCTACACAGAGTACGCGAAAGAACTTGCCCCCTTCTAACAACCGTGTACCGCAAGTCTCTAGAGGAACGGAAGGTTCCAAATGATTGGAAAAGAGCAGAGGTAGTCCCAGTCTTCAAGAAGGGTCATCGAGCAGATGCGCAAAACTATAGACCTATATCTCTGACGTCGATCTGTTGTAGAATTTTGGAACATGTCATTTCTGGAAACCCAGAATCTACTCCGTCGGAATCAACACGGATTCCGGAAACAGCGATCGTGTGAGAACCAACTTGCTTTATTTGTTCATGAGACCAAGAAAATATTAGATACATGCTTCCAGGTAGATGCTATTTTCCTTGACTTCCGGAAGGTGTTCAATACAGTTCTGCACTGTCGCCTGATAAACAAAGTAAGAGCCTACGGAATATCAGACCAGCTGTGTGGCTGGATTGAAGAGTTTTTAGCAAACGTAACACAGCATGTTGTTCTCAATGGAGAGAAGTCTACAGACGTTAAAGTAACCTCTGGTGTGCCACAGGGTTGTGTTATGGGACCATTGCTTTTCACAATATTTATAAATGTCCTAGTAGATAGTGTCGGAAGTTCCATGCGGCTTTTTGCGGATGATGCTGTAGTATACAGAGAAGTTGCAGCATTAGAAAATTGTAGTGAAATGCAGGAAGATCTGCAGCGGATAGGCACTTGGTGCAGGGAGTGGTGACTGACCCTTAACACCGACAAATCAAATGTATTGCGATACATAGAAAGAAGGATCCTTTATTGTATGATTATATGATAGCAGAATAAACATTGGTAGCAGTTACTTCTGTAAAATATCTGGGAGTATGCGTGTGGAATGATTTGAAGTGAAATGATAATATAAAATTAATTGTTGGTAATGCGGGTACCAGGTTGAAATTCATTGGGAGAGTCCTTAGAAAATGTAGTCCATCAACAAAGGAGGTGGCTTACAAAACACTTGTTCAACCTATACTTGAGTATTGCTCATCAGTGTGGGATCCGTACCAGATCGAGGTGACAGAGGAGATAGAGAAGATCCGAAGAAGAGTGGTGCGTTTCGTCACAGGGTTATTTGGTAAGCATGATAGCGTTACGGAGAAGATTAGCAAACTCAAGTGGCAGACTCTGCAAGAGAGGCGCTCTGCATCACGGTGTAGCTTGCTGTCCAGGTTTCGAGAGAGTGCGTTTCTGGATGAGGTATCAAATATATTGCTTCCCCCTACTTATACCTCCCGAGGAGATCACGAATGTAAAATTAGAGAGATTTGAGCGCACACGGAGGCTTTCCAGCAGTCATTCTTCCCGCGAACCATACGCAACTGGAACAGAAAAGGGAGGTAATGACAGTGGCACGTAAAGTGCCCACTGCCACACACCGTTGGGTGGCTTGCAGAGTATAAATGTAGATGTAGATACATACATCTTTCACTTCAACCACAATGTTTTTTTTTCCTCTAGAACAGTCTTTAGCTGAGCATTTCTTTATTCTGTTCTTACTTTACTTTGACATTCATACATGAAGATTTATTCATGGTTCAGTCAGCTTCCCTAGCATTTAGGAATTCTAAGGACTCTTTCCTTATTTTCAATCGTAAACTTCAGGTTTTCATGACACACGAGTAATCTACTTCCCGTTCTCATTTTTTGTACTATTTTTCCTTAGTATATACTATTTTTACTATTTTTTTTAGCTTCGAGGAACTCTGGTCAAAATGAAAGTGTTCTTTTTGACACTCGTAAACTTACATGAAACGTAACAATGCTAGTTGTGCATAGAATTCAAACTTCCCAGAATAATCCCTATAAAATTTGTGACTTTTGTAACAATATTGTCCACTTCTCCTAGGATCAGTACCTATACCTTGCTTGTGGGTTGACCTTATCAGAACACTTCCTCTTTCCATTTTGATAGGTATGCCCCTTTAAAAAACATTCCTATTATTTAGGCCACAGGTCATCCTATCTCTGTGTAGGTACGCCTGCCCTATATACTTAGCAAATTCTGGGTATGCCCCCCTTGTCCTTTCTGAGTAGGCCTCATGGTTCATTACCCTAGTATACATTCCTATGTATACTATAATTAAGTATTCTCTGGTAAAATAAAAATCTATTCCACACTTTGCATTCATTTTTTACTGCTTCATTTAATCCCTAGAGTCCTCCTCTACTTCTCAACTTCGATACTCTTAGTAGATACTATTCAAGTACCACTACCCTACAATTTGTCAGAGTATTTATTAAACTGACATTTCCTAATGATCAGCATGACTAATGCTACACCTGCATTCTTTTTCTTTCTTTGCTCAAGTCTCTTCCTTGTCTATCTCCTGATCATCACCGCTTTATAGTTATCCCACAAGTCACATGCTTTTGTCTCCCTGTCTCCCTCTTTGCGCATAGAGAGGGAAACATTCCACCTGGGAAAAATATATCTAAAAACAAAGATGCTGTAACTTACCAAACAAAAGCGTTGGTATGTTGATAGAGACAAAAAACACACAAACACACACACAAAAGATAAGCTTTTGCAACCCACAGTTGCTTCATCAGGAAAGAGGGAAGGAGAGGGAAAGACAAAAGGATGTGGGTTTTAAGGGAGAGGGTAAGGAGTCATTCCAATCCCGGGAGTGGAAAGACTTACCTTAGGGGGAAAAAAGGACAGGTATACACTCGCACACACACACATATCCATCCACACATATATAGACACAGGCAGACATATGTAAAGACAAAGAGGTTGGGCAGAGATGTCAGTCGAGGCGGAAGTACAGAGGCAAAGATGTTGTTGAATGACAAGTGATGTACGAGGGGGGGGGGGGGGGGCAACTTGAAATTAGCAGAGGTTGAGGCCTGGTGGGTAACGGGAAGAGAGGATATATTGAAGGGCAAGTTCCCATCTCCGGAGTTCTGATAGTCTGGTGTCAGTGGGAAGTATCCAGATAACCCGGACGGTGTAACACTGTGCCAAGATGTGCTGGCCATGCACCAAGGCATGTTTAGCCACAGCGTGATCCTCACTACCAACAAACACTATCTGCCTGTGTCCGTTCATGCGAATGGACAGTTTGTTGTTGGTCATTCCCACATAGAAGGCTTCACAGTGTAGGCAGGTCAGTTGGTAAATCATGTGGGTGCTTTCACACGTGGCTCTGCCTTTGATCGTGTATCTTTGGTGAGCAAAGACATACTTCAAAACAACTGGTGGGAAAAACTTGCTATTATGGGAACTGAATACAGAAGACAACTTTAGTTTCTGTAATTTCACTTGGACATCATCTAACAATTTTGAATTTCTGGTAAATATGATATTACTGTTTCTTAGAAAAAGACAGAAATTTCAGGAAGGCAACTACATACAACCTGGCTTGCTGTTAGTCTCTTTTTGTTGACGGGAGATTCATTCCAGAGCCTTGAATGTTTGTTTCACATTTCAAAACAAGCTATGACAAACGACCTTATTTTGTTTTCTATGCAGTCTTTCTCAGTATTCTACCAAATGCAGTAGCAGTTTTAGGCAGAGCACCTTGTTTTATTGCTGTTATTGTACTGCTTGCTTCACACATTCCACAAACAGTTGTGCCTGGTACAATGATAACTATTGGACAGTCTGCTGCCTCATTCATTGCAAAATATTCTTTCTTTTTTTTGTTTTCAGAAAAACTTAACACAGCAAAAGAAAATAAAACACCTAACAACTCTATACAACAGACGACACAATGCAACACAAATATACACTTGCAACATTGACAACAATGTGTGAACCATTGTCTACCACTGTCCTCATTCCATTATACAGCTGATGGTTGTACATATTCACAACACTGCGAATACATTTCATTTATTTCACAATGGTTGTAGTTGCTGGAGTGCCTGTTCCTTTGGATGTGCATGCATGTCCAAAGCAACATTGCATTGTAATTTGGAATAACACAGGCAATGAATATCATCTTTATCTGCTGAGACTGAGCAAGTGACTTTCAAGTAAAATGTCTAACCTGTATGAGAATATACATAATGGATGTATGAGTGCAGGCTGCAGATGAATGATGATATACGGAAGTTTTGGTCTGACACTGAATCGTGCTCAAATAGTCTAATGGTAAGGTGAACATTCGCAATAAGTGGGAAATCACAATTTGAGTTCAGGTCTGGCACAAATTTTCATTGTCACCATTCCATTAGACAGCTGATGGCTGTACATATACTTGCAACTGTAAATACATTTCATGTGTTCCAGATTTTGGTCTTGATAAGTTACACTGAGAACAATTGGACTTTCGGGAATTCAGTGTGCCATTGGCCTTTCAGAATTTTGGAACACTAGACAAATTCCAGCCTGACTAACATAAACTGATAAAATTACACTCTTATCACGACCTCGACAGAGATTCAATGACCTGCTTCAATCAGGAAGATTTGCTGCTCACTCAGTTTGAGTCCTTGCAAAAGAACAGCTGTTCTTTTTTGCAGAAACAAATTATGTCATTAAAAAGGAGTTATATGATCTTGAGAAAGAAAGGGCAGCTGAATTAAGAAAGCTCATAAATTGTGGCCAATATAAAAAATTACTGGTCTACTACCTCCCTTGAAGACTACATATGCTCATAGTGATGAACAATTCAAACTGTAGAATTGGTAAAACTCAGGTATGTCAAAATTAGCCAATTTCTTCTAATAAGATTCACCAGACTACATAAAATGTAAGATTTGTCTAGTACATCAGATTCATATGCAGATTGTGGACATTTGTCAAATTTTAAGCATCAAGCGTGTCAATATGGTATTGCTTATGATAACCTACTGAGCGAATTGAATTAAAATAAGTGAGTGTTTTTCATGTGCTGAGGGTTGTAAATGTTAACACTTGTTCCAAAATGTTGGTTGAACCACAGGTAATTGCTGAATTTACAGTAGCAACCACAAGTTAAAAAATCTAGAAAGCTGAAACATTAGATGCTCACATTAGGCAATGCACGGCAAGAAGATGGGGAAAAACTATTCCTGATAATTTGTCAAATTCAGATGGAACGAATATGCATTAAGTGAATTGTTAAGTATAAAACAACAAGTTCTTGGAAAATTAGTTCTTCATAGTCAGATTAAAGACTATAATTACTGACAAATAATTTAGGAGTGAAGGAGAACTCACTGAATAGCACAAGCACTAAGTAGTTGACATGAACACACAAAAGAGAAATAAAATTAGCTACTGTTTGGAATAATCCTTTGACAAGCTGGAGCGCGCGCACATGCGCGTGCACATACACACACACACACACACACACACACACACACATTATGCCAGCTGGACACAAAATGCCAAGATTGGATGTTAGCAGGTGGACTACAGTCCAATTAAAATTACATCTGTCAATTTGCCATAGCAGTGTTGCCACATCCGCTGCTGGCTGCCACTCAGTCAGAGGTAATACACAAACATGTTGGGTCACTTCACAAATGCTGTTAATAGGTACAGCAGAACAATGTTAGAAGTGGCCACCGCAAGGTATTACAGAAATGGTAAACGCTCTGTCAACAGCTGATTTTGAGTGACCAATGACTCAACTGCACCAGACAATGTGTATTGTAGCCCTCAATTTAAATTCATGTCTTAAACTGATGACAACCTCATGACGTGCAACATATCTGAAAAAACAACAATCAACAATGGCAGAACTAAAATCATGCTCACTTTGTTCATGGCATTTAGTGCCAATCTCTACGAGCAAACTCAAGACAGAAAAATTTCATAATATGTTTGTTTGCATAGCTACCTTCCGCAGCAAAATTTCAGTTTTAGCATTAAAAGCAAACTGTAATTTCTTACTGTCATTGGTTGGCTACATATTACCAACAGCAGAGCACTCCTGGCTGACACTTGGTTACAGATTACTGATGACACAAGCAGATTCCAAAAGAGAAAAGAATGATAGGAAGAAATATAAGAGCAAAGAAAAAAAACCAATATGATGATGAAAATTACTTGGCAAAGTATTAGAAACTAAACAAATACATGTAAACCAATTAACTGGATAAAAATGATAATCAAAGTCTTTTGATTAGTCAGAAACACAAATAATTTCACTGCATTTAATGAGATTAGAACCTTCAACATTTTACTTATCAAGTTCACATGCTAATCACTAAGCTATGCCATTAAAATGCTGAAAGTAGGTGAATATATGAATCTGGTGTCCCAGTCACAACAATTAATTGACAGCCTTCAAAAATTTGGCTTTATCATGCAATGTTGTGTGAAGATTACCTAATGTACACCACTCTCTGTGATTATAATGATTGTATACATGACGCTGAATCGAATCTTGTGCAGAAGGATCCAATAGTGTTTGGTTAATGCTGTGACTGAAATGTGTATATTTTGTTAACGTCATTTTATGTGTGTGTGTGTGTGTGTGTGTGTGTGTGTGTGTGTGTGTGTGTGTGTGTGGTGTGGATATCGTGTGTGATGGCATACAAAATAAAAAGGGCCAGACCCAGGATTCAGGATCCAAACACATCAAGAAAGGAAGCTGGAGAAGGCATTGGAAGTGAACCAATTGTTGTGATATATGAAGATGGTATCTGTTCTTTTGGACATGTCGGAAAGAACAGATACCATTGGTGACCATGCAGCTCTCTTAGAATGAAATGATAATTAAATCAAGACCCTAAGCTGTTGATAGGTGTTGATATACATCAATGGGGACAGTTGAAAATGTGTGCCCCGACCGGGACTCGAACCCGGGATCTCCTGCTTACATGGCAGATGCTCTATCCACCTGAGCCACTGAGGGCACAGAGGATAGTGCAACTGCAGGGATTTATCCCTTCAACATTCCCTGTGAGACCCACATTCCCAACTTTACATACACACACTACATTCGTAGTGCCCCTGCCCATTACACTCATTACTCGTGGCAGACAACCTTACTGAGTCCAATAAGGGTTCGGGCAATACGTGTGCATCCGCATGGAAGAAGAAGGTTAACGGCTGGTTGGCCTTAACTATATGAAGATGGTATATGTTCTTTCAGACATGTCTTTCTTGTTTTTGTGTGCCTGTTGATGACTCAAAGTCACTACTCAGTGGGTAGTCTGCTTCACTTCTAAATTATTTATACTCTGCCAGAACTGTCCTTACTACAATTACTACACAATTTTTTTTTAGGTTTTTAATATTTTTTATACAAAATGCACTTTCAGACTGGAGCTTGTCCAGGGAGTCCACAAAGTCATTGCTCTCTGGAATGACTAATATATAAAAAATTAATTGACACCTGACATAAGTAGAAGGGCTCATGCACAGACGATGTTTGAAAGAGGCAATTAAAAGCTAGTCTAGCAATGCTATCAGTAAAAAACAGTGTATTTTGATTTCATTAGTGAATATATAAGACTTACTCCAAAGGCTTGTATGACTATTCAGTTTAACTTTGATCACATATACATGGGCTTTTGAACTTGGAATGTTTCTCACATTTGGGAAAACTCCAATAAATAACTTAAATGATGACAACCAAATTAATAATTCAAATACACAAAAAAAACTTCTTTTAAAAGTAATACCAGCAATTTACTGCTAGACTTCCCTTTACCAAGAATTGATATGTGATATAAATGTGCATCCAAGTACCTAATTTACTTTCCTTTTACATGTAATCTGGAATCAAGTTACAATAACAGGAACTATAGTGTGACACTGAAAGCACCTTCAATAAACAAACACAAAATGCAGAGCTCAATTGCTTGCTTCAGAAGATAATGCTTCTATTTATACACCCATCGAATGTTCCTCTACCTGCAAATAAGTAATTTCCAAACTCTTCCAGAAACTACATTTCTTAAATGATAAATAATTGCAGGGGACAGAACTCAAATTGGTGATCTCCACCATAACCAGTAAGCCCCTATAACCACTACATCATGGTGAATGATGTATAGCACATAGCAATGCTCCTTCTTCTCACAAAGCAGTGACACACTGTTTTGGAATGGACTAAGCTTCATGAATGTGCATCTAACCAGTGACAGTACATCCCCATATTCTAATCATTATTATGAAAAGGATATATTTCTACTCAAAAACTGGTGGAGATGCTGATTTACTGACAGACACAACAAAAATCCTGCTAAATAATTAAGCTTTTCAGCCCAAACATTAGGCACCATACAGTCACATAAACACACCTCACAGTGGTCATGTGTGTGTGAGTTGTGTTTGTGTGAATGCATGTGTATGTGTACAGTCTAACTCAGAAGAGAGCCTTTTGGACAAAAGCTTAATTGTTTAGCAGTCTTTCTGTTGCACCTGTCTGCGACTCAACATCACCATTTTATCTATCCTTTTCATAATATAGTCATTATCCCATCCTGGACATTCCATTGTTTCATATTCTTGTCATCTTTCTTGCTCTTCACTCCAAGAAAATTTTGCATCTGCCTGCAACAGATTTTGAATTGATCATGCACAGTAAATGAATACTTTTATAAACCATCTGCCCAAGGAGTACATTCCAAGGAAGCTTCTGACATCATGAATGTGCTGAGGAACTGGAAAATCTGTTACAGCTGTTACTTTTTCTGGGTCAGGACAGACTATATATATCCATCAACCAGGTACCCCAAGATTTATACTTCTTTGGTGACGAAGAAGCACTTTGTCAGATACAGGCAAAGACCTATGTTGAAGACATATTTCAACCCATTTGTCAAGCACATCCATTTAAAATGCTGAAGTAGATGTCCTTCATGCATTCACAGGTGGCTAGAGTATTGCACAGATCAAACGGCATAACTCTGAACTCATTCAGTCAATCAGTTAGAATGACAGCAGTGTTTTCCCAGTTTGTCTCATCAATCTCAATCTCTCATTACCCAATCTGCATATCTATAGCAAAGAAATATTTTTGCTCCATCAGGCAGTCCACAGTGTCTTCAATGAGTGGCATTGAATGTACATTCTATTTTGTAATTTTATTCAGTTGCTGGTAATTAACACATAAAAGCTGGGTGGCATTTTTCCTCTTTACTACAACAAAAGGGGGATGACCAACAACATTCCAATGGCTGAATTATGTCATTGTGCAGAGACTCCTCCATTTTCTTCTCAGTTATCCACTGCCCGGCTGAAGACACCCTATTTCATGTGATCTCTAACGTTTTCTAGTGTGCTTTTGGGTATTCTGCCACGTTGGTGTTTCCATTTTATGCATATTATCTTGACCACCGACCCAACCAACCTCTTCATATGCTAGGAGTTTTGCTGTTATTTGTACTTGCTGCTTGGACTCCAAGCATTCTGTGAATTATTGTTGATTTCATGCCACTATTTACAGTACAGCTCAGTTCATAATGCCCACTATGTTCTTTGACACACTTTTGTTTCTCAGAGCTCAGACTGACATTCTGTGAAACACAAATTCTCTCAGCATTCTCCAGCTGTGGTGGATGTGATGGCCAGTGAGATTTTAAGAATGCCAGACCCAGACCCCAAGCATTATTTAAATTTAAACCTCCATGCTGCTTATTAGGTTTTCTGACATTCTTATTTCAACAGAATCTTTAATTATGCTGTCCCACAAACTTGGCATTTGCACCACGATACTATATAGTCTCATAGCATTTAATTTCATGATTATATTCACGGCAGTAGTTGGCAACAGATGACTCGTTTGGTTGTTTTAGCTGGGTATGTTGCTGATATTACTTGCATCTCTCCTCAACTGTTCTGTCCCTTGTAAGATATTTCACATAAGCATGGCATGTGATAAACACCTGGATTTCAGAGAACTAGATAATCTTTAACATTACAAAGAATAATTTTTATCTTAGTTGAAGGGAACAAAATACACAGAATGTCATTTTTCCATTGGAGTCTACCAATCTTTGCTTAGCAACACTATTTGTAAGAGTTGTTTTTCTTAGTCTGAAACTATTCGAGCTTTATGGACCAAAGTCTATACCTCCAAATTTCTTTGCGAGAGATGGTGATGACTTGAGGTGCGAAGATAGAGATCAGTGTGCTTAGGTTTGCTGTATGTACTCTGACCCAGGGACTCATCCTTTCCTCTCTTAACTAACACTTCATGAAAAGATAATTGGGCTCTTTTTTCAAGTTCGTTATTAATGATGCATTACAGTGTGAAGAGTACCAGTGTTCCAGGAACTCTTGAAGCTTTTCTACTCTATGTGGCCACCTGACAAATGTGTTGTTCATGAATCCATAGAAACACACTGGTTTCTGTTGGGAATGCAGGAGGACAGCATAGGTTGTCTTCAATCAGAAAGCTTCCCAACAATTACTAACAAAATTATATTTATTAAATATGAAGAATTACTCAACTTAAATGATGCTTCTTCTTGTGAAATGCCCAGCACAAGTAGATGTTTGAAATTATTACAAGTCCTCTAAAATATTAAAGTCTGGTCACTGTGTCTCTGAGTGAAGCCTACGTAGAGTCCAGAGCTGGCACAAGATGTCTTCGGAGCCTAAGTGTCGAGGACAATGGACGAACACTGCAGCTTGTAGACTTGGTGGTAACTGGAGATTGTACACGACTCAGCACACTGAAGAGAGCTCTCTGCCATAGCTCAGTGCTCCAGTATATTTAACAAGGCATCAACCAAATGCTATCCACACATGTGACGTCCATCGGTTGGCAGCTGTGGCCTCTGGTGAACCTCAATGTAGTTCGTACTGCCATCCCACACAGCAGCTGCACTACGAGTCTTTGGTGTGGTACTCTCTGGAGTTCTGTCACCACAGTTTCAACTCAACAGATTCTAATATTTGCTGAAAAGTGGTCCATATGTAGGTTCACAATAATAGGTAATAACTGACTACCTATCACATCCCATTAGTTTCTTCATAACATTTTCTGTCAAACAGGAAATCAGTTCTGTGAAACAATCATCAGACTTTTCTATGGAATCAGAAAATGAAACTATTGTAAAGAGGGAGACTACATTAAAACTGGCCGTAATATACATGTCCTGTAGTGGCAATTGTCTGAGGTTATGTACAAAGTTGGAGGACATGAAACTGTGATGTTCAAACTTCCTCACATGTTTGCTGAGAATGTGTTTAAGATATTTTGCCAGCTAGTATGTAAGTTTGCCAGTATTATTAACTCTAGGTCTTAGAGAAATTCCTTCCTCGAATAACTTAGAATGGACATATAGTCATGGTGCACTGTCGCTCATTTTTTAAGACCCTTAATGTTGTTATTTGGCAAGCCTGACTCATTGAGAAGAGTCCTCATCTTCCTTTCAATTTTTTCGTAGGGTCAACATTTACCTGTGCAAAAGACTGAAAATCTTCTTATTGTAGTCCACATGCGACACCAAAACCCTAACATTTCCCCTAATGGCTGGCAGAACTACATTTTCCTTATCCTCTCATAGATTTCTCAATACTGCTCATTCTCCCTTGGAGATGTGTGTGTGCTCTACAAGTTTCGCTGCAAACCTCTTCTGCTGCTTCCAGTGGGAGAGAAGCAACAACATGCTCCACAGAGGTTAGGTATTCTGCTTTTTAATTCTGCTTGTGACCATGTCATAGTATCAACCCACTCCCAAGAATCTGTAGAAAGTTTTGCTGACGTATACAAATGCAGATGGGAAAGCTCTTTTTGAAGTGGCATTCAGCATTAGTCAAGTGCCACAACTTCTCTCTCGTACTACAGCCAGGCTTGCATGGCACATTAGCCTATTCACTGCTAGCGTATTAATGTGATTTTTGACTTTAGGTACAACTTGTTCATCTTGACACCTTGTTAGGAAGGTCTGTGTACTGGGGAGTTGACCTTTCTTTTGGTGGAACTTATCCAACTTGTGTATGTTGTGAAGAACCTCCTCCACCTACAGTGAAGTGAGGTGATCTCTCAGGCTTTCTCAGTGCAACTGATTAATAGTGTGCTTCTGAGTGTTGTGCCGAGTTGTTATTTCCATTTTACGCACAATATTTTGACAACTGACCCATCTGTCTTCTTCACGTGCTACGAGTTTTATGTGTGTTCATAGTATGGACTCCAACCAGATTGTGATCTACTGTTGGTCTCATGCTGCTGTTTAAACCAAGTTCAATTTCTGATACTAACTATGTTCTTTAATACTATTGCATAAAATGGAAACAACAACTCAGCAGAGAAACTGGATGCACACTATTAACCCTATTTCAACACTGACTAGTGGGTGAATGGTGTCCAGTGTTTAACTGTTCTTTCACATACAGTCATATGATCTGTCTCATTTCTTCCCTAACTTTGAATTCATCTGAAAATTTGTCCCACTTCTTGAGCCTTGCTCCAAGTACTGTCTATGGTGGAAGCTTGCTTTATTGATAACAAATTAATCTTCATCCAATAAAATTGCAAAACAATGACGGCTCTACAGAGTATTGAGTTTTCCAGTGACAGGATTCCATGCAGTATATAACAAGAAATCACAGACTGAATTGGTAAGGTGCTCAGATAGTTGTATTTCCACAGGTTTCTTAATGACTGAGTTCCAAAAGTTCAAAGTGCTGGCCACAATTTTTTCTTCTTTGTAAGTCATTGAACTACCAATAAAAATACAATGCTTAACTATAGCAGATTTTCTGGCTTGGAGGAGGTGATTATGCCACTGGTGCTCCACAATATGATCCTGAATAGTGCATGAGTCACCATATGTAACATTCACAACACTTGCACAGAATCCTATAACACACTGCCTTCCACAGCTCTATATCGTCTTTGACTGAAACCAGAAATGCAAATGCTGGAGGACAAAACATCTCTTAAACATTAAGTTTTCTTAGTATTCTGCCTATTTTCGTAGAAGCATTCCCAGTACATGGCAGGTAAGCTGGTATCCTAAATTCTCAATCTTGTTTTTGGTCTGCCGTTTCTATGTATCAAGTGCTCTCTGTATCTGGAATGAATATCTATTTTTTAGGAACACATTTTTAAGATGTTCAAATTCTGCCTACAGGTTATCACCACTTGTGATTCTTATGCGACCAATAGTGAGAACACGGGCTCTCCAAATTACAATAGCACCAAACACTTGGCCTTGCTATTTAGACCCCATATGAGAAGATGTGCTCATAAAATATGCAACTCACAGACTTTATTTGCTAACTTAAATCACTCAAAATGAATAGTTCTGTTTTTATTAGTCAGCTTTGAGATGGTTTACTTATTCAATAAGGTTCCCCTTTAGAATTCTTCTTCTTCTTCTTCTTCAGTAGCTCTACAGCCCTTGGTGAGCCTTGGCTTCTTCAACAATCTTCCTCCACAATTCTCGGTTATTTGCTGCTCTTTTCCAACCCCGGACTCCCATACTGCTGATTTCCATTATTACCTCATCGATCCATCTTCTTCTAGGTCTCCTTTTTCGCCTAACTGAATGGATCATACCTTTCATCATTTTCTTTAAAATTCTATCCTCTGCCATTCTCTCCAAGTGTCCTAGCCATCGTATTCGCTGTGATTTCACAAATTTTACTATGTCCCTGCCTTGTATTAACTCTTGTAATTCGGCATTGTAGCGTATTCTCCAGCCTTCTTCCTCCCTTATTGGCCCATAGATTTTGCGTAGTATTTTCCGCTCAAAGCTTCTTAGAGCATTTTTATCGTGTTCTGTCAACGTCCATACCTCTGAGCCGTATGTGATAACTGGGCGGACTAGGGAATTATATATTAGCAGTTTAGTTTTTCTTGTAACAAGGCTATTTTTGAAGAGCTGCATATTTGCAAAGTAAGCTCTGTTTCCTGCTTGTATTCTTTCCCTTATAGCCTTTCCAATACTGTTATCATTTGTTATTAGGGCTCCCAAGTAGTTAAAAGAGGACACTCCATTGAAGCATTTCCCATTGATGTTTAGGTTTTTAGGGGTTCTTCTGGCCTCAGATTGTGACATTACCATATATTTTGTTTTGTTTTCATTTACTATGAGGCTAATTTTTAAGGCTTCTGTTTCCATTGCCTGGTATGTTTCTAAGAGTGTATTGGTATTTCTTCCTACTATAGCAATGTCATCAGCGTATGCACATATCTGGCTAGATTTCATAAATATGGTGCCTCTTTTGTTGATTTTATTTACTGCACTATGCAGGGCTATGTTGAATAGGACAGTGGAGAGACTATCCCCTTGCTTCACACCTTTATTAAAGTCAAAGCTATCACTTGTTCTGCTAAGGACCTTTACTTCTGCTCTTGTCTCTGTCATTGTCATTCTGATTAGTCTTATTAATTTAGCACATATACCAACTTCTTTCAGTACTCTATATAGTTCTTGCCGATTTATGCTGTCAAAGGCTTGTTTGAAATCGATGAATAAGAAATGCAGATCTATATCATATTCATAGAACTTTTCCATCATTTGCCTTATCACAAATATTTGATCAGTTGTTCCTCTGCCTGGTCGAAAGCCACACTGATATTCCCCTAGTATGCCTTCTGCACACTTCTGTATCCTTTCGTTTAATATACTTGTGAAGATCTTATAAGCTGTACTTAGGAGTGTTACACCTCTATAGTTTTCACATGCTGTTCTGTCCCCTTTCTTATAAATGGGGACTATTATTCCAATTTTCCAATTATCTGGCATAGTTTCTGTTTCCCATATATCTGATATTAATGTGTGCAGTTCCTTTATTACAGCCTCACCACCAGTTTTTATTAATTCAGCAATTATGCTGTCTTCCCCAGGGGCTCGATTGTTTTTTGACTTGTGCACAGCCTGGGAGACCTCTTGTAGTGTTGGCTTTCTTGCCTCATTGGTTTCATTGTCTACTTCCAGCTCCACTCTTCCCTCCTGTGCAGCTGTCTCTTCATCTTCTAGGCTGGTGCTTAGTGTATCTTTGAAATACTCTGCCCATCTTCCCACTATCTGTTCTTCCTCCCTTATCATTTTCCCATCTTTACTGGAACAGGCCGTTATTTTTGGTTGGAATCTATTCTTCATTTTGCCTATGGCATGATAGAACTTTCTTATTTCACTCTGTTCCTTTAGTTCTTCTAGTTCTTGAAATTTCTTCTTATTCCACTCTCTTTTCTTTCTCTTGCACAGTCTGTTAGCTCTTCTCCTTAATTCTCTATATTGTTCCACATGATTTCTGGTGTCTCTCTGTAGCACTTTTGTTCTTGCCCTGTTCTTTTCCTCTATTGCTGACCTGCAATCTTCATCAAACCACTCCTGGGTTCTTCTGTTCCTTCTTATGCCTATTATTTCCTCTGCAGCATCCTTAATGGCTTTTTCAAACCTGTTCCATCTTTCATCTACTCCTACTGTGGTCTCTTCATTGCTCAACTTTCTGCTTAGTGTTACTTGGTATTTTCTTACTTCATCAGGGATGTTCAGTTTGTCTGTATTCCATTTCATCATCTTTCCCATTCTGTTGCCCTTTGTTAGTGACAGTTTCTCTCTCAAGACTGATTTTATCAAAAAGTGGTCTGAATCACAGTTTGGTCCTCTGCAGCTCCGTACATCCATAACTGACGTGGAGTGGCGTGCAATCACTAAAATATGGTCAATCTGATTGACTACTCCACTGGCTGCAGACTTCCAAGTACCCAGATGGATCCTTTTATGTGGAAAGCAGGTACTTTTAATAATCATATTATTCCTTGCTGCGAATTGGCATAGTAAGTCTCCATTCTCATTGTTTTCTTCATGTAGTGAATATTTTCCAGAAACTCCATACGGATGTTCATTCCTCCCAATTTTTGCATTAAAATCTCCTATTACTAGCATCAGGTCATATTTAGGTACTGCACAGCATACTTTTTCCAAGTCTTCATAGAACTGTTCTTTAATTATATCGTCTTTTTCCTCTGTTGGTGCATGTGCATTAACTATTGATATATTCCTAAATTTATCTTTTAGTCTGAGTCTGCACATCCTTTCATTTATAGGTTCAAATTCTAGAAGGCTTTTCCTAACTTCCCTAGTTATTATAAACCCTGTTCCAAGTTGGCCTGTTCTTTCTTCTGGTCCACTATATACCAATGAGTACTCAGGTTTATCTATCTGCCCATTCCCCTGCCATCTTATTTCCTGTAGCCCTACAATATCATATTTGAATTTTAAAATTTCATTGGCTATTTCTTTCATTTTTCCAGGCTGAAGCATTGTCCTCACATTCCACGATGCTACTGTTAGATCCTTTATCTGTTTCCTTTGCCGGGGTCGTGATACATGCTTTCCATCCAGTTTCCGAGGCTTCTGTTGAATTTCCGTAATAATCCCCTTTAGAATTATAGATCTATTATTGGCAAAATTGTTGATGACAAGATTAAGCTTTGATTACATATGTTGTAACATCAACATATTTTTAGTTGATAATGAATTTTTTGAACAGACTATGTGGCTATGGGTAGTCCCTGTCAGCCTTTGTAGCCGATGGAGGTCTTTTGAGAAAAAGATGCAGTAGTCAACTAGTTTAATGAAATTTGTCATTAAAAATATATCTTTTTTTACAAACCAACAACTCAGTTCTTGGAATCAATAACTTTCACAAACATTTTAAAGTCACTTATTTTGGTTCAGAAAGGTGTCCACTATTATTATACATTTTCAATAACATGCCAGCAGGCATAAAAATATTGTTCAGTTTGTGAACAGTCTAAAGGATTTATTGGTAGCCAACTCCTTCGAATCCGCTGATGAATTTCTTAGCGGAACTGAATGATGCATGTATGTTATTAATAATATCACATAATGTGAACATTGCATACGATTCCAAATCCACTAGAGCAATTTCATTTGGGACTGTGGAAATACATTAGAATATCTATTCTTATTTTATAAAGATTTATAATGTATTCTATTTATAATGTATGACATGTTCCACATCCCAGAGTATCTCATCACTATAGATCAATTGGAATGAAAAGTACATCTAATCTAATCTAATCCAATCTTTAAAACCCACAGTATTTACAGGGTAGGTTGATGAAGCTTTGTAGTGTGGCCCCATGGTAGAGAAGAATTATATGAATTTTTACACCATCTAAATTACATCCATGCAAATATTCATTTTACAGCAGAAATCAAAAATGAGGGATGCTTCACATTCTTGGATGTTTTGGTTCGCCACTAAGATGATGGCACCTGGAGGTACAAAGTTTATAGGAACCTGCATCACACGGGCTTGTATTTATGTGCAAACAATTGTTGCCACCCTTCTCAGAACTATGGTGGATAGGGAACACGGCAATGCTGGGAACAGCAGTTGGCACGGTGAGGTTTTTTTTCTTAAAAAGAGTTTTTGAAACAAATACGTACTCTTCCCAACTGATACACAAGGTCCTACGAATAAAATTTAAAACGGACATACAGAATTACAAAAAAGAAGTAGAGGATTTTCAGTTCATGAATGTCCTACTATATGTGAAAAATCTGTCATGAAAAATAGGTTGCATCTCACCAAGCACAATGTTAAACTATCTTTCGGCCCCCGCTGATGACACTAGCAGTTTCGGATTTCATCAAAAATGACTTGATGCTCTCAAGAGTTGGTTTACAAGATTCCTCGCGAGTGTGGATTTTAATACATAGGGCAGTCAGTCTGTTGTTGTTGTTGTGGTCTTCAGTCCTGAGACTGGTTTGATGCAGCTCTCCATGCTACTCTATACTGTGCAAGCTTCTTCATCTCCCAGTACCTACTACAACCTACATCCTTCTGAATCTGCTTAGTGTATTCATCTCTTGGTCTCCCTCTACGATTTTTACCCTCCACGCTGCCCTCCAATACTAAATTGGTGATCCCTTGATGCCTCAGAACACCTACCAACCGATCCCTTCTTCTGGTCAAGTTGTGTCACAAACTTCTCTTCTCCCCAATCCTATTCAATACTTCCTCATTAGTTATGTGATCTACCCATCTAATCTTCAGCATTCTTCTGTAGCACCACATTTCAAAAGCTTCTATTCTCTTCTTGTCCAAACTATTTATTGTCCATGTTTCACTTCAATACACGGCTACACTCCATACAAATACTTTCAGAAATGACTTCCTGAAACTTAAATCTATACTCGATGTTAACAAATTTCTCTTCTTCAGAAATGCTTTCCTTGCCATTCCAAGTCTACATTTTATATCCTCTCTACTTCGACCATCATCAGTTATTTTGCTCCCCAAATAGCAAAACTCCTTTACTACTTTAAGTGTCTCATTTCCTAATCTAATTCCCTCAGCATCACCCGACTTAATTAGACTACATTCCATTATCCTCGTTTTGCTTTTGTTGATGTTCATCTTATATCCTCCTTTCAAGACGCTATCCATTCCGTTCAACTGCTCTTCCAAGTCCTTTGCTGTCTCTGACAGAATTACAATGTCATCGGCGAACCTCAAAGTTTTTATTTCTTCTCCATGGATTTTAATACCTACTCCAAATTTTTCTTTTGTTTCCTTTACTGCTTGCTCAATATACAGATTGAATAACATCGGGGAGAGGCTACAACCCTGTCTTACTCCCTTCCCAACAATTGCTTCCCTTTCATGTCCCTCGACTCTTATAACTACCATCTGGTTTCTGTACAAATTGTAAATAGCCTTTCGCTCCCTGTATTTTACCCCTGCCACATTCAGAATTTGAAAGAGAGTATTCCAGTCAACATTGTCAAAAGCTTTCTCTAAGTCTACAAATGCTAGAAATGTAGGTTTGCCTTTCCTTAATCTTTCTTCTAAGATAAGTCGTAAGGTCAGTATTGCCTCACGTGTTCCAATATTTCTACGGAATCCAAACTGATCTTCCCCGAGGTCGACTTCTACTAGTTTTTCCATTCGTCTGTAAAGAATTCGTGTTAGTATTTTGCAGCTGTGGCTTATTAAACTGACTGTTCAGTAATTTTCACATCTGTCAACACCTGCTTTCTTTGGGATTGGAATTATTATATTCTTCTTGAAGTCTGAGGGTATTTCACCTGTCTCATACATCTTGCTCACCAGATGGTAGAGTTTTGTCAGGACAGGCTCTCCCAAGGCCGTCAGTAGTTCCAATGGAATGTTGTCTACTCCGGGGGCCTTGTTTCGACTCAGGTCTTTCTGTGCTCTGTCAAACTCTTCACGCAATATCGTATCTCCCATTTAATCTTCATCTACATCCTCTTCCATTTCCATAATATTGTCCTCAAGTACATCGCCCTTGTATAGACCCTCTATATACACCTTCCACCTTTCTGCTTTCCCTTCTTTGCTTAGAACTGGGTTTCCATCTGAGCTCTTAATGTTCATACATGTGGTTCTCTTATCTCCAAAGGTCTCTTTAATTTTCCTGTAGGCAGTATCTATCTTACCCCTAGTGAGATAAGCCTCTACATCCTTACATTTGTCCTCTAGCCATCCCTGCTTAGCCATTTTGCACTTCCTGTCGATCTCATTTTTGAGACGTTTGTATTCCTTTTTGCCTGCTTCATTTACTGCATTTTTATATTTTCTCCTTTCATCAATTAAATTCAATATTTCTTCTGTTACCCAAGGATTTCTACTAGCCCTCGTCTTTTTACCTACTTGATCCTCTGCTGCCTTTACTACTTCATCCCTCAAAGCTGCCCATTCTTCTTCTACTGTATTTCTTTCCCCCATTCCTGTCAATTGTTCCCTTATGCTCTCCCTGAAACTCTGTACAACCTCTGGTTCTTTCAGTTTATCCAGGTCCCATCTCCTTAAGTTCCCACCTTTTTGCAGTTTCTTCAGTTTTAATCTACAGGTCATAACCAATAGATTGTGGTCAGAGTCCACATCTGCTCCTGGAAATGTCTTACAATTTAAAACCTGGTTCCTAAATCTTTGTCTTACCATTATATAATCTATCTGATACCTTTTAGTATCTCCAGGGTTCTTCCATGTATAGAACCTTCTTTCATGATTCTTAAACCAAGTGTTAGCTATGATTAAGTTATGCTCTGTGCAAAATTCTACCAGACGGCTTCCTCTTTCATTTCTCTCCCCCAATCCATATTCACCCACTATGTTTCCTTCTCTCCCTTTTCCTACTCTCGAATTCCAGTCACCCATGACTATTAAATTTTCGTCACCCTTCACTATCTGAATAATTTCTTTTATCTCATCATACATTTCTTCAATTTCTTTGTCATCTGCAGAGCTAGTTGGCATATAAACTTGTATTACTGTAGTAGGTGTGGGCTTCGTATCTATCCTGGCCACAATAATGCGTTCACTATGCTGTTTGTAGTAGCTTACCCGCATTCCTATTTTCCTATTTATTATTAAACCTACTCCTGCATTACCCCTATTTGATTTTGTGTTTATAACCCTGTAGTCACCTGACCAGAAGTCTTGTTCCTCCTGCCACCGAACTTCAGTAATTCCCACTATATCTAACATTAACCTATCCATATCCCTTTTTAAATTTTCTAACCTACCTGCCTGATTAAGTGATCTGACATTCCATGCTCCGATCCATAGAACGCCAGTTTTCTTTCTCCTGATAACGACACCCTCTTGAGTAGTCCCCGCCCGGAAATCCGAATGGGGGACTATTTTACCTCCGGAATATTTTACCCAAGAGGACGCCATCATCATTTAATATTGTCCTCAAGTCTGTACACTGCCTGAAAGGTGTACGGAACACCGAAGGTAAATGGCTGTAGCAGACTACTGCATTAACATAGGTCACTCTTTGCTGTTATGACAATGTTGAACTTCTAGCAAAGCCTTCATCAAAATGGCTCTAAGCACTATGGGACTTAACATCTGACTTCATCAGTCCCCTAGACTTAGAACTACTTAAAACTAACTAATCTAAGGGCATCACACACATCCATGCCCGAGGCAGGATTGCAACCTGCGACCATAGCAGCTGTGCGGTTCCGGACTGAAGTGCCTAGAACCGCTCGGCCATAGTGGCCAGTCAATGCCTTCATCATCCTGGGATTCAATTATGAAGAAAGCAGTAGAAATTCATATGAAGGAGGATTAATAAAAATGGTGGGTTCAATCTGAACAAAGCACAGAACCTGCAGCTTTCTTTGATCGACTCACTACTGTCCAGCACCTATTGATGTAGTGTTATCCAAGCATGCATCAGGCATCCAACCACAGATTCAATTTATGCATAGTTCTTAGACAGACAACAACATTGGTGCCATGTGTAACTGTGGCTACAGGCATTGTGGAATACAGCTGAAATATCAAGTGAAGAAACTAAGTTTCTACAGTTGCAACCCAAAATCTAATGGATCAGTACCTTTATTTTGCTGATAAGATAGTACTGTTTACCCCTGGATGGAATAATGTAACACAGAAAGTTTGTATGCTGACCTGAAAATCAATTATGAAAAGATTAAAGTAATGTATAACCAGCCCCACTGGCAGAAAAACTGTTCAAATTAACTAGCTGATGAGTTCTTGTTAGTATTTAGAGCATATGAAGATGAATGAATGGACATCAACAGAAAGCTGACGAGTTCTTGTTGGTATTTAGAGTATATTAAGATGACTGAAAGGACATCAACAGAAATAAACAGAATAGTATAAATGACATGAAGCTTTTTTGGTTAACTAAATTACGTTTCTAAAACCAAAAATATAAAATAAGGAAAAGGCAACCACTCAATTATAGTGAAGTGATGTGTGGAGCATAGACTCATGTAACAGGAAACAGTGTTCCCACTAGCTTTCAAGCTCTTGCTCCTTTTCTAGTAAAAGTACACACATTCACACAGACACACAACCACACAGACACCCAAACGCACAGTCCTGTGGGCATAATGAGACTGATTATTGATTATCAATTACTGAAAGCAGTTGCCTGAGCTGATAGTAATGGGGAGAGGGTAGGAAAGGATACAAGGAGGGTGCAGTGGGAAAGAGGCAGCTGTTATGACAGATAGTCCATGGTTGCACACAATGAAAGGAGTACTATGGGTAGAACAAAGAGAGGTACAGAAACAGGGAAAGAGAGAGAAGAGAGAGGGGGGAAAGGAGAGGAAAATTGGAATGAAGATAGGTAGAAATGGCCAGGGGGGAGGGGGTATTGAGAGAGGGAGGGAGGGGGGAGGGATGGAGGGAGGGCAGTAGGGAGGGAGAGAGAGAGAGAGAGAGAGAGAGAGAGAGAGAGAGAGAGAGAATGCATGTGTGGGGAGGAGGCCAGGAGGAAGAGTGGTTGGAGGAGGCAGTACACAATATGGACAGACGAGGTGTGGTGTAGACAGAAGAGAGAACGGAAAAGGTAAGGTGAAGCATTGGAAATCAGGTTAACAGAGGTTCAGGCCAGGGTGATTGCAAGACCACATAATATGCTGGAGAGACAATTCCCACCTGTGTAGTTCAGAGAAACTTGTGCTGGAAAGGAATATTTAACTGGCCTACTTCGTAAAGTAGCTGTTGACATCATTTGTGTTATGGTGTGCAGCATGTTTGGCAACTGGATGGTCAGGTTTGCGGTTCGCTACAATCTGGCAGTGGCCATTCACATGAGTACTGCCATTCACATGAGTAGACAGGTGGTCACTTGGCAATAACTTCAGCATAGCTGTTGAGTAATTGCAGCATAGCTGATACATAACGTGGCTGTTTTCACACATGACCCTGCCTTTTATTGGGTGGAAAATGCCTGTGGCTGGACTGTAGTATGAGCTGGTCAGTGGGTATATGAGATAGCACATGGGGATTGCCCATGGGGTGCACAATTGGGAGCAGAATTGGACTATGGATGGACAACACTATTCTTTAGGTGGGTGAGCTGTGAAACACTGCTTTGGCTAATGTGGGTACAATAGCCTCCATCTCAGGGCACAAGAGGTAGTTAAAACCCTGGTGGAGGATGTGGTTGACCTTTTAAGGCCATGGTGGTACTGAGAGATCAGAGGGGTGCTGGTCAGTGGTTGGTTAACAGGTTAACTGGTATCAGAGAAGCAGATGACTCAGTACACTTGTTTATGGATGAGGCTGATAGGATACCATCTCACATTAAAGGCTCTAATAAGGTTATCGGTGTATTTTGACAACTATTTCTTACTGCAGATGCAGTGTCCATGGGTGGCATGACTCGACACCTATGAAGGTGGGCTGTTCAATCAAGAAGGGCCAAGTGGAGTGCATATGGGAGTAGGTGTTGAGTTTATGGAGGGAAGAGAAAAGGTTGTCATTGCTATGAGTCCAGATCATGAAAAAGCTGTCAATGAATCTGAATCAAACGAGGGGTTTTAAGTGTGGACTGTACAGGAAGGATTCTTCTAAACAGCCCACAAATAAGTTGGCATAGGATGGTGCCACATGAATGTTCATGGCAATACCACAGATTTGTTTGTACATTTGCCCTTCTCAGGTAAAGTAATCGTGGGTCAGGAAGTGGTTGGTTAGCAGAATTAGGAAAGAGCTGGAGGGTTTTGGTATCAGGAGGACATTGGGAAAAGTTGCGGTCATGGGGAAAGTTGGTGTACAAGGACATTGCTTACAAAATGATCAACAAGGAGTCTGCTGGTAATGGGACAGGAACTGTGAAGAGATGGTGTGAAGGAAGGTAACAGTGTCTTGAATGTAGGATGGGAGGTTCAGCAGGATGTCAGAAAAGTCTATGGTCTTGGGGAAAGTTGGTGTACAAGTACACTGCATCCACAATAATCAACAATGAGTTGGGTGGTAAAGGGAAAGGAACTGTAGAGAGGTGGTGAAGGAAGGAAACAGTGTCTCGAATGTAGGATTGGAGGTAACAGACAATAGTTTGGAGATGTTGGTCAACAGGGCAGAGAGGTTCATCCTGCAGAAGCATTGTACCCACGCGCAATGGGACAATCAGTAGGTAGACCTAAGAGTGAGTTTGGGGACTAGCTTCGGTAGGAGTAGTGGTGTGTGGAGGGGGATGGACTCAGGGGTAAGATTTTTGGGATGGACCCAACACCTTGAGGGGCTGCTGGAGGTCATGTTGGACTTTTGGAATAGGATCATGGGTTGTATGCAGAGGTGTAAAAAAGTTGGTGGAGACACTCGGCCACATAATCACAATGATTCAAGGCTACTGTGGTAGAGCCTTTGTCTGCAAGAAGTCTGAATTGTTTTGCAGGTTATGAATAGCAATGTGTTCCACAGGGAAGGATTTAGGAAAGGAAAGAGAGGCAATGCTAGAAGTGACAAATCCCTGAAAGATTACCAGGGGATGAATGAGTGGAAGGGGAGGTGGATCATAGTTAGAGGGAGGTTGTAACTGTTGTAAACAATGTTCTATACAGGGTTTCGGTTGGCTGTTGTCAGGTGGAGTGTGTAGTGCAGAAATGCTTCCACTGCATGGAACAAGTAAAGGAGATAAAGTCCTTTACAAGTCCAGCATGGTTGAAACTGAGGGCTTTAGAAAATACTGAAGCTTCTGCAGGGATCAGGGTTTTGGCAGAAAGGTTGGTAAAAATGTTATGGGCTAGGTGTTCACAAACAGCTTGTTTCACGTAGAGTGGAGGAAGTTTTGGGGGATGTGGAAGGCAGAGTAAATCAGTAAAATATGGTCAGCAGCTATGAGAGGTTGACTGGGGGGGGGGGGGGGGGGGGCTTAGACCAGAGTAGCTTTTTCTTGGCCATGCAGGCATATGAGAGGAGTGGCTGGAACACTTTCCTCAGATGGTGCTGGGAATGCTGTCCCCACTGTTGAAGGGCATGAGTTTCTATTCTAGTGATGGCATTCAGGGGATTATAACCACTGAGTAAAAGGGTTTTGTGAAAGGAGTACAGGCTGTCGAGTATGGTCTGAGCTTAAATTGTATGATCATGAAGGATCTGATTGGTGAGGGCGAAGGGCTGATGGTATTGTAAAAGATCAAGGTTATTGCAGAAGGACAGAAGAGGCCAGTTTTAATGGTAAGCCCATAAAGTGGGACTCTAAGTGCCACACACGATTTCAGAAATTCATAAATGGAATGGCACTCAGTGAGCAATAGAGAGAGTCATGTTGAGAATTACTATACGAAATGGGGAAACAAACAAATAGATCAGGGGACAGACTGGAGTGGAAGAAGTAATTATGGCTTTAATGAAAGTGAAATGAAGGGGTGGGTAGTACACACATGCAGACAAATGGATGGCACATGGACCAAGGAAGTACTTTGCTGAAAATCCAAGAGATAAGAAAACAGAGACACACGGACCTGTAGAAAGTACATGTAGATGACGTTAGAAAAAGTGCATGCATAAAACTCCAAAAAGTCTAAAGGCAACCTTTATCCAGAAGTGAATAGGTGGCCTATATTCAGAAGTGAATCTCTAATGGCTTACGACAGTAACCAGTGACACTGATGATGAAGATGATCACAATGACCTGAGCTGAGGTCAATGGGTCAGTGTGGCAGGATATTGGGTACAGATAGCCCTACCAGCACTTCAGCTAGTTGCCTGATGGCCCCAGCATACAGTGAACTCACTAGCTGAAATACTGACAGCTTACCTGCAGTCATTACCAACTGATTTTCCTGAAGTAGCATTTCCTCTACAGCTACAGTCAGAAAGACCATGACTACTTTTTTACTTATTCCTCTTTCTTTTTGCACTTGCCTCAGCACTCAGGTATGAAGTTAATGTATCATAGTAATAATAAGTCTGCCTAAAAACCTACAGAATGGTGTCTGTGACAGTAACTTTCCAAATCAGCTCAAGAATTTAAAAAAAAGGAGGAATATTGCATAATTTGTGAGCCTTATTGCAACTGTTGCTCACTATAAGTTTCATGATATTAAATGTTTTCTATTGCTGACATTAGCTATATTACATGTACACATGTACACGTATCTCTACAATAATAATAAAAATGAAATTCACTTTTTTTTCAGGTACATGTTGAATTGCTTACAAACAACACTAAAAATTCAAACAATGATTACACAGTAGTATTTTGGTGGTTCCCCTGAACTGTATTTCACAACAAGAGGTTGTTGCTGTAACAGCATGGGCAGTGGAATCAGTGGCAAAGTGAACTATTCTCATGAAGTTGAAAGCTGAAATATAGTTGCTAGCCTCATCAAATCGCAAACATAATTCCTTTGAACAACATAAATGTACTTTTGTCTAATTAATAGAGATCCTTAAAAAATAAAAATAAAATAGAAAAATTTGACTTAATACACTTACATCTCCAAATGCTTCTGTGCCTCCCAAAATGCCACCAGAGGCGCGTGCTATCTCCCCACAAAATATAAGCCTATTATCTAGAGTAATTTCTACATCTCGGGCACCTCGGAAGGAATGGATTCTTGATTTGTTATAATTCTGAAATGATAAAATATGCACAACACTTGCTTAAAAAGTCAGCAAAAAGGCAGTAACTGAATCAGACAACTAATATAAAATCAGGTAAAAAGTTTCAGCAGGTGAACTGTGAATATTATAATAGCAATGGTTACAATGCAAGTGATGAAGGGGCTGCCAACTCATAAAACATATTAAATAAGCAAAGAGATTGGAGCAGCAAATAACACATCAAAAAAGTTTTGCATCACCCCAGCTCCCAGAACTCCTGACGATAGTCGTTGACTGTGGATATTGTATAATAGACACAGTCTCTTTGACTGTTCAGAGATGTCACTAAACCCACCCAAAAATGTAAACAACCATGAATGAGCGGAGCCATTAGATGGAGGGGGGTCCGAGAGCCGATCAGTTCCAGTCGTTCCACCAGGGAGGAGGTACATGGCTCATGTTGTCTGTAGTTAAACATGCCTAGATGGTCAATACCACAGTTTGATTGTGTCTGCATTGTTACTTTGTGCCAAGAAGGGCTCTCAACAAGGGAAGTGTCCAAGTGTCTTGCAGTGAACCAAAACAATGTTGCTCGAGTATGGAGGAGATACAGAGAGACAGGAACTGTTGATGACATGTCTTGCTCAGGCCACCCAAGGGCTACTACTGCAGTGGATGACTGCTGCCTACGGATTATGGCTCGGAGGAACCCTGACAGCAATGTCACCATGTTGAATAATGCTTTTCGTGCAGCCACACGACGTCGTGTTACAACTCAAACTGTATGCAATAGGCTGCATGGTGTGCAATTTCACTCCCAACACCCATGGGGAGGTCCAACTTTGCACCCACAACACCATGCAGTGTGGTACAAATGTGCCCAACAACATGCTGAATGGACCGCTCAGTATTGGCATCATGTTCTCTTCACCAATGAGTGTCACCTATGCCTTCAACCAGATAATCATCAGAGCCGTGTTTGGAGGCAACCCGGTCAGGCTGAACGCCTTGGACACACTGTCCAGCAAGTGCAGCAAGGTGGAAGTTCCCTGCTGTTTTGGGGTGGCATTATGTGGGGTCAACGTACATCCTTGGTGGTCACGGAAGGCGCTGTAACGGCTGTACGATACGTGAATGCCATCCTCCGACTGATAGTGCTACCATATCAGCAGCATATTGGTGAAGCATTCATCTTCATGGACGACAATTTGTGACCCCATCGTGCACACCTTATGAATGACTTCCTTGAGGATAATGACATTACTTGACTAGAGTGGCCAGCATGTTCTCCAGACATGAACCCTATCGAACATGCCTGGGATAGATTGAAAAGGGCTGTTTATGGATAGCGTGACCCACTAACCGCTCTGAGGGATCTACACCGAATCACCGTTGAGGAGTGGGACAATCTGGGCCAACAAAGTCCTGATGAACTTGTGGATAGTATGCCACAACGAATACAGGTGGTGGTGGTGGTGGTTAGTGTTTAACGTCCCGTCGACGACGAGGTCATTAGAGACGGAGCGCAAGCTCGGGTTAGGGAATGATTGGGAAGGAAATCGGCCGTGCTCTTTCAAAGGAACCATCCCGGCATTTGCCTGAAACGATTTAGGGAAATCACGGAAAACCTAAATCAGGATGGCCGGAGACGGGATTGAACCGTCGTCCTCCCGAATGCGAGTCCAGTGTGCTAACCACTGCGCCACCTCGCTCGGTACAACGAATACAGGCATGCATCAATGCAAGAGGACGTGCTACTGGGTATTAGAGGTACCGGTGTGTACAGCAATCTGGACCACCACCTCTGAAGGTCTCGCTGTATGGTGGTACGATATGCAGTGTGTGGTTTTTGTGAGCAATAAAAAGGGTGGAAATGTTGTTTATGTTGATCTCTATTCCAATTTTCTGTACAGGTTCTGGAACTCTCAGAACCGAGGTGACGCATAACTTTTTATGATACTCATGCAAATTATGACAAAGTTATTAATAAAAATGAATTAAACAATTTACGAAGCAGAGTACAAATCAATTAAATAGCTGCATCTTCAGCAGAGCTCATAGAAACAACATTAAAACCAGAGTGAATTTTTCTGGGTTTAAATCTCTACTGCGTACTGACTGTCTTAAACAACTATAGACTATGAACTCTATAGACCATAAAGATCACCTTTCATCAAGTAAATATTTCCTTAACTATATGAAATCAGTATCTACAGTAAACCCTTCAGGTTATTATGGACACATCGGTTTTATACTCCAGAATCTAATGTAAACATTGTCTATCTGCTGCTATACACATTCTCTATAAGTTCCCCCTCTGCTTTCAAGACAGTGAAACCATTTCTTATCAATCTGATCTACTAATTGTTATTAACATTTAAAAGGCTTAACTCACAACCACTATATAAATACAAACTCTTGTATCTTGTTGTAAAATAAGGTTTGTCTATTTTTATGTATCAGCAAGATGGCTGCGAGTGTAGAAGTGTGTGAATCTAACTTGAGAAATAGTTATAGTTATGCTGTTAAAAAGGGAGTTTGTAAGAATTGTAACACTGAAATAACAACGCTAAAAGAATGAATTGCTAGCTTACAATTCATAGTCAGTTCCTTCAGAAGCGATATTGACTCACTCAAGAAAGAAAATCGGGATCTGCAATCGAAGCCAACACTAAGTGAAGTGATACAAGACAAAAGTAATATATCGTCCAAGTGGGTAAAAGTGCCGTACAAAAATAGTGTTCCAAATACAAAAAGAACAACAAAGTTTGCTAAAACTGTCACATTTTCGGCAAAAAATAAATATCATGTTTTGCAAACAAGTGACTGTGATAACGACTCTCCAAATGGTCGTGAACTTGAAAAAGTCAGTGAACTGAAAATGAATAGTGTTTTTTCAAATAATGTCAACAACAAACACAGATCATCAGGGAAAAAGAGTAATGTACTATTACTAACAGACAGTCATGGCAGGAATCTATCCAGCACGCTCTGTGAGAAAAATCGCGACATAGCAGTGACTAGTGTAGTGAAAACAGGAGCGGGATGTAAAAATGTTGTAGACATCAACTCTCAGACGAAATTAATGCAAGAAAATGACTTTATCGTCTGTATAATTGGTTCAAACGATGTGGCAAAAAATGAAGCAGAGGTTTGCGAGAAAACGCTTCAGAATTTTTTACAAGCTAATAAATGCAGAAACACAGTAGTTGCCACACTTCCTCATAGGCATGATCTGATTTATAGTTCGTGTGTAAACAAAGAAATTCGGAAAACAAACATTAAAATAAGGAAACTGTGTTCTCAATACACTAAGTGCGATGTACTGGATATAAGCAAGCTGCATCGAAATCTGCACACGAAGCATGGAATGCATTTGAACTATGAAGGGAAAAGATTTGTTTGTGATCGTGTTAGTGAAATAATTAAAGAAAGACTTGTAAGGGATAGAACAATTTATCAGCTTCCTGAACATCCTTCCAATAGCGAGGAAAACAAAATAAACAAGAAAGAAGAACGAAAATACAACACTGCTGACGTTACTAATTTAAACTAGAGGTATGTGATGCTGTAAATATGATTCCCAATTACTAAATCGTGAATACGCCCGAACTAAAAATTTATCACCATAATGTGCAATCCCTGCGTAATAAGATCGATGAAATTAATGTTCTATTAACACATGAACTTAATGATATCTCGGTGTTATGCATTTCTGAGCACTGGCTTAACCCAGAATTAATCCAGAATATGAAAATAAACAAATTTGTCTTGGCTGCTTACTACTGCAGGAAAAACTGCAAGCAGGGTGGGGTAGCAATTTACACAAAGGATAATATAGATTTTATTACACTACCTGACTTAACTAGGGCAAATGTCGAAAAGGATTATGAAATTGCAGCTATAAAAATTACTCAGTTCAACCTGGTTATTGCTACAGTTTACCGATCACCATCCGGGAATTTTGAACTTTTCTTAAACAAAATGGAGTCATTGCTAAATAAAGTAAATAAAATGGATTGTGAATTGATAATCTATGGTGACTTCAATATTGACTTCCTCACGAATAGTGGAAATAGGGAGACCATTTTGAACCTCGCAACGTCCTACAATTTAAAGGCTGAAGTAAAAGCAGCTACCCGAGTATCAGAAACTTGCCAAACAGCTCTTGATCAGTTTCTAGTCAAGAAGAGTTTACACAACACCTCACTAAAAATTTTCAATGCAGGTTTTAGTGATCATCTTGCTCAAACATTAAGCATAAAAGTACAAGGCAGTATTATTAACAACATGTCTTTCAGAACAGCATATCGAAGTTATAATCAGCATAATGTGAACTACTTCAACAACTTATTACAGAAAGAAAAATGGCTAGGAGTGTACAAAATGAACGATCTAAATGAAAAATTCAACACTTTCATTGATACATTAGCCCATTTCTTTGAACTCGCATTCCCACTGAAAACATTAACCATACGGGGAAACTCCAGAACAAACAGCTGGATCACAAAGGGAATAAGGGTTTCATGCCAGAAGAAAAGACTACTTCATGAAATATGTAACTCAAAAAATTCCTCACCTGTAGTACGCGCATACTATAAAAAATACTCCAAAATATTAAGAAAAGTAATAAAAGCAGCAAAAATAATGCATAATGATGAAATCATTTATAATTCAGCTAATAAATCAAAGGCTATGTGGAGCGTTATAAAAAAAGAATGTAGAGAATACAGACAACCTTGGAAAAATATAACACTATCACATAAAAATAAAAAAGTAACAAACCCCTTAGAAGTAGCCAACACATTTAACAACTTTTTCACAGGTGTTGCTGAAAATATGTTACAATCAAACTTTAAGAGCACCCAGGCAAATGAATATAAAATAAGTGCATGTAGAGGATCAATGTACATCAGTTCTGTTTCACAAGATGAAGTAGCTAAAGCAATAAAAGGACTAAAAAATTCCAAATCGGCAGGTATTGATGGTATACCTGCAACAATGTTAAAGAAGAGCGCATCAAACCTAATTGAAGTACTCACACATTTATGCGACTGCTCACTTCAGGCAGGCACTTTCCCTGATGTGTTGAAAACATCAAAAGTTATTCCTGTATATAAAAAAGGGGATAAAGACAATGTAAATAACTACAGACCCATCAAAATTTCCTCCTGCATCTCTAAAGTACTGGAAAATGTTATGTATGAGAAACTTATGAAATTTATAAATAAAAACAGCATCATATGTAATGAACAACATGGATTCAGAAATAAGAGGTCAACGACAACTGCTGTCTATGAGTGCATCAATTCCATCCTAAACCTGATGGACAAAAACCAGGAAACAATAGGAGTCTTTATTGACTTGTCAAAAGCTTTTGACATGGTGGACCATAAAATTCTGCTATCAAAGCTAGAAAGATATGGTATTCGAGGTCTGTCCAACAAGTGGATCAGTTCCTTCCTGACAAATCGTATGCAGGCAGTGTGCGTCAAGCACACAAATATTGAACTAAAAACTGTATCTAATCACTTATCTGACTATAAACAAATAAAATATGGTGTACCCCAAGGATCCGTATTGGGACCCCTTCTGTTTCTTCTGTACATGAATGATCTAAGCTTAAATATTGATGCACACAAAACAATCATATTTGCAGATGACACCACGATTCTACTAAAAGGAGATGACGATGAACAGTTACAGCAGACAGTAAACATGGTCACGAAACAACTTAGCAGCTGGGCACAGAGTAATCAGCTTGTAATAAACAGTAAGAAAACCGTTGCTCTAAAATTCCACAATGTTCCTAACAAGGACATGTTTATCCCATCAGTCTCTATCAATGACGAACCAGTTGGTAACAGTACTGAAACCAAATTCTTAGGACTTTGGCTGCAGAGTAATATCAGATGGAATAAGCATATTGAATATCTCAATGCAGAACTGAGCAAAACATGTTATCTTCTTTGTTCATTAAAATCATGCTGTAGTGAGAAAACAGTATTGAATGCATATCATGCGTACTTTCATTCTCGTCTTAGATATGGGGTCACCTTCTGGGGAAACTCTAAAACAGCTAATAGCACTTTTAAACTATAAAAAAGGGCCATTAGAATCTTGTTTGGGTGCCAGCCTAGAGACTCTTGTAAACCCCTGTTTAAGAAATCTGGTATTCCCCCATTACCGTGTGTATACATTATGGAAACCCTTTTGTTCTTTAAATTAAATGTAACAGGCAAGGACTGGAGACTACAAAAAAACTGTGATATACATGAGCACTTTACCAGACAAAACAGAAACTTACATATGACTCAAATCAGCACAGCACTGTGCCAAAAAGGTACTTTTCACATGGGAGTTAAGCTTTATAACAAACTTCCTGTAAACATAAAAGCTATCACTGAGGTCAATACATTTGAAAAATCTCTAAAGTCATATTTACAGCATCACTGCTTTTACTTCATTGAAGAATATTTAAATTTATGAAATGTGTTATATAAATACTTACGAGTAAAGTGTATTATTGTAAGCTTAAATATGTATGCCTTGAAATTACTTTCAGCCTGTATATTTATAACTTGTCTTGTCCAATGTCTTATGCATAAGCTGCTGTGTAGACAACAGGACCAATAAAATACAATCTACAATCTACTTCAGTCAATATAGGAACTAACATGAATGTCTCATTTGTGTCTGGGTAAATGCATTAAAGTAGACTTACATACAAATTCTTGTTTTGTTGTAGTCCTAAAAACTACCATAATAACTAATCTTTACTCCTTAATATGAATTATAAAATTAATCTATCACGTTTTACTCTTCACAATCATTAAAAAATGTATGGCATGGACGCACACACACACACTAACTCCACTGGTTTGCTCAACAGCTTAGCAATTCTACTGCTACTGGGATTAATAAAACCTGTAAAAACACAAACAAATTCATATTCATTGGCAGCAAACACATCAGAACAGATTTCCTCCATGCAAACATTTTCACTGGCCAAGATAAAATGAAGTTTTGGGGGCTCCAGACTGTAAGTTTATGAACTGGCCGAAATATGTAGAATGTATTCTCACTGCCTGTGGCTAAATATCTTAACTGTCTGTAAAGCACAATTCAACACTGAAATGTAAATAAGATTTGAAATTAATTTCTGATGCCATTGTATACCAAAAATTACTTTAACGCTTCTATGTCTATCCAGACAAGTCTGAATTCAAACAAATCTATTTGGTTCAATCTAAACTGAATTACTGGGAAAGATAGCACAGTGATTAGCAAACTGCTCTTGAATTAGGTAGAAGCAGGCTTCAAATCTTCATTTGTGCAATCTCTGCAGTTTTCTTCAACTGATTAAAGCAAATATCGCCAGGACGGTTCCCTCGAAGAAGAAACAGCCGATTTCTTTCACCACACTTGTCGAATGCAAGCTTCGGTCCATCTCTAATGGGCTCATCATCAGCATGACTTTAAATCCCAATTTTTCATTCCTATGTTCAAAACTGAAATAACAGACTATTTCCTTACTATACAAGATTACATTGTATACTGTCAGGTTTCAAGTAAGGCTTAGAGATGACACTGATACATCAAATATCCTTTCCACATTTTCCAGAATAAACTTCTGCCAGCCGCCTTTCCTCCATAATGTGATTGCAATGCCTCTTTACTTTCTCACTCTTACCCATTGGAACATCCCACAGAAAAATGTCAGTATTATTTTTATCTATCCAATTACATTACATTGTTTCTTTGTTATATTCGTCCAAGTGGCCATCATTCTTTCTTATGTAACCCTCTTGTCAGTTTTGTTGTCATTTGTTTCATTCAAATTGTCATCTGTTTTCTACTATGTGTACTAATCCATTCATTTATTCATCTGCATCACCAAGATTAGTCAACACTTTGCACCTACATCTTTTCTAACACTGATTTCCGTGCATGCAGACAGGTCCATTTTTATTTGCATATACAATTCCATTGTTATTTACAAATTTGCCTTTAACAATTTACAATTCACTAAACTGTAGGACATTCTCCTGAGCATCTTTCGCCAATTTATTCACAAATTTGACAGCTACTTTCTTTTCCATCCTCCATTTATTTTCTTTTTATGTAATTCTTTCATATTTTTGTGTATTTGTTTTTCGTCTAACCACTCTGACCAACTTTTACTGCCCTCTCCTACATTACTTTAACTGACTAGCTAAGTACTTGACATTTTTTTCTAGGACACTCTCTCTCTCTCTGTTTACCCAGTTTTTAAACTTTTGTCTCTTTTCACAACTTTCCCAACAGATTTTTTTTCTTTTACAATCTTCCCCCCCCCCCCCCCCCCCTCCCCCGTGTCATATAGACCAATTTTCTGGTGAGAAAGTCTTGCCCACTCATTACCTCTAGTTAACCATTGTCTGCTCTCACAATTTTTATGATTTTTTCCTTGCTTTTCTTCCATTTTTGTACCTTTTATCCACCTCTGCTATCCTTTTTTGCCACTCCCACGATTCCTAACACTCCAAAATGTCCTTCCTCTCTTGCCATGGTGAATCCCATCTTTTTGCATTATCAAAACTTAGGTCCCACATTCTGTTTCTTGAAACCTTCTTCTCCCTTGGAGTTATTTCAAATGCCTAACATTGAAAGTCCCTGTTTATAGAGGTAATCCTAACCTGCACCAGGCTCTTTTACAGTTTCAAATTCAGCAATCTCTTGCTCTTAGCCAACTAATCTGTACATATACACCTCATCAGGCAATTTCCACTCCACCAGACTTCTCTCCCTTTACAAAATCCTGCAGTTATCTACCCTTCATGTTTCCTTGCATGGTATCAACCCTCAAGCCAACTTCAAACTGCAACGACATGCCAGACTTAATCTCAAAAAGCTCTCTCACCTTCTCCTAAACCACCTGAACAGCAGTGTTCCTCTTCCTGTCCCTCTGCAGCTCCCTAAACAGCCACACCATCAACCACCACTCCTCTCCTGCAAACTGAGCTTATCTAACATCCCACAGCCTTCACCAGTGCCTCCGAGACCAGAGAATTCATAATCACAAGAACCAGTCACAATAGTAGTGTCGTCAACATCTTGTCTAAAGCACTCTCGCCTCCTGGATTATCTGTGTTACCCAAGGGTCTCACTTTCAGCCACAACCTGCAGTTGGTCATGTGGCTTTGGTGAAGGACCTACTTTCCTTCACAAGTACTGTCAACTGGAAATATCACTTTGCAACCCAATCCCGAAACCTTTCAGCAGCAGATGTGACACTGAACCCTGCCTTGAACAGTTCCAACCACAATCCCAACTTGATCCACCACCACTACCTTAAAATCATCCCTTACAAGCCTTCCAAACAATTCTCACATCCAACATTGCTTCACAACCCTTCCTCAGGTCCCTACAACAAGACCCCAACCTGTCCTCTGCAGAACTCCAAGCTCTAAGTTTCCTAAAACTCATGACTCCATTGTTATGCTCCCAGCAGACAAAGGATCTACCACTGTGGTACTTGACTGGAAGGAGTATATTACTGAAGGTCTACGCCAGCTGTTTGACACCTCTACATACAGTGTCTGCCATCAAGGTCCCATCCCTGTGATTCAAACTGACCTGCAGTTCCACCTTACACCTCAGACGCTTCACAAGGACTAACACCTCAATTCTTCTCACACCATCCAAACCACCCACCCCCAATTTTTACCTCCTTCCTAAGGTCCACAGACCCAATCATCCTGGCCATCCTATAGTTGCTGGCTTCAAAGCACCCACTAAATATGTATCTGCCTTAGCTGATCAGCACCTGCAACTCATAGTACAAAGATTTCCCTCCCATATCAAAGATACCAACTATTTTTTTGACTGTCTGATATCCATGATCATACCACTCCTACCACACACCTTGTTTGTCACCACTGACACCACTACCTCTATACCAACATCCACCCGTACAAGGCCTGTCTGCTGCTGAACATTTCCTCAGTCAGCACCCACCTGATTCTAAACCTATGACATCCTTCCTACTCACCTTAATCACCTTTATACTTACCAACAACTACTTCACCTTTGAGGTGCAGACATACAACCAGATCAGGGGTACAGCCATAGGAACCAGGATGGTCCTTCCTATGCCAACCTTTTCACAGGGCACTTGAAGGGGGCTTTCCTGGGGTCCATAAGTCTTCAGCAACTGGTTTGATTGAGATACATTGATGACATGTTTATCATGTGAACTAATGGTGAGGCTGAGCTGTTGAAATTCCTGGAATCTCTAAATACCTTCTCTCAATTAAATTCAATTAAATTTCACATGGTCCTATTATGAATCCCATGCCACTTTCCTTGATGTTCATCTTGTCATCACTGAAGGCTAGCTACACACTTCTGTCCACATCAAATGTACTAACGAACAGTATTTACATTTTAGCAGTTGCCACCTTTTCCAAGTCAAACATTCTCTCCCATACAGTCTTGGCATGTTAGGCAAACATATTTCTTTGGATACAGAATCTTTACAGCAATGCACCACCATTCTCACCTCAGCCTTCACTAGATGTAATTATGGCACCAGCCTAGTACAAAAGCAGATTTCCTGTGCCATCACATACAATCCTGGAACTGCTGATCCCTTCAAAAAACAATTTCGGAACACACCACTGGTCACTCAGTATCACCCTGGTATTAATCAGCTACTTCAACAAGACCATGACTTTCTAAAATCGTCCCCTGAAATGAGACCCGTTCTGTCTAAGATTTTGCCCACCACACCTAGAATAGTTTTCCATCGCCCTCTCAATCTCTGCAATATTCTTGTCAGACCCTATGCTCCTTCCGCATCCATGTCCCTATCCTATGGCTCCTATGCCTTCAACCGTCCCCACTGCAAAACTTGTGCTGTGCACCCCCCTGCTACCACATATACCAGCCCTGTAACTGGCAATACACATATATCAAAGGAAGAGCCACATGTGAAATGACACATGCAATATACCAGCTATTATGTAAACAGTTTTCAGCCTTTTACATTGGCATGACTACCACCAAATTATCAGTTAGGGTGAAATGGCATAGGCAAAGGAAGTATACTGTTGAAGAGCATACTCTTCAACATGTCAGTCGTGACCTCACTGCCCGTTTCATCACAGGTGCCATTTAGGTTCCTCCCCCAGACACCAGTTTCTCAGAACTCCGCAGGTGGGAAATAGTGCTATAACACGTCCTTGCTTCTCACCACCCACTTGGCCTTAATTTATGTTAATTTTTCCCATTTTAGCATTTTTTCACTGTAATTACTCATTTCTTCAATCTGTTTTAGTTTTCTGCAGCGTTCATTTTCTTACCTGTCTATTTTTCACCATCACCATCCCATCTCTGTTACATAAAATGCACTTAGCTTCTCACTGATATTAACTCACACACGGTGTTTTAGCAGTAATCTCTGTCTTACATATTACCATGTCTTCCACTTTTAAGCTCCCAGGTTTTCAAATCTCATCCAGTTCAGTCCCCAACAGTCAGTCTCTCCTTCTCACCATGTCCAGTAAGTCTCCCCTGAACTGCAATTCTGAGTGATTTTTCTTAAATCTACCTCTTTACCTACACCTCTCCAGTCCTTTTTCCTCACTCATCTTCCTTTGTCTTCAACTCTACTGCCTGAAGACGGAGCCACTGGCTAGTAAAGCTTGCCTAATTTTAACCTTTTTTTATACATGTTCCTCTGCCGCATGGCGAGTAGATTTTTTATTTATCCAATTACATAATATTATTACAAGGATAGATTGCTACTCACCTTATAACAGAGATGTTGAATTGCAGATAGGCAAAACAAAAAGATTGCTAAACAAGTAAGCTTTCAGCCAAAAAGCCTTCTTCTGGATTAGACAACATACACACATACACCCCATCAACCATGGACCTTGTCGTTGGTGGTGGTGGTGGTGATGGTGGGGGGAGTCCTTGTGTGCCTCAGCGATACAGGTAGCCATACCGTAGGTGCAACCACAATGGAGGGGTGTCTGTTGACAGGCCAGACAAATGTGTGGTTCCTGAAGAGGGGCATCAGCCTTTTCAATAGTTGCAGGGGCAACAGTCTAGATGATTGACCGATCTGGCCTTGTAACATTAACCAAAACGACCTCGCTGTGCTGCACTGCAAACGGCTGAAGGCTAGAGGAAACTACAGTCGTAATTTTTTTCCCAAGGGCATGCAGCTTTACTGTATGGTTAAATGCTGATGGCGTTCTCATGGGTAAAATATTCTGGAGGTAAAAGAGTCCCTCAATTGGATCTCCGGGCGGGGACTACTCAGGAGGACATCATTATTAGGAGAAACAAAACTGGCGTTCTACGGGTCAGAATGTCGAATGTCAGATCCCTTAATCAGGCAGGTATGTTAAAAATTTAAAAAGGGAAATGGATAGGTTAAAGTTAGATATAGTGGGAATTAGTGAAGTTCGGTGGCAGGAGGAACAAGACTTCTGATCATATGAATACAGGGTTATAAATACAAAATAAAATAGGGGTAATGCTGGAGTTTGTCATGGGTGACTGGAATTCAATAGTAGGAAAAGGAGGAGACAGAAACGTAGTAGGCGAATATGGAATAGGGGTAAGAAATGAAAGAGGAAGCCACCTGGAAGAATTCTGCACAGAGCATAATGTAATCATAGCTAACACTTGGTTCAAGAATCATGAAAGAAGGTTGTATACATGGAAGAGGCCTGGAGATACTGGAAGGCTTCAGATAGATTATATAATGGTAAGACAGAGATCTAGGAACCAGGTTTTAAATTGTAAGGCATTTCCAGGGACAGATGTGGACTCTGACCACAATCTATTAATTATGAAATGTAGATTAAAACTGAAGAAACTGCAAAAAGGTGGGAATTTGAGGAGATGGGACCTGGATAAACTGAAAGAACCAGAGGTTGTAGAGAGCTTCAGGGAGACCATTGGAGAAAGATTGACAAGAATGGGGGAAAGAAATACAGTAGAAGAAGAATGGGTAGCTTTGAGAGATGAAATAGTGAAGGTAGCAGAGGATCAAGTAGGTAAAAAGACGAGGGCTAGTAGAAATCATTGGATAACAGAAGAGATATTGAATTTAACTGACAAAAGGAGAAAATATAAAAATGCAGTAAATGAAGCAGGCAAAAAGGAATACCAACGTCTCAGAAATGAGATCAACAGGAAGTGCAAAATGGCTAAGCAGGGATGGCTAGAGGACAAATGTAAGGATGTCGAGGCATATATCACTAGGGGTAAGATAGATACTGCCTACAGGAAAATTAAAGAGACCTTTGGAGAAAAGAGAAGCAGTTGTATGAATATCAAGATCTCAAACGGAAAACCAGTTCTAAGCAAAGAGGGAAAAGCAGAAATGTGGGAGGAGTATATAGAGGGTCTATACAAGGGCAATGTATGGAAATGGAAAAGGTCGTAGATGAAGATGAAATGCGAGATACGACACTGCATGAAGAATTTGACAGAGCACTGAAAGACCTAAGTCAAAACAAGGTCCCGGGAGTTGACAACATTCCATTAGAACTACTGTTCACCTTGGGAGAGCCAGCCCTGGCAAAACTCTACCATCTGGTGAGCAAGATGTATGAGACAGGCGAAATACCTTCAGCCTTCAAGAAGAATGTAATAACTCCAATCCCACAGAAAGCAAGTGTTGACAAGTGTGAAAATTAATGAACTATCAGTTTAATAAGTCACGGCTGCAAAATACTAACACAAATTCTTTACAGGCAAATGGAAAGACTGGTAGAAGCCAACCTCATGGATGATCAGTTTGGAAGACGTGAGGCAATACTGACCCTACGTCTTATCTTAGAAGACAGATTAAGGAAAGGCAAACCTATGTTTCTAGAATTTGTAGACTTAGAGAAAGCTTTGGACAGTGTTGACTGGAATACTTTCTTTCAAATTCTGAAGGTGTCAGGGGTAAAACACAGGGAGCGAAAGGCTATTTACAATTTGTACAGAAACCGGATGGCAGTTATATAAGTCAAGGGGCACAAAAGAGAAGCAGTGGTTGGGAAGGGATTGAGACAGGTTGTAGCCTGTCCCCAATGTTATTCAATCAGTACACAGGGCAAGCAGTACAGGAAACAAAAGAAAAATTTGGAGTAGGAGTTAAAATCCAGGGAGAAGAAATTGAAATTTTGAGGTTTGCTGACGATATTGTAATTCAGTCAGAGACAATGAAGGACCTGGAAGGGCAGTTGAATTGAATGGACAGTGACTTGAAAGGAAGATATGAGATGAACATCAACAAAAGCAAAACGAGGATAATGGAATGTAGCCAAATTAAATCAGTTGATGCTGAGGGAATTAGATTAGGAAATGACACTATTGAAGCAGTAGTAGATGAGTTTTGCTATTTGGGGAGCAAAATAACTGATGAGGGTCAAAGTAGAGAGGATATAAAATGTAGAGGATATAAAATGTAGAGAATATAAAATGTAGACTAGCAAAGGCAACGAAAGCATTTCTGAAGAAGAGAAATTTGTTAACATCGATTATAGATTTAAGTGTCAGGAAATCTTTTCTGGAAGAAAAGTGTGGAGTGTAGCCATGTATGGAAGTGAAACATGGACGATAAATAGTTTAGACAACAAGAGAATAGAAGCTTTCGAAATGTGGTGCTACAGAAGAATGCTAAATATTACATGGGTACATCGTGTAACTAATGAGGAGGTACTGAATAGAATTGGGGAGAAGGGAAATTTGTGCACAACTTGACTAGAAGAAGGGATCGGTTGGTACGACATGTTCTGAGGCATCAAGGGATCACCAATTCAGTATTGGAGGGCAGTGTGGAGGGTAAAAATCGTAGAGGATGACCAAGAGATCAATACACTAAGCAGACTCAGAAGGATGTAGGTTGCAGTAGTTATTTGGAGATGAAGAAGCATGCACACGATAGAGCAGCACGGAGAGCTGCATCAAACCAGTGTTTGGACTGAAGCTCACAACAAAACAACAGCAACAACAACACCACACACACACACACACACACACACACACACACAAGCACTCACGCGAACACAACTCACACACACATGACCACTGTCTCTGGCTGCCAAGGCCTTGACAGCCAGAGACAATGGTCATGCATGTGTGTATGTGTGTGTCTGTGTGTGTGTGTGAGAGAGAGAGAGAGAGAGAGAGAGAGAGAGAGATAGAAAGAGAGAGAGAGAGAGATTGAGAGAGAGAGAGAGAGTTGTGTTTGCGTGGTGAATGTGTGTGTGTGTGTGTGTTTTTTGACTAATTCAGAAGCAGTCTTTTTGGCCAAAAGCTTGCTTGTTTAATAGTCTTTTTGTTGTGCCTGTCTGCAACTCAACATCTCAATTATATTGTGAGTAGCAATCTATCTTTCTCATAATACTGTTATTATCCCATCCTGGATTTTCCAGTTTTTGATTCCACAGTAAAATGTGCCTTATGCTCTCAGCGCGTAGCACAATGTCCATCCTGCACTTTGTAAAAAAGGGACTAGAGACTTGAGAGAACATGTTTGCAAATTACCAGTTGACTTGAAAGTAGAGCCCAGCTTTCCTCATTATCATGAGCTCTATGAAACTCATTGCTAGAGGGTTTTGCGTATAGAAGCAACACTTTAGTTTAATCGGTCAGGTAAAATTAATCTGTTTAACCAACACTCATGTAGAGATTCCAAGATGTCTTTGGTTCTTGGCATCCTGATCTATTTTGCTCTACTGCCATCCATCCTCTCACTTTTTATTTATAATCTCCAATCACTCTCTTTCTCCATTCTTTTCTTTTTAATACTTTCTGCTTTCTCTTACATTCTGTTGTTGTTACTAACATATTAAAATCATTTGATGATGATATGATACTAAGTCGAAACCATCCATGATACCACTTGTGTGTCCAGAGGATGAAATACATAATAAAAATTAAAATTACAAGATGGTCACCATGTTCCCCAAAAGTGAGCCTGTGTAATGTTGTACTTGTTTACATGTCTATATGCTCCTCAACATAAGGGTTGTCTATAATCAGGGGTCCACTGCATACACCCAAGATTTTCTGTTATCTTTATATTTTTTTCCCCTGTTGCTGTAGTTCAACTTTTCTTAAATCCTTAGACTTCAAATAAATTTCCTTAAGAACACTGACACACTTCCTGTCAAGCTTGTCAAGTATGAAATCCTCCTAAAGAAACTGTCTGTGATCTTACTGAATAATGCCTGTGACTCTTTCAGAATACTAGTGAAACTTTCAGATCTTCAGCCTTTTAAATTTGACTTTGTCAGCAAATAGTACTAAATAACTTTTTTTCGCCATACTCACCCAGATACGTATCATAGCCACTTGTGTGTACTGTTTGAAACTTATGTATATAAAATGGTTTGATCCTGGAGTGAATGGTGCCAACCATAGGTGCATATCATCATGTGTTCTATTAACACCATCGAGCAAATTTGTAACGACACGTGGATCCTTACCATATTCTGGGAGAATGTTTATGTCAGCAGGATCTGCCGATATCTACAATGGAAACAAGTAAAAGATTAGAAAAAATTCATTATGCACGCTACTACATGAACTGAAACAGTTCAATAATTTGTTTACAGTTTTTAAGAAACACATTCAACATGGAAGAACAATAAATTGATATCCTACTCACTTAAAATTACTACTGATACTTCACATGACTCAAAATCTTAAGAATCACACATTGTAGAACTAAGTTGTGCAGTTATTTAAGAGCCGAGCAGCATCTATACGAATCAACAAGGGTGGGATGATGATTTATTAATAACAGATGTGACAACTTGGCTTGTGATAAACATATGTCAATCACAATTAATATAGACTAACTGACAAACTTTTGTTCATGGTTACGAGGCAACATGTTAACTCTATGAGTTGACATTAATCAAACTTAATTTTAGTAACAGCCTTAAATTCAATATAGATCAATGTAGAAACATTGACACCTAACAGTTTCAAGAAGTCCTTGCACATCTGGACTACAGTGTGGCTAACCAAAAGTCTGATTCCCTTGAAACAATGCAAGAAATTACTAAAGATAACTGTAATTCTTAACTGAATTATCACATTACATAATAATAATAAATATAGTTACAATAACTATACAAAATATATAATCAGGGTATGGTGGAAACTGTTTTCTATTTCAGTCACAGATTTCAAAAAAACATACGATAACATCAATATTGTGAAAAGGAAAGCTGCTACTCACCATACAGTGGAGGTGCTGAGTCACAGATAGGCACAACCAAAACAGTGTCACAAATATAGCTTTCGGCCAGCAAAGCCTTCATCAAAATCAGACGACAAACACACACATACACACTCACGCAAATGCAACACACACGCAACACACACACACACACACACACACACACACACACACACACATACAGGTGACTGCAGTCTCAGGCAACTGAAGCCACACTGTGAGCAGCAGCAGCAGTGCATGATGGAAGTGTCAATCGGTTGTGGGTAAGGAGGAGGCTGAGGTGCTGAGGTGCAGAGGGGAGGGATAGTGGGGTAGGGGTGCTGGACAGTGATATGCTGTTGGGGAGTCCGCAGGGGTGAGGTGGAAAGAGGGTAGGGCAGCTATGTACAGACGGGAGATTAGATGAAGGGCAGCGAAGAGGTGAGGAGGGATAGTGGAAAAGGAGATAAGTAAAAAGACTGGGTGCGGTGGAGAATGAGGGCTGTGTAGCGCTGGAATGGAAACAGAGAAGGGGCTGAATCGGAGAGGACAGTTGACTAATGAATGTTGAGGGCAGGAGGGTTATGGGAATGTAGGATAGATTGCAGGGAAAGTTCCCACATGCACAATTCAGAAAAGCTGGTGTTGGTTGGAAGGAGTTTACTGTTGTTGTTGTTGTTGTGGTCTTCATTCCTGAGACTGGTTTGTTGCAGCTCTCCAGGCTACTATATCCTGTGCAAGCTTCTTCATCTCCCAGTACCTACTACAACCTACATCCTTCTGAATCTGCTTAGTGTATTCATCTCTTGGTCTCCCTCTATGATTTTTACCCTCCACGCTGCCCTCCAATACTAAATTGGTGATCCCTTGATGCCTCAGAACACCTACCAAGCGATCCCTTCTTCTGGTCAAGTTGTGCCACAAACTTCTCTTCTCCCCAATCCTATTCAATACCTCCTCATTAGTTATGTGATCTACCCATCTAATCTTCAGCATTCTTCTGCAGCACCACATTTCGAAAGCTTCTATTCTCTTCTTGTCCAAACTATTTATCGTCCATGTTTCACTTCCATACATGGCTATACTCCATACAAATACTTTCAGAAATGACTTTCTGACACTTAAATCTGTACTCAATGTTAACAAATTTCTCTTCTTCATAAACACTTTCCTTGCCATTGCCAGTCTACATTTTATATCCTCTCTACTTTGACCATCATCAGTTATTTTGCTCCCCAAATAGCAAAACTCCTTTGCTACTTTAAGTATCTCATTTCCTAATCTAATTCCCTCAGCATCACTCGACTTAATTTGACTACATTCCATTATCCTTGTTTTGCTTTTGTTGATGTTCACCTTATATCCTCCTTTCAAGACACTATCCATTCCGTTCAACTGCTCTTCCAAGTCCTTTGCTGTCTCTGGCAGAATTACAATGTCATCGGCGAACCTCAAAGTTTTTATTTCTTCTCCATGGATTTTAATACCTACTCCGAATTTTTCTTTTATTTCCTTCACTGCTTGCTCAATATACAGATTGAATAACATCAGGGAGAGACTACAACCCTGTCTCACTCCCTTCCCAACCACTGCTTCCCTTTCATGTCCTTCGACTCTTATAACTGCCATCTGGTTTCTGTACAAATTGTAAATAGCCTTTCCCTCCCTGTATTTTACCCCTGCCACCTTCAGAATTTGAAAGAGAGTATTCCAGTCAACATTGTCAAAAGCTTTCTCTAAGTCTACAAATGCTAGAAACGCAGGTTTGAACCTTCCTTAATCTAGCTTCTAAGTCATAGGGTCAGTATTGCCTCACGTGTTCCAACATTTCTACAGAATCCAAACTGATCTTCCCCCAGGTCAGCTTCTACTAGTTTTTCCATTCGTCTGTAAAGAATTCACATTAGTATTTTGCAGCTGAGACTTATTAAACTGATAGTTCGGTAATTTTCACATCTGTCAACACCTGCTTTCTTTGGGATTGGAATTATTATATTCTTCTTGGAATTATTATATTCTTCTTGAAGTTGACTATGCTACAAATATAGCACCATTCTTATCCGTCATCTATCAGAGATCATTGGAACGGTGGAAAGTTCCATGGGACTGGAAGAAGGCTCAGGTCATAGTAATCTATAAAAAGAGTAGAAAATCGGATGCACATAATTACCGGCCAATTTCACTGACATCGATTTGTTGTAGAATCATAGAACATATTTTGTGTTCAGGCATAATGACCTTTCTAGACTCTGAGTAGCTCATCTGCAGAGACCAGCATGGTTTTAGGAAACAGAGGTCATGCGAGAGACAGCTAGCCCTCTTTGTGCATGATATACAACAGGCTCTAGATACCGGCTCCCAAGTTGATGCCATATTTCTCGACTTTCGAAAGGCATTCGACTCAGTTCCGCACTGTCGCTTGCCACAAAATGTGCATGCTTACGGTCTATCCAATGACATATGCAGTTGGATAGAAAGTTTTCTAACAGACAGGAAGCACTATGTCATCCTGAATGGGGTAACTTCAACAGAAACAAGAGTAACACCAGGTGTGCCCCAGGGCAGCGTAATAGGTCCTCTGCTTTTTACGATTTACATAAACGATCTGGTTGATGGTACTGACAACGGCCTTAGACTGTTTGTTGACGATGCTGTAGTCTACAGAAAAGTAGAATCACACGAAAGTTGTGAACAAATCAATGAGGATTTGCAGAAAATAAATGCATGGTGTAATGACTCGCAGTTATCTCTCAATATTAGTAAGTGTAACCTAGTGCGTATAACAAGGCGAAAATCCCCTTTAATGTATGAGTACAAAATAAATGATCAGTCTTTGGAAGCGGTAACAACAGTCAAGTATCTGGGTGTGACTATTCAAAATGTTCTCAAATGGAATGATCAGATTACACAAGTAACGAGTAAGGCAAACTCTAGATTGCAGTTTATTGGTAGAATCCTGAAGCAATGCAGTCCTTCAACAAAGGAAATAGCTTGCAATACGTTAGTTCGTTCAGTCTTGGAGTATTGTTCATCTGTATGGGACCCTTACCAGTTGGGTCTGATTCAAGAGATTGAGACGGTCCAAAGAAGAGAGGAAAGATTCATGACTGGTACATTTAGCCATCGTGAGAGTGTTACAAATCTCATAGCAATTTGAAGTGGGACACAGTTGCAGATAGACGACGCGCTAAACAGAAGGGGCTGCTCACTAAATTCCGAAATGCAATCTTCACCGAGGATGTAGAGCATATATTATTACCACCAACTTTCAAATTGCACAATGATCATCATTCAAAGATAGTGGAAATAAGAGCTCGTACTGAAGCGTTCAGACGGTCGTTTTTCCCTCACGTGATCCGCGAGTGGAACAGAATATGACTTTGGTGCGAATCGTGCCTTCACACCGCTTGGTTGCTAGCGGAGTATATATGTAGAAGTAGATGTAGAAGGAACCATACGGCAAAGGCTGTGAAACAGTCACTGAATGAAGGATGTCATGTTTGGCAGCATGCTTAGCAACAGGGTGCCCCACTTGTTTCTTGGTCACAGTTTGTCACTGGCCATTCATGTGGACAGACAGCTTGTTGGTTGTCATGCCCACATAGAACGCAGCACAGTGGTTGCAGCTTACCTTGTAGATCACATGACTGGTTTCACAGGTAGCGCTGCCTTTGATGGGATAGGTGATGATTGTGACCAGACTGGGGTAGGTAGTGGTAGGAGGATTATGGGACATGTCTTGCACCTAGGTCTATTACAGGGGTATGACCCAAGAGGTAAAGGGTTGGGCGAGTATATTGTGTAGTTTTGGTGGACGGTGGAATACCACTGTGGGAGGAGTGGGAAGGATAGTGGGCAGGACATTTCTCATTTCAGGGCATGCCGAGAAGTAGTTGAAACCCTGGCGGAGAATGTAATTCAGTTGCTCCAGCCCCAGGTGGTACTGAGTTTAGAGTGGAATGCTCCTCTGTGGTCGGACGGTGGGACTTTCTGAGGTGGTGGGAGACTGGAAAGATAAGGCACAGGAGATTTGTTTTTGTATAGGGTTGGGAGGATAATTACAGTTTGCGAAGGCTTCAGTGAGACCCTGAGTATATTTCGAGAGGGACCGCTCGTCACCGCAGATGCGACAACCACGGGTGGCTAGGCTGTATGGAAGAGACTTCTTGGTATGGAACAGGTGGCAACTGTCGAAGTAGAAGTATTGCTGGGGGTTAGTAGGTTTGATATGGACGGAGGTACTGATATACCCATCTCTGAGGTGAAGATCAACATCTACGAAGGTGGCTTGTTGGGTTGAGTAGGACCAGGTGAAGCAAATGGAGGAGAAGTTTTTGAGGTTCTTTAGAATGCGGACAGGGTGTCCTCACCTTCAATCCTAGATGCAAAGATGTCATCAATTAATCTGAACCAGGTGAAGGGTTTAGAATTCTGGGTGTTTAGAAAGGATTCTGCTAGATGGCCTGTGAATAGGTTGGCATAGAATGGTGCCATGTGGGTGCACATAGCCATGCCCCGGATCTGTTTGTAGGTAATGCCTTCAAAGGAGAAATAATTGTGGGTGAGGATGTAGTTGGTCATGGCAACTAGGAAAGAGGTTGTTGGTTTCGAATCCGTTGGGCATTGGGAAAGGTAGTGTTCAATGGCAGTAAGGCCATAGGCACTAGGGATGTTAGTGTAAGGAGAGGTGGCATCAATAGTGACGAGCATGGCAATGTGTGATAAAGGGATAGGAATTGTGAAGAGTTGGAAGAGGAGATGTTTGGTATCTTTTATATAGGAGGGTAGGCTCCAGGTAACAGGCTGAAGGTATTGGTCTATGGGAGAAGAGACTCTCTCAGTGGGGGCGCAGTAAGCGCCCACCATGGGGCATTGTGGGTCGTTGGGTTTATGGACTTTAGGAAGCATGTAGAAGGTAGGAGTGTGGGTAGTGGTAGGGGAGAGGTTCAGGGATTGTAGTAAGGGTTTGAGGAGTGACTGGAGGTACAGCTGGATTTCTGGAATGGGATCAATGTGGCAAAGTTTTTAAATGGACGTATCTGACAACTGGTGGAGTCCTTCTACAAGATAATCCTTGCAGTTGAAAACAACAGTGGTGGAGCCTTTATCCGCAGGTAGGACTATAGGGTCGGGATCAGTTTTTAGATGGTGCACTGGGGTTCTTTCTGTGGCGGCAAGGTTAGTTTGCATGTTGAAGGATTTGCAGAATGATGGTGATGCAAGGTTTGAGGTTAAGAAATTGTGGTAAATTTAACAAGGGGTGATTTGGGGGTAATGGGGATGGATCACGGTTGGATGGAGGAGTGAACTGAGTTAGGCTGGGATCAACATTGGTCTTTGGTTGAGTCTGATTGGTAGGACAAGGCTGCACGATTGAATTTAGGAGTGGGGCAAAAGGTGAGGTCTCTGGAAAGGACTGAATTTCTGTGCGGCTAAGGCTTCTGGAGGAAAGGGTCATGACTGCGTTTCAGGTCTGTTTAGGTTCTGGATTCTGAGTGGTGGTGGGAGGTAGTTTTGTAGAGTGGGGTAAATGTAGTAGGTCTGCAAGAAAGGGTTTGTCAGTTATGAGAGGACATGGAGAAGGTTTGGAGGATGTTGTAGAGGGGATGGACAGTGGTACTCCAAAGTGGGAGTTGGAAGTGAGTAGGGTGGAGGACTTTTTGAGGTGGCATTATGCATGTTGCTCTAGGACTTGGTTGATATGGTTTTGCAAGACTATGCTGGTGAGGGCTAAGGATTGGTGGAATCTGAACAGGTGGAGGTCATTGTGGAAGGAGGGGTGACAGCCGGAGGTGGGTAATTTGATGGTAAGGCCATCTGGGGGAATTCCATGAGCCAAGCAGCAATTCAGTAACAGTATGTGGAACTGGGTTCTGCCTAGGGATGAGGAAAGTTTTCTGTATTAATGTAGATGGAAGGAACAATAATCCATGGTGGTGGAAAAATGCGAAAAATTACGTAAATAACACAGGCCATGAGCAAGTCCAACTATATCCTCACCCACAATTACTTTCCCTTTGAAGGCATTACTTACAAACAAATCCAGGGTGTGGCTATGTGCACCCACATGGCACCATCCTAGACCAACCTATTCAAGGGCGATCTAGCGGAATCCTTTCTCAACACCCAGAATCCTAAACCCTTCACCTGGTTCAGATTCATTGATGACATCTTTGCGATTTAGATCGAGGGTGAGGACACCTTGCCCACATTCCTCCAGAACCTCAACAACCCTCCATTTGCTTCACCTGGTCCTAATCAACCCAACAAGCTACCTTCCTAGATATTGACCTCCACCTCAAAGATGGCTACATCAGTACCTCCGTCCATATCAAAACCTACTAACCACCCACAATACCTCCACTTTGACAGTTGTCATACATTCCATACCAAGAAGTCTCTTCCATACAGCCTAGCCATCAATGGTTGTTGCATCTGCAGTGACGAGCGGTCCCTCTTGAAACATACCAAAGGTCTCACTGAAGCCTTTGCAAACTGTAATTACCTCTCCCATGCCTTATCTTTCTAGTCTCCCACCACCTCAAAAAGTCCCACCATCCAGCCACAGAGGGGCATTTTGTTCTAAACTCAGTACCACCTTGGACTGGAGCAACTGAATTACATTCTCTGCCAGAGTTTCAACTATCTCTCGGCATGCCCTGAAATGAGAAATGTCCTACTCACTATTCTTCCCACCCTTCCCACAGTGGTATTCCGCCGTCCACCAAAACTACACAATATACTCGTCCATCCCTACACTACCCTTTCTCCCAATCCTTTACCTCATGGCTCATACCCCAGTAATAGACCTAGATGCAAGACCTGTCCCATACATCCTCCCACCACCACCTACTCCAGTCCGGCCATACACATCAGCTATCCCATCAAAGGCTGGGCTACCTGTGAAACCAGTCATGTGATCTACAAGGTAAGCTGCAACCAGTGCTGCATTCTATGAGAGCATGACAGCCAACAAGCTGTCTGTCAACATGAATGACCACCGACAAACTGTGGCCAATAAACAAGTGGACCATCCTGTTTCTGAGCATGCTGCCAAACATGACATCCTTCTTTTCAATGACTGCTTCACAGCCTGTGCCATATGGATCCTTCCCATCAAGTCCAGTTTTTCTGAACTGCACAGGTGGGTACTTTCTCTGTAATATGACCTATGTTCCCTCCTATTTGACCACTATACAGCCCTCAGTCCACCATCATACTGAATCTTTCTTTCCTTTTCGCCACCCTCTCCCTTCCCATCCCTCCAATTCCCTACATCTAACCTCCCAACTGCACATAGCTGCCCTACCCTCTCTCCGCCTACTCCCTGCGTACTCCCCAACAGCACTGCACTGTCTGTCAGCCCTACCCTGCTATCCTTCCCCCTCCCCACCCCAGCCTCCTCCTTATCCCCACCCAGTTACCACTCCCATCATGCACTGGTGCTGCTGCTCACAGTGCGGCTTCAGTTGCCTGAGACTGCAGTCATGTGTGTGTGAGTTGTGTTTGTGTGAGTGTTTATGTGTGTGTTTGTCATCTAATTTTGAAGAAGGCTTTACTGGCCGAAAGCTATATTTGACAGTCTTTTGGTTGCGCCTATCTGTGACTCATCATCTCTGCTATAAGGTGAATAGCAACTTTCCTTTTCACAATATTGTTACATTCATCCTGGATTTCCCATTATATGATAATATCCATAGACCCACTCTTTTAAAAAGCCTCATGTCATATGGTCTTCATTCAAAATAAATAAAAATTATCAAACTAATTTTAACCAAAACAAATTCCAAGGAAAAGTTTCAGGGAAGAAATTTCAAAAGCTTTCACAATAAAGACAGGTCTTAGACAATCTGCTATTTCAATGGAGCCCTTGATTACATAATAAAGTTACTTGTGGTCATTCTGGCTAAATTTGGGAAGGAGAAGGAAAGACGAAAGGATGTGGATTTTAAGGGAGAGGGTCAGGGGTCATTCCAATCCCGTGAGCGAAAAGACTTACCTTAGGGGGGAAAAAGGACAGGTATTCACTTGCATACACAAACACATCCATCCGCACATACACAGACACAAGCAAACATTTGTAAAGGCCAAAATTTCTGCTTGTGTCTGTGTATGTGCGGATGGATGTGTGTGTATATGTGAGTGTATACCTGTCCTTTTTTTCCCCCTAAGGTAAGTCTTTCCACTCCCGGGATTGGAATGACTCCTTACCCTCTCCCTTAAAACCCACATCCTTTCGTCTTTCCCTCTCCTTCCCTCTTTCCTGATGAAGCAACCGTTGGTTGCGAAAGCTTGAATTTTGTGTGTATGTTTGTGTTTGTTTGTGTGTCTATCAACCTGCAAGCGCTTTCGTTTGGTAAGTCACATCTTCTTTGTTTTTAGATATATTTTTCCCATGTGGAATGTTTCCCTCTATTATATTCATATCATCAATTTAAAATATTCCAATGCATTTCAAGCATGTTCTGCTCATAGTCACGTGTTTTTACATACAGACAATTGTTACTTAAAAAAATGTCTTAAGCTACATTAACATAGGGCTTTTTGTTTATTGTTCACTGCTTGTGTGGCTCTTGGGGTATATGGAGGGAGAGGGGCCGTGATTGACCAGAAACTGATGTCCAGTGATGTCTTCTGCTGTTTTGCAAACTAAGCTTTGGGATGCCAAAACTGTAAGTGAATAACTGTCATGTAAAAAAGTGTTCACACAATTTTCACACCATAACAATGATGAAAAACTATCTGCATCTCACAAAGGATGTTGGATCAGTCATAATAAACAAGACACAGCTCCTGACCAGCAGAAGACATCACTGGACATCAATTTCTGACCAATCACTGTCCCACCTCCCCCTCCAAATACCCCAACAGCCACACCAGTGGTGAACAATAAAAGAGAAGTCCTATGTTAATTTAGCTTAAGCCATTTTGTTTTTAAGTAACAATTTTCTGTATGTATAAATGCCCAAAGATGAGCAGAACTTGCTTCAAACATGTTGCAATAAGTTAAACTAAACACTAAACAAATAATAGCGACTGGTAGCAGAAAATACAAATAACTGATTACATAATGAAGAGTTGGCAAAAGAAAACACATCTAAAATCAAAACTGGAGCAAAATCATCCACAAGAACACAAAGCCTAGGGTTCGCAGATGATTTAGCTGTCTTAGCTCTCGACATGGAAGAAATTCATGCCCAGAGCATCGCTTTCAAAAAATTGTCTTAAATAAAAAGAGTTACAAGTTTCCTCCGAGAAAACTGAGATCAAAATCTTGAAACCCCAGTGTATAAGCAAACTCTTCATAAACAAAGAAAATATTAACATAGTTCTACATTATAAATATCTTGTAGGAATCATTAGGCGCAACTTAAGTGGGAAAGAAACATGGATAAACAGAATAAAAAGAAAGGTGAGATTAAAATTCAGGGTGAAAGGATACCAATGATAAGATTCACTGATGACAAAGAATGAAAATTTTTGGTGAAAGGATACCAATGATAAGATTCACTGATGACTAAAAATGAAAGTTTTGTAAGTACAGTACATAGACTGAGAGTGAACCAGAAAAAGAAAAAGTAATGAAAAGTTACAAGAATGAGAACAGTGTGAAACTTAACATCAACATTGGTGATCACAAAGCAGATGTGGTTAAGGAATTCTGCTACTTGGAAGTAAAATAATCCAAGATGTATAAAGCAAGGAGGATACAAAAAGCACAGGCAAACACGTTATTCTTGGCCATGAGAAGTCTACATAGGCCTACATTTTAGGAAGAAATTTCTGATAATGAACGTTTGCAGCATAGCATTGTATGGTAGTAAATCATGGATAGTGGAAAATCAGAACACAAGAGAAAATAGAACGGCTTGAGATGTGGTGCTACAGAAAAATGTTAAGAGTTAGGTGGACTAATAAGATAAGAATGAGATATGCAAAACACTGACAAGAAGAAGGGACAGGAAGATAAGACATGTTGAGAAATCAGGAAATAACCTCCATGGTTCCATGGTACTAGAGGGAGCTGTGGAGGGTAAAAACTTTAATGGAAGACACAGATTGGAAGATACCAAGCAAGTAACTGAGGATGTAGGGTGTAAGTGCTACTCTGAAATGAAGGGGTTGGTGAAGGCAGAAATTCATTGTGGCCTGCATTAAACCAGTCAGAAGACTGATGACACAAAAAAAGAAAAAAGCTCATTTTCACATGTGGTCAAATGTTTGTCAATAGACACTAAGATCCAACATTACAAAACTGTAACTCACCCGGAAGCTACTTATGCTTGCAAAACACTGTTTTGAATCAAAACTGAAAGAGAAACTGATCACCTCCTCAAAATTGAAAGAAGTATCATCAGAACTTGCATAAATAAAAAATGCCAGATCAAATGAGCCTGGAAAATCCTGCCCAATGGAACTATCTGTTGAGAAATTGACCCAATCAACAGCATATTGAAGAAGAAAAGAATCTCTTATTTCTTTGAGACCTTACAAATGCAGGAGAACAGGAGTTTACAACAACTTGTGATGGGAAATCTTAGAAAGAATAATTGAGAACACTGGATCCAAGAAATTCAGCAAAATCTTAAAGCAGTTGGACTCCAGACAACAGACAAAGACAACAAAGATAAAATTAATATTCTTCTTAACAACCCCAAATTTTGAGCAGAGATGACACACAGATGGGCTACAGAGAAACAGTTATGTATTACCTCTCTTATCCTAACAGTTGTTTTAATGATTACTGGGTATCAAATGGCAAATGGCAGGAAAAGACATGAAGGAACACCAGGTGCACTTAGTGCGTATGCCTGGGGCCCTCTTCCAACTTGCTGAAGACGCTATTCCAGCAGCCACTGAGCGAACAGGGTGCAACCAACTGCAGATGTAGCACACACTGAAACAAACAATGCCCGTCATCTGGACTCTGAGGTCATACTTCAATCAATCCAGAGACTGATTCTAAGGCTGAGAATAACAGCCTTGTGCATGGAATTTCAATGAAGCTCACGATTTGGAGCACTGTCCCCAGAATTGATCATGGCACCCAGGTCTTGAGTTGGGAAGGACTTAACCAGAGACTTCAAGGGTTTTGTGAAAAGCTAGGCTGCAACTTCCTCAGCTCCCTGAATGGGTTGGGTGAGCACTACATATCAGAGGCTGCTACCTATGTAGTAACTGTGTGTGGAGTGCACACAAGGATTTTTTTTTAGATTAGCTGACCCTCCATTTAGTCCTGATAATGAAAGCTGTGGAATACCCAAAAGTATGAAGTCAGGTCCAAGAGAATGCCCACTACAGGCAAGAGTAAGTTCCACAGAGATAGAAATTGAGGCTGCATGTGAAAATATTTGGGCATGACTCAGTATCATGGTGGGCATAAAATGGTAATTGGAGCCTTCTATTGCCCACCAGACTCACATCCTGGTATGACCGAAACACGTAGAGAAAACCTCAGTTCACTTGTATGTAAGCTCCCCAATCTTACCGTAACCATCAGTGAAGACTTTAATCAACCAAAAATCAAATGGTAAAATCACAGTTTTGCCAGGGGTGGGTGTGACAAGACATCCTGTGAAGCATTACTAAATGCCTTCTCTGAAAAATACCTACAACAAAGATTTTGCATACCCATTCATGATGGAAATATATTAGGTCTAATGGCAACAAAGAGACCTGGCCTCTTTGAGGATGTCCATATGTGGTTGTGGCAACAATAATACCAAAGTACGAAAGACACCTATAACATGTAGACAGATTGTGTTCATTAACCTTGTTTAAAAAAAGCAGCAGTGTAATATCTCAGTGTGGGACTTGAAACTCTCAGCACAGGACAGGTACATGTTGATGAACCAAGGCTCAAGTTTAAAAGGACAGTTGACCATGCACTGGATAGATAAGTACCCAGTAGAACTGCTCATAATGGGAGAAACACACCATGGTATACACCCACTGCAAATAAACTTCTAAAGACACAGAGATTCCTACATAACACGTGTAAAACAAAGCATAAGGCTACAGGTAGAGAGATGCTTAATGGCATGCATTTGGCTATCAAGAGGGCAATGCATGAATCCTTCAATGACTGCAATAGCAGAATACAGTCAAACAATTTTTCACAAACCTAAAGAAATTGTGATCATATGTAAAGGCTGTTAGCGGCACCAAAATTAGTGTCCAGTCATTCACGAATGAGAAAGGAAGTGAAATTGAGGGTAGCAAAAAAAAGCTGAAATGCTAAACTGTGTTTTCAAATATTCCTTTACAGAGGAAAACTCAGAAACATTGATCCAATTTAATGATCATACCACTGAAAAGCTGAATGCAACAAGTGTTAGTATTAGTGGTGTTGAGAAACAGCTCCAATTGTTAAGACTGAACAAAGCTCAAGAATCTCTGTCAGATTCTACACTGTATTTATGGCTAAGTTAGCTCCTCTTCTAACTTTCTAACTACAGTCTATCATAGAGCCCTTTGAGAAATATTTGGAAGAAAACATAGGTCACATCCATTTACAAGAAAAGTAGTAGGGCTGATCCACAAAACTACCATCCAGTACCCTTCATACCAATTTGTTGTAGAATCTTACAGCACATTCTGAGTTCAAACATAATGATGTATATCAAACAGAATGACATCCTCCATTCCAAAAAGCATAGTTTCTGAAAATATCGATCATGCAAAACCCAACTCACACTTGGATCAAGGCAATCAGGTAGATGCAGCATTTATTGACCCAATACATCTACACTTACTGTCAAAAGTATGATTATATGGAGTGTCAAGCAAAATTTGTGACTGGATTGAGGATTTTTTTGGTAAGGAGGGAGCAACGCGTTATCTTGGAAGGAGATTCATTGTTAGATGTAGAAGCAACTTCGGGTGTGCCCTAGAGAAGTGTGTTCTGACCCTTACTGTTCCTGTTGTATATCAGAGACCTTGTCACCAACATTAACAGTGACTTCAGGCTTTTTGCAGATGATGCTATATTTGTAGTGAAGTACTGTCTGGAAGAAGCTGCATAAATATTCAGTCAGATCTTGATAAGATTTCAAAGTGGTGCAAAGATTGGCAACTTGCTTTAAATGTTTAGAGATGTGCACTACACAAAATGAAAAATTGTATTATTCCCAGCTGGAATCAGCCAATACTATATCTAGTTGTAATACTTTGTAGGGATAGGAAATGGAACGATCACATAGGCTCAGTTCTGGATAAAGTAGGTGGTGCACTTCGACTTATTAGTAGAACACTGGGAAAATGCAATCCGTCTACATAGGAGATAGCTTGCAAATCATTCATACGACTCATCCCGGAACACTGCTCAACTGTAAGGGACCCCTACTAAATAGGACTAACAGGGGATATAGAAGTAGCCAGAGAAACACAGTATGAATGTTCACAGATTTGTTTGACCCATGGGAAAGTGCCGCAGAGATGGTGAAGAAACTGGTCTGTCAGATTCTTGAAGATAGACGTAAATAATCCAGTGGACGCCTACTTACAAAGTTTTGAGAAACAGCTTTAGCTTTAAATGATGACTCCATGAATATACTACAGCCCCCTATTTATCGCTCACATACAGATTGTGAGGACAGGATTAGATTAATTACAACATGAACAGAGGAATTTAAATAATCATTCTTCCCGCACTCCATATGTGAATGAACAGGAAGAAACCCTAATAACTGGTACAATCGGGTGTACCCCTGTTATGCACTTCACAGTGATTTGTAGAGTGCGGATGAACACTCATGCTCATAAATTAAGGATAATTGCAGAATGTGATGCCACACAACATGGCACTACACAAAACTGGCACTAATAGCATAGGCACATAGGGAATACACACGACACAGATCTGTTAAGTCCACGGTATTGGTGGTAAGTTGAGAAAACCATCCTGAAACACATGTGCTACAAAACGCCACTGTTCCCTGCACATGTACCCCACCATTAATATGGGATATGATCACCATGCACACGTACACAGGCCGCACAACGGGTTGGCATACTCTGGATCAGGTGGTCGAGCAGCTGCTGAGGTATAGCTTCCCATTCTTGCACCAGTGCCTGTTGGAGCTCCTGAAGTGTCATAGGGGTTTGAAGACGTACAGTGATATGTCGACTGAGAGCATCCCAGACATGCTCGATGAGGTTCAGGTCTGGAGAACAGGCAGGCCACTCCATTTGCCTGCTATCTTCTGTTTCAAGGTACTCCTCCACAATGGCAGCTTGGTGGTGCCGTGCGTTATCATCCAGCAGGAGGAACGTGGTACCCACTGCACCCCTGAAATGGTGGACATACTGGTGCAAAATAATGTCCCGGTACACCTGACCTGTTACAGTTCTTCTGTCAAGGACACGCAGGGGTGTACGTGCACTAATCATATGCACCATCAAACCATGACCTCCGTACATTAAGGGGTTGGTACTGGTTCCTGGTTCATGCCAGAAACCCGGCGAGAATCACTGTTCAGACTATACCTGGACTTGTCCGCGAACATCCAGTCTGAGAACTGTGTTCTTGACACCAGGCTTTACGGGCTCTCCTGTGACCAGAGATCATTGGAATGCACCTTGCAGGTCTCCAGGCAGATAAATCATGTCTGTTCAGTTGCCTATAGACTTTGTGTCTGGAGACAATTGTTCCAGTGGCTGCAGTAAGGTCCAAAGCAAGGCTACCTGCAGTACTCCATGGCCGTCTGCGGGCAATGATGGTGAGATATCGGTCTTCTTGTGGTGTTGTACACTGTGGACGTCCCGTACTGTAGTGCCTGGACTCATTTCCTGCCTGCTGGAATCGTTGCCATAATCTTGAGATCACACTTTGTGGCACACGGAGGGCCCGTGCTACGACCTGCTGTGTTTGACCAGCCTCCTGTCGCCCTAGTATTCTACCCTTCATAGCGTCATCAATATGTGTTGTTTGAGCCATTTTCAACACACACAGTCACCATTAGCACGTCTGGAAACGTCTGCACACTTGCTCACTGCACCATACTCTGACATGCACCAACACACCTCTGCATACGTGGACTGCTGCCAGCGCCACCGTGCGACAACCGCAGATCAAATGCACCCAAAGGTCATACCCCGAAGTGATGTAAACCCGCAAACCGCATTTCAGAGTGTTGTTTCATCATGTATCAACATTATTATTAATGTATGAACATGAGTGTAGATGTAGAATGTAAATACAAATGACCAGATTTATGGAGTAGAAAACAGGTTATATAAAATAAAATATGCTAATAGAAAAAACTTTTTTTTTTCTTTGGAAATAAGAAGGTAAGGTGATTGACTGGAATATTGAGAGCATTTAAGTTGGGCAAAAGGTTATTGGAACACTAATTATTCCACTGACCTCTATTTCTAGAGGCTTGCATACTTAACAACTCTTTGCTGAGCAGATGAGTGGTGTATTGTTTCTGGTGAAAAAGAGAGAGTTCTGTTCACCTCACTGGAGCTGGCTGGGGCTGAAGAGAAAGGACTGACAACAAAATAAGCCATGCCCACTGCTCAATGTCTCAGTGGGAGGCACGCCCGCAAATCATGGCAACAAGACAGCCAGTGAATGACTGAAAATACTCTACTGACAATGATCGTGAATGGGTGAAGTTGCATACACACATCTCTGACAATGACAGGACAGAAGACTTGGCAGACTAGTGATGAGTGACATCAGAGAGACAGTAATATAACTTCTTGTGTATTCAGCCTTTTTTTAATTTTTCAAATATATTATATATTATTCAGTATATATTATTCAATTCAATATATTATTCAATACCAATGGTGGAAGTTGGAATTCATAATACAAACTCCTCATGTCCTCAGAGTGTTCTGACATTTCTCTTCCACTTTCACAGTCTATTAAACTGCGCCTAGAAAACTAAACTTCACACTATGCTGCTTAATCAGTTCCCAGGCATCATCTGCCTGCTCCTACAGCAAACATGGGCTGTATTCATTGACCTCTCATGCAAAATAATAATCCATGAGAGATATAGAGAGGGTTGAGCTGTAATTGTTCACCAGGCTCTTCTGGTGACCCTTAGCCTGTGATGTCCTCATAGATGCTCACACTAAAAGTAGGTGTCGTGAGCAAGGAATTCAGCTGATATGATTGTATTCATCTCCAGCAGGAAGTGGGATTCAAACAATGCAAAATCATGATGGGATAGCAAAAATATTAAGAAAAGGCTAGTTACTAAACACCATCTAGTGGAAATGCTGAGTCGCAGACAGGCACAAAAAAAAAGACTGCCAAACAGTTTTTGTTACGCCTATCTGCGGCTCACCATCTCCACTGCATGGTGAGTACCAACTATCCTTTTCACAATATTGTTGGAAGTGGAGTTCAAAATACGTCAACAGGAGTAATGCTGATTCCACTGGCGAACAACAAATTTATGTTTCTGCCAGTACCTCATCTCCTACCTTCCAAACTTCACAGAAGCTCTTCTGCAAACCTTACAAGACTAGCACTTCTGGAGGATATTGCAGAAACATGGCTTAGCCACAGCCTAGGGGGTGTTTCCAGAATAACATTTTCACTCTGCAGCAGAGTGTGCACTGAGATGAGAACTGCCTGGTGGATTAAAACTGTGTGTCGGACCAAGACTCGAACTCAGGACATTTGCCTTTTGCTGGCAAGTGTTCTACCTTCCGAGCTACCCAAGCATGACTCACGACTCATCCTCACAGCTTTACTTCTGCCAGAACCTCATCTCCTACCTTCCAAACTCAGATGATAGACCACTTGCCAGCGAAAGGCAAATGTCCCGAGTTTGAGTCTCAGTCCGGCACACAGTTTTAATCTGCCAGGAAGTTTCATATCGGCGTACGCACAGCTGCAGAGTAGAAGCTTCATTCTGGAAACATTCCCCCGGCTGTGGCTAAGCCATGTCTACACAATATCCTTTCTTCCAGAAGTGCTAGTCTTGCAAGATTCACATGAGAACTTTTGTGAAGTTTGGAAGGTAGGGGGCGAGATTCTGGTGGAAGTAAAGCTGTGAGGACAGGTTGTTGAGCTTTTAATCTTCCAGGAAGTTTCATACCAGTGCACACACTGCTGCAGAGTGGAAATTTCATTCTGGAAACATCCCCCTTGCTGTGGCTAAGCCATGTCTCCGCAAAATACTTTCTTCCTGAAGTTCTAGTCTTGCAATGTTTGCAGGAGAGCTTCTGTGAAATTTGGAAGGTTGGAGACAGGGTTCTGGCAGAAGTAAAGCTGTGAGGATGAGTTGTTATGCTTGGGTATCTCAGATAGTAGAGCACTTGCCCACGAAAGGCAAAGGTCCTGAGTTTCAGTCTCAGTCCTGCACACACTTTTAATCTGCCAGGAAGTTTCATATCAACACACACTCTCTGGAAACAAATTTATGGCTGTCTTGCAGAGGCAGGAGCCATACATGAGACATCAATTCAAATATGTAATGGTTGGAGGAAGACAGACCCAATGGTATACAAATTCGATGTACAATGCTAATTACCTATTAATGTAAATGCGGAACTACACCGTCACACAACGTTCACATTAAACTGTAGGTTTTCCTATCTCAGTTCAAAAGGTTAATGGAGGGCAAAGGCTCATTACATTCAACAGGAGCATGCCTAATAATGCACTGTGGTGTTCAAATTAGCCTTTGGGTGGAGGCCAGTTCTACCTCACATAGAAAGGTTTCCCACTCATGAGAAATTGAAGGCAAAAGGCATGATAAAACAATGAAAACAAAGGTGTCAATTGCTGCAGCTCATCTATAAAAGTTGTGCTGCTCCTTATAACACACACAAAATAATCCACCACAGGCACACAAAATAAAAGTTAGTAGAGTATGCATGCATCTCTTTACATATGGGCTCACAGACTGTCACTGCAGAAATCCCCCTCCCTCAGTCTCTCTTCTAACAGCTACCTCTATCGTCAGCCACCCAGTAGTAGATAGTTTCTTTGTAAGCAAGATGGGGCACCTAACTTTTTCACCTAAAGTAACTTCCTACTTATTAAAAATATTTGCAATCTTGTGCCATCTGGATGAACAGTATCTAGTGTCAAATGAAACAAACACCAAAGCATTTTCACAACTTCATTAATTACCGAGACATTATAGTAATTTTGTTGTTTTTAGCATTTCTTTGTTAGTGGCACCATTATATTGTCTGGACCAGAATAGCAGAAACATTAGGAGACAAAATCAGTGATATGTATTTTGTAGGTCTGACAGGTACATTCACTACAGGGATTTTTGTGCTGTTGTTATGACCATCTGAATAGTGTGTGGCCCAGAAGCATTCACAACTCTTCGTGAAATTAAGCAATGACTAGGCAAGCAATATGCGATGTTTACATCACTCTCAACAGAGTGGAAATATTGCTGAAATTCAATCTTAAAAAGTTTTGAAACTATTTGTACTGAAATTTTCACAGCTGTTGTAACTAAATAAAAATGAAATATAATAGTTGTAAAGTGCATCTAAAAATTATACCTAGCAGTGTGCAACTGCTCTCTTGTTCCTTTCTTTCATATTTTCATAACACATGCTCAAACTTTTCCAGTCATGATTTGTCCCTATGTTTTGTGAATAAAAGTCAACAGAAACTTCTGTCCATACCTTCTCTTTGTTGGCACAGTAACTTCACCAGTTTGTTTGCCTTCTATGTATCTTTATACTGACGCAAAACAATTTCCAGGAATAAATATCTTTCTGGCTGTGCAGATGTTTTTACAACACAACATCTTTGATAACAAATACTGTGTACCTATCATGTAAGATGAATCTCTGCTGTTGAAGTGCAATAATAGTGTTGACAGCAGATTTTAGTAGTGTTGCCAAGCATATTCCATGTGAATTCAGATAAAACTGAATCTTGCTCAATCGATATAAGTTTAGTGTGACACAAACAGAATGGATTCCTGAAATGAGTTCAGTATCTGAATTAAGGTCAAAACAAATCTCAAGTCAGTAACATTTATACTCTTGGCCCTAAGGCTGGTAAAGGTCAATGGAAGTGGGCAACAGGCAAAAGAGTGCAAAACTGTTGCTGTTTGCTGTACTTTTACAGGTGATAAGGAGAAAAACATTTTAAAAAATAATGTTTAGTACCTGTTGGTCCAAATCTAAAATAGAACATATGCATCAAATAAATTTCCTGCCCACACAGACTGAAGGATTCGGGAGCTCTGACACATGAAAATCAAATGCCTCCTTTCCTTCTCAGTGAATGTCTCAGAAACTAACAAGGAGAGGCCACCAGCAGTGGGGCCTCACAAAGTCAGCATACGGGCACTGCTGACCATGATGTTGAGTGCCCCCCAGATGCAGCAACAACAACTAGTGGTGAGATCGACTTTTTGAAATCATCTTTATGGTTATGTAGGTTAAGATCCAAAGTATCACACCCTGCAGCTATTTACTGTAGTGGGCCCTTGTTTGTGAGTTAATGACGAAAAAAAATTTTGGAATTTTCCATGATGCTCAATAACATTAAAAAGCTATATTATATACATGGGTTGCATGGTGTAGTGTATATGTTAGTAGCTTCACACACAGGAGGTTGTGGGATTGAATCTCATTAGGTGCTACATTTTTATTTTTAAATCTTTACTGAAATGACTTTAATCATTACTTTCATTCAATTAATTGGTTTGAATGAAAATTTTTATTTCCATTTCTTTTTCACATTATTTTAATCACAGAACGAACTTTTTCATTTGTTTCATTTCTTCTTTACATCATTCTTTTTCCAACAGGAATTTTTGTGAATATGAATTTAATTATATTTATACATTATAATATTCAATTATTTGAAAATTCTGATGGATCAGTTAAAAAGCAAAAGACAGAATCATCTACTTATATTGACCTTGCAAAGATGTGAAAAATTGTTACCAGATGTGCAATTTTTTTGCACAGTAACCATCCTACAACATTTAAAACATAACCTAAATACCTACTGCACTACAGACAAAATAACACAGATGAACAAGTTGATATTATGTTTAAAACTATGTAACAAAGGAACGGAAATAAAAAATTACATTTAAATCACTTAACTGAATAAAAATGATGATCAATCATTTCGATAAATATTTAAAAATAAAAAATAAAATTTATTGCACCTGATGAGATTCAAAGCTCCTACATGAGAAACTATTATCCTATCCATTACATCATGTACACCAAATATATATGCAACTTTTTTTACACTGTTGTCTGTCACAATGGTGTATGGCTGCAGTGTGTGACACCTGGGATCTTGACCTACATAACCGTACAGATGGTTTCAAAAGGCTGATCACACCATTGGGGACCTCTCCTTGTAAGCCTCATCATAGGGGCATCCTTCAATCTTATAAGAAATGAAAGTAGTGGACTACCAGTTGTTATCATAAAAGTATAACAAAAAGTATAGCAAAATAAATGGAGGATTAGTATATGTACGAAAACAGAAACAATTACAAACTCACTTTCTGTATATCCACTGGCTCACCATTCTCACTAAATATTTCAATGCCATTGAGCCCTAGGTAATGGCGATCACCCCATGTGCTTTTTATGTTTATTGCTAAGTGAGTGCCTCCTGGCAATTCTGGTATAATAAAATCTGACGACAGTGTTGGTTTATCCTTGTTTTTGGCATCTTGTGCAATTTCTTTGTCCAAAACTGGTATTTCAGAAGACACAGGCACTTCTAATAAAAAATAAAACACTGTCAACATACACAACATAGAATGGTAAATATTTGTATTACTACACTACACTGTTACTTTTCAGGCTTGTGAGCATACATAAACTTTTGAAAGATAACTACTATTTTGACAAGTAAATGACTAGATATTTATTTATTTATTTGTCCAAGAATCATTTTAGTACACTGTTTGTACATGTGATACAGAACAATGGCAAACGTTGTTAATTTACAATACAGTAATCATTTTGACTACCTTGTTGACATAATCAAATGCATAATAATGTACGTTGGTGTACTGCATTGCTTCTACATGTGATAATGGCAGTTATTAAGTGAGATGACGTGATAAGCACAACGTAAACTATATTATGCATTGACATTAAGTAAAATTTGGTAAATGAGGTTTATTTATTACAATTTTCCATAAATTCAGACAAATAACAGAAGCAGTGGTCAAGCAAGAACTGTTTTAACTTTCTTGTAAATGCATTTAATGTTGCATGCATTTCAGGTAAGAAGGCAAATGGTTATGTAAGAAAGCTCCAGTATGATACAATCCTCTTTTGCATAATAATAATAATAGCTTTATTCAACATCGAATGGTACACTGAACATGTACAAAGAAACAGTAATGATTAAAGTTATTTGTACAATACACAAGACACATTCTTCTGAATACGTCATTAATTTACAACAAAATTACAATAAGGTGTTTACTTATTTCTGTTCACATAATTTCACAAAGCATTTGTTGTTCTTCATATAAGTATGGTACTCTTCTAATGTGTAGAAAGGGTGTTTTACTAAAAATTTCTTAAGCTGATGTTTCAGTTTAATTGTAGGAAGAGCCGTGTCTGCTCTAGGCAGTGCATTAGCTAATTTTATACCTGCATACTGAGGCCCCTTTTCGTAAAGTGCTGTTCTGTGGCTGCCAATGTAAAATCTTTCTTTATTTCTAGTACTGTACTGGTGGAAATCTGAATAAGTGTTTGGGTGTAGTCTTTGCACAAGCAATATGGCTTTTAGAATGTATGTGTTTATAACAGTTAACACCTCTATTTTTGGAAACAAGTTGCGACAAGATTCCCTACATTTTGCTCCACAGATTATTCTCACACCCCTTTTTTGAAGAATGAGTAGCTTATCTAGATTAGCTTTGGTTGTTGTCCCCCAAATTTCAATACTGTAGTTCAAGTGAGAGGAGAAAAGAGCATGGTATGCAGTCTTTAGGACTACGGTGTCTCTACAGAACTTGCTAATAGTACTGATTGCAAATATATTTTTTGACAACTTAGTTGCTAGAGAGTCAATATGTGTGTCCCATTTCAGGTTGCTTTGGATTGTTACGCCAAGGAATTTTACACTAGACTCTTTCTTTACCAATTCGTTGCCCATGTATAATTTAATTTCATTATTCAAACTACTTTTGTTAAACTCCATCAAACATGTTTTACTGGTGCTTACATTTAAGTGGCTTTCATTAAAAAACTGAACAATTTCTTTTGTCACATCATTACACTCGGCCTCTAGTTCATTACATGATTCCTTTTTACATACAATGGACGTGTCATCGGCATACAGAACAATTTTGGAATTTATAGTACAGTATATCATTTACATAGATCAAGAACAGAAGGGCGCCCAATAACGAGCCCTGGGGCACCCCATATTTTATGCAAGTGATCTCTGATTTGTAGACACCACTTTCCGTTTTAAGTAGAACAAACTGCTTTCTATTGCTCATATAACACTTTATTAGGTCATAAGCAGCGCCTCTAATGCCCATGTTCCATAGCTTGTCTAATAGGATGTCAACGTTCACACAATCAAAGGCTTTTTCCAGGTCTAGGTATACACCTGCCACATGTTCCTTGCTTTCGATACCCCCTAACACCTCTTCAATTAGTTGAGCAGCTGCAGTGCTAGTTGATTTACCTTTTACGAATCCATTTTGATTTTCGAACATCAGGTTGTGTTTGTTAAGAAAGTTTATAATCCTGTTGTATATATCTTTCTCAACTATTTTGGAAAAGACAGGAAGGATTGAGACTGGTCTGTAGTTTTCTATTTTGTTGTTGTCACCTTTCTTAAAAATGGGTGTTACCTGTGCTATTTTTAGTCTGTCTGGAAAGGTGCCTGATTCTATTATATTGTTGACTGCTGCAGACAGAGGTACAGAGACATTTTGGCTACAGGCTTTTAAAACATTAGTATTTAGGCCATCATGCCCAGCTGAATTAGAGGGTTTTAGAGAGCTAATGATGCCCATTATTTCTGCACAGTTTGTGGGGGCTAGATATATACTATGGTCACATGTATTACCTTTAAAACTGTAGTGCATGTTTTTTATGTTTGTCATTTATGGCTTCCCCTACGGAAGAAAAATATTCATTAAAAATATTTGCAATTTCCAGTTGGTCTTTTATGAGCATGCCATTGTGGTTAATAGTAAAGTCCATACAGGATTTGTCACTGCCGGTTCTAAAACTGTTTATGACTCCCCAGATGCCAGTAGTTACGTTATGTGAGTTTTGAAGCTTATTTGCAACATAGTTGCTCCTGGTCTGTGTAAGTAAGTCCTTATACTGTGCTTGATATATTTTGAAGGCTTCCTTTAGCTCAGGAATCTCTCTATTATTCAGCATTGCACTGTGGAGTAGTTTTAATTTTTCCCTCGCTTCAGTGACATTACTATTTACCCAAATATTTTTGTTTATATTTTTTGTTTGTTTCATTTTTGTGATTACAACTGGGCATGTGGTATCAAAGCAGTAATAGAAGTCAGTAGCAAAGTTATCATATGAAAAGCTATTATTTTCAAACCATTTTATTTGTGCTGGCATCCAGTTTAGTCTATTTATGTTGTCATTATACATTATTCTTTTAGTTACAAACTGTTACTTTGTGGTGACAGTGGGGGCCTCATGGCGTTCCAATTTAAGCTGTACTGCATTCACTGTGCTTATGTGTAGGTTGATCTTCTGCCAAGTTTCATGTGTGTATATATCACAGTTGTGTCTGAAGAGATTTTCCTTTATTACAAGGCTCCCTTTTGTGGAAATTAATGTTTTGTATATATACAAGCAAGGCAGTGGCAATATTTTGAGAGTTTTAGATAGGGGTCTCCAGGGATCCTTGCATTTAGCGTCTTTTTATCACCCTGATAATTTTTTTCTGTATTTCAAATGTTTTTGGATAATTTATAGAATCCCTCCAACAAGTTATTCTGTACATAAGTAGTGACTGTATACTACAATATTAGATTGTCAGCCCTGATGAGCAGCTTGTATTCTGAGTGAGGATCATAACAGCATATGCTAGTGAATTCAGTCTCTTATTTAAATTGTTTCGGTGCACCTCCCACTTCAGATCTGCCTGAACATGAATGCCTAGAAATTTTGTGTGACTGACCTTCAACACATTTTTTCCTTTGATAGTGAAAACAGGGTTTGCAGGATGGAGGTTTTGTGGGGTGTGGAAGTTAGCTGCCACAGTTTTTTCAGAATTTATGATGAGCCTACTGGTCCTGAACCAGTGCATTAAGGTATGCATAACTGATATTGTAGCCTCCTGCAGATTTTCGTCTTTCTGTGATGTAATTAGAATATTAGTGTCATCTGCAAAGAGTACAGTGGTTCCATCACGTATGTTACTAGCCAAGTCATTTATATACAGCAGAAATAGGACAGGTCTCAGAACTGACCCTTGTGGGACTCCATACTTGATTTTCTACTCACCACTGTAAAAACTACAATTTTTTGTGTTTCACTGTCTTTGTGTTTTATTTCCGTAATCTGCTGACAATTACTGAGGTACGACTGAAGCAACCTTTCAGACTGGCCTCTAATTCATTAATTACTTAATTACGCAAGAGAAAGTCATGAGCAATAACATCAAATGCTTTACTTAGATCGTGAAATATCCCAGATACATGTTGCTTATCATCCACTGCTTTTAATACTTCATTTAGGAGGAAAAATCTGCTGTCTGAGTTGACTTTCCAGCTCTAAACCCATGTTGGGAGTCAGTTATCAGTCTCTCTTTATTCACGAAAACAGTTAATCTTCTAAGGAACATTTGTTTTCCATAATTTTGCTAAATCCTGACAATACTGAAACTGGCCTATAATTATCAATATCACTTTTTGCTCCCTTCTTATGCAAAGGTGTTATTTTTGCAGTTTTTAGATTATTTGTAAACACACTACTCTTTAAAGATGAATGTTCTATGTCTGTTAGCAGTTCCACAATAAATGTTAGGCTCAATTTGATAATAGCATCTGGTATCTCATCAACACCCACTGAATATTTATTAGGTAATTCTTTTAGGATTCTTGACTGTTCGTCAGGTGTTGCTGGATACACGAATAATGTTTTTGGATGTATTTTTTTATCTGAGTGACTGGCTGGCAGTTTGTCAAGGTGTATATTTATTAACTGCTGTGCTATATTAGAGAAATAATTGTTGAAAACACTAGCCACATGTTTGGGGGTCATTTAGTTTATTTTTTATTCGTAACCAGCTCTATATTACTGTTTTTAACTGGCCTGGTGCTCATTTCTTTCCTTATAATTTGCCAGGTCACTTTAGTTTTATTCTTAGAACTACACAACAGTTGACATTTTCTAGTTTTTTTTACTTTTGAAATAACTCGTGTTAGTATTCTTTTGTATCTTTTGAAATATGTAATAAAGTCACAGTTAGTATTTTGCTTGGAGTACTCATACAATCTCCTTTTATATTGACATGATATCCTTATCCCTTTTGTAATCCACTTGTTTGTTTTTGAGTAGAGTTAAACATAGTTATTTTCTTGGGAAGAGCCATTTGAATAAAATGTTTGAATGTAGCCATGAACTTATCACATTTCTCTTTGGTACCATTACAGTCGCATACATCTTTCCAACTTTCACCCTTTAGGAGAGAACAAAAATATTCCACGTTTATGTACTGAAATTCCTTACAGTGTGTCATATTCTACTGGGAATTGAGTGTCCTGAAATATTCATTGCACGAATTTAAGCATTGTGATCACTAAAACCTGAGTTTACAACTTGTATGTTATAGACATACTTGCACATATTTGTCAAGATCTGATCAACAATAAATGCAGAGGTTGGTGTTTCTCGAGTTGCTTCAGTTACCATTGCACTGATCAAAATCCAATAAGTCACCACATATAATTATATTTTTCTTGGGAGAGTGAATTTCTTCCAAGAGTTCCCCATGCCATTGTAAACACTTTTTTGTCTCAATCTGGTGACCTGCATACACAAATAATAACTGTATTTTGCCTTGGTAGTTCAGTTATAGAGAGTTCTACACCTTTTTCACATGACTGTTTATGGTGTTATAATAGTTACATCCTTGAATTCAATATTTTCTCTAATGTATACACAGGTGCCTCCATGACCAAATATTTTCCTATAAAACATGCTTGCAAGTTTGAAGTAAGGAACATATTTGCTCTAACATATCTTGTTTGAGCCAGTGTTCTGTAAAGCATAGTACAGAAATATCATTTAGGTCATTTAACATTTCTTCTATTTGATTTAGTTTATTTGAGAGTGACTGTACATCTTGATGGAGTAATTTATAATTAGGTACAGGGAGTAAATCATTTCTTGCTTGACCACCTACCTCACTATATGAGCTAGTGCACTTAATGGGAAAAAATCCTCATGTTTTCCAGGGATGGTATTCGTGGTGTTTGACATATGACTTGATGAAAACTGTAACTCCCATGCTATCAGATATTATGTTTGGCCTCATGAAGACAGTTTTCACCATAAAAAACAACAGTGTGCAATTTCACAAAAAAGAATTATCACAGAGTACAGTATTTTAACAATTTTATAGGTTCATTATTGCAAGGGTTATAGAGGACGAAAAGAATTTATAGTACTAAAAGTTTGATGGTGTGATAAAAGTATGTCACTGTTCTTGAAGAAAAAGACATCACATGTCTAACAGAAATGGCAGTGCATGAAATCAAACTGATGGATTCAATCTACAAGTAAAACTACTCATTAGCAACCCTAACTATTAACACATGTTGAATAGGTGTGAGAGTTTTCATGTCACCAGCTATGGAAGAAAAAAATATCTACTGTGCTCAAAGAACATTGAAATTCTATGTGATATGAGCACTACTTTTTGGAAAATTACCAGAAGTGTGCTGGACAAGAATATAGCTTTTGTCTGTAAAACTCCATTGTCGTTGCTTTTGGGTAAAAAGCCATCTCAGTGGCTTCAGTCATTCATCATTAGAATTGCTATCCATAAGACTCCAAGCTCCATATTGAAATATAGTGCTCACTGCATATTGAAATATGGTGCTCACTAAAACATTTTTATATGATTTTGAGAACTATTATGGTTTGCAGTTGGCCTGATAGACAGGAAACACTTGACTATCACTAATAATCTCGATTACTGTGAACTGTACCTGACCATCCTCGCCTCATAGAATTGAAAAATTGAATAATATTCTTCTCTCCTTATACTGCTAGTTATAAATTATGATAAGACACATTTTGCAAATAGCAGACGCGCACGCACACACACACACACACACACACACACACACACACACACATACTCATGCAAACGTCACTTGCTGACAAAGGCTTTAATGGCCGAAGATATAATTGTGTGAATCTTTTTGTTGTGCCTATCGCAACTCAGCATCTCCGCTATATGGTAAGTAGCAACTTTCCTTCTCTGTTATATACATATATATTTTCACTTCGGAAGTTGGCATCTCAGCTGCTAGGGGTTTATTTACAAATTGTTATTTTTTATTTGTAGTTCACTGTTGATATTTGAGATTACATATTGTCATTTGGAAATAGTGAGTTTAGCTGTGGGCACTAGAAAATGGAGTGACAAGTGGAGAAATGGGAATATTTCCGACATATTCTTGTGTTTTAGTTCAATTGTGGGTGTAACAGCAGGAGAGGCAGCCAGAAACATTTGTGCTGTGCATGGGGATAATGCCATTTGACAGAGCCTGGCAAGAAAACTGTTTTCTCATTTTAAGGAGGATCATTCTGACATTAGTGGCTTTCCATGTTCAGGAAGACTTTCAAGGATTGATGAAAATCGTTTAAATGCATTAATCCACAGTTATCTACATCAGTGTACTTGAGAACTGGCAAATGTGATGAACTATGTTCAAATCTATTCTTGGGTATTCTTTCTTGCCCCATTCTCATAACTGTCCTAACTATTTCATCCATTATGGTATCTTTCCTCTGTGTGACTTTCAAAAGTACCATGCATGGGTACCATATGCTCTAAGACAGAATCACAAAAATCATTGGATAGCCATATGTACATCTCTGCTTGCATATCATCGGTTGGCTCATGAACAACACCGACCATTCCTATTCTGTATCATTACTGGGGAAGAGAAATAGTGTGTTTGTGCTAACATAATGAAAAGAAAATAATGGTTGGCCAACACAAAGCAGCAACTCCCAGTACAAAGACCGCATCCATCCACAAAAAATAATGTTACATATCTAGTGGAACAGTGACAGTGTGGTGTGCTATGAATTGTTTCCCTATGGTGTAATCGTCACTGCTGAGACATCTTGCAGATGGAGTCCTATAACAATGACCACGAAGACCGCGTCAAATGTAATTAGTTCCCAGTTGGATGATGCCTGATAGCTTGATACATGTCTCTTTCCTAAGAACACCCTTTGTTTCCTGCCAGAGATATAAGATTTGAACCATTTTGCAGCATTTCCTGTTACACTATAATACTCTAATTTACTTAAAAGGATATTGTGATTTACACAGTCAAATGCCTTTGACAGATCACAAAATATACCAGTTGCCTGCAATTTTTTGTCTAATGAATTAAGCACATTTTCACTGTAAGTGTACATAGCCTTCTCAATATCAGAACCTTTTAGAAAACCAAACTGTGACTTTGACAGTATGTTATTTGAGATAAGATGGTTATCAAGCCGACTGTACATTACTTTTTCGAAAATTATTGAGAATGCTGGCAACAGTGAAACTGGACGGAAATTTGATGCTATTTCTTTATCTCCCTTCTTAAACAGTGGTTTCAGCCACTCAGGAAATATTCCACTGATAAACGACTGGTTACACAGATAGCTTAATATGTTACTTAGCTCAGAATCACATTCTTTAATTAACTTTGTTGATATATTTCATCATACCCACTAGATGTTTTTGATTTTAAAGATTTTATGATGGACATTATTTCTGTTGGGGTAGTGAGGGTCAAATTCATATCATGGAAGTTACTTGATATGTCTGGTCTAAGGTAATCCATAGCAGCATCTACAGAACCTGACAACCCCATCTTTTCAGTAACAGTTATAAAATGTTTGTTAAAAAGTTCTGCAACACTATACAATCTGTCACCAATGTATCATTTACTCTTAATGCTATTTGTTCCTCTTCATGTCTGGTTCTACCGGTCTCCTCCTTCACTATATCCCATATTGTCTTTATTTTGTTATCTGATATGACTATCTTTTCCTTGTAATATATTTGCTTTGACATCCGTATTACAGTCTTTAATATTTTGCAGTATTTCTTATAATGTGCTATAGCATCAACATTGGAAATGTTTCGGATTGACAGATACACCTTTCTTTTTGTTTTACAAGATACCCCTATTCCTCGAGTAATCCATGGCTTCTTTGTAGACTTTGCTCTAACCTTGGTAAGTTTTGGGGGAAAGCAGTGTTCGAATAAGGTAAGCACTTTATTAGCAAAAATGTTATATTTTTCATTCATGCCATGAGCACTGTAAACATCAGTCCAGTGAATGTCTCTGAGGAGTGTCCTAAAATAATCAATTTTTGGCTTACTGATTACCCTCTTGAGCTCAGATTTAACAGATTTTATATCCTGATCAGTATTAACATTTAACAGAAGGAACTGCATGTCATGGTCTGAGAGGTCATTGACTATTGGTTTTGTAATATAATTTTGTTCATTGGACTTTTCTATAAAGATATTATCAATGGCTGTTTGTGAGCAAGTGGCTATCCTAGGGGGAACTTTACAGTGGGAATTAAGTTGAATGATAGTGTTATTAACTCAAATAAGTTCTTATTGGGAGAGTCTTTAAGGAAATCTACATTGAAATCACCAGCAACCACTATTTCTTTGTTTTTGGTTGTTAAATGGGTCAGTACAGCTTCAAGGTGGTTTACAAACAGATTAAAGTTACCTGCAGGTGCTCGATATACACTTAATATTATGAAGGATTTTTTGTGAAATTCTAATTCTGTTGCACATGCTTCCATATGCTGTTCTAGGCAAAATTTATGAATGTCTATGTTCTTAAATTTATGACAGTTCCTGATGAATGTGGCAACTCCTCCTTTCTCCATTTCTGATCTACAAAAGTGAGATGCTAACCTAAACCCTATAACACTTAAAAGTTCTATACCAGTGGTCACATGATGTTCAGAGAGGCAGATTATGTCAGCTGGGTTTGAAGACTCTAATTCATCTATGCAGATAGTTGATTCATTAATTTTATTTCTCAGTCCTCGAATATTTTGATGCAATAAAGATAGCTGACATTTCACATTGACTGAGTTAAAATTGGGTGGAGTTAAAATATCTGCCGACATTTGAAAATTCTTAACCAATGGCTGATTATGCTGATGTAATAAGCTGGAATTATGTTTTTTGATTTCTTTCTCAAACTAAAGGTTTGTCTCAGTTCTAACCTCTCTTAAAATTTGCTTTCTTTCTGTCCTCCCTACTCTAAAAAAGGGTCTTTTCTGAACCCTATAACCACTGGTATTTTACCACTCATGACAGTGCCTCCCCCCTTTAACTTTCCTGCTATTTCCCCAGCCAATTTACCCTTCCCCTTCCTGTTGAGGTGAAGGCCATGCCTAGTATAATCCCACCTACTGACAGAATCAACATGAACCACACCAATGTGTGACCCCGCACCCAACATGAGCAGCCGTTCCAGCTCCAAATTAACTCTCTTGACAGAAGAGTTCAAATGAGGTCGGTCATGGCGCCCAAGTTTATTAAACTTATGGAACAATGCTATGAACTTATGCACCAACCCAGTATATACAGACGAACAGAATGCACAGAGAAAGACTGCTATTTACATGGATCCAAGGGATAAAATGGAGTGTGACTAAAACAAACTTGAATAACGAAGACACACAAAATATGCTATTATGGAGGGTGAGAAGTGGGATGAGCAATCCTATGGGTCCTGCCGCGTCCCATATCTCCCCCTCCATAATAACATATTTTGTGTGTCTTCGTTATTCAAGTTTCTATTGGTCCTATGGCTCCTGCAGCATCCCACATCTGAGCCTCCATAATAACATAGTTTGTGCATCTTCGTTGGTCAAGTTTCTATTCGCACTCTTCTTTCTATCCCTTGAATCCATGTAAGTAGCAGTCTTCCTCTGTGCCTTCTGTTTGTCAGTCCATATTCAAATCTATTCTTGGGTATTCTTTCTTGCCCCATTCTCACTAAGTGTCCAAACTATATCATACATTATAGTATCTTTCCCCTGTGAAATTTCCTCTACATCCTTATTTGTTCCATTTTCCAAGTGGAAGATCCTTGATGCTCATCTTAGAACATCCATTTCTACAGCTTCAATTTTCTAGCAGTTCTTCTCTGTAACTGTCCAACACTCCATGCAATCCATAGATGATAACTATCTTAATAATCTCTATAATATATATTAAGTTTTATTTTCAATCCAATTTTTGTGGTCCATACAAGGGAGTTCACTTTTGACATTGCTCTTCTTCCTAGCTCAATCTGTTTCTCAAGTCATGTTCATGTTCCATCTTTATTAATTATACTCATTAGGTATTTATATCTTTCACAATTATTGATGTTTACATTGTCTGATATTCCATGAGCTAATGATCCTGTCCTATCGTTAAGTATTCTGTCTTCTTGAATTCAATTTCAGCCCCTATTTGCTATAGCCTTCTGTCAATTTTCTCACCATATAGGAGATACCTTCTTCTTCAGTTGTAACCACCACCAGATCATCTGTGAATAAATGGGTATACACAGTGGTCTTCTAAACTGAATTCCAAATGTACTGCATGGAGGTTAGTAAGAGGTGTCGGGAGTTATGTACATTGCCAATATTTGCTTACCATTAAATCTCCACAAATGCCCACTGATTTATCAGCTCTGCTAACAAGCCCTATTTCCACGTCATTGTCATATCCTCAGGGCAATGCAAGGTGTACAATGGGAGTATGTTATGCAGCAGACCTAAGAGGGCAAAATGCAAGTTTCTGGCAGCTTAAAACTGAAACATATTGGCTATGGGAAATGTGGTCCTCCAGTTTCGGGGTTAAGGTGCTGAGCTAGTAACCTATCACTTGAAAAACAATGTATTGCTACTAACACTCTCAGCACTAAACCTCTCAAAAACAGGACAGGATTTTGAATGAAATAAAAGAAAGAAAAGGTTAATGAACCCTGCAACATGGAATATGCAGGGTCTGAACCTAAAAAGGAAAGAGATTCTAGATGAATTGGAAAGAGACATTGGTGCTAGCGAGAGACAAAAATGAAGGGCACCGGGGATGAAAGAGCTGGTCAATATATACATTTTTGTAGCAAAGTTAGCAAAAGTCAAAGAGCGAAGAGAGGAGTATCAATCACAGTACATCAGAAATTGAATGGTAGCATAAACAAACGCCAAGAAGTAAACGAGTGGATTAAGTCCGAAGAAGAATAGACAAGAGGTAGTAATAGTTAGTGTGTATGTACAGACTGATGACACTGATAATATAATTAAAGGTACTTTTTATAAGATTTGAGGGACATTGTAAGTGACGTTAATCCACAGAAGGGGGTACACCTTATGCCCGGACAGGAAGGACTAAAAATGTCAAGGTCATCAGAAAATATGGTGAAGAAATGGAGAATACATTTGGCAAAAGACATTGCTTTCTTTAGAGCACACTCAATAAGAGTAGAACAGGTATTTTTCTCATAAAGAAGTACATAGATATACCTGGGTGCAACATGCTAAGACTTGTAAGATCCATAATAGATTATATGATACAACCAAATATTCAGAATTACAAACACATGATGTTACAGTAAAGCCCGTATGTGTATCAGACCATTTTATAGTGAAAGCAAAATTCTGGTAAACTATATGAAAATCCTTACCCATAGTCATAATGAAGAGAATAGTAAAATAGCGGAAGCACCTAGATGTAATTTGGAAAGTTCACAACACGATTCTGTGTTACACAAGATGAGATTAAATAAAATTAGGAACATCAATAAAACCATGGCAGCAATAATGTAACAGAAGAAACAACTGTACCATAAGTGATTAATTACACAGGACAGCAATGATAGTAAGTGCTTTGCAGGATGCAACAGAGAAGGTGAAAAACAACTGCAAGAACAAGACAAACGATGTGAGACAAAAAGGGTCAGTAAAACGATAGATACATGGAAGGGTACAAAATTGAGATATGCCTGGAAAACAATAAAACATCTTACAACATACAGAGTAGAAAAATCTAATGTCACAATAATTAGTATACAGTAGTGGGAAGAGCAATACAAAAAGCTATTGAGTGAGAACAGCAATGAGTACATACATTCCAAGTATATCAGCCAGAAGAGGCAAATAATTTGAATGAGGAACCAATGACACAGAATGAAGTGAATAATACTGTCACGTGGATGTAACAGAATACATCAGCTGGACTAGGAGCTAATCCTTTTAAGTTAGTGAAATATAGACCAAGTATTTCATGGGAAATAATGTCATCCTTCTGTAATAAACTGATGGAAAATCGTAAAGAGATAACAGAGGATTTAATATATTTATGTAATAAGTTCCATTTACAAAAAAGGAAACAGACAGGGCTTTAATAATTATACAGGCATCAAGGTAATAAGGAAAGCTGTATGGTCAGAATCTGAAAAATAGAATCAAAGCGCAAACTGTAGACATCGAAGAACAAAGAGGATTTAGAGCAGAAAGACCATGTATTAATAACACATTCTCCCCACACCAGTTCATAGCAAAAAGATCTGAAAGAAATTTGGAAACACATTTAGTGTTCATCAGTCTTGGAAAAACTTATAACAACATCCACGGTAGGCTGTGCTAAGAAATAATTCTTAAGAAAGAAATTTGATATGTTGCGCCATTTTCGAGTTAATTAGCATTCCAGTTAGTCAATCAGACTTGCGCAAGCAAATTCAACTGGCCCACCAGATACAATTAGGCCTAATGTCAGTTGTTGACATAGTGTAGATGATAGTGCAAGATGTTGCATCCAGTGAGTGGTCTTGAAGCTCAATAACGCTGGAGACTGGAAAAGGTCCATCCAGTCGGCTACTAATGTGGAGATGGCAAACTGGAAGTTTGAAAGAGTTATGGATCCCAGCAGGAAATAACTGAACAAAGACAAGATTTCAATAACTACAATTTTGCTCATCTGAACAAGAATTGGATAATGATTTAAATGACAGTACAGTACTCCTGATTGCAAAATTGCTGCCCCAGTTCGGAAATATCATAGATCCGGGGAACTGCTTGAGACACTGATATACACTTTATAACATAATTACAATTTTAGTACTTGAAAGAGAAAACTCTGTACACTAGTTTTTCACTCTTTCTACCAGTGTTATCATTCTTCGATGTTGTCCATTTTTGTCATAACACTTTGATAAACATCACTTCTAACTTAACTTCTAACATGTCTAGCAGGCACTAGAGATCTTTCAAAAATTATCTCCTCACTGTCTCTAGATGTGCTTCTCATAGGACGGTGTCCGACTATATCCCTCCCTGGGCAATAATTTTTGATAGTGTTTGTAACATATATTTTTCTATAGCAATCGTTACTCACTCTTTTGCACACAAATTTAAAACTGTCTCAGCAACATTTACAATATTTGCATTGACACATGATATTACTATAATTACTACACCAAAACCCATCAAAACTCCAGAAAGATAAATGATTTAATGAGAAGGTGCTGAAGGCATTTCTCTCCTGGTATTCAATCTCACTCTGTAGCTCATTTCACTTATATCCTGCAGCTGTTAAGTCATCTAGCTATCTAACTGAAGGCTGTATTGGCAGTTCCAATTTAAGTTCACTTATATTCTTCCTCTCATTATTCACTATGCACCAATCTATTTCCTTGTTCAGTGACTACTGAGGACATTTGTTCGTATTGCAATACATGTTCAGACTGTATCACCATCTGAGCCATATACCCACAACATTTGCCTAAAAATTTTATCTTCCCTGTGCCTCGGAGCATATCTGTGGGACTTCCATCATGACAGATGACAGTAATGCCTTAGTCTGCTGCAAAAACAGCAATTCATTATTACTTAATGGTGTCCCCAGATTTTAGTTTAACACTATTAGCTTCTGCATGCAATCTGTGAGAACTTCTTGCACTAGATGCAGCATTTTTGCCTCACACTACTCATCATCATACATCTAGAAAAGTGTAGACACTTGCTTGACTATTCTGAGGCTCTGATCTATCATCTTACACTGTAACTGCTCGTTTTCTACCTTTGCACACTTACGTTTTGTGTCATCAGTTAGCAGTAGCTCTTCCCCTGGTGAAACATTCGAAAATAAATGTCTCGTTTCATCCACTTCTAGAGGTAATAGTAGTATTTCGTAGAGATTACACACATCATTCTCTACTAGCAGCACATTTAACACCTAACTTAAGATGTTTCCAGCAATGAAAACATCCAGATCAATGTTTCTGATTAATGAGTGTCCTCTGTCTAACGTAAGGTCAACAGGGAACCACTTGTCTTTGATGTCATCTTTTATTAGTTCTAGATTCTTTACAATCTGAACAGGACTGATCAGTTGCGACTCCAGAATATCTTTCTGAGCATTGACAGTCACTATATTGACATATCGTATTCCCATTCCAGCTCATTGAAAATGCCCATCAGTTGTATCAGCTGTTCATTAATGGTGATCAAAATTACAGCTCTCCGTAACCTTTTGTCGGTGCTGTTCTCAAATTCTACTATGTGCCAGCTTCATTCCAGGAGCGATAATTTCTTCATTTTTCGCTATGGAGCCCAGCATTTGTTTAAAACTAGTCAAGGTTGCTTTAACTATTGTCACTTGCTCCTATGAAAATCAGAGTAGCTGTTTCTGTTCCCCTTCTAAGACCTCTATCTTCACCTTGAAGTATGTGGCGTCATCTTTTTCTAATGTTCCTAACAGAATCTTACCGACCTCACCCACAAAATTTAAGGTTCATTGTTTCTGTATACAGGATTCATGCTTTGCCAATTGTGTAGTTAGCCCCTGTGCCTTTTCAGTTTTTCTTACATTAAGGTGGCATGTATGTTCTGCACTTCTGCATTCTGCTGCGCTCATACTACACAACTCCACCTTGAAAAGCTCCTTCAGTCTGTTGGTACGAACTGTCAGATACTTACTTCATTTCAGACAGATTACTGCATCAGGCCCCTTTTGTTTGTACTACTGTGTAGAAACCTCAACACTGTGTATCTAACTTACCTGGTCTGCCCTGCTGTACGCTGTCATCATACAACAGAACCTTATCCTCACAACAGAAGTCTCTGGATTCTGGGTCCTATCACAGTATTCCTTATTTTTTCATCTTACATTGCAAATTCTGTGCTCTTACACATTGGTGCATTTTTTGCAAGCGCTCCTTTATCTCTGCCACTTAATCATCAAAATTATACCTCATTCCAGCCAAGTCGTTCCATAGTATCCCTGGGTTGTTAGTATCCTTCCAAAGACCAATTCATGCGACATATAAACCTGCCACGCTATGCGGTATTGTATTATACACAAAAACTGTAAATGGAACCCAACTGTCCCAATTTGTCTGTGGTCTAATTACATAGTGTCGCAACATCTCCGTTAATGTTTGATGCAACCTCTCTAACACCCCGTTTGTTTGAGGGTGGTAACTTGTTGTCTGTGCCTTCTCGATATGCATTAGTTTACATACTATTTTCATAGCAAAACTCATGAAATTATTTTCCATGTCACTTAACAATACTGATGGTATTCCGTACCCTAGTATAATATTCTCAACAAGCACTCTCGCTACTGCATTGGCACCTTGCCTTTCAATGGGTTCAGCTACCATAAACTTTGTCTGTGCATCCTGAAATGTAAGGATATACTCGTTTCCTCAGCGGCTGTGGTTTAATGGATCTACTATGTCAATGTAACACCTTTTGAAAATGTGCTCAGATGTCTTAATGATATAGAGGCATCTCTGTGTGTTTCCCAGTGGGCTTTTTCTTTTGACAACTTTCGCATTTCCAGATATATTCTTCTATATCCTTCTTATACTTCTTTATCCCCTCATAGGTTTTTCCTATGACCTGGTGTCCTCCAGTGGGAGAACTGTGAAAATGTTTTAATATTATGGCTTTTTCAATCACATTTATTGCTTCTGTACTTCCCCAACTCAGTTGTCTCTTGTTTGCAGATATACTTTTCTATATTCTTGAGGAAATTTTCATATAGCTGAATAATATCTTCTGTTGTCCTTGGATCAGCTGTTTTCTGTCCCGGGTCCACGTACGCCGCACCTGTTGCCTGCCTGCATGCGCCAACAGCCCCGCTCTGATTGCTTGCTGATGGATCTTTGATATGTGCCAAGGCTTCCTTTGCATCGTGTCTTGACCTAGGCTACTGTCACCTTCTGGTTGCGAACCAGCTTCCCTGACCTCTCTCACTCACGAGAATGTGCCGGTGGCATGATTTCGTTTGTCACTCTTGTACAGGATCTGGTAGACATATTCCTCCAGCTTTAAGCTAAATTTCATCAATCTGGATGAAGGATCTGATATACCACCTACCCATGTTAGGGGTTTACAGTCAGTATGTATCAGGAACTATCTTCCAAATACATACAGTCTAAAATATTTCACTGCCCAATAAATAATCAACATATCCCTCTCAATCATACTGTACCGTCTTTCTGACTTGGTGCCTTGTTCAGCGTCCTCAAGGGATATGCGATTTTTCCCTGACTCAAAATGGCTCTGGCACTTGTCTGACTAGAGTAGGTAATAATTATGAAGTCCTTTTCAAAGCATGGGTACAGTAGTACAGGAAGATTGACCGGCTTCTCTTTCAAATGCTGAAAAGTGTTTTCTTGCTCAACATCCCAAGTGTAAGACACTTCTATCTTCAATAATATATGTAACAGCTTTGCGATTTTTCTAAAGTTGCTTATAACATTCTGGTAGTATCCCACAAGACCTAAGTATGGCTTTAATTGCTTCACTGTTTTGGGCTGTGGATACTCCTTTATCACACTGACCTCTGGAGCTGGCCTCAAGCCCTGGGCTGATAAAATATGACGCAAATAGCACAATACATTTCACAAAAACTCATACTTGTCCACCTGTAGTTTTAAATTGTGGAGTCTTAAGTCTTTCGAATGCCTCCGTCAGACACACATTATGTTCCTGTAAGGACAAAACGGAGTTCATTAACTTCTGAAATGTATTAGGAGCTGTTTTAAGACCCATGCACATTTGTTTGCACTTGTAATGCCCACACGGTGTACCGAGAGCTGCCTTTTCTCGATCCTGTTTCTCTAACAAGACATGATAATAGCCCTTTGCTACGTCGAGGATTGAGAAGTACTTTGCCTTTCCTAGACTGTCAAGAATTTCATTTATTCTTGGCAAAGGATACACTGAATTTAGGGTGATTTCATTAAATCACCTATAGTCCGTGACTACTTGTCACTTTTGCTTTCCATTGGCATCCATCTTTTTCTGAATTAAAATCAAGGGAAATTTTCAACACTTTTACTTGGTACTATAATGTTGTCCTCTAACATTTTTTTGATTTCCAGCTGGAGCATTACTTGGTACTATAATGTCATCCTTTACCATCTTTTAGATTTCCTGGTGGAGCTCCTCCTTTTGTGCTTGCGATATTCTTTACAGTCATGAACATATCACCCTACCTTCTGCTTCTGATAGTAGTTTAATTTCGGGCCTGGTACTACCTGTGTAGGATAATATGTCTCCAGACAAATGGAAAACGTCACTGTACATGGTACTATGACTGCTGACTACTCTTCCACATTCAAATGACTTGTGTGGATGTTCTCCATTAGCGCGATTTCAGCTGTGGTTTATTTTTACTGACACAATTCACACTGAACGACTGATGCAACCTTGTCCACTCCGGAACTGTCTCTACTACCACCCATGGGCAGACTACCGACACAGTCTCATCTGTAGTGTTCAACACACTTGTCAGGCATTCTCCTGATTCTACTTTTACTAATGCCTTGGGTTAATACATGCTCTTGGTGATTTCCTGTTTCAAAATGATAGCATCTCTCATTCCATTCACCTCTCTTTTTATTTGACACACATGTTCCTACCAGGGTTAATGCTGAAACAATGTGTTTGCCCTCTTTCTGCTTCTCTCCAGCATTACCTGTTGTCTGCCTCTGTTGTGTTCTGACAGATGATGTATTCACACTCACCTTTCAAGATGATTCTCGCTCTGCGTTTAAGCATCTCTCGCAAGAGCCTTCTATTTTCTTTGCATGAACTGTGTGGAGCTAACCTTGTGACTCTGTCTTCAATTCCTTACAGGCCTTTCGTCCTGCATCTGAGGTTTCTCTTAAAGAGCCTTCTCTTTCTTGTACCTGCACAACCATATTAGCAAGTTTCCGACTTCTAATACCAATCTGCACTGGGCGGAGCTCACACTCTTGCTCCGTCTTCATTCTTATCTGTTCTCTGCAGATTCAAAAGCTTCTGGTGGCATAACTGATTACGATTCCATGTTCTTCGAAAAAGTCTCGGCCCAGCAGCCAATCAAATGGAAATTCTCCATCTTTCCCAATTATGTGGAAACAATGCATCACTTGCATTCTGTTTCTCATTCGGAATTTGAGGGTTACAGTTCCCTCTGTCCTTACAACCATATTAGCAATTCCCTGAATCCTAATACATTCATTTGGATTATATTTTCCACCATTTCTGAAACTACTTCTCCTAACTAGGCTTATATTCTCACCACTATTCACTATTCACTTCAACTGTATAAACTCATTTTTACTTTTGCAGTCAACTGTTAATAACTTTCCATGTAAGACGTAAGGTGATTGCTTTCTTACGCCATTACTTGGTTTTTCTAGGTTTTACTTCTCTTATGTGCGTTCTGTGCATGGTTAACACTTTCTGCACAATCTCTCATGTACTGACAACTTTGTTTTCATTTAAAACATGTTACAGACTTCAGATGCTTACATGGGCCTCTATGACTTGTAAAATTAAATAAGGAGCTCCTCAATGCTCATGATTGGTCCATTTCCCTATGTCTCATTATACAACTGGCTTCACTTTTCTTATTCTTTTATCTGCATGACACTCCCACACCTTATGGCCTGGATTCCCACACATGAAACACTTGGTGGCTTTCTTCTCAATCTGCGGCATACCGCACCAACACCTCGAGTGATGATCTTTTCTTGGGCCAAGGCTATCATGCTCTCCTCTGTCTGAGCTATCTTTATAGCCTCTGCTAACATCAGCTGCTCACCTCGCACTTACTCTATTGTCTTTATCCTGTCATCGTAAATCCCTCGGATAAAAACAGCTTGGCTTAATTTCCTAATGAGAACAAGGCTGCCTTCTAGCTCCAATACTCACATGGTCCTCTATCGCTTCCCTGAAATGGCATTCAATCTCCAGCCCCACTGAGCTAACTTTCCCAATGGTCTTGCTGCCTTGCAAATATCTGACATGCATTGAAGTTAACTGTCCTTTTACTATCATAATTTTCTACTAATATGGCATGCATATCTTGCCAAGTGGCATTGAGACCTCTGAGTAATAACTTGCTACATTCTGAGCCCACTATTTTAGTTTTAACAGATTTCAAAAGGGTATCATGCTGCTCTGGTTCAATAAGTTCAAAAGCAAGATCACAATTGTCAAGGAACTCATTTAGAGCGTTTATAGTGCCGTCAAATGCCTGCAGTATTAATTTTAGCACATCCAACAAACTACTAACGAATTACCTACTTTGTGACTGAAGTGCAACAGAGGCCACGCCAGAAACATCTCTGTCTCATGACATGCCTGCTAGACTTTTAACTTACCATTGGAATTCTCATTACTCCTGTTGCTTTTGTGCACCATCTGCTGTGCTGCGAAACATTGTCTTTGTGCTGCCACCCATCGTCACCATTGCCACAGCTGCTGATGTCCACTTTCTGCTGTCTCACACTGCTGCCTGTGACTTGGTGCATCTATCTGCACTGCGGCCACTGCTGTTGCCCTGATGCCATGTATTACCTGCACCTCTCTCTCTCTGTCTTATGCCATCTGCAGCCTGTGTCACTATCTGCAACTGTCACTGCCACTGCACATTGTCCAGCAACCCCGTGCTGCCCTCATGCTGTTGTCCATGTCCTCAAGCTGCCGTTGTCCATTCCTGGCTGATTTGCAGGACGTCCTCCTCGACTCCGGGCACCATCTGTTCACTGCTACTGAGGCTGCATTGCCCCTGGCTACCTTGCTGGATGTCCTCCTTGTCCCTGGCACTGTCTGTTGCTGTGCTAGCCCTGGCCACTACTTCTTCCTTTGAGCGCATTCTTCTTCTTCTTCTTGAAAGCAGGAGAAGGACCCTCTTTCTTTTTGTCCTGGCTCCTGGTTCTGCCACTGGCCTGCATATGGTTATTCAAGTAATACAAAAGGGTTTCTCAAAGCCCTTCCATTATTTTACTTGAAATTGGACTGAGCAGGTCCAATATTCCAAATAGAGGCGACCTATTCGTATTACTCGTGGCATTATAACTGCACGCTAATTCCATGGCCCAATCCCACATGTGGCACCAGAAAAAACATCCCTATGTCATGTCCAGTGAGCAGTCGAGATGCTCAATGATATAGGCGACTGGAGAAGGTCCATCCAGTGTGGAGATAGCTAACTGGATGTTTGAAAGAGTTATGGAACTTGGTCAAAAAATAACTGAATGAAAACAAGACTTCAATAACTACAATCTTTCATTACTCGTCTGAGCAAAAAGTGGATAATGACTTGAATGAAAACACACTACTCCTGATTGTAAAATCCCATGGGGGGAAGGGGGGGGGGGGAGGTATGCGGCTAAGTATAAGCGCGAGCAGAGCCAGAGCAAATACTACAAATCCAAGCCACAGGCTGACCGAGGACTGCTGTCTGTAATGAACTCTCTTGCAGGCTACGTCACCTCCACCTTTATACTATGCGGCAGCCACATCGCTCCTTCTACATTGGTGCTTCTGGGTACCACGCTGCGGGGCCTCGTGTGTGATAGCATACAGTCACTGCCAATGCAACTGCTGTGCCTCTCGGCTTCTCCATCTGTGCTTGTGTAATATGCGCTCGTGTAATACCTAGTAACATTTCCTGCCAATGCCTAAACCAACGGTCTTCCTGTGGCATCTCCTTTGTACTCTCTGGAGTACTTTTCTAGAAAACTTATTGGTTCTGGTTACTGTTCTATTGCCTTTCAGGAAACCAAATTAAGAACACGTTTGACGACAGTGTCTCTGGCAGGTCGCTTCAATTTGCATGAGCAATGGCCTGATGCACTTACTTCAATGCTAATCAACTCGAAAACAGTTTAACATATCAATTCTATTTCTTAACAATTATTTCTCAGCATAACCTACCCTCCAACACTTTTTACAAGCTTTTCAGACTGTTTCTGATCATCCTGTATAGCTGTATGAGCTTGGAAAAATCATTTAAAATAAATAAAGGATGAAAACGAGGCTGTTGTTTCTCTCCAACATTGTTAAAAATATATCTACAAATCACAAATGGTACCTGTGACCTTATTTATAATTATATACCTAATGCCTACTGAACAATTTCAAAATCAGTAATTTGTAAAGTACTGCTACAGAACATGTAGAGTGTTTGTTGTAAGACGAAAATGTCTGTTCAGAAACTACTGGAATGATGCATCTTTACTGATGGATAATGTTGATAAATATTTTACTTTACCCATCAGTTACAACTGGCACTTGGTGGTATATTAATAATTTTTACTTATGGACCGTCTGACAGCAACTGAATAAAACACAATTTTAGTGCCATACGTGTTTCGCCTTTATTTTCTGCAAGGCATCATCAGTGGCAGGTTGCGGGGACAATTTCCTACATATTACGCTCCTGTTGCATTTTTGGTGTTGTTCTTCTTCTTACGAATGCCAATTTGCGTTTTTTTTTTTCCCCCAATCCACAACACTATGCACTGAACACTTGTTTTAAAGCAATGTTTTTCACTTGGCGGATCTGAGGGAAAAAGGAACTACACACTTTCCATTTTATGCAGAGAAGCATACGTTTACTGATACTTTTTTGTAATTTTTGTATACTGTGATTAGCGTGTAAAGAAGCACGCAGATGACAAGACAGCTGCAAAAGACTCTAGCAAGAGAGCCAATGCACTGTACAAGCACAACTTTTAACGATTACACAATGTGAACCCCTAGAAAATTTTCCCAACTAGAAGTTGCAATATCTTATGATCCAATCCTTCATTCACCAATTTTGATCATCTATTTGTGCTCCCATCTTAAATAAATTCTAAGCTGCAATATTTTATGAAATTTTCCTCAGTTCTTTACTAAAGAGCATTTCTTCTTGCAGTTTTAAAATTATTACAGTTTAAAATTATGCACTAACTGCACAAGCATGATTGACAATAGCAAATTAAACACAATAGGAGAGAAGAATTATTCAGAAAAGTCATAGGTAGATTAAATGGGGAACAGAAATACAATTTTTTTCATTTCTTACTGTAAGTCCCATAGAGAATGATATGAAACTGCTGCCTGTTGTACACTTTTGTATATCAACTGTTCTCCACTAAACAGCTCCCTCAGGCCACACCACACTTTGTCTTCAGCTTTCCTTCCAATTTTCTCACCTTTGCATCCTTATAATAATTTTTAATTTTAAATACAATCTTCCAAATTTACATTTACCTGTTTCTGTCAACCTGCCCTTGTGTTTCTGGTCAAAAAAACACAGTGAACTCCATGATTCCTCAAGTGAAGGCTTTGCCACTGCTGATGAACTTTCCGGAAATGCAAGATTCTGACGTAATGCGGTTTGCAACAACTGGATGTCAGTCTCCACATCATTCAAACAGCTGCGAGGGCTGTCACCTGCAGACCATGAACCAGCTGAAGACCTACGACCGTAGCATGCCGACTTGCTACGTTGCACTTTCAGCTGGTTATCAGAAATTCTGCAACTAACGAAAAACAACAGCTCTATTAGCATAGTTTGTCTAAAACAATAACTAAAGGCAAAGGCCCCGAGTTCAATTCTCGGTCCAGCACATGCACACGCACACACACACACACACACACACACACACACACACACACACACACACACACACACACATATGCACGGTTACAATGCCTTGGTGCATGGCTACAATGCCTTGGTGGACTACACTGTAGTGCCAAGGGTTGTGTCAGGTGGAGACGATGAAAGGAGAAATGAGTCAGGGAGTGAAAGGGAAAAGCGGCCAACAGCTGGGAGTGAGAGGGAGCACAGGGACAGGATAGAAATGAGCCAATGGTGAGCTCAAAGACTTACTCTTGACTCCTTGCCACGTGGATCACATCCCAGTGGAAGACCCAGGTGCAAGACTTGTCCAATTCACCTATCCTGCACTTCTTATTCCAGTTCTGTCATAGGCATATCCTATCAGACGTGAGGCCAAATTGCGTCTCTGATTTATGTAGACACATCCTTCAATCCCATAATCTTTGTAGCCTCAATTCTGCTAGCTCTGCCACTCATCCACCTCCATGCCTGTCTCCTTGACTCCCACTTCATCACCTTTCCTTCTTCCTCTACTCTATCTCCCATTCCACTCCCCCACCTCATTGTACACTACATGTAACTCCCTCTGCCTACACCAGGGTGAACATGTCAGTGCCACATTCTCTCTCTCTCTCTCTCTCTCTCTCTCTCTCTCTCTCTCTCTCTGTGTGTGTGTGTGTGTGTGTGTGTGTGTGTGTGTCCTGCATTAGTTAGCTATGAAGAATGGTGTTGCCCAAAAGCTTAACACATTTTTAAATTTGTTTATGTGCCTATTGACTGCTCAGTGCCTCAACTATACCAAGAGTTGTTACCTTTGCTGTTTTCATTAAATATATATTAAAGACCATCATAGATTAAAAGGAATTGTTGTGAGGATACAACCATCCTCTTCTTATGCTATACGAGTTTGTCTGATTAAAGGCAGAGCCTACAATCGAAAATACTTACTCTTGAGTTATTACATCAAGGCCATATTTACATGCAGGCTACCTAGCCTGTCGGCTAGGGGCCCGCACCACAAAAATTTAATACAACCCCACCAGCTGTCACATACGTCCACATACAAATCCTGCCACAGTGACGCCATTCCTGAAACCCAGCGAGATCTCCTCATATCATTATGCCCACCCCATAAGATCTCTGAGTTCATCTCTCTCCTCACCCCACCACTCCCTGCACTCCTACCTTCTTCATGCTCTATAAAATCCATAAGCCCAACTAACCCAGGATGCCCCATTGTGGCCAGTTGCTGTGCCCCCACAGAGAGAATCTCTGGTCTCATGGACTAACACCTTCAACCTGTTACACAAAATCTACCCTCCTATATGAAAGATACCAACCACTTCCTCCACCGATTCTCCACAGTTCCTGTTCCTTTATCAAAAGGCACCCTGCTCATCACTGTTGGTGCTATCTACATCTACATTAACAATCTCCAGTGCTCGTGACCTTGTCACTATCAAACAACACCTTTCCCAATCCTCAACAGACTCCAAATGTACAACATCCATTCTGGTCAACATGACCAACTATATCCTCACCCACAACTACCTCATCCTTGAAGGCGTCACCTACAACAAATCTGCTATAGTGTCAATCTATTCTAAAGGATGAACACTATACTGCCATCATTCCACCATCGCACGCAGTCTTTCTCTCCTTTTCTGCTGCCCCCCCCCCCCCCCCCCCACACCTCTCCCCTGCCATCTGTCTAACCTCCTGACTGCACATAGCTGCACTACCCTCTCTCCACCTCGTCCCTGCACACTCTCCAGCAGCACTGCACTGTCCGCCACCCCTTCCCACCCCAGCCTCCTCCTTACCCCCACCCAGTTGCCACTCCCATCATGCACTGGTGCTGCTGCTTGCAATGTGGCTTCAGTTGCCTGAGACTCTTCAGATCTAATCAACTGGGATGGGCACCAATCAGTACCAGATTGGAACACTTTTTCTGTTGAGATGTTCTCTTGTACAGGCTGTTTCCTCTAGCTTCATTCAGCATCAGCCAAATCTAACAAAACAAATGAAACCGTTGAAACTTTACATAATATAAAAGCACAAATAGTGCAGTATGAGATCATATTTAGAATCAATAGACTCCCAGAATGAGACTATGTTGCCAACCATACGATGGTATCTTTTATGACAACTGGAGTAATTTTTTAATTATAAGGTTGTAAGTATTTTTGGTATATAGTTTGAAAACAGTAGGTTGCTACTCACCACAGCGGGCAAGCATTGAGTCACAGACAAGCACAATGAAAATGACTCCTAACATTTAAGCTTTCAGACAAAAACAGGTCCTTCTTCCAAAATAGAAAACACACACACATTAACATAGCTCACACACACATGGCCACTGTTTCCAGACACTAGGGCCTGACTGCATACTGTTTCGGATGTGAGCAGCAATCCGCTGTGGTGTGTGGAAGCGGTAAGGAGGAGGCTTGGGGCGGGGCGGAGGAAGGATAGCAGGCTAGGGTCAGGGGAAGATGCTTTGCTGCCTGTGAGAGCATGTGGGAATGTTGTGGGCACAGGATGAGCTGCTAGATGTAGTCAGCAGCCTTGGTGGAAGTGGGGGGGGGGGGGGGGCATGAAAGTGGGAAAGGGAAAAAGACTAGTAGGTGCACTGGTGGGACAGCAGGGGTGTGTTGTACTGGAGTGGGAGCAGGGAAAGGAGAGGTGGGGGGGGGGGGGGGGGAGTTACGGCCATGAAGGCTGTTGTAGGGACAACTCCCATCTGTGCAAGTCAGAAAAACTGGTGTTGGTAGGAAGAATCCAGATAACACAGTCTGTGAAGCAGTCACTGAAGTGAAGTACGTCATGTTCGGCAGCATGTTCAGAGCACGTTCAGCGGTGGGGTGGTTCAGCAGTGTTTTGACTACTGTTTGTCAGTGGACATTCGTGTGGACAGGCAGCTTGTTAGGTGTCACATGCCCATGTTGAAAGCAGCACAGTGGTTGCACCTTAGTTTGTAGATCACATGGATGCTTTCACAGGTAGCCCTGTCTTTGGTGAGGTAGGAGATGTCTAACATAGGACTGGAGTCAGTTGTAGTGGGAGGATGTATGGGACAAGTCTTGCATCTGTGTCTATTGTAGGGATATGACTCATGAGGCAAAGGATTGGGAGCAAGGATGGAGTAGGGATGGACAAGGACATTGCATATGTTTGGAGGTTGGGCAGGATACTGCTGTAGGTGGGGTGGGGAGGATATTCCTTACTTCAGGGCACAAGGAGGCATAGTCAAAACACTGGTGGAGAATGTGATTCATTTGCACCAGTCCAGGGAGGTACTGAGTGATGAGAGCATTGTTACTTTGTGGCTGTTCAGGGGTTTTGTGGGAGGTGGCAGATGACAGGAGAGACAAGGCTTTGGGACTTCTGTTTTTGAACAAATTTGAGAGCCTAATTTCAGTCTGTGAAGGCCTCAGTGGGACACTTGGCATATTTGTAGAGAGACTACTCATCACTATAGATGTGAAAACCTCGGGTGGCTAGGCTGTATGGAAGGAATGCCTTGATAAGGACTGGGAAACAACTATTGATGTGGAGGTATTGTTGGTGATTGATAGGTTTGCTGAGGATGGAGTTATTGATTTAGTCATCTTTGATGTGGAGGACAACGTTGAGGGAGGTTACTTGTTGGGTTGAGGAGGACCAAGTGAAGCAAATGTGGGAGAAGGTGTAGATGTTCTGGAGGAATCTGAATAGGCCACCATCTCCCTCAGTCCAAATCATGAAGATGTCATCAGTGAATCCCAACCAGGTGAGGTGTTTGGGTTTTTGGGTGGTTAGAAAGGAACAGGAAAGTGGCTGTATGGGTGAGAACAATGGCTAACGAAGGTTGAAGCCAGAAGGGTTACAGGAACATAGGTCATATTGCGGGGAAAGTTCTCATCTGCGCAATTCAGAAAAGCTGATGTTGGTAGGGAGGATCCATCTTGCACAAGCTGTGAAGCAGTCACTGAAACGATTGATGTCATGTTTAGCAATGTGCTCAGCAACAGGGTGGTCCACTTGTTTCTTGGTCACAGTTTGTTGGTGGCCATTCATGCGAACAGACAGCTTGCTGGCTGTCATGCCCACATAGAATGCAGCTCAGTGGTTGCAGTTTACCTTGTAGATCACATGACTGGTTTCACAGATAGCCCTGCCTTTGATGGGATAGGTGATGTTTGTGACCGGACTGGAGTAGGTGGTGGTGGGAGGACGTATGGGACAGGTCATGCATCTAGGTCTATTATATGGGTATGAGCCATTAGGTATGGGATTGGGAGCAGGGTTTCTATAGGGATGGATGAGTATATTGCATAGGTCGCTGGACTTCAGAATACCACTGTGGGAGGGTTGGGAAGGACAGTGGGCTGGACATTTATCATTTCATGGCACAACAAGAGATAGTGGAAACCCTGGCGGAGAATGTAATTCAGTTTCTCCAGTCCTGGGTGGTACTGAGTTAAGAGGGGAATGCTCCTCTGTGGCCAGATGGTGGGATTCTGGGAGGTGGTGAGAAATTGGAAAGATAAGGCATGGGAGATTTGTTTTTGTACAAGGTTGTGAGCCTTCAGTGAGACCCTCAGTATATTTCGAGAAGGACCGCTCATCACTGCAGATGCGACGACCATGTGTGGCTAGGCTGTATGGAAGGGACTTTTTGGTGTGGAATGGGTGGCAGCTGGCAAAATGGAGGTATTGTTAGTGGTTACTACGTTTGATATCGACAGAGGTACTGATGTAGCCATCTTTGAGGTGGAGGTGAACATCCAGGAAGTTGGCTTGTTGGGTTGGAAGAACTGGGTGAAGCAAATGGGGGAGAAGTTGTTGAGGTTCTGGAGGAATGTGGGCAAGGTGTCTTCAACCTTGATCCAAATCGCAAAGATATCATCAATGAATCTGAACTAGGTGAGAGGTTTAGAATTCTGAGTATTTAGGGAGGATACATCTAGATGGCCCTGTGAACAGCCTGGCATAGGATGGTGCCATGCGGGTGGCCATAGCCATACCTCAGATTTGTTTGTAAGTAATGCCTTGAAAGGAGAAGTAATTGTGGGTGAAGATATGATTGGTCCTGGCAACTAGGAAGGAGGTTGTTGGTTTGGAATCCGTAGGGTGTTGGAAAAGGTTGTGTTTAATAGCGGTAAGGCTGTGGGCATTAGGTATGTTAGTGTAAAGGGAGGTGACAATAACAGTGACTATCAGGGCACCATTTGGTAAACGGACAGGAACTGTGGAGAGCTGGTAGACAAAATGGTTGCTATCTTTCATATAGGAGGTTATGTTCCAAGTAATAGGTTGAAGGTTTTGGTCTTCGAGAGCAGAGACTCTCTCAGTGGAGGTATAGTATACAGCCACAATGGGGTGTTGTGGGTGGCTGGGTTTATGGACTTCAGGGAGCATGTAGAAAATAGGGGTGCCGGGAGTGATAGGGGCGAGCAGAGAGATGTACTCTGGGAAGAGGTTCTGTGATGGGCCTAAGGATTTGAGGGGTTACTGGAGATTCTGCTAGATTTCTGGAATGGGGTCACTGTGGCAAGGTTTGTAGGGGGATGTATATGGCAGTTGCTAGGTCATTCTTGTGGTTCAAATCATCAGTGGTGGAGCCTTTGTCCGCATCTAGAATTATAAGATTAGGATCATATTTTAGAAGGTGGGCTGCGGTTCTTTCTATGGATGTAAGGTTAGTTTGTATGTTGAGGGATTTGGGGAATGATGGTGAGGCAAGATTCAAGGTTAAGAAATTCTGGAAAGTTAGCATGGGGTGATTTGGGGGCAGCAGGTGTGGATCACGGTTGGAGGGAGGATTGAACTGAGTTAGGTATGGTCTAACATTGGTATTTGGTTGAGTCTCATTGCAAGTTTGGTGGCGAAAAAGTGTTTGCACTGTAGGGACTCGGAAATGGAGAGAAGGTTTTTAACAAGTCCTGCAGGATTGAATTTCAGATTGGGGTAAAAGGTGAGGCCTTTGGAAAGGTTTGATTTTTCTATGGGGCTAAGGCTTCTGGAAGAAAAGTTCATGATTGTGTTTGTTCTGTTTAGTTTCTGGATTCTGTGTTGTGGTAGGAAGGAGTTTTGGAGGATGGGGTAAATGTAGTACACCTGCAAGACACGGTTCATCAGCTAAGAGGTGATGTGGAGGAGGTTTGGAGGTTGTTGTAGAGCTGGTGGACAGTGATACTCCAAGGTGGGAATGGGAGTGGGAGGTGAGCATGGTGGAGAGCTTTTTGAGGTGGCATTGTGCATGTTACTCTAGCTCCTGGAGGGAAAGAGTTTCAATGTGAGATGGGTAATTTGATGGCAAGACCATGTGGGGGAACTTCATGAGCCAAGCAACAATGCAGGAACAGTATGTGGGACTGGGTTCTGGCTAGAGATAAGAGAACTTTCTGAATTAATACAGATGGAAGGAGCAAGGCTCCATGGTGGTGCAAAAAATGCAAAAAATTCTGCAAATAATATAGAATGACATCTGTAAAAATTTGCAATTATAAACACAAATATATGTTAGAAATCACAAGAAGGAAGAAACGGATGCAAAAGAGGGAAACAAGATAAAATCTGAGGCAGTCGATGATAGGGGGGGGGGGGGGGGGAGGGGGGGGGGGGGGGCGAAGAAAAAAAAAAGAAAACACCCTCACAGTGAAAGAGTGGGGGTAGGGAGTGGTTTGTAGAATGGGATACAAGGTGCCGGAATAGCACATGGAAATACAGGAGAGTGATACATGGAGAATGATCAATTAAAAGATATAGGATTAATGTTATCAGCTGGAGATATGATGCTGCACCAACAATAAGCGTGGTCTTGTCTGTGTCTGTTGTGCGTAGCCGAGACGGTTGATACAGTGTGGTTTGTAAGTGGAGTGTGCAGTGTGGCTTGTAAGGCAACGAGAGAAACACAGAAAAGCGGAGAAAGTAAGATGGACATTGAGTAAAGCCATGCATTATAAAATAGTAACAAAGGAAACAGCACTGGGTTAAGATCGAAGAAAAGCCATAAGCCAAAAATCAAACAATGAAAAATCGAGGATTGAATGTAACAATATTATGAAAAGGAAAGTTGCCACTCACCATACAGCAGAGATGCTGAGTTGCAGATACGTACAACAAAAAGGCTGTCACAAATAAAGGTTTCGGCCAGTAAGGCCTTTGTCAAAAATAGACAACCAACACTCACACACACACACACACACACACGCACACACACACATATTCACGCAAACTGGAGCAACTCAATTACATTCTCTGTCAGGTCTTTGATTACCTCTCATCGTGCCCTAAAATGAGAAATGTCCTGCCCACTATCCTTCCCACCCCTCCCAAAGTGGTATTCGGATGTCCAATAAACAAACACAATATACTCGTCCATCCCTACACAACCCCTGCTCCCAATCCTTTACCTCATGGCTCATACCCCTGTAACAGACCTAGATGCAAGACCTGTCTCATACATCCTCCCACCACCGCCTACTCCAGTCTGGTCACAAACATCACCTACCCCACAAAGGCATGGCTACCTGTGAAACGAGTCATGTGATCTACCAGCTGAGCTGTTACCACTGTGCTGCATTCTATGTGGGCATGACAACCAACAAGATGTCTTTCCACATGAATGGCCACCAACTGTAGCCAAGAAACAAGTGGACCACCCGGTTGCTGAGCATGCTGCCAAACATGACATCTTTCATTTGAATGACTGCTTCACAGCCTGTGCCGTATGGCTCCTTTCCATCAACACCAGCTTTTCTGAACTGCATTGGTGGGAACTTTCCCTTGCAATATATCCTACGTTCCCATAACCCTCCTGGCCTCAACCTTTGTTAGTCATTATCCTCACACACACAGCCCCTTCCCTGTTCTCATTCCAGCACTATACAGCCCTCATTCCACCATCACACACAGTCTTTTTACTTCTCTCCTTTTCCGCTAACCCCCCACCCCCCACCCCCCAACTCTCTCCTGCCCTGTATCTATAGGGTGTATACATAGAAAAGGAAAAAAGTTCCCAGATATCCTGGTTAAAAATACACTTTCTCCCAGGTGAAATTACACTTTTTCTGTGTTAAGTGACAGTATACTTTTCCTTGGCACTTTTCAATCCTTTGAATGTTTACGATTTTATACACCAACGTAGAATTTCACGGCACTTTAGACAACGAAACTCAGGGGGGGGGGGGGGTAACACATTTTGGAAAGATCTTTGATGTGCAGTAACATGTACACTGCGTATTTTCGTATTACGAAGGTATAAATTCGAATAAAACCAAACGCCATATGTTACTTTCCGAAGCATTGAAATCGAGAATGCAATGCACTATTATAAGCCAGTCAAAGCTCATGTCACGTGATCTCGCCAACTGATGACAGCATAGGACACGTGATGTAGTCAGCCAATAGCAAGATCACTCTTATAGCGCAAACGCCCAAATAAGGAAAGTTAATGGTTTAAATTAATATACATAGTGTTGCTACAAGAAAAGCAAAGCTATCACATATAATATTGGTATTGAAGATTAATAAGCTGCACGAGAAGCTAAGCTTCCACATATAATGTTGATCATTTTTGTGCGTGTTACACTTTAAGATACATCACACAAATGTGCCAGTAAAATTTTTAATAACAATGTAAATGTCTGATCTTATGGGCTTGAAATTCTTCTAGATGGTTGTCCTCAAAGAGTTGATTTTTAAATGAGAGTCAAATGCTCTGTGATTTAAGAAATTCATTGTACATTCTCGCATGTAGTTCATCTTGCGTAAAAGGAAATTTACTTTGAAAGTAACGCTTTTCAAACCATCATTCGTGATATTTTCCCGTGATCTGTTAGAAATTGGTTCGTTTCAGCAGTTGCCAGAGAGTGCCAGGTAACGGGCGTCAATACTCTTGCACAGTTCCAATGACGCAAGAAGCCCGTATGTTTGTACATATAAAACATTAAAAGATCTTGCATTATGTCATAAAAGAAACAAGACATCAGAGGGTACTTCGAGAGTATCGGAATTTCGTTAACCATTTTCAAATGCACAATTTGGCTTCAAGTGCACATTCGTATGTCTAGATTCAGATGTAAATTTTCTTGAGTACCAGTACTGTATTATCTCATGTTTGGTTCTTTATTATGGCATAATGCCATTCGAGGCAGAAGATATAAAATGTGCACTTGAAATGCAGCAAACAGTTGAAACTAGCCAACAGTGTGAAATTAAACACTTTTGTTTCAAATAAATTGACTGTCTCAGTGGAAAAGATTAATTAAAGCCAAATCTCTTTAGCAAGCCGACATTGTTCTGCAAGGTGATTAACGATTGACTGTCATAAAGGTGGAAATAATAACTGAAACTAATAACATATTTTAGCCTTCCGTAATTATGCGAACGTATTTTAATTCATTTAATAGCTCCCGGCCACAGAAATCTGTTTTGTTTTCATTTAATGTGAGTGCAATAAATGAAGAGGAAACAGCAAAATCACTAAACATAAACACAGGTCACGTGGAGACTACCCACCTCCCCACTACAACTCAGACTGCTCTGTGCATCAGCCCAGGATCTACGATATTTCCGAACTGGGGCAATATTAGATGGTGGCGCCCAGTCACACACCTGTAGCCAGAAGCGGGAGAAGGTACTTCTCATACGCAACTCAACTGCACATGCACAAGAACCCACTCGCAAATTCTCAAACAAATCTAAAGTAAACAGCTGTCACGTCACGATCATCAGAGGCAATTTGTTGTTAGGACGCACTGCATAATCTTCCTAAAGCCTTTCACACACTTTGCTGTTGGCAGATGCTTGTATGAGCACTGTGTTTTGTTGTTGTATATGGCGCATTTCCTTTGTGACTTAAGTATTATTTTCTTTTTTTTTCTCTTGTTCATGTATTTTTGCTGCAGTATTATTCCCCAGAAGTGGGATACAGTAATATCCTTTAACTGGCAGAAGTAAAGCTGTGAGGACCGGGCATGAGTCGTGCTTCGGTAGCTCAGATGGTAGAGCACTTGCCCGCGAAAGGCAAAGGTCCCGAGTTCGAGTCTCGGTCGGGCACACAGTTTTAATCTGCCCAGAAGTTTCATATCAGCTCACACTCCGCTGCAGAGTGAAAACGTCATTCTGAATTTGACTTATGTCTCACAACATAGAATGCTTACTGAAAATTTTTAATTACATAAATAAATAAAAAATATCATTTCCTTTTGAAATATTTTCCAACAACTAGAGAATATAAAAGCTTAATGAAGTTTTAATTTCATGTTCTCATTTCCTTTTGAAATATTTTCAGAAAACTAGAGAAGATAAAACCTGGAAACTTAAGATTTTCAAAAACTAAAAAGTTTTCGAAATGATTTAATTTTCTGAAACTTAAATTTTTTTCTACATAATTAAAATATAAACAAAATGAACATAAATGGTAGAATTGAAAATCTATTAACTGAACTTAACAACCATAGTAATGGTTGTACAGAAGTCACTAAATTATCAGAACTAAAAAAAACTTAACTCTTACAATGTTTATAAAGCTGAAATTTTGTCAACTAAATATGGTAAAAAAGTTTTATTACTTTTAGATAATAAATTTAAAATAAGTCTTCCAGATTGTTATACTAAAATCTTTTCAGAAGACAATGAAAAGTGAGAGAAAATTATTGGATTGATTTTTTATATAGTGATGTAAAAAACGAAATAAAGATTGTTTGATTCATGTCGTTGGATTTGAATAAATTTGAGAAAAGTTTAGTTTTTATAACATTAAATTTTAAATGAATAATTTATTTTTTAGTTTTGTTTTGAGGATGTAGATAAATTTTTGGTTGGGGGGAGACTGCGAAATTTATCTTATTTTATATCCTGGAATTTTTAATCCACTTTGCTCTTTGGTCTAGAATTGGCATAGATATACAACAACAACAACTACTACTACTACTACTACTACTACTACCATGAGCAATAGATGATGAAGATGAACAACAGCTGCAGAAATATTTACAGACAAATAGCTGTGCAACTGTTGAGGAATTGACCACCCAGATGAATCAAGGGTCTACCAATAGCGTATCCTCAATGATCTTTCATCAAACGTTGCCGTGATTGGACATCTGCAGCAGGTGCCTGGTGCATGACCCATACTGACTGCTGTTCATCTGTGACAAACAATGGAATTTGCTTACCAGTTCTGCAACTGGATGACCACAGAGTGCTGACAGGTGGCTTTTCAGATGATTCTCATTTTATGCTCCATAGGGTAGATGGCCGGTTTTGTACAACCATGCAACAATCATTGAAATGTTATAGGCTGGGGAATGTTTTTGTGAAATTCCCTGGGTGATGCGTCATCCTGGAAGTCATAGTGGATCAACCCAAATATGCATGTCTCTTTGGGGATGATGCACACCTCTACATGCAGTTTGTTTTTTCCTTGCCACAATGGCATCTATGAGCAGGACAGTGCAACATGTCCCACATCTTGTATTGTACATGGTAATTCAAAGAGCACAAGGATGAGTTCACTGTACTGTGCTGGCCACCAAACTTCCCAGATTTCAAGCCAATTGAGAATCTGTGGGAGCACATCAATGGGTTGTACATACCATGGATTCTCAACTGAGAAACCCAGTGCAGCTCGCCATGTCACTGGTGACAGCATGGCTCCACTTCCCCTTTTGGTACTTTCCAGAACCTCATTGACTCTTTTCATGCACTTCTGGGCTGTAAAATTCAAACAAAGGAAAATCTAGGATGGAATGTAACAGTATTATAGAAGGAAAATTGCCACTCACCATTACAGCAGAGATGCTGAGGGTTAGTATGTTAGGGGTGGCGTACATCTACATCTACATCTACATTTATACTCCGCAAGCCACCCAAGGGTGTGTGGCGGAGGGCACTTTACGTGCCACTGTCATTACCTCCCTTTCCTGTTCCAGTCGCGTATGGTTCGCGGGAAGAACGACTGTCTGAAAGCCTCTGTGCGCGCTCTAATCTCTCTAATTTTACATTCGTGATCTCCTCGGGAGGTATAAGTAGGGGGAAGCAATATATTCGATACCTCATCCAGAAACGCACCCTCTCGAAACCTGGCGAGCAAGCTACACCGCGATGCAGAGCGCCTCTCTTGCAGAGTCTGCCACTGGAGTTTGTTAAACATCTCCGTAACGCTATCACGGTTACCAAATAACCCTGTGACGAAACGCGCCGCTCTTCTTTGGATCTTCTCTATCTCTTCCGTCAACCCGATCTGGTACGGATCCCACACTGATGAGCAATGCTCAAGTATAGGTCGAACGAGTGTTTTGTAAGCCACCTCCTTTGTTGATGGACTACATTTTCTAAGGACTCTCCCAATGAATCTCAACCTGGTACCCGCCTTACCAACAATTAATTTTATATGATCATTCCACTTCAAATCGTTCCGCACGCATACTCCCAGATATTTTACAGAAGTAACTGCTACCAGTGTTTGTTCCGCTATCATATAATCATACAATAAAGGATCCTTCTTTCTATGTATTCTCAATACATTACATTTGTCTATGTTAAGGGTCAGTTGCCACTCCCTGCACCAAGTGCCTATCCGCTGCAGATCTTCCTGCATTTCGCTACAATTTTCTAATGCTGCAACTTCTCTGTATACTACAGCATCATCCGCGAAAAGCCGCATGGAACTTCCGACACTATCTACTAGGTCATTTATATATATTGTGAAAAGCAATGGTCCCATAACACTCCCCTGTGGCACGCCAGAGGTTACTTTAACGTCTGTAGACGTCACTCCGTTGAGAACAACATGCTGTGTTCTGTTTGCTAAAAACTCTTCAATCCAGCCACACAGCTGGTCTGATATTCCGTAGGCTCTTACTTTGTTTATCAGGCGACAGTGCGGAACTGTATCGAACGCCTTCCGGAAGTCAAGAAAAATAGCATCTACCTGGGAGCCTGTATCTAATATTTTCTGGGTCTCATGAACAAATAGAGCGAGTTGGGTCTCACACGATCGCTGTTTCCGGAATCCATGTTGATTCCTACATAGTAGATTCTGAGTTTCCAAAAACGACATGATACTCGAGCAAAAAACATGTTCTAAAATTCTACAACAGATCGACGTCAGAGATATAGGTCTATAGTTTTGCGCATCTGCTCGACGACCCTTCTTGAAGACTGGGACTACCTGTGCTCTTTTCCAATCATTTGGAACCTTCCGTTCCTCTAGAGACTTGCGGTACACGGCTGTTAGAAGGGGGGCAAGTTCTTTCGCGTACTCTGTGTAGAATCGAATTGGTATCCCGTCAGGTCCAGTGGACTTTCCTCTGTTGAGTGATTTCAGTTGCTTTTCTATTCCTTGGGCACTTATTTCGATGTCAGCCATTTTTTTGATTGTGCGAGGATTTAGAGAAGGAACTGCAGTGCAGTCTTCCTCTGTGAAACAGCTTTGGAAAAAGGTGTTTAGTATTTCAGCTTTACGCTTGTCATCCTCTGTTTCAATGCCATCATCATCCCGGAGTGTCTGGACATGCTGTTTCGAGCCACTTACTGATTTAACGTAAGACCAGAACTTCCTAGGATTTTCTGTCAAGTCGGTACCTAGTATTTTACTTTCGAATTCACTAAACGCTTCACGCATAGCCCTCCTTATGCTAACTTTGACATCGTTTAGCTTCTGTTTGTCTGAGAGGTTTTGGCTGCGTTTAAATTTAGAGTGAAGCTCTCTTTGCTTTCGCAGTAATTTCCTAACTTTGTTGTTGTACCACGGTGGGTTTTTCCCGACCCTCACAGTTTTACTCGGCACGTACCTGTCTAAAACGCATTTTACGATTGCCTTGAACTTTTTCCATAAACACTCAACATTGTCAGTGTCGGAACAGAAATTTTCATTTTGATCTGTTAGGTAGCCTGAAATCTGCCTTCTATTACTCTTGCTAAACAGATAAACCTTCCTCCCTTTTCCTATTAACTTCCATATTCAGGGATGCTGCAATGGCCTTATGATCACTGATTCCCTGTTCTGCGCTTACAGAGTCGAAAAGTTCGGGTCTGTTTGTTATCAGTAGGTCCAAGATGTTATCTCCATGAGTCGGTTCTCTGTTTAATTGCTCGAGGTAATTTTCGGATAGTGCACTCAGTATAATGTCACTCGATGCTCTGTCCCTACCACCCGTCCTAAACATCTGAGTGTCCCAGTCTATATCTGGTAAATTGAAATCTCCACCTAAGACTATAACATGCTGAGAAAATTTATGTGAAATGTATTCCAAATTTTCTCTCAGCTGTTCTGCCACTAATGCTGCTGAGTGGGGGGTCGGTAAAAGGAGCCAATTATTAACCTAGCTCGGTTGTTGAGTGTAACCTCCACCCATAATAATTCACAGGAACTATCCACTTCTACTTCACTACAGGATAAACTACTACTAACAGCAACGAACACTCCACCACCGGTTGCATGCAATCTATCCTTTCTAAACACCGTCTGTACGTTTGTAAAAATTTCGGCAGAATTTATCTCTGGCTTCAGCCAGCTTTCTGTACCTATAACGATTTCAGCTTCGGTGCTTTCTATCAGCGCTTGAAGTTCCGGTACTTTACCAACGCAGCTTCGACAGTTTACAATTACAATACCGATTGCTGCTTGGTCCCCGCATGTCCTGACTTTGCCCCACACCCGTTGAGGCTGTTGCCCTTTCTGTACTTGCCCGAGGCCATCTAACCTAAAAAACCGCCCAGCCCACGCCACACAACCCCTGCTACCCGTGTAGCCGCTTGTTGCGTGTAGTGGACTCCTGACCTATCCAGCGGAACCCGAAACCCTACCACCCTATGGCGCAAGTCGAGGAATCTGCAGCCCACACGGTCGCAGAACCGTCTCAGCCTCTGATTCAGACCCTCCACTCGGCTCTGTACCAAAGGTCCGCAGTCAGTCCTGTCGACGATGCTGCAGATGGTGAGCTCTGCTTTCATCCTGCTAGCGAGACTGGCAGTCTTCACCAAATCAGATAGCCGCTGGAAGCCAGAGAGGATTTCCTCCGATCCATAGCGACACACATCATTGGTGCCGACATGAGCGACCACCTGCAGATGGGTGCACCCTGTACCCTTCATGGCATCCGGAAGGACCCTTTCCACATCTGGAATGACTCCCCCCGGTATCCACACGGAGTGCACTTTGGTTTTCTTCCCCTCCCTTGCTGCCATATCCCTAAGAGGGCCCCATTACGCGCCTGACGTTGGAGCTCCCAACTACCAGTAAGCCCACCCTCTGCGACCGCCCGGATCTTGCAGACTGAGGGGCAACCTCTGGAACAGGACAAGCAGCCATGTCAGGCCGAAGATCAGTATCAGCCTGAGACAGAGCCTGAAACCGGTACATTGCAGTGCCACTGGGGAGCGAGCAGAGACGAGAAGGAGAGTGGGTTGGGCAGCTGTGTGCAATCGGGAGGTTAGATCAGGGTGTATATGACCTGGGACAACCAGGAGATCCGGAAAAAACCCGGGAATTTTTTCATCCGGTAGAAAACCAGGAAAAACCTGGGATTTTTTTTAGAATTCGAGGAAGTATTCATTGTTTTAGTGTTCAGTTAAATTTTTGTGATTTTGAGAGGTAAGAACCAATACTCCAACAAAGGATTTACTGGCAGAAGTAAAGCTGTGAGGACCGGGCATGAGTCGTGCTTCGGTAGCTCAGTGGTAGAGCACTTGCCCGCAAAAGGCAAAGGTCCCGAGTTCGAGTCTCGGTCGGGCACACAGTTTTAATCTGTCAGGAAGTTTCATAAGTCAATTGTTTTTACCATACACAATGACATATTCAATTATATGATTATATATTTTTTCATTAAAGAATGCACTTAATTTCACTGACGTTTTTAGGTAGCTCTGAATAAAATTGAAAGGACTCACATTTACATTGTTATTTAAACGTATCATAAGTTTTTAAAATGTTATTTGGTGGATCAAGATACCATAATTCTTGAGGAAAAATTTAATTTCTTTCATTTTTAACAGATATGTTGTAATTTAACATGATCAAATAAAGAAGAATCATTTAACTGATTATTTTTGGATTAGTTCGAAGAACAACGAAAATAAAGTGGTGCATATCAAAATTGGTAAAATTATACTAATTGGTAATATCTAGCTCAAAATTCCTCTTTCCATTTAATTCATTAAATTCATTTGTTTGAAGATCAAAGAAAGAAAATGGAATTTCTTGTTCTAGTTCAAGTGAATATTCTGTTTCATATTTAACAATGGGAACACGAATTTCCATACTTCTAACAACAATTTTACCTACTTTTAAAAGCATACTACTATTATCATTATCAGTAGTTCAATGAAGAATATAATTTTAATGATTTTTTTCTCAAACTCCAAGTAAAAATTATGGTTTATTCACACTCCCACCTGATTTCTTTATGATCTTTAAAAAAATCCACCAAATAATGCCAAAGGATAAAGTACTTCATTTTGTTTGGTTTTAATTTAACCATTTTTAAGAATATGTCATTCCCTATTTATTTCATTTAATAGGGATGAAGTTAATTGAATAAAAGTTGATGAAAAATAAATGGATGTTCCTTCTAGACAAAATATTGTTTACTTTTTTTAATTGTAAAGACACCAAGACCTTCCAATAAATAATTGTCCATTAGTTTACTATTAGATATACCATTGTATGCAGAAAAGTCTATTCCGTCTCTGTGAATAGCACCAAATGTCATATAAAGTTGCGAACAGTAGGATGAATCCAACCATTACTGACATTAATATTAATTTCTGTTTCCTTGTTGGAAAAATTAACATTACCTTTTGTTTCTTCATTACAGGAAATGAGTAAAATTGATAACTCTCGATACTGTTCATGAATTATTAAGTGAAAAATTTATTAATTCATTTTCAAAATTACTGTTACATAAGCTGCATCGAAGTCAACAAAATTATCATTTTCATCAGTTATAGTTATTTCGAAATTCTAATTAGTAGCAAAAATTGGAATATTTATAATTGATTTGGTTCATAAATAATTGGTCCACCAAATTCAATATTAGGTTTACATAGAGCAATAATATTAGTCTCTTGATGAAAATTATCAGTATGTTTAACACACATTCCATGAGCCAAATTAAAAGTTACATTTATTACTTCAAATGGAACAATTTTAGGCACATTTATAGCAACTGTTGTTTCATTAGCTTCAAAAATTTGATTATTAAATCTTAAAACTTGCCCAATGCTATCTTCTTTATCCATAAATAATTTTACAGCATCTTCTATAATGCTTATTTTTTTCCTAAGTTTCCAAACTATGCTGATCAACAGGAATATCTATTGTTTCTACAGTAGTATATAATTTATTATTTTTTGATAACTTTGATATTCCTGCATCACAGTAAAATTTGTTATTTTTCAATGTACGATTTGGAGTTAAAAAATATGAATATAAACCAACTAGTTAAATACTTATATAAGTTTCCATAATTGGAAGTTAATCTTTTTTTTCAGAACAGACGAATTAACACTCAATTGAAATGATTCACTCATTTCTACTAATAAAAATTACATAAGCAAATGACAGATTAGAAATCACAAATAATAATTCCACAAAAGAAATTGAAAAATACCCATTGTAAAATTTTCCAAACTCTATTCAATGTGCTATCATAGGACCAATTGGTTGTGAAAAATCTACCTTAATGATTGATAATTATATGCAGCTCCAGGATGGTTAAATTGGAAAAATATTTATCACTTGTATGTTTATTCAAAAAGGTCAGATCAACCAAAACATCAAGAATCTATAAAAAACATGCGAAAAAATGAAGACAAAATTAATGAAAAAATTGCTACTTTTATTGAAAAATTAATGAAAAATTGTTACTTTTATTGAAAATAATGATGAAATTATTCCATTAGATGAATGTGAAGATAATTCAGTTATAATTTTTAATGACTTCATTCTTGAAAATCAAGATATAGTTAGAAAGAATTTCAATAGAAGTAGACATAAAGGAATAGGCTTTTTTTATTTGAGTCAAACATATTAAAAAATACCAAAATGATTAGTTACAGTAATTTTAATTTTTTAAATATTCTTAGACAAGATGATACATATTTAAGTCATATTTATCATGAGTTGGTAAAGATTAAAAGTTTGATAAATTTAAAGAAATATCTAACAAATGTTGGAATAATGATGAATTTGGTTTTATAGCAATAGATATGACAAGAAGCATGGTAGAGGACAGATTAAGAATGTATTATAAACACTTAACATAATTGTTGAACATAAATGTTAAACATGAACATTGAATGTACAACAAAAATGATTATTACTTTTATCCTTAATAAATGTTTGTAAAAAATGTTTGTTAAAAAAGACAGACGAAATAGAAGAGTAAAAGGAACAATTAAAAGAAGAGTTTAAAAATGGAAAAAACAACCAAGAACAGAATATGAAAAATTTAAAAATGAAGACTAACCAGTTATGCAACTGAACAAGCAAACCACAGAATCAAAGGATTGGTTAACAATGTTTTGAGAGAAATTGAAGCAAATTAAAGAAAAGAGAAAAGTTTAAAAACAAATGGTTCCTTACAATCAACATTATATAGAAGAATTTAACGATATACCAACAATTAAACAATCTGAAAGTGATAAAAGAAATTAAACTTGAAGTGAATCAGAAATACAAGATTTATTGAGTAAGCATGGAGAAAAAAGGAAATAAAAAAAGTTGTTAAAAAATAAATGTGAGTGAAAGAATGCTAGAATTTATCATTCATAGTGAACATCCTGTTTTTTGATTAAGACCTGTTGGTCTTTTAGATTAACAGTAGAATTCAATGGTGATAAATTAAAAACTGTTGGAAACAAATTTAAAAGAACAGATGGATTAATGAAAATTTTATCTAAAAAACAAATAACTATGGATGATTTAAGTACAGAATCTGATTGTCTCGAATTACAAAATTATGCTAGAATTTTATTTGACTCAAATGCTGTATCTAATGTAAATAATCCAAATAAAATAAAATCAAGTAAGTGAAATAAACATAACTGCTTGATAAAAATAGTTGTTGAAGAATATTTTCCTAGCTTTCAGAAAGAAATCTTGATGATTCATTGGCAAAAGTTTGTGAAGTTTTGTAATGTTCAGAAAAACCAGTCGAATATATCTGGATTGTTGATGTTCGTCATTTATTTGATAGATTAGCAATAATCCATGAAGAAGAATTAGCTGGAAATAAAAATTATCATGGCGAAAAAGTTGGAATGACTCAAATGTTAAGTAATAAATTCAGTGATTTTATAATTAGTGATCAAAAGGAATTCCTTATTTCATTAGATTTTTGAATAATTTACCACACACAATTCGTGACAGTGAAAATTATGGAAAAGAGACAATAAATATTTAGAAATAATGACATGAAGCTGTTAAAATAAATAAAGAATGCATGCTTCTGATGCTTCAGAAGGACAAAATATTGCTCCAACTGTAGTTAGAGGAATAATGCATGGAAAACGAAAGTTAGGATTTGGTGTTGGAAATTGGGGATTATAGAAAATACTTCATTAATTATTAGTCTCTATAAACTAATAACTTTACAATTGACTATACTGTGCTAGCTAGTGAAAAAATTAAACCAAAAGCAATTAAACTTAAAATAAATAATGAACAGTTACATTGTACTGCACCCTCTTTAACTGAAACACAAAAAAGAATGGTAGAGAAAAAAAAATGGTAAAAATTTTCTTGTTGTATTAGCTAATCCTTTTGTGAAAAAGGTATTATATATCTGACAAAAAATAAATAAGGTAAACGACTAACACAATACAAAGATGGATTTTTACCATTATTATTGGCTGCAGTACCATGTTTAACTGCTCTTGGTACACTAGCTGGTGGTTCTGCAGCAATAGCCAATGCAGTTACAAATGTAAAAAAATGATAAGGAATCTGAAGAACAAAGAGACAAAATATAGTAATGGAAAAGAAAGTACGCGGACGTGGAAGAAAATTTCAAAGTAATCAAAATACTTAACAATCATTTATCTAATTTTGACAAAGAAGAATCAGTTACACAACTAAATATTAAATATTTTGTGCCATTTTTACAAGTGACAAATTATCTAATGAACCAAAAAATTTAGTATGGGGAATATTAAATTTACATACATCTGTTTGAGTTGGCACTCATTGGATTTATTGATATAAAAATAAATATACAAAATTTCTATTTGTTTCGTATGAGGGAAATATACCTTAACTACATAACTATTTCAGCGAGTATATGCAGACAAGAAAAAAAAATTCACACACTTTTCCCAGATTTTGCAGTTAAAAATCCACTTTCTCACGGCTGAAAACATACAATTTCTGTGTTAAGTGACAATATACTGTTCCTAGGAATTGTAAAACTAATCAATTCTTTGACCGGTTGTAGTTTTATACAATGACGTAGAATTTTTCCGCCCTTTAGAAAAATAAACTCATGGAAAATAAAACATGTTTTGGAAACATCTTTAATGTGCAGCAAAATGTGTACTGCATATTTTCGTATTAGGAAAGTATAATTTCAAATTCCACCTAACACTGAATGTTACTTTTCAAAGCATTAAAATCGAGATTGCAAGCAATCGAGACTGTAAGCTAGTCATAGCTCATGTCATGTGATCTCTCCAGCTGATAACAATGGATATTCGAGCATAAGACACATGATGTAGTCAGCCAATGGCAGTGTCACTATTATGTGTGCTATGGCTGATTTTTCTCTGTGTCCTAGTCGCACACATCTGATATGTTCTTCGCAGAGTTTAGATATGCAGCGCTGTATTGTTTTACACATTCACATGGTATGCTGTAAACTCCTGGTGTGTTAAGGTTCAGCACATCTTTGGCAGAACCTAGGAGCTCCCTTGTTATAGCCATAGCAGAACACAGCATAAATGAAGAACACACCTTCAACTTCATAGAAATAAGGATTCAGAACAATATGGTCAACAGAGATTAGGGATACCAACTCAGTGCAGCATGGAACCCTGCGATAGTGGCAATCCATCAGGAGCGTGCGTGTCAGTGTCCTCCGCCGCGGACACAGACAGAATGCTTACACCGAGAACGGAATGTGACCACTGGGGGCAACTGCCATTCCCACCACCACGTGCATGCTGCTGGTCCACCGCAGCCACCCGATGTCTAGTGGAGGGGAGTGACCGCGCATATAAATAGTCCACTCTCCGCGAATCTCGACACTTCGCCAGAAGATGTGTAGTATGACACTTCCCGAAACGTCGTGAGATATCAATGCTACCACCCGGCTGGAGACCCGAGAAATCTTCATCAATTTCAGAAGGAATTAACTGCCATTTTTAAAGTAACTAGAAGTAACATTGATTTTAAAGGTAAAAGAATTGCAAATATAAATGATCCTTAGATGTAAATGTAGTGAACAAACAATATTTACAGAATGAGTTACCAAATCTTGTCACAAAACCTAATAACACCTAGATTCTCACAGATTTAAAGCAAGGAAATGGTATTTATGATGGTACCACTTGAAAAAATATTTGGAAAATTTGGAATAATATCATAAATTACCATACCATGAAACAATATTAAAAACTTATTAATTTTTTTTTATTTTCGAAAATCTTTTGTGCAACTCTTTAATTCCCATAAGAAATCAATGACATAATCTATTACTTAATTTGGGTTTTATTTATAATAACCATATGGCAATGTATTAATTTCATCTTGTAATATAACGTTTATCATCACCAGAATGTAAAACAGTTGTATTACATTCAATTGTACACAATTTGTCTTTAAATGATCTAATCAAATTCAATTTCATTTATTGTTTTATTTTGTTATCTAAATGTTTCTTTACAACAGATGTCTTAAAGCCTTTAGATTTTTCTGTTCTTATCACCAACTTTATAAGCATACATTTTCGATCTTAAACTACCGTGTGCTAACATAATTTTTCCTTAAATTATTTTACTTATTTGTGGAATTCAACAAACATTAACTTTTGAAAAATCACTTGTGTCAAATTCGTTTGTCATTGATTTCACATCTTTATAAAAGTCTTCAGTTCTTATATCATTAATGAAAGAATCAGTATCCATATAATATAAATGAATATTTTCGCCATATTCTGGTTTCATAACATTGCAATGAAAATCATATACTTTTATTTTCGAAATATCTAAAATACTCAACCCAATATAAATTGGTTTACTGTATATTAATTTCTGAAAATACCATAATATGTTCACAATATTATGACAAGGAATATTGCTACTCACCATATAGCGGAGATGCTGAGTCGCATACAGACACAAGAAAAAGATTTTCACACTTAAAGCTTTCAGCTAATGGCCTTTGCCAACAATAGACATACATGTATGTTAACAGTTTGATTTTGAATTATAATTTGTATATTTTTGTCTGGATCTGTTACTATTTCAATATTTTGTCTATTTTAATATTTTCCATCATTTTTTCCCAATAATGAATTATTCATTATCTTGTAGAAATCATTTCTAATTCGTTAGTTGTATTTTTTTCTCATTTTTATGTTAAAATCAATGTATTTCTTCAACCAATCTGATTGTCCAACTAATGAGATTCTATGATTTTTCTTTAATTTTAATCCAAGATCTAAACATGGTTTAAGATTTTTAAAATGTAAAACATACTTTTCTTTATCATTTAATGTTGTTAATAATTTATTTCCTCCTTATGGTGCTAATGGTAAATCCTTATCTAAGTCACGCACATATAACAATATTTATTTACCACCTGTAATTTTAAGTACTTTTTCCAAACTGAAACATTTTGGTTCAAATCAATTGAAATCTTTAAATAGTAAAAATTATGACATATACATTATTTGTGATTCAATATGTAAAATAATTTGAATGTTTTTTCGCCAAAAATGTTTCATATATTTATTATTTGGTTTCGCATATCCTTTAATACTTTGAGGAATTCCACCTCGGACTCCTTAATCAAGAAATAAAATCATGTCATAATTGTTTAATAAATCCAACTTTTGTCATTTTGAACATAGAATCCCAAGATAACACTGGAGCTCTAAAAAAACCAAGATGGATAAAGTTTAAAAGATTGAATATTTGTATCACTAAAACTTTCAAAAATGTATGCTACAATTAAAAGAACAGCTTTTTTATGTAATCTTGTATATTCATCTAAATTATAAATATTGAATTTTTTCCAAACTGTTTTTGCTCGATTATAATCATCGTCAGAAATATCTTCATTAAGTCTCAAATAAAAGCATTCCTTTGTAGATAATTTATTTTATTTTAATTTTTCTTTAGAAACCATATATTTGTAACAATGAAGTACTGTTTTAATTATTAAATCTAATTGTTCACTTTCAAAATATTTTGCTGTTTCTCTAAATTGTTCTTTTCTATGATTATAAGATAATTTATCAATACTTGAGGCCATAATTGAAATGTATCTAAAAATCTTAATGTTAATCCATCTTCAACATATTTACTAAAAGAAGTATATTTTTGTTCATTATTTGGAATAGCATCAATATCTTTACTATCTGTTGCTAATTCATTGTTAAATAAATTAAAAATCATCATTTGTTACATTATGAACATAAACTAGAAATTAAAAAATTACAATCTTCATGTGCAATTCCTCAATATTCTCTGTTAAATGGCGATGATCTCTTACTTTCTTTTCTCTTTCAGTAAATTTCTTTTCACAAATAAAACAAGTTTCTGAATTTGTAAAATTTATTTTATCTTCATTTGTCATTATCATTGGAATATCTTGTCCATATATTTTAGCAGTTTCTCTAGATTCTTGTTTTAAAATTCCAATGAATTTTTTGCTGCATCTTTAGCAGTATATGCAACGGGATTTTTATAATCACCATTAGAATATTTAACATGATAACTGAATGAAGTAGGTAAATGTTTTTGATATTTATTAATATAACATTTTTTAGGATTTGTTTGAAAAGTGTTAATATCTTTCAAAAGACATTTGAAATCTGGATAAATTACTAAAGTTACCCTTAATGAATGATTATATTTTTCAAATTCAATTAATTGACCATTTACAGGCATATCAGTTTTAGTTCTTTATGTTCTTTACAATCCTTTTCAGGATCGTCTAATTTTTTGTGTAAATACAAATATCTTAAACATCAATCACAAAGATAAATTTGATGTCCATTTTCAGCTGTTTGTGACTAATTAATCTAGATATTTTTATCCAACAATGAGAATTATTTTCGTCTTTAATTATAAGGAGTTAACATGTTTTTCTTGTTTATTCTTTCAATGGTAAATTTTTTCATCTTCATTGCTTTCATATGCCTAATCATTAATTGAACTACTTGATTTATTTTCAAATTTTGAACATCTGTTAACTGAACAGGAAAATTAATTTACTCTTTTTCAAAAATTTCATCTATTTCTAAACCAATTTTCTTTATAATTATTAACTCTTTCTACATGATCATTTGCTGGATATGAAGCTGATTGTACTGAATAAATAAACCATTTTTGATCTGTGTTTTTTACATTAATTACAGATATTTTATCTGTAATTACTTTTGGTAAATCAATATAAGAAGCGTCATCAATTGGATTGTGCCTTTAACACAATTCTAAACGATCTACATAAAATAAAGCCCAACCAAATTTTTCCTTTACATTTCTTCTATTTCAGTTAATAGTTTATTCATTGATTTTTGCTAATAATCAACTAAATTTGTTGTTCTTAATAAAATTTGATTAGTTGTTTTAAAATTAAGTTCTTGTATATCATCTTGTGCTTTAAAACTACATTAAAATTTCAGGTTCAACAGTATTATCATTATTATTTATTCCATAAGTTATTAATCTTGATTTAAAAGCAGAATCTTTTCTACAATTTCATTTAGGTGACTTAAAAAAATCGTAATCATCTAGACAATTGAAACCTGGTAAATTTTTCTTATAACTATTTGTTTAATTCCTTTGATATTTGGCTACTAGAAGCTTATGAAAATAATTCTCATTATCATTATTATTAACATTTTCCTCAGATCTATTGATAAGATTGATTGTTGTTTATTAAGATTAGACTAATTTTTAAAGATTTCATTTTACAGATTTTACGAAGATCGTTTAATATTCTTTCCCGAAATTGTTATCGTTATTATTAATTAACCTAGTGACCAGCAAAGCTGAACACCTGAAGATGTTGGACAGTTGCTCCAAGGAAATATTGTGGAATTTGCACAACATGTTCCAGCGGCAAACAAGTGAAGTTTATTTACAAGAATAAAATTTATTAGATTTTTACATTTTAAATGAGAATTTCGTTTTGTGGGTATAGATAAGTTTTTAGTTGGGGGCTACTGCAAAATTAGAATCTTGGTTTATATCCTGGAATTTTTAATCCAATATGCTCTTTGGTCCAGATCAGCATAGATATACTATTCATGGTGCATCACAGTTGCCTCAGTGCTGGTTTTGCATAGTGCCATTTTGCCATGCATGGTATACTTTAACCATGGCAGAACACACATAGTTTACAAACCTAGCCATTTCAGCAATGCTTACACTCTTGGTCTGAAAGCCAATGATGATGCTGTCTTCAACATCGGATAAATTACTCTCTTTCTGCATTATGACAATGACTGCACTGTTTCTCATGTACCCCCCTCCCAACTTGCTTTATATACCCTCCTCTGCTAAAGTTTCCACCTGTCATTTGTGAGTAGTTATCGCACATTGACATTGAACATAGGCAGTGATCACATAAATGTCACTGGTCTGTGTATAAGGCAACCAGTATGGCTTACCTGTGCCATCCTGACCCCATGGCATCATTAAATTGTACGGCAGTATAGTTTAGCTACCTAAAATTGCCATTTTGTTGCATATGCGCATAATTAGTCAATACTTGATACAAAACAATAAAAGACACAATGAAATGAATGAGGTTGTTTACAGACTGTGCCTAGAACGTACCCTACCTGCATCGATAGCATATTTTAAGGCAAGGTTTTTTATCATGTAACTCAGATCAGTGTTACTATACCTGATGTTTATTTAAACTTTATTAATGTGTTGTACTGTCAAAACCCTGAATAAAAATCTTTTGCTGTGTAGACCACTGCGAGACATGCAGCGAGAGAGTCAATGAGGTTCAGGAAGGTACCATCAGGAATGTCAGGAATCTGGAGCCATGCCAACTTTAGTGCCATGACCAGCTGCACTAGGTTTCTTGATTAAGCACCTCATGGTGCACACAGCCCAATCAGATGGTTCCACAGATTCTCAATCGGAGACATCAGTAGCCACAACAACATGGAAAACTCATCCTCATACTCTTCAAACCAAGCATGTACACTACAAGCTGTGTGACAAGTTGCACTGTTCTGTCAGCAAATGCCACAGTGTTGTGGGAAAACAATCTTCATGTACAAAGTATTTTATATTCTGGATATCTGCATTTGTTGAAAGGCGTGGTGTTTCTGTAAATTCTGCTGACACATGGTTTAATTGTTGTTTTATTACTACACAACCAGTTTTGCAGCCTAAAGCTGCATCATCTGGTGCAACAATGTTAAAAAGTCATAGGTGAACTCATCGCTCCATCTTAGTCACTTGTGTGAGCCGCTTCTAACCTTCCCAACACCTTTTTGCCCTGCTGTCCCACTGATGCCAGCAAATTTAAAACAAGGGTCAACAACTAAGTGATCCACCCACCAACAATTTTTATGAAGTTAATAGATCACATCTTCATCACCTTTCGTTAGCCAATCTAATGTAGATAATATCCACTGGATAATGTATCTTGATTTAGAGTGATGGGTACACCTATGATCTCCTAACAATGTTATACCTCAACGAAACTTCCTCGCAGATTAAAACTATGTACTGGACCAAGAGTTGAAGTCAGGCCCTTTGCCTTTTGCAGACAATGCTCTACCGACAGAGCTACCCAAGCAGGACTCACAACCTGTCCTCAAAGCTTTATTTCCACCAGTACCTCGTCTCCTACCTTTCTAACTTCACAGAAGTTCTCCAGCAAAACTTGGAAGACTATCCCTCGTAGAAGAATGTATTTGTGGAGACATGGCTTAATGTTACCCCTGATGATGTGGCTTTAGGCAGTAAAACCGGCAGTATATCAATAAGACAACAATTTTACGAGCTGTCGATGGAATTCTTCTTAAAACTGCATTTAAGGGCAGATACAGACCCGGAGGATAGAGGCATACTTGTGCTGATCCATGTGTCTCACAGGAGGACAAGATCACCCAGGGAAGGCCACAAAAACATTTCCCATGCCTTAATGCTCACTCCTCCAGCCTGGACCCTTCTAACGATAGCTGCATGTTTGCCTTCATATGTTTCATGCCATTAATGTCAACAGCTATCTGTTACAGGTGTTGTACTGGCATGCAAATTCCAGCCTTTGTCACTGACGAACAGTAGTCAGCATGGGTGCATGAGCCAGTTGCCTCCTGTGCAGAGCCACAGGCAGCAACGTTCGCTGAATGGTCATTGGGGAGACGCTGCTGATAGCCCCTTGGTTCATCTGAGAGATGAGTTGCACAATAGTAAAACATCTATTCAACTGTGCGCATCTCTGCGGCTGTCATTCAGTCCCGTCATCTATGGCCCATGGTGCATCACAGTTGCCTTAGCACCAGTTTTGTACAGCACCATTTTGCCATGCACGGTATACTTTAACCACAGTATCACACAACCAGTTTACGACTTAGCCATTTCAGAAATGCTTTTACCCATAGCCTGAGAGATAACAATCATGCCGTTCTGGATATCAGATAAATAACTCTGTTCTCGCATTATGGCAAATGCACTGTTCCCCATACCCCATCGACACGCTTTATATACCCTCCACTGCTAGAGCTGCAAACTGCTGTCACTGAGTAGTTATTGCCCTTTGATGTATAACACAGGTGGTTGCCACTTTAATGTGACTGTATCATGTAGTATTATTTCATTCACAACTACTCTCAATTGGTACAGTGTATCAATATAGATAAATTGATATGTATGTGTTAACTATACGATTGGCATTATCTAAAAGCATCTTTGCAGAATCCAGGAGGGACAGTATAAAATGGCTGATGTTTGATAGGCCTGGGTTAGTTGCTTATAAGTGGTCACATGCATCACTTTGTTTCAATATCTGGTCTCTAATTATGGATGGCTGTACTCTGCACTGCTATGATGATTGAATGTTTTTCATGTAGCACAACTTAGGACTGAGAGGCAATCAAATGACACATAGTCTGATTGCAGTCCTGTACAGCTGCATGACTCCACTAGTGAATGTCGCGCTGTAGTCAATACTAAGGTACACAATGCAGAGAATCTTATTGTTTGTGAATCATGCTTCATCAGTGTTAATAATCAGTGAGATGGCTACTGATTGTTATTTACCACATTCCTATATTCATTTACATATTACAGAACTTTTGCATGAACTTGCATGGTACGACAAGTGCCCACAGCTGCTGGACAGTAATTTGCCAAGTCTATGGACTTCTGCTTGAGACAAAATAAGGAGGCCAAATAATAATTTTATCAGGTGTGTAAACTCGCAAATGGCATCGAATATTGGATACATCTGGTTTTCTAAGGTATCCTTTGCAATGCCTAGAAAGGCTGTGAGCAAGAGCTTGCAGCATATTCTTAACAATGTAGTTATCTGAGAGCCCAATAATGTTTACCTGCAGATTTTTCACTTAAAGAACTAGCAAAGTAGCAATGGAGTTTCATTTGTTTGCACTGGGTTGTTGGGTGACCTCCATCAGGCCCAGGGCACATGTCACATGGTATAAGGTGCTTGTGGAGCCTCTCTTCACAAAAATCTCTACATATTATTAATTTTGCTGGTAAGTTTTTATGCTCACATTCCCTTTGTACTGGACTACTTACAAGAAGAAGTCCTGAATGGTGGGATTGACATTTTGAAACCATCTCTACTGTGATATGGGTTAATATCCCAGCTATCACACCCTATAGTCACTTACTCTGGCAGCTCTTCATTTGCGAGTTACGGACAAAAAAGAAGAGGCATGGGTTCAAAGCTCATCAGGTACTTTAATTTTTTCATTCAGTTAATTGGTTTAAATGTAATTTTATATTTCCATCCTTTCACACATCATTTTAATCATCACATCAGCTTCTTCATTTGTTCTCATTTTTCTTCGTATCATTCACTTTCCACTGGAAATCACTGTCCACGTGATTTTAATTAATTTCATGTATTAATTTTGATTTAATTTCTTTTGTTTTTTCATCCTATTTTTTCATCCATGTCATTGCAGTCATTATTTCTATTCCTCATTTTTCTAGAATTTCATGTTACTCATAATATAATCCCTTCTTTCATTTAAATCTTCATCTCCAGTATTTTGTCCACAGTGCAACAGAAATTTACACTCAGTTTTAAATGTTTGTATGACAACAACCAAAAAAAATTTAAAAAAAAGAGTACTTCCTGTAATGAAAAATACATTTTAGACAATAGTGCGTGATCAATATAAATAGATCATTTCATAATCTTTTTATATATACCCAACAGACTGGAATTTTCAAATATTTAAGTATTACAACAGATAAATATAATTAAATTCACATTCACAAATATTCCAAGTGGAAAATGGACGATATAGAGAAAAAAATTAGAACAAACGAAAAAATTCATACAATGATTAAAATGTGAAAAAGGAATACTAAACCAAACTCTACCCGAACAGGCTATGAAGGCCCTTAAAAGTAAAAAATTACATTTGAACCTACTAATTGAAGAAAAATAGTAATTGAAGTCATTTTGACTAAGATTTTAAAGTAAAAAAATTTAAGGTACTTGATGATATTCGAACCCACAACCTTCAGCATGTGAAGGTATTACAGCTGTCATTACATCACACAACCAGTCTACATAAAGCTTCTCTATTAATGCTATTAAGCGTCACATGAAATTCCAATTTTTTTTTCTTTTGATTACTTGCAAATGAGAGCCCACAAGGGTGAATGGCTGTTGGTAAGATATCTGGGATCTTAACCTACATCACCATACAGATAGTATCAAAATGTCAGTTCCACTGCTGGGGATTTAGCTCCTTGTTAGTATGTCTTCACATTCAAGCAGATAATGACAGCTGGTATATGCAGATATATTAGGGTATGTCGGAAAGTAAAGATACACCGTACGCCAGAGGAACAGAAGAGTTTTGGCGGGCAAGTTGGCAACACTGATGTTAACCTTGAACCGTCAGCTTTCTCCTCGCGGTCGGTCGGCAGTTGAACATTGCTTCTGGTTGGAGTAGGTTGTGTTTAAAATGGCTGCGCCAATTCAGAATATCGCCAAATGTGAAGTGCACTCCGTCATATGTTTTCTTCATGCAAAAGGTCAGCGACCAGGAGATATTCACAAAGAAATTGTTTCTGTTGATGGGAACATTATGAATCGACAAAATGTAATGAAATGGTGTCGTCATTTCTCTGAAGGTAGAACCGATGTTCATGACGAACAAAGAACAGGTCAGCCATCTGTGATCTTTGATGCCCTTCTTCAGAGAACGGAGGAAGTAATTCATGCGAATAGACGTCTCACATTGAAAGAATTGCATCAGATTATACCGGACGAATCAATGACAACTCTTTATGACGTTGGGACTGTCAAGTTAGGGTACAGGAAATTGTGTGCGCGCTGGGTTCCAAAACTGTTAACGGAAGAACACAAAAAGAAATGGATGTCTTTGCACGCGACTTCCTCACACGCTATGCTGAAGCAGGTGACGAGTTCCTTGATCACACTGTGACAGGTGATGAGACGTGGCTTTATCACCATACACCTGAATCCAAGCAACAATCAATGCAATGGCGCCATTCAAATTCACCGAAAGCCAAGAAATGCAAAACGTCGATTTCAGCGAAGAAAATCATGGCTTCTGTTTTTTGGGAGAGACAAGGCATTCTTCTGTTGGAATTTATGCTTCCTGGAACGACAATTAATGCTGCTGCATATTGCCAGACTTTTAAACATCTTCGAAGGGCAATTCAAAGCAAACGAAGGAGAACACTGACAAGTGGAGTCCACTTGCTTCATGACAATGCTTGGCCTCACACAGTGCTCGTAACCAAAGCACTACTCAAACAATTCAAAATGGGACGTATTGGACCATCCACCATACAGACCAGACCTTGCGCCCACCGACTTCCATGTCTTCCATTACCTGAAGTCACATCTTGGTGGAAAATCATTCCACAATGATGAAGAGATCAAAGATGAAGTTGAAATGTGGTTCTGACAACAGGCGGCAACCTTCTATGAGTGTGGGATACAAAAGCTTGTGTACCGACTTTACAAATGTTTGGATAATGGGGGTGATTATGGACTGCGAGCCATTGTATCTTTACTTTTCGAAATGCCCTCGTACATCTGTGTGCAAAGACCTTCAGTAAACATTGTAAGCCCAAGGGTAAGTCTGATCTTAATTGGGCTAATACATTCAGCAGTGTAAGCAAGTTATCATGCTCACTGTTCAGAGTAAAAAGGATACTTAGGTACAGTGAGACGAAATACTCTACAAGAATAGATTAGTGAAGCAACGTCTTTACATAGACCTAAAGAAAAGTGGGTCTACGGAAGGCAGCTAGCTTCTTCAGGGCCTTTCACTGAAATAACTCCATGTATTGATGGCCACACCATGTGAAAGAGCTCAGTTCATAGTTGCTCCATCAATTTGTTAACAATAATTTCTGTCAAATAAAAGATGCAATGAAATAAGCACAAATTCAAAGAATTTTCTATCGATGTCAGTTTGGTATTTTCTATAGTGTGGGTTTTTATTGGATAACCAACAGCAGTTTATACAATTTACAAGTCAAGGTACAACTCACTGAATAATAGAGGAGTTGAATTGCCGGCAGGCAAATACACCTGATAAAACTTCACTAGCTTATGGAAGAATCATTTTTCAAGTCCCCCACACACCTGTCTAGCTACACTACTTTGGATAAATACACTGTAAATGAACATCAGATTTGCTGCTTGACTAGGGTGAATTGTAACATTTGGTGGAGTGGGTGGGCAGAAAAAGGAATTAGAGAGTAGGAGGGAAGATTGGTAAAGGGTGGCCGATGATTGCCACAGAACTATGGGAGGGAGGCAGTGGTTGCACAGGCTAGGAATGTGGCAAGGAGAGGCATTCGGGCCATGGGACAGGACTACAAGATGGCTCCAGCACCGATGAGTTTGTGCAGGGCATGATTATGTATATATAGTAGTGGAGGAAGTGACAGAACCCGTGCTTTATTTGTGATAGCATGCACTGATACACTGTACCAGTATCTCTGACAACAAAAAATCAGAAATGCATATTTTGGATTGCAGTACAATACAACTTTTACTGTGGCTGAAGTGATGTAAAACAAACTTTTTTTCAAAATGCTCAGAAAAGTGTCAGAATAGTGTTTTAAGAAGTCTAAATTTCAAAAACATCCACTCGAAGGTCACAGTACTGGAAGCGCTTTTTTTACAAATCAAGCACTGGACAGGACACAGGAGGGGAAGACTGCCAGGAAGATGGTGTGAGTGCAGGATGACAGAATTTTGTGTCCTGGGGCTGAGTGAAGGTGAGTTTAGGGCATGTGACTATCAAAATTGAGGCCAGGAGGATTACAGGAACAAAGGATGATTCTATTTTAACACCATAACCTGTTATCTACAATTTAAATGCAGTCTGTATTCACTCTTATATGTATTATTACTATTAACAGCATTTTCCCCCGTATATCACCAAATAATGGTACAATATGCATTATTATATTATCACAATACTACTTTCCATCACCATAACTACAAGTGAGTGCTGAAAAATAACAACTCCAAATTTTTTTACACGAAAGCTCTTTAAGCTTTTTAATTAGAGCTGCAACATTAACCTGTTCATAATATAGGTACTTCCATGCATCCCCACAAGAAATTTGGTATATACAAATAAGTATGTGATACCTGTCCAAAATATTACATTGTCAGACAGGCAGAAGCTTCAAGATAAGATTCAAGGAGCATCTCAATGCAATTCAACTAAACAACTGAAGCATGTTCACCATTGCTACTCGTACTGCTAATGAGAAACATTCTGTACAAGGCACTGAAAACAACCTACAGATCCTTCACTATGCAGACATGGGCAATATTCCACACATCCCTGAAGAAACATTTAAAAATAAAAACATATCACTTACAATACACTCAATGAAAGAACTAATGATCAATGCTCTCCTGTAAAATTTCCATAATTTATTCGCTGGTAGGACCAAAAATAAATTCCGCAACTTTCTATAACTGACGCATTTATAATAAATTATATACAGGGTGTCCCATTTATCCTGACCACCTTAAATAACTGTTTTTCCAGATGAAAATTACAAAATGTTTCAAGCAAATGTTCTTTAGCCTTCAGGGGGACACCAATCAGCATGACTGCCTTTGTCGTAGCTTTGTTTTTTACAAAGATATGAACAGCGGTATGACTTTTTTAAATGGCACCCTGTATTTTTTATTTGGTAATTCATTTCCTCTTCTAAATACCTATTCAAAAATGTATCACAGTGTACCATTCACTGAAACACATTATTAATTACATAACACAACAATGACTTTGAGCCCAGGATCACAAACTTGTCCACTTGCTAGAGTTGTCAGAAAACAAATGAAAACCAAGTAAAAACATAACACAAAACTGACTTTGACTCTCCTGTACCGCAGCCCAGGAGTAGAACATTTATAGGTGCTCAAAGTGGTGATTGTGGACACTGATACACTGGTGCACTTGTTGAATGAAAGAATTATTTACTGCTTTCAGTGTTGTCTGCTGATGAGAATTACAATCAAGCACAATACGTTCCTGCATGTCCTCTGGAGTTGTTGGAATATCAGGACAGACAACGTCTTTAATGCATCCCCAAAGATAAAAGTCCAGAGGATTAAAATCAGGAGACCTAGCAGGCCAAGTAACTGTTCCTCTTCAACCAATCCATCTAGCACGATACCCTTGGTTCAGAACACGACTTGCAAACAAGGCATTACGTGCTGGACATCCATCGTGTTGATACCACATAAGCATTCTGGTTCTTAGCAGCACTTCATCCAGAAGAAGCGTAAGAATCTGTCTGAGGAAGTTGGCATATGCTGTGCCAATTAGACTACCATTGATGAAATAAGGGCCAATAATTGTAATACAAGCATCCCACACAAGACGTTAACTTTCCATTGACGCTGATGTTCCAGGTGTCTAAGCCATCATGGGTTGTCACTGGACCAGTAATGCATGTTCCTTGTATTTACCTGTCCTTTGTTTGAGAAGGAACATTCATCGGTAAATAGAACATTCGAGAAGAAGTTCACATTGGTGCAGATTTGCTGCTGTGCCCACTGACAGAACTGTACACAATTTTGGAAATCATTCCCATTCAATTCTTGATGTAGGTGTACATGGTAAGGTAGGAACTGGTGACATGTAAGAATACAATGTACACTGACTTTAGGAATGCCAATCTCTTGTTCAAGCCATCGTGTGCTCACATGTGGATTCAAAGCAACGGAAATGAAAACAGTAATTTCAGCAGCTTTGTCTGTGCGAGTGCTAGGATTGCATTGTAGTGGGTTGAAACTTCCTGTTTCATGAAGCTTTGCAACAAGACGAGAATACATCCGTCGGAAAGGTGGGTTCTTGTCAGGATATCGCTCACTGTACAGTTCTGCTGCCTGCGTAGCATTTCGTCTACCTTCAGCAACAACAACAATAAAAGAAACCTTAATCAATGCAGTTTGTATGAAGGACAGCCTTTACTGTACACCTACTCTACATAACAGCATTTAAAAGGACTAAACTACTGTACAAAATGTACCCATACATAAGAAAACAGTATTGCAATTACTGTCCTGCTAACTTACATCCCCCATAGATGAGTAGCATTTCTACCTACTCTTTATTGATATACATTCTACTCACACAACTCTTCAACTGACGATGGTTGACGGAATGATAGGTGTGCATTCTACATATGTTTACATTTGTCCACTGTCAACGTCAGCACATGGATGTGTTCCATTACCCTGAGTAGCTGCACTAAGCGCTGGGAGCATCAACGTCAATGTTGCGTTATGTAATTAATGCTGTTGCGTTTCAGTGAATGGTACACTGCTACACATTTTTGAATAGGTCAAGCACGTATCAGTAAAATGAGTGATTTCTTCAAAAACAGCCTCTAAAATATAAGCACCTAAAAAAACGTTGATATACACACATAACTACCAAAGATGAAAATCACTTTATGCTCTCTGAAAGTTTTTTGCATATTTGAACTGTTACATATGAAACATTACATTATTTTTTTGCTTCAAGGTATTCTTTAACATTGTATGGACAAGTTTTAATCAAGTGACATTTTAGTTTATTTTTGAAAGCAGTGTTTTCTATCATCTTCATGCAGGGTGGAGAAAAACTGTGTCATGAAATTTTAACCTTGGATAGCTGATGCCAGTAGGAACAAAAATTACTAACATTGTGTACATCGACAACGCACAGTTTTTAAACTACAGAAACTTGGTGCAACGTGCTCCGATTGGTCACGGGACTGCCCAGTTGCCGGATGCTCTGGACAATGCATGACCACGAATGCTCTGCCTGCCAGAGATCACGATGCAGCCAAGGTGACCTGCACATTTGGTGGAAGTGAGACAGCCTTCCACTCTAGGGGCAAATCCGCTGGGGTCCCAACACATCCATTGTAGTTTCCTGACAAGATGTACCGGGAACAAACCCATCAACAGCTGTTAGATCGCATACAGAAAGTCTTTTACAAATTTTGTAAGCCCTGAAAAGGGCCTCTTTTGTAGCTAGGTCATTGTTTACTTAAAGCAGGTACTTGAACTGGTGACGATCTCAAGCGACACAAGCTTGGTAATGTCGAACCACGTCTTGTCAAACTCTTTCAAAGATTCCTGGCATTGCCCTGATGTGACTGGTGGCATGTTGAATGCGATCAATTCATTCCTCTTCGTTTCTAGATGGTTTGCACCTGGGTGGGTGAACTAGAACCATGAAGAACCCCACAGACAGGAAAAAGCCTGGTGTCATGTGGTGTTAGACCTGGTGATCACAGGGTTCATGTCCTACGAGCACCTCTGTCAGTTACCCGGCCGTCAAAAGAGTTCATTTAAATATCCGTGAACAGCATGACTGTTATGTGCGGGCACCCCATCATGCTGCAACCACGTGCGTAGTCGTGTGTTGATAGGGAACATCTTCCATCAGGCCAGATAGAGTTTCTTGCAAAAAGTGAAGGTAATTTGCCCCAGTAAGTCGAGGAGGTAGATGGACCGGCCCAATCAGATGGTCACCCAGAATGCCTACCCAAATGTTGAGCAAAAATCATTCCTGGTGTCGAGGATTTCCCCTTGCCCAGTAATGAATGTTTCAAGTGTTGTAAAGGCCATCACACCAAAAGGTGCTGTCGTCGGTAAACAACACAATGGCGGGGAAGTTGGGATCTCGTGCAACACGTCACAGAAACCACCAGCAAAACCCTAGCATGTGTTCATAGTCCGCCACAGGATTTAGGTCTTGGACAGGGTGGAAACTAAATGAATGCTGGCCATCACAACTTCAAACCTCCCAGACTAACTGGTGAGTGACCCGCATGTCGTGTCCAACCACTTGAGTACTTGTCGTAGGTACTTCCTCCAAGTGCTCGAGAACAGTCTCTTCAAATGCAGCATCCCATCATGTTCGAGGTCTTCCAGTATCACCATGATATCCTGCTAACGAGCCTGTTTCGTCAAGTCCTAGTCCATAAACAAAAACCATATCCTATTGTTCTTCAAACGAATACTGTGCCACTGTGCTTACTGTATGACTAAATCACAGGTGACTTTTGTGTGTGTGTGTGTGTGTGTGTGTGTGTGTGTGTGTGTGTGTGTGTGTTCCAAAGCAAAGCTCACAAGTGAATGCCTCTGACATGAGGTGGAGACAAACAGCAAGACCTATTAGACATGTGTGCGTATCAGGTTGGGGCAATGACAGGGTGAGGGATATTTGTATGCGTGAACGACAATCTGTCAAGAGACAAATGGCAACAGGGCAATCCTAAGGCCAATCGCAGCGTATAGCGCCAAGTTTCTGTAGTTTAAAAATGGTGCGTTGTCGACCTACACAACATTAGTAATTTTGGTTCCTACTGGCATCAGCTATCCAGGGTTGAAATTTTGTGACACAAGTTTTCTCCACCCTGTATAGTCTGGCAAACTGTTGTATAGAAGGCATCCTGCTTTTGTCTGTTGATTTGAGCCAATTTCCTTCAACATGATGATTATTTTTATTTCTTGTGTTATAGTTATGGAGAGCTCTATTTAACAATGCAGCATGGTTACTTTTTACATAAATAATTGTTTCATATATGTATAGTGATGCTACTGTTAATATATTTAGATCCCTGAATTTACTTCTGCAGGACTCTCTAAAAAATAATTTTGCTATTTGTCTTATAGCCTTCTTTTGTAGCTTTAGTACTCTTTGTATGTGCACATTTTCAGGATTTCCCCAGACCAGGATACCATACGAAATTTGTGAATGAAATAGCCCATAGTACATTGTTAGCAGTAATCGTGTGTTTTCTGTCCTTGACATTTTCATCATTAGAAATATACTTGAACTCAGTTTATGACTAATATTATTTACATCCTTCTCCCATATACAGTATCTATCCACTGTCACACCTAGAAATTTATATGTTTCTGTCTCTTTTAGATCAAAGTCTCCTGGCTTGACAGAAATACTGTTCAACTTAGGTGTTTTGTTTTCAAGTATTTGCATATATGCAGTTTTGTTTACCTTTATAAACAGATTATTTCCTCTGAAATAATTGTTTCCATTTTCCGTATTTATAGATGCTTCCTTTTGTAAGTAGTCTGTTGAAGCGGTACTTATAACAAATGAAGTGCACTACTTATAATGAATGAAATGCCATCTGCGTACATGGCAGCATTTCCTCCTACTATTTTGGGACATGCCATTTACATATCAAATAAAAAGTAATGGGCCCAGTGCTGATCCTCAAGGCACTCCTTATTTAACAAATTTAGAATTTTTGTAGACATTTGTAAAAGTATTGTTCATGTTTTGCTCTATTCTACACACTGTTCTCTATTTTCCATGAATGATTTTATGATATTGGCTGCTTTCCTCCTTGTACCATAAAACGTAAGCTTTTCTAATAATATTTTAAGGCAGACACAGTCAAAATCTTTTGAAAGCTCAATAAAACATACCACAAACTTCCTTTTGTTCATCTAAGGCCTTAGTTACACATGCTACAAATTCAGCTGTTGCTGTATTGTTGGATCTACCCTTCCTAAGCCCATGCAGTGCATCATTGAAAGTATGGCATTTTTCCATAAAATTCTGTCTTTAAAGATACATTATATTACTGAGATAAGACAGGTGCAGTAGCAATTTGTCGGTGATTTCCTGGATCTTCCTTGCTGCCACCTTTGACAACAGGGATCACTTTACTCTTTTTTAAACATGTTGGGAATATTCCTTCTTCCACGGCTGAGTTTATGAGAAATGTCAGAGGCTTTACCACCCACTGCAGGCAGCCTTTAATTAGACTAGTAGATGTACCACATAGTGTCTCAGAATTTTTTGTTCTTAATTGACTTACCTTTACTAATTCAGGTCCATTTGCTGGGAGAAGAAACAAACTTTTTGTTTAATGTAAACAATGAATAACTTTGTTTCATAATGTCTTTGTAAGCCATCAGTACATGTTAAACATGTAGAGTGTATGTGAAATCAGAAATCATAAGAACAGATACCATCTTCATACATATATAGTAAAGGCTTACCGGCCATTTGACCATTTTCTTCTATGTGGATGCACAGTGCCCAAGCTCTTATGGGAATCGGCAATAAAGCTACGAGTAATGAGTATGATGGGCAGGGGCACTATGAAATTAGTGCGGGACTATAAGCTGCGATGTGGGTTTCACGGGAGGCGTGCCAAAGACAAACCCTGCAGACACACTATCCTTTGTGTCCTTGGTGGCTCAGATGGACAGAGTGTTGCCATGTAAGCAGGAGATCCCGGGTTCGAGTCCTGGTCAGGACACACATTTTCAACTGTCCCCGTTGACTTATATCAACACCTGTATGCAGCTAGGGGTATTATTTCACTGCAATGAAATCACATTGTTCATGGAAAAAGAGGTAATGATGAACCATTTTTTTCTTTATGATTTCATGGAAATGTTTATAACACTGGAACAAGTTACCAGGGTACTACTGTGTGGTGCATGGAAAATATCGAAAACTCAATCCTTCAAAGTTATCATATCATGTTTACCGTAAGTACTACTGCTAAACAGTCAATCTGCAATTTCCAAATTTCATTTATCTTCATTTACTTTATGAATATTCATCAGTCAATACATTTCTCTGGTAAATAAAACAACTAACGTTTGATTTGTAGTTCATCCCGTACTGCAGCCACCTGATGATGAACGAAAGTTCAAAACCAGTAATGGCATAGAAAAATGAAATGTGTTAAATAAAACTATTCAAATTAGTGACTGGTAGCTAATTCTGTAATACAAATTATTAGGGAATATACTGCGTAACACTGAAAAAAAGAGGTGTGATCATCGAAAAACATAAAAGAGTGCCAAAATATATGTTTGGATGTAATACAGCAAAAAAATTGTCATAAAATAGTGCTCCACTAATTTTTAATTTATTTCCAGAATAAATTTTCCTTCTGCAGTGGAATACGTGCAGATGTGAAACTTTCTGGCAGATTGAAGCTGTGTGCTGGACCAGGTCTTGAGCCTGGTACTGGTGGAAGGAAAGCTGTGAGAGTAAGTGATGATTCATGACTGGAAAGCTCAGCCAGTACAGTACCCGCATGAGAAGAGGCAGAAGTCCCAGGTTAGAGTCACAGGCCAGCACACAGTTTTAATATGCCAGGAAGTTTTATTAATTTACTGTTCTGCAAGCAAGGATGATTGTAGCACAATACCTTGTTCCAGTACCATCTAAATCAGAAAATCCGCACTGTGTTCCAAAAAGTTCAGCACTCTTTGGCAATCTGGCAGACTTTGATTTCTTGAGATCATAATTTTGAGATGGTGCCCACGAGCCAGGATGCTGTTGCTGGGTGTTTCTGTAAGAAAGCAGGATACTATAAAACTAAGCATTAAGTGTTCATAGTATTTTCAAACTACTACACTAATAATTTGCTACTTGATATTCTCCTACAAGTGACAGAAAAGAACGTAAATTTTCTGGTGTCAGGTCGCAAAAGAGTAGTAAAATATAGTTTTCCACAAACAGCAGAACTCCACAAACACTAGTTAGTGTCACTTCACTGTAACCACTTTTCATGTTTGTCTAAACTTATAGTATAAAAAACAGTCACCAGAAATCACCAGTATGCTATGTTATGGTATAGAAATGGCTGATTCAGAATACAACTGACAACCACCTAACAAGTATATACACACATACTGATGGTACCAGCATCACCAACAACTTCCACCATACTGCAGCAAATTTATTTATTTATAATTCTTATTTCGTAAATCAACATACAAAGGAAAATTCACTGAAAGTATCAAATGCTGTCACATGACAGATTAAATTTTGTAGTCTGATGCAAAAGCTAACAAGAAGTTGCTTCTGGATAAAAGCAATAAAATTAGAATATCTTCTCAACCCAAAATAAATATATTCTTCTTCTTCTCATGGGGCTCCTACAACTGTTGCCACATCTCGCATCTCTGTTGTCAAATACCTCAATCATGCCATTCTTCCTTCTCCTCTATTGTCCTTGTTCTCCCCATAATTTCTTGGATACCCCATCCCCATAATTTTTTGGATACCCCCTAGCCAGCCTTTCTGTGGTTATCCTCTTCTTTTTCATGCAGGAGGTTGCTGTGAAAGCTCTCTATGGCCACCTGTCTTCTTCCATTCTTTTGACAAGCACTAACTGTCCAAGTTGTCTTTCTTCTATTCTACCCATAACACTAAAATGGGTCTGCATCCTGTCTCGTATTTCCTCATTTCTTACACATTTAAGTCTGGAAATTCTGCATTCTCTTCTCAAATAGTCTGTTTCTAAACCTCTTAAGTCTCTTTTTATTTCTTTGTGTGAGTTCCCAACACACATTCCCAAAGCTTGTGATTGGTTTCACAGCACGTTTTTATAATCACATTTTAACTTTAAAACTCGTTTTTGAGGACAAAGTACAGGATTTAATTTTTGGACAGCAACCGTTACCTGCTTCATCCACTGTCAGCTCTCTCTCTTATGTCTTCCATCACTTGATAGGATAATAGCCAAATACTTAAATTCTTTAGACACTTTAATATGTCCGCCAATGTCCAAGTCACTTCCCTCCTCTGCGCAACACAGGTACTCTGCCTCCTCAAAATTAATTTTGAAACTCAAATTTTTTCACCCATTTTCATTTGTGCAGCCATCTTCAGTATCTATTTTGTGGTTATTTTCCCTAACTGCTCACCATCCTGGTTCCCTCCATCTCCCAGCGTATTTCCCTGCACTCTATTGTTTCTTCTGCTAGCAGGCCTTTAAAAGGCTTCTCCCCTCTATCAGACTTATTTCCGTATGTTATTATGTTAACATTGAGCAAATTATCTAACTATTTAGATTAGGGGCTTGCAAATCCCTCGATGCAGTTTGATGGGTATACGGTAACTGTCAAATTAATTGACCTACAACCATCAACAAGCTTGACACTGCACAACATTCATCATTTGCACTGCACTTTTTGAGCACACAGACAGCCCCAACTGTTCAACAACTATCACAGTACTCTTAGTGGATAACTATATGAATAGCAAACAGAACATTAAGCAACTATCATAAAAAAGTGGTTATTTCTTATAATTGTTTAAGATGTTTATTTATCAGCCATTTAAGCTCAAACACAGAACAGCAGAACATCATTAATAGCAAATAATTGCGAATTTATAGTTCAGGAAGTCACATAAATTGGTAACAGATTCATTTCATTCCTCAGTTTATGCGATCAAAATCCAACTTTTCATGTAGGAGCCTATACAGAAGCTAAATTGGGAATTTTTAACCAGTTAGCAGTACTGGCAGAAAAATGCATCTGTAATCTATCACATTCTGAGTCCTCATTTGAAAAATGTAAGGAATAAAATGAGCATGTAATAATCATCAGTTAGTTGCTTAACTCTACTTGCATAAATGAGAATTATTCTAGATACTTCATGGTTTCAAGAAATATCTGGGTATCAATGTGAGATCAACTTCTTCAGATAGTGAGTTATTCACAACACCAGTTGAGCAGACGAATCACAGAGCAGTACATGGCCCAATGTGCCACCATAGAAGGTAGTACTGTGCTCACTAACTGACCTCACTAGTAGCTGAGACACATCAGATAATGTAGGTTACTCATGTAACTGTAAAAGATGATACAATTTTGATACACAGATAATTCGTTCTATGACACGCATTTCAATGGGTAATGTACACGTGGCTGACACTAGCCACCATGAAAGTGCACTAAAGTGTCAGCTGCTTTTGCATTGCATGCTGAAGTTGGTAACTCTGCACAGTGAGTGACAGGAAGTGAACATGACAAATAATGAGTTGGATGATTAGACAAGATGGTGATACCAATGGGAAAATAGTGTTCAATAAATGTCGCCATGAGTGGAGTGTACAAAATGACGTGGCAGTATAGTAGAATGTATTGTGCACAAAGTCATATAAAACAGAGTATTCAGTAAAAAGGAAACTGTACTCTTTGGTTCCCATTTACCCAACAACTTCAGAAATCAGAACATTTCGAAAATACCTCACAAAGTTTTCAAAACGATCATTCAGCTACAATACAGATCAGTCCATGACCACTGCCAGTTTTCTTCCAGTCAAATTCGTTGGCATCACCAGCTCACAACCAAACTGTAACGTTGGAACATGAAACATTGTTCCAAGAAATCCTGTCATATTCCAAGAAACGCACAAGAAATACATACGAAAACCAGTAAACAACTTTATAATACATAATAGCCATATCAATCTCCCACTATCCATGTCGAAAACAAAAGTCATCAATTTGTATTTTCTACTGAAGCACATCTACATCTACATCTAAACTCGGAAAACCCCCATGAAATGGATGGCAGATGGTACGTCCCCTTGTACCAGTTGTTAGTGCCTCTTCCTATTCCATTCACATATGGAGCACGGGAATGATCGTTTGAATGTCTCTGTGCATGCAGTAATTATTATAATCTTATACTCACAATCCCTATGAGAACAATATATTAGTAGACTTTTTTAGGATAGTTTACGTCTGTCTTCAAAAGTCTTCCAAGTCAGTTCCTTCAGTACCTCTGACACATTCCCACAGGTCAAACAAACTTGTGACCATTTGTGCTGCCTTTCTCTGAATATGTTCAATATACCCTATTAGTCGTATTTGGTACAGGTCCCACTCACTTGGGTTGCACGAATGATTTGTAAGCAATCTCCTTTGTAGACTGATTGCACATCCCCAGTATTCTGACAATAAACAGAAGTCTACCATGTGTATACTTTAACCACTGGCTACGCATGGCTAGGTAAAACCATAAGCAGCTAAGTTGGAAATGTGGTTTTGCCTTTCACAGTAATTTTCTGGGCAACTGATTTTTAAGAAAGAATTATGTCTATTCTATGATCTTCAACTCATGGTCAAGTCACTCTGTCCTCTTAACAACACCACACACAGATACTATCCTCCATAATTTGTTCAAATATGTGTTTGAATCTATCCTCCCAAGACTCTACACCATCTGATAAGCAGATCCTTGGGAAATCTGGGGCTATCCTCTTGTCATCATCATCATCATCATCATCATTTAAGACTGATTATGCCTTTCAGCGTTCAATCTGGAGCATAGCCCCCCTTATACAGTTCCTCCATGATCCCCTATTCAGTGCTAACATTGGTGCCTCTTCTGATGTTAAACCTATTACTTCAAAATCATTCTTAACCGAATCCAGGTACCTTCTCCTCGGTCTGCCCCGACTCCTCCTACCCTCTACTGCTGAATCCATGAGTCTCTTGGGTAACCTTGCTTCTCCCATGTGTGTAACATGACCCCACCATCTAAGCCTGTTCGCCCTGACTGCTACATCTAGAGAGTTCATTCCCAGTTTTTCTTTGATTTCCTCATTGTGGACACCCTCCTGCCATTGTTCCCATCTACTAGTACCTGCAATCATCCTAGCTACTTTCATATCCGTAACCTCAACCTTGTTGATAAGGTAACCTGAATCCACCCAGCTTTCGCTCCCATACAAAAAAGTTGGTCGAAAGATTGAATGGTGCACAGATAACTTAGTCTTGGTACTGACTTCCTTCTTGCAGAAGAAGGTAGATCGTAGCTGAGCGCTCACTGCATTAGCTTTGCTACACCTCGCTTCCAGTTCCTTCACTATGTTGCCATCCTGTGAGAATATGCATCCTAAGTACTTGAAACCGTCCACCTGTTCTAACTTTGTTCCTCCTATTTGGCACTCAATCCGTTTATATTTCTTTCCCACTGACATTACTTTCGTTTTGGAGATGCTAATCTTCATACCATAGTCCTTACATTTCTGATCTAGCTCTGAAATATTACTTTGCAAACTTTCAATCGAATCTGCCATCACAACTAAGTCATCCGCATATGCAAGACTGCTTATTTTGTGTTCACATATCTTAATCTCACCCAGCCAGTCTATAGTTTTCAACATATGATCCATAAATAATATGAACAACAGTGGAGACAGGTTGCAGCCTTGTCTTACCCCTGAAACTACTCTGAACCATGAACTCAATTTACCGTCAACTCTAACTGCTGCCTGACTATCCATGTAAAGACCTTTAATTGCTTGCAAAAGTTTGCCTCCTATTCCATAATCTTGTAGAACAGACAATAACTTCCTCCTAGGAACCCAGTCATACGCCTTTTCTAGATCTATAAAGCATAGATACAATTCCCTGTTCCACTCATAACACTTCTCCATTATTTGCCGTAAGCTAAAGATCTGGTCCTGACAACCTCTAAGAGGCCTAAACCCACACTGATTTTCATCCAATTGGTCCTCAACTAATACTCGCACTTTCCTTTCAACAATACCTGAGAAGATTTTACCCACAATGCTGATTAAAGAGATACCTCTGTAGTTGTTACAATCTTTTCTGTTTCCATGTTTAAAGATTGGTGTGATTACTGCTTTTGTCCAGTCTGATGGAACCTGTCCCGACTCCCAGGCCATTTCCATTATCCTGTGTAGCCATTTAAGACCTGACATTCCACTGTATTTGATGAGTTCCGACTTAATTTCATCCACCCCAGCCGCTTTATTGCACTACAATCTATTGACCATTTTTTCCACTTCCTCAAATGTGATCCTATTTCCATCATCATTCCTATCCCATTCTACCTCGAAATCTGAAACATTACTGATTGCATTTTCACCTACATTGAGCAACTCTTCAAAATATTCCCTCCATCTGCCCAAGGCATCCACAGCATTCACCAGCAGTTTTCCTCTTGTCAGCAAGTGAAATAAATCACATTAAAATGTGGCGTACAGATAGGGTTACATTGCGATTTCCGCTTTCAGGTGGGCCCTTCTTTTCTACGATGATACTTACCTATTCTAAATCTAATGCTGATCAATTCATCCACCTTTATGTTTAGGATGTGTATGTCATGGTTGAATGATACAGCTCTATTGGTTATAGCTTGTTGCCTGTAACTTGTGACCATTCTTCTTCCAGTGACTCATGTATTCACTTCTTGTCAATGAGATGAGAATAAGAAGAAAATTAAGATCATCCGGCAAAGAGCTACCCCAAAGGTGTCCTTAGCTGATGTATCAGCATCAGTAATATCATTCCTATATGATCTGGCAGCCACTTGAAAGACATTTCCTTTGCTTGGTCTTTTGAGGTTCAGGAGAGCGCCACAGATTTTCTGAGCTATCCTCTGTATTAGGCACAGTTAGAGCATTGGGATGGCCAAAGCTGATGAGAACGTTCTGATCCACCCAATGCCTTTTTGACAGTGTTAACCCCGCTGTTATCTTCGTGTCAGTATGATCCTCATGAACCTTGCCGTTGGTGGGGAGGCTTGCATGCCTCAGCGATACAGATGGTCGTACCGTAGGTGCAACCACAACGGAGGGGTACCTGTTGAGAGACCAGACAAACATGTGGTTCCTGAAGAGGGGCAGCAGCCTTTTCAGTAGTTGCAGGGGCAACAGTCTGGATGATTGACTGATCTGGCCTTGCAACACTAACCAAAACTGCCTTGCTGTGCTGGTACTGCGAACGGCTGAAAGCAAAGGGAAACTAGAGCCGTAATTTTTCCCGAGGGCATGCAGCTTTACTGTATGGTTAAATGATGACGGCGTCCTCTTGGGTAAAATATTCCAGAGGTAAAATAGTCGCCCATTCGGATCTCCGGGCGGGGACTACTCAAGAGGACGTCATTATCAGGAGAAAGAAAACTGGCGTTCTACGGATCGGAGCGTGGAATGTCAGATCCCTTAATCGGGCAGGTAGGTTAGAAAATTTAAAAAGGGAAATGTATAGGTTGAAGTTAGATATAGTGGGAATTAGTGAAGTTCAGTGGCGGGAGGAACCAGACTTTTGGTCAGGTGAAACAGGGTTATAAATACAAAATCAAATAGGGGTAATGCAGCAGTAGGTTTAATAATGAATAAAAAAATAGGAGTGCAGGTAAGCTACTACCAACAGCATAGCGAACGCATTATTGTAGCCAAGATAGACACAAAGCCCATGCCTACTACAGTAGTACAAGTTTATATGCCAACTAGTTCTGCAGATGATGAAGAAATTGATGAAATGTATGATGAGATGAAAGAAATTATTCAGGTAGTGAAGGGAGGCGAAAATTTAATAGTCATGGGTGACTGGAATTCGAGAGTAGGAAAAGGGAGAGAAGGAAACATAGTGGGTGAATATGGATTGGGGGAGAGAAATGAAAGAGGAAGCCGTCTGGTAGAATTTTGCACAGAGCATAAGTTAATCATAGCTAACACTTGGTTCAAGAATCATAAAAGAAGGTTGTATATGTGGAAGAATCCTGGAGATACTTGAAGGTACCAGATAGATTATATAATGGTAGGACAGAGATTTAGGAACTAGGTTTTAATTTTAAGACATTTCCAGGGGCAGATGTGGACTCTGACCACAATCTACTGGTTATGAACTGTAGATTAAAACTGAAGAAACTGCAAAAAGGTGGGAATTTAAGCAGATGGGACCTGGATAAACTGACTAAACCAGAGGTTGTACAGAGTTTCAGGGAGAGGATAAGGGAACAATTGACAGGAATGGGGGAAAGAAATACAGTAGAAGAAGAATGGGTAGCTCTGAGGGATGAAGTAGTGAAGGCAGCAGAGGATCAAGTAGGTAAAAAGACGAGGGGTAGTAGAAATCCTTGGGTAACATAAGAAACATTGAATTTAATTGATGAAAAGGAGAAAATATAAAAATGCAGTAAATGAAGCAGGCAAAAAGGAATACAAACGTCTCAAAAATGAGATCGACAGGAAGTGCAAAATGGTTAAGCAGGGATGGCTAGAGGACAAATGTAAGGATGTAAGGCTTATCTCACTAGGGGTAAGATAGATACTGCCTACAGGAAAATTAAAGAGACCTTTGGAGAAAAGAGAGCCACTTGTATGAATATCAAGAGCTCAGATGGAAACCCAGTTCCAAGCAAAGAAGGGAAAGCAGAAAGGTGGAAGGAGTATATAGAGGGTCTATACAAGGGCGAAGCACTTGAGGACAATATTATGGAAGTGGAAGAGGATGTAGATGAAAATGAAATGGGAGATACGATACTGCGCGAAGAGTTTGACAGAGCACTGAAAGACCTGAGTCGAAACAAGGCCCCCGGAGTAGACAACATTCCATTGGAACTACTGACGGCCTTCGGAGAGCCAGTCCTGACAAAACTCTAACATCTGGTGAGCAAGATGTATGAGACAGGTGAAATACCCTCAGACTTCAAGAAGAATATAATAATTCCAATCCCAAAGAAAGCAGGTGTTGACAGATGTGAAAATTACCGAACTATCAGTTTAATAAGTCACAGCTGCAAAATACTAATGCGAATTATTTACAGACGAATGGAAAAACTGGTAGAAGCCGACCTCGGCGAAGATCAGTTTGGATTCCGCAGAAATGTTGGAACACGTGAGGCAATACTGACCCTAAGACTTATCTAAGAAAAAAAATTAAGGAAAGGCAAACCTACATTTCTAGCATTTGTAGACTTAGAGAAAGCTTTTGACAATGTTGACTGGAATACTCTCTTTCAAATTCTAAAGGTGGCAGGGGTAAAATACACAGAGCGAAAGGCTATTTACAATTTGTACAGAAACCAGATGGTAGTTATAAGAGTCGAGGGACACAAAAGGGAAGCAGTGGTTGGGAAAGGAGTGAGACAGGGTTGTAGCCTCTCCCCGATGTTATTCAATCTGTATATTGAGCAAGCAGTAAAGGAAACAAAAGAAAAATTCGGAGTAGGTATTAAAATCCATGGAGAAGAAATAAAAACGTTGAGGTTCTCCGATGACATTGTAATTCTGTCAGAGACAGCAAAGGACTTGGAAGAGCAGTTGAACGGAATGGACAGTGTCTTGAAAGGAGGATATAAGATGAACATCAACAAAAGCAAAATGAGGATAATGGAATGTAGTCGAATTAAGTTGGGTGATGCTGAGGGTTATTAGATTAGGAAATGAGACACTTAAAGTAGTAAAGGAGTTTTGCTATTTGGGGAGCAAAATAACTGATGATGGCCGAAGTAGAGAGGATATAGAATGTAGACTGGCTACGGCAAGGAAAGCGTTTCTCAAGAAGAGAAATTTGTTAACATCGAGTATAGATTTAAGTGTCAGGAATTCGTTTCTGAAAGTATTTGTATGGAGTGTAGCCATGTATGGTAGTGAAACATGGACGATAAATAGTTTGGACAAGAAGAGAATAGAAGCTTTCGAAATGTGGTGCTACAGAAGAATGCTGAAGATTAGATGGGTTGATCACATAACTAATGAGGAGGTATTGAATAGAATTGGGGAGAAGAGGTGTTTGTGGCACAACTTGACAAGAAGAAGGGACCGGTTGGTAGGACATGTTCTGAGGCATCAAGGGATCACAAATTTAGCATTGGAGGGCAGCGTGGAGGGTAAAAATCGTAGAGGGAGACCAAGAGATGAATACACTAAGCAGATTCAGAAGGATGTAGGTTGCAGTAAGTACTGGGAGATGAAGAAGCTTGCACAGGATAGAGTAGCATGGAGAGCTGCATCAAACCAGTCTCAGGACTGAAGATAACTACAACAACAACATGATCCAAAAAGTAAATTGTTCTTCCAAAACTTTTAATATTAAATGGTATTGCCCCAAACTTAATGACTTTGTTTTTCTAAACATTCTAAATACCTTTAACCTCAAATAAAAGAAAAATTTACTTTTTCTCATCCTTGGTAAAACTTAAATTTGTTACACCTGTGCTCCTCGGTATGACCCATGAGGTTTAAAAATTCACAAAACATTCAAAAATCGTACTCAAGTTTTATTCAGGGTTACCACAAGTTTCCCCAAGTGAAATTCCCTGATTTCCAGACAAGCCTTAGCATTTTTTCCTGACAAATTCAAATTTTCAGTTCTCAAGGGTAAGTTAAAATGTAAGTCTTTGCAAGTACAGTACAAGAAACAATAGTGCAAACAAGGAAATGTCTAATTTTTAAAAAAAAAAAAAAAAAAAAAAAAAAAAAAAAAAAAAAAAAAAAAAAAAAAAAAAAAAAAAAAAAAAAGGGTTGCAAGCAGACAAGCAGATGGCATTTCCTGATGTGAGCAGAAATAATAAGTTCTAACATCAACATCTTTTGTAATGAACTGTTTTGAAATGGAGAAAACAAGCCAAATAAATGGTATATGTGCTTCAATAAGACCACTGATGTTATTTTATTTAAATGAAACACATTTGGTGACAAAAATACCCATTTCCTTGGAGTCACAAGACAGACTTAAAATACCTTCACTGATTTCAGTTATAACCTCAGAAATAGTAGGCCTCTTGAAAAAAGTGTGTAAGGCAGGGAAGAATTGTGTAAACCAACACCATATGTGACCAGCAATGAAATGTTGGCTCTACTATGTTTGTTATTGTTGGATGTTACCCACTGTGTTATATCTATTATTTTACAGCTTTTTTTAAATTTTTGTTTTGAGAAATATATGAGTATATAGTGGACAAACCACCAGCGACTGACACAATTTTCTTCTTCTTAATGTCCATACTTTCTAACATATAAACAACTTTTTTACATGCCAAAATGTACCAGAACAAATAAAATACCTATAAAATGCCACACTGTACAACACACTAGTGGTGAGACAGTCGCAATTCCTGAAATCCGACTGCTCATGTCCTCTGGCCTGCTGAGGAGCACTGCAGTCCTGGGTCCATGGATAAACCATTAAAATCAACTGCACTACGCTGGACACAAACGAACCCAGCCTGTGGGCAGATCAGTGAGACTAGATACGATGGCCAGGACCTGCACATCCTTGGAACGAAATGGCTTCAGATTGGTGGGCCCGATCCATTACAGATACCTGCAGAAATAGCCTGCAGTTTTGGCCCGTCACGGATATACACTTATGTGGCCAGCTATTCACCAGTCGCAGCCAGCATGCTGATGAAATGAGATCGCAGTGATCAATCCATGCAACAGATAACTTGTTCAAATGGTCTGATAATCAATAATAATGATAGGTAGCAACTCACCGTAAAGATCATTGCTGAGCCGCAGACATGCATGTAGGGAAGACAATCACACCATCACAACTAAATTGTCAGAAAATGATAGCGCACACACACACACACACACACACACACACACACACAAAATTACTCAGACACAACTCATGCAACCTCTCGTCGGCAGCTGCTAGGCTAGTGGCAAGAAGTGGTGGCAGCACTTGCTGCTTGCTGAAGGGAGTAGTAAGAAGAGGGGGTAGGAACCAGTGCACATACTCAGCTGCACCCAGTTAGCAACAATGCATGACATCTCAGTAAACAAATCATTTCATCTATTAAAATAAAAACAAGATTTTTGTTTCCAAATTTCCCTGATTTTCCTGACACATTTGAAATTCCCTCATTTCCAGAAGCTGTGGCAACGCTATTTATTTCTACATGCCTGAGATACATGCATAACACTTTTTTGTGACACAAAATAAATATCTGATTCCCTGTTGTTGAAATTTGTGAAGGTCATGCAACAATACAAGATGCTCATTGTGTTCAAATTATAACAGCACATTATCACTAACAGTTATATTCTAATATTATAGCTAACAGTTACGTCGACTGCTGTGTGCAGGCTCAGTTCATGTATATATTGAAAAAAATTCTGTGTGGCTATCATGACAAAACAATTTATTTCCAATGAGCAATTTGAAGCATTAGTAAATGCATCTGACAGTAAGGAGAATATGTCTGAATGAGAAAACCACACCACTGATGACAACAGTATTCCGTCATCTGATTCCAAAGATATTTCTGATACTGATACCTGAAATGACAATATGCCAGCTGTTCCATCATCTTTCGGGCGTGCACGCGGGACAGCGACAATTCTTCTTGCGATATTTTGGCTAGAAACCTCCCAGCCATCTTCAAGGCGAGTCGGAGACTGAGTTCATAGCGTTTGCGCGTGCCTATTTATACGGAGAGTCACGTGATACAAAGCTACTGAGGATTGAAAGTGCATGCGTCAAAGATATCAAAGTCGCCACTACTGCGCTAGTCATAGATAAGATGTATATAGCAAAGATAAACATATAAGCGCAGAGTGCAAACAAAATAGTGCTGCTGCGAATCCACAGTGCTTGTAAATAAATAATTAATCTTTAAAAGTGGTAAAATCTGTCGGATGATGCAAGAAGAATTGTCGCTGTCCCGAGTGCACGCCCGAAAGATGATGGAACATTTTGTCCGCTGGGAAAACTTCAAGAATCACAATATGCTAGCTGTTCTACTGATTCACCCTAGAGGGGGGGGAGTCACAAATCACATGGAGCTTAGAACCTTTCCCGCAAACAGAAAGAGCATCTAGTGCAAACATTATAAAACTGACTCCTGGTCCGACAAGATACACTATCACCAGAGAAGTGATATAAAATTATATTTTCACGTTATGAGGACCAATAATATTCAGAGTATTGCGGTGAAAATAACTAATATTGAAGGTCAAAGAGTTTATGGGCACAGCTGGGAAGCATTACATGAAATTACACTTGAAGCCAATATTGGCCTGTTATTACTGGCTGGTGTGTATAAATCGTATGGTGAATCAACAAAGAGTATGTCAGATCCAGAAACAGATAGACACATCTCTCCTGCCTTAATGTCGCTGCAGTGGTTCTGCTCCATCTCGCTTGTGTTACACTTCAATGACAAGTCTGATCAAAGAGTAAATGACAAGATGGCACCTGTAAGAGTTCCATGGGATAAGTTGGTGGAAATACTTTCAAAACTATATCATCCCGGCACAAATGTAACTGTGGAGGAACAACTCATGGCTTTCCGAGGATGCTGTCCATTCAAACAATATGTACCAAACAATCCCTCAAAATATGAGGTAAAAACGTGGATACTGTATGATAGTGCCTACTTCTATGTTTTGAAAACACAAATCTATACAGGACAAGCACCTGAGAAAAATCAAAGTATAAGGGTTGGCATGAAGCTTACAAATGGGTTAAAATGACAAAATGTCACATGTGACAATTTCTTTACATCACATTATATGCATTAGGCCAAGTGCTTCTCAAAAGACATCTTACAATGCTGGGGAGGGAACACACAGCTTGTCCTGATGAGTACAATGCATAACAGTGAGGAAATAAGCAACAGAAAATACAAGGAACCTAAAATGGACTATAATGCAAGTAAGGGAGTGGTTGACATAGTGGATCAGCTTATTGGCACCTACACATGCAAGAGGAAAACCAACTGCTGACCAATGATCATCTTCTGCAACATTACCGATATTTTTGCCTACAATGTTTCTTGCTATTGGGAGAAATAAACGCAGGATGGAACAAAAAATGTTCATTACAAAAGAAGAATATTTGGGAAGACTACTATAGTTACTCCTTACACTGAAGCTAGCAAAAAACTGCCACAAAATGAACAGTCAGCGCCCATTGTTAGAAGAATACAAAAAAGAAGTCCATCAACACCAATTTCCAGTGGTGACAACCAAAACTGCAAACATGCCAGATGCAAAGTTTGTCCATCAAGTTGTGATAACAAGATGCTAATGAAGTGTTCAAATTGAAACAAGCATGTCTGTAACACACACATTATATTCCACTGCCCAAAATGTGAAGTTCTAAGTTGTGCGCATGCATATTTAATTACATAAAATCCTTGTGTATTCTCATATTTCAGAGGAGTATTGCTTATTGATAGCCGTAGAGTATAAATTCGCGGAGTTGTTAGATATTAGCAGTAGGATGGATAGGGTGTGTGCGTGCTCTTTGTGGGCACAGGAGGAACTGGCCGTGGTTCACGAGCAGTTGAGCGTGCTGTTGGCCATGGTCAGTCGCCTACAGGCTGCTGCCTCGAGGTGCAGCGACGGCGGAGGGTCTGGCGCGTCACTTGTGACATCCCAGGTGTCGCTTGCTGCGTCCGCTGACTCAGCCACCGAGGCACCTTCTAGTGTACCCGGCGCGTTGGGGCCACCCTCACCTCAGGGTGAGTGGCAGACTGCAACACGTTTGCGTCGCTCGAGGCGGAGGGTCAATGTGGAGGCTGTCCGGCTGGCCTCGCCCGTTCATCCTGTCAGTGGGCAAGTGGCCGCTCCTTCAGCAGGGCCCGAGCAGGCACACGGGGGCAAGCTCCAACGTTAGGCAGGTGATGGAGCCCCTTAGGGATATAGCGTACAAGGCTGGAAAGAATTCCAACATGCACTCGGTTTGTCTGCCGGGGGGCCTCATCCAAGATGTGGAGGCAGCCTTGGCTGCGGCTATCGAGCGTACGGGGTGCAGTCGTCTGCAAGTAGTTGTTCATGTCGGCACAAATGATGCCTGTTGCTTGGGTTCTGTGGCGATCCTCAGTTCATACGGGCGGATGGCGGATTTGGTGAAGACCGCTGGCCTCGCAAGTGGGGTGCAAGCAGAGCTCTCTATTTGCAGCATCGTACCCAGAGTGAATCGGGGTCCTTTGGTTTGGAGTCGAGTGGAGGGTCTCAACCAAAGGCTTCGTCGACTCTGTGATGGTCTTGGCTGCAGATTTCTAGACTTGCGCTATTGGGTGGGGAATTGTAGGACGCCCCTAGATAGGTCAGGGGTGCACTACACAAAGGAAGCGGCTACTCGGGTAGCAGAGTACTTGTGGCATGCACATGGTTTTTTTTTTAGGCTAGGCAGTAGTGCGAGGTGTCCTGATGAACACTCACCAGTCGACGTGCAGGCAGGGAAATCAGGACGCGCTCAGTGTAAAGACACTTCAGCTATCAAGATATTAGCAGTAAATTTTCAGAGTGTTCGGAATAAAGTTCCTGAATTTACTGCCCTCCAGGAAGCGTGTGGCGCACAAATTATTCTCGGGACTGAGACCTGGCTGAACCCTGAGATAGGAAGTTCTGAAATATTTAGTGAGGGTTGGAAAGTGTATCAGAAAGACAGATTAGACACCAGAGGAGGTGGTGTCTTCATTGCAGTTGACAAAAATATTGTGTCTACTGAGGTCGAAGTAGAGTGTTATTGTGAAGTTATCCGGACACGTTTAACAGGGCTAGGGGAAATAAAGTTAATTGCTGGGTGTTATTACCAGCCATCAGGTTCCACCGTGACAGTTCTAGAATCATTCAAAGGAAGTCTACATTCTGTATCGCAGAAGCACATGGATCATGCTATATTAGTCGGAGGCGACTTCAACCTACCTACTATAGACTTGGATGTCTATAGATTCATTACAGGTGGTACAGACAAGCCGTCGTGTGAATTACTTTTGAACACATTATCCGAAAACTGTCTCGAGCAGCTAAATCGACAGCCAACGCGTAATGGAAATATTTTAGATCTGGTAGCCACAAACAGACCAGACCTCATCGACGGCGTCAGTGTTGAGACAGGGATTAGTGATCATGATGTTGTCATTACGACTATGGTTATGAAAGTTAAAAAGTCGGTCAAGAGAGTATTCTTACTAGAAAGAGCAGATAAACAGTTGTTAGCATCCCACTTAGTAAATGAATCGACTTCATTTACTTCTGGTACGATGGACATGAAAAAATTATGGGCAAATTTTAAACAAATTGTAAATCATGCATTGGACAAGTATGTGCTGAAAAAGTGGGTTACGAACGGAAAAGGCCCACTGTGGTGTAACAGTACAATTCGGAGAATGCTCAGGAAGCAAAGGCAGTTGCACTCGTGGTACAAGAAAGATCAGGAGAATGAGGACGGGCAAAGGTTAGTAGAGATTCGTGCTGCTGTAAAAAGAGTGATGCGCGAAGCATTCAACCACTACCACCATCATACCTTAGCAAAAGATCTTGCTGAAAACCCAACGAAATTCTGGTCTTATGTAAAATCGGTAAGCGGGTCGAAGGCTTCCATCCAGTCACTCACTGATCAGTCTGGCCTGGCAACGGAAGAGAGCAAAACGAAAGCTGAAATTTTAAATTTAGCATTCGAGAAATCTTTCACGCAGGAGGATCGTACAAACATACCGCTGTTTGAGTCTCGTACAGATTCCCGTATGGAGGACATAGTGATAGCGATCCCTGGGGTTGCAAAGCAGCTGAATGGGTTGAAAATAAATAAATCGCCAGGTCCTGGTGGGATTCCAATTTGGTTTTACAGAGAGTACTCTACTGCATTGGCTCCTTACTTAGCTCGCATTTATCGCGAATCTCATGCCCAACGTGAAGTCCTGAGCAACTGGGAAAAAGCACAGGTGACGCCTGTATATAAGAAGGGTAGAAGGACAGATCCTCAAAATTACAGACCAATATCCTTAACATCAGTTTGTTGCAGGATTCTTGAACATATTCTCAGTTCGAATATAATGAATTTCCTTGAGACAGATAAGTTGCTGTCCATGCATCAGCACGGCTTTAGAAAGCATGGCTCCTGCAAAACGCAACTTGCCCTTTTTTCGCACGATATCTTGCAAACCATGGATGAAGGGTATCAGACGGATGCCATATTCCTTGACTTCCGGAAAGCATTTGACTCGGTGCCCCACTGCAGACTCCTAACTAAGGTACGAGCATTACGGATTGGTTCCCAAGTATGTGAGTGGCTCGAAGACTTCTTAAGTAATAGAACCCAGTACATTGTCCTCGATGGTGAGTGTTCATCGGAGGTGAGGGTATCACCTGGAGTGCCCCAGGGAAATGTGGTAGGTCTGCTGTTGTTTTCTATCTACATAAATGATCTTTTGGATAGGGTGGATAGCAATCAGCGGCTGTTTGCTGATGATGCTGTGGTGTATGGGAAGGCGTCGTCGTCGAGTGACTGCAGGAGGATACAAGATGACTTGGACAGTATTTGTGATTGGTGTAAAGAATGGCAGCTAACTCTAAATATAGATAAATGTAAATTAATGCAGATGAATAGGAAAAAGAATCCCGTAGTGTCTGAATACTCCATTAGTGGTGTAGCGCTTGACACAGTCACGTCGATTAAATATTTGGGTGTAACATTGCAGAGCGATATGAAGTGCAACAAGCATGTAATGGCAGTTGTGGGGAAGGCGGATAATCGTCTTCAGTTCATTGGTAGAATTTTGGGAAGATGTGGTTCATCTGTAAAGGAGACCGCTTATGAAACACTAATACGACCTACTCTTGAGTACTGCTCGAGCGTTTGGGATCCCTATCAGGTCGAATTGAGGGAGGACATAGAGCAATACAGAGGCGGCCTGCTAGATTTGTTACTGGTAGGTTTGATCATCACGTGAGTGTTGCGGAAATGCTTCAGGAACTGGGGTGGGAGTCTCTAGAGGAAAGGAGGCGTTCTTTTCGTGAATCGCTACTGAGGAAATTTAGGGAACCAGCATTTGAGGCTGACTGCAGTACAAATTTACTGCCGCCAACTTACATTTCGCAGAAAGACCACAAAGATAAGATAAGAGAGATTAGGGCTCGTACAGAGGCATACAGACAGTCATTTTTCCCTCGTTCTGTTTGGGAGTGGAACAGGGAGAGAAGATGCTAGTTGTAGTACGAGGTACCCTCCGCCATGCACGGTATGGTGGATTGCGGAGTATGTATGTAGATGTAGATAACTCTATTCTAATTTTTCCGTGATTGACGTTATACGCTAAGCAAAACTATTGTGCAACAGCTCGTTATGGGACAGAGCTTACATCATTGTTGAGATTTTAGCACCCTCTGCCATGCAATTCATAGTGGTTTACAGAGTATAGATATAGAGGTAATGCTGTAAAATTTGTTTCTATTATAGTAAATACATCTACATTTAAAATTATTTTAATTTTTAATGATTTATAATCATCATGTCCTTTAAATACCATACCAGGTCATTATAACCTGAAAGAGCATATTTCTATTACTTTTTCACAGAAGTTAACAGCGTTAAACTCTTTGTGATATGTGTGATATATGTTACCAGAATAGAGCTCTGAAATAGATTTTATCTGAGCACCTGAGTGTATCTGTCCATTTGCACTGATCAGTGCATGAAATACGCCAGTAAAGTAGTGATGTTCACATCTAATACTGTAAAATTATAGTTAACTTGTTATAGGGTTATTTTAGCTTACAGCAAGTAGAATTATCATCCTATCCCAACCATCTCAAAACTGAAAGAAATTTTTCACTCATGTTCCAGAAAAAAATGAAACCCTCAATATAAAAATTCAAGATTTCATGGGGCTTTTGGCTGAGCAACAGGGCAGGGGACTGCAAAATAATATGTGAGCTCTATGACAGTTTTGGTAAATTTTAGGACAGTTTAAAATTGAGACTACTAATACTGTAAAATAATTGTGAAGTCTGAATTAAGAATACACCATATTGTTAAAATTTCAAGGCTCAGGCTCTATCATTTACCGGTTTTATGCTTTATGAGACTGAAGTCAGAGCAAAATCAGTTTCGACAAATATTCCAAGTTTGTGACTGCAATAATTTTTAACAAAGAAAATATGTGTGCTAATTAATAGTTGCACATATAAATGGCTCATTATCAATTCTAACAAGATGCAAAAGTTTTTTCTGAGTGTTCTAGTATGTATTACTACTTCCATTTTTTTTCTGTTTTGGTGACAATCCCTAAATTTCAACTTTTTCCCTTCCCAGAAACAGAAAAGTTTCGCTATGTCATTCAGACTTCTCCGCAATCTTTTACAATCCAAATGGCTGTAACCACAGCATTTGAAAACAATACAGCTCTACAATCACTAAGGTACTATGAAATGTAAGTAGTCTTACAACCTGTTGTCATAAAACTTTAAACATTTAGGCAGTTTTCGTATTCGGTGGCAAGGGCTCTCCCAGTTCTTCCTAGCATTCTTATGAATAAAACTAGCTTCTGGAACGTCAGATTTACTATAGGTCTCCTTGTTTGGATAAAATTATAAATATTTTCATTTATATATACTTTTTTTACAGAAAAATCTTTATAAGATACTGACAGAAACTTACGCGGAAATTTCTTCGAGCCACTTCGGCACTTTCTTGAGCGACGAACTGTCCATTGGCTTCTTGGCATCATTTATTTACTATTACATAAGTTTCTCCGAATACTGTTCCAGAGACGTGGAGATTTTTCATCCAAAATAACGCTCGCGATGTCGCCGAAGTACCATTGTTGAAATTATTTGTTACGTAACCAATGTTGGCACCAATACCACTCAGTTTACATACGTTCGTAGTGTTGTGCAGTCCGTTACCATGACAACCAGGAACTGTCGACTAATCGATCGATTTGTATAATTAAACGAATTATATAACTCCATAATTGCGAGATTTGACGTACTAATCTGTAGCGTGTTGAATCAAATATCACTAAAAATCAAGTGAGGAGTTATTTCTAATATTGAATGTTATTTATCTGTTTCAAATAGGGCCACAAAAGAACGGTTATTTTTCTGTGAAATCATCAATAGTTTCAACATTTACTTCGAAATAACTTTTTAATGTTGAGTGTTTGTTTACACAACAAGTGGAACTAAACAAGTACAAGAATATCTCGCTTCATTTTGAAGCTACATTGTAAGACACAGTTGGCTAACCTTGCCGAAACAGCTGATGCTTGACGACTGAAGCAGTGACATTTCGCTTGTCTGTTGTGTATGTTTTCAAACTAGTAATTTGGTTCTGGCATGTTTTCATTGTCAGACGGGTACCAAAAGTATTATATCAGTGCAGTATATAGCTTTAATCAATCGTGTTGCATCAGCGGCTAAATGTGATCGCGATATTATATTTTGTAATGGAAACGGCGTTTTTTGTAGCAAATACATTCTCTGTACCTGACAGCTACATAAAAACAACTACTGTAAGTGATCGTGTACTTGTGGCGGTACACCATTCATGGCTACAGTAAGTTCCCAGTACTTTCATTACTAATTTTTGCTTGAATTCCGTTCACAATATGCAATATTCTCGTGAATTTTACAATTTTCAGCTCTCTGATAAGGACGCACCAACTTCCAGAATTTATTGTGCATGATGTTCTACTACCGGAAGAAGTTAAGATTCTCTTGGAGCAAGGAGAAGATCTTGGTCCGCACTGGAAGAAAATATATGTTAGAGTAAGTTCCATTTTATGTGTTTGCTGCAATGTTCTGCAGTTTCCCCAAGATGTTAATCGTTCATGGTGTTTGATACTGGCTGTCAGAAATCTGTGTATGACAAATTGACGTTCTCTAAAAAGAAATAGAAAACTAATAAGACCAAAACTCTTTTTGTCAGTGACTGATATTTCTGTCAGGAAAATAGTGATCAAAACATGATCTTGTACTGAACAAGAGGGTATTTGAAATCCAGCTGTGATTTGGATGTTTTTATTGGTTCCCTGAGTCAGTGGTGTAAATGATGCGATGTACGTACCACAACTAATATCTTGCCCCATCCTGAACAAATTGACTAGTTCTTCTTCAGTTGTAGTGGGTTTTACGATCATTGTGGAATGCAGACATAATTTGTCAAATGTAGAAGTGATACATGGAACTAATTTGTAGCTGTCATGTTTTTATTTGTGTGTGTATCTGCCATTCAAGATCTTTGCTAGAGTGTCAATGGTTACTGGTATCTGTTTTAATTGCATTGTTTCTATTGCATACAGAATTTTTCCAGTAATGTGTTAAAAAGACCTAAGCAGTTTTGTGTATTATGTTGCTTGACATAAACATCAATGATGGAGTTACTCAAATCAAAAAGCCTTTGTAACATAACAGTCATGAATTAAACATATAGTATGGACTGTTGAACCCTGTTGTTTCCCTAATTATAGTTGTCAAATAATTTAGTTTTTACTTATTGTGATTGCAGTTTCGAACATTACTCCTCATTCATGCAGAAGTCTCAAATACAATTACCTCACATGTGTAAGTGAGGCCACTAGTCAAAACATAAGTGAGTACAAGTAGTGTTCAAGTCATCAAGTACACAGATGAAGGCTGTGGATCCATCCCACATTAAATTATTGAAGAGACTGGGAAGTTCTACAAAGTTTCCCAACATTAAAGTACACAGCATTTGAGTGCTAACTTATTCAATATGGGAAGTGAACTTTTAAGTTAAATGTTTTTGTATTTATAGAATCATAATTGAGGACATTAGGCGACAGAGACCGATGCACTAGCCCAGCCTCTGAAAATTAGCTATTAAGTATCTGGCAGAGGGTTCATTGATCCATATTCAAGCTTTCTCTCCACTGCTCCATTCGCAAACAGCATGCAGGAAAAATGAATACTTAAATAGTTTTGTGCAAGCTCTGATTTATTTTATTACAAAGATCAGTTCTCCTTATGTAGTTAAGTGCCAAAAAAATATATTTGGATTCAGAGGAGAAAGTTGGTGATGGACATTTTGTGAGAAGGCCCTGCTACAGTGAAAAATGCCTTCGTTTTAAGACTGCCACCCCAACTTATGTATTATATATGTGGCACTCTCCCCCATACTTCATGATAATAGATGATGGGTTGTCCTTCTATGACAATTTTTGATTTCCTCCATCAAGCTCTACATGATACGTATCCCAGACTGTACAGCACGAGTCCAAAAGATGACGGACAAGCATAGTGTATGCAATGTCTGTAGTAGACCTGTTATATCTGTTAAGTACTTGGTTCACTTTTCCCACATTATATGTGTGTGCTCATTCCTATTTAAATTATTCATAATTGTAGTCTGTAAATATTTAACATAATTGGCAGCATTTAGATGTGAACAATTTATCGTGTAGGCTAACTGAAATTTAGTGGTTTACTTTTTGTACATGTGGATGACCTCACATTTTCATTATCTACATGGTGGCGATTCTTCTGGAATATGTTGAAAACCTTAAATTCTCTGGGAATTACATTTCACCTGGAAAAAAGGGAACTCTCAGGGAATACCAGGAATTACATTAAATTTCAGCCAATTCTGCGTTGTCAAACTAGCATTGGAATTTAATTTTATTGAGTTTTGTAAATCACAAATTTTAAAATACTTATTATTTCAAAATATGTTAATTCCATGAATATTATTCCATCTAAATTACTGGTGTTTGAAAACTGCAGTCAAACTACTACTTATGGCCAGTATACCTCACCCAAGAGTAAACAAGTTGATATTTCTGATTCTCAATTTAGAGCCAATTTCCACTTTTTGCAACATAAAGATATTTCATCTAGACTCTTGAAGGAAAATGTAAACTCTCCCGAGAAAGTTTATTAACAAAGTTTCAAGAACCGGCTTTAAATGATTACTCTAGGAATATACTACAACCCCCTGTGTATTGCTCACAAAGGACTCATGAAGATAAGATTAGAAGAATTATGTACACGCAGAAGCATTCAATCCTCCTTCCCACGCTCCGTACATGAATGGAACAGGAAGGAACCCTAATAGCTAGTACAATGGGACATACCTTCTGTTGTGCACCTCACAATGGTTTGCAGATTATAGATGTAGACTTCTAAATCATTTTTCAATTGGTTTTGATCTTCTGGTTGCTTTACTAGATGATAAATGACTGCATTATCTGCAACACCATGTAAGAGGTCTCCAAAAATTGTGTCTTAAATCATTTATATAGATTAGGAAGAGCTGATGGCCTATAACACTTTCTTGCCGAACACTATCTATCACTACCATTTTATTGAATGACTTTTTGTTAGTTACTACAAACTGTGACCTTTATGACAGGAAATCGTGAATCGTGTCATAGATGTAGATCCTCCACAGGCACATAGTTTGATTACAAGCACTTGCTAGTAACAGTATCATAAGCCTTCTGGAAATCTAGAAATATGAAGTCATTGTTATATCACCTGTCAATAGTGCTCATTACGTCATGAAAATAAATAGCTGGTTGTGTTGCATATGGATGATTTTTCTGAATGCATGCTGACTATATATCAGTAGATAATTTCTTTGAGGTAATTCATAACGTTCAAACACAGTATATGTTCCAGAATCCTAATGCGGATCAATGTTAAGGGGTAATGTAATGGAAAATGTAAACATATATTTAAAAAATCATTACAGCCATTTTTATTAATGTACAAATCTAAAATTTTGCATGTGTAAAGCAAAAGAACATAGGCCTATATATAAAATTTTTCAGGACTAACATTTTGGCAGAAATCTGAATTTTTAATTTTATTATTATTTTTTTTTTTTTAGAAAAGCCGTAACTCAAATTCTAATCATGCAATTAGAGGTTATAAGACTACTGAACTACAGTTATTAATTCATGCTACAAATTGTATCATTAACAGAGTTTTTAATTTTGCACATCCAAAATTAACTTTTTTGTACATACAATCGTCTAAAAATGAGAATGTGTAAGTGCAGAATTGTGTATTTTTTAGTTCTAGGGAGACAGCAACATGCTGCGAACAGGTCCTGAAAATTTCATAGCGTTATCACACATACTTTTTGAGAAAAGGCTTCTAATAACATAAAAAATGTAAAACGGAGAAAATGAGGTTCAAAGATTTTCTTCTCATACGTGTACATGTAATAAGCTTACCTCAATTTTAAAGTCCTCCATACTGATACTCCCCATCCTCCAGGTTTCTCATCTCTCCTCTTCAGATGTGCCTGTCCTGTATTTGCAAGTAAGACACTGATATATTAGCTTTCCTGACCCTGCTCTCGTCGATGGTGTAAAATGTTTTTGTTGTAAACACACCAGGATCTATACCGGCTCTCTTCAGCTCTTCAATTCTGCCATTATTTCTGTTACTGTAACATAAAACTGCATCATAGACACCTGTTTTGAGTCTTTTAGTCCACAGAATGTCCTGTTTGCGCACCTAATCCAAATTAAATTATTGAGGCTTTCATTTGCATTTTGTGTCTTTCTGTGAAGGCACTTCCTCAATAAATCAGGGTTTGCAAGAAACCTGAATGTCGCCTTAACTACATTCACAACAGGTTCTGGTAATGAGTCTTTATGTGAATACGTCTCATTTTTGTTGTTGAACTTACACCAATCGTCTTTCAGACACAGATAGTGCATTGGCGTTTGGTAAGTGGATAGTCTGTGGAAAAAAATTGCCCACACAGCATGCATCATTGCCTCTAAATTATGGGTGTTTTTCCTGATAGTTCTCTCATAAAATAACTGAAGAGAATCAATTTCTTTCAGAGTAAGACTGCCTTTTCCTCCTAGTGGTTTTCCATCCTCAAGTACTTCACCTTTCTTCTGTTTCAGCAAGCAATGAAGCCTACCACCAAGCCTCTTTTGGATGTGGCCAACACATTCCAACTTTTCTGTTGTTGTGTTGTACAGAGTTTTATCTGTTACAGCTTTGAACGAAGAGGAGTCTGCATCACCAAGGTATTTAGTATATCTAACACCATACTGGTTCTCAGATCTGGAGAATATCCTCACAACTGCAGCAGCCTCCATGGCCCCACTTGAGCCACTAAAATTTTTAGAGCATGCCACTGCATGCTTTTCTTGCCACAGTTTCTCACTGTCTTCATTGTTGGACGTTTTCCTTGTTGCACACTGGTTGCAGCATTTAGACATAATTTCTACATCCAAAACTTTACCTGAGTCAATACCAATAACAGATGCAACTCCATACAGAGATGTGTGACCCCTTTTAATCCATGTCCCATCTATAGACACACAGGTCTGTAGGATCTGTAGGAGATTCACTGTCATGAATACGAGGGCTATGCCGAAAGTTTTTAGCAGAATGTGTGAAAAAAAAATTATTTGCAAAAAAAGTTTACAACTTTTTAAAATACTCTCCATTAGCATGTATACATTTTTCCATTCCCTGAAATCACTTAGAAAATATGTCAGTCCAAGCTTCTTTTGGGATGTCACTTAGTGCACTCTCGTACACTGCAATGGCCTCTTCAGCTGATGAAAACAGCTGCCCTCAAATTTTTTCCTTAGTCTTAGGAAACAGAAAAGAAGTCACAGAGGGCTAGGTCAGGTGAATAGGGGGGATGGGGTAACTCTCGCACTTTTTCCTTCTCCAGAAAGTCCATCGTTCTGGCACCCCTGTGTGCAGATGCATTGTCGTGATGCAGCAGAAAGTGCCCACTCTTGGACTTTGGATGCTGTGACTTCCATGTGGCGATGACTTTTGGAAGACAATCGTTCATGTACCATTCAGCATTGACTGTACAATGTGTGTCCAAGGTCACAGAGGTGAGATGTCCAATCTTTGTGAAAAAAGTTGCCACCATCTTTTTTCCAGAGCTCCGACTTCGTTGAACTTTTGTGGGTGGTTCCTCCCATGGAAAGCACCACACAGACGACTGTCTCTCCGTTTCAGGGTCATAATGGTAGACCCACGTTTCATCACCTTTGACGATATTGTAAGTGTCTTGGGACTTCTCTCAATTGAATTTTTCGAGCATGAAACGACACCAGTCCACTCTCGCCTCCTTTTGACTTTCTGCCAGGGAATGTGGCACCCAACGGGCACATCTCTTAGTAAGGCCTAAGTGACTATGAACGATGGTCTGTGCTGCTGTTGATCCAACATTTAGGGTCCTTTCAATGTCGCAAAATGTAAGATGTGGATCTTCTTTGCTCATTTTTCTCACAGCATCAATGTTTTCAGGAGTCACAGCTGTTGCTGGCCGACCGGGACGAGATTCATCTTCAATTGACTGCCGACCCCTCAAAAACTCGCGAAACCAATTTCCAACTGTGGCCCTAGAAGGGGAAGCTTCACCAAAAACACGCAGCAAAGAAGAATGGCTTTCTTTGGCACTTAAACCCTTTTTTTAATCGTAAAAAATCCTGGCACCAAAGTCGCGGCGCATCAGCTCCATCATGCACCGTCTCTGATTCAGCACTGCCTGTGCCTTCTTACCGCGCTGTGGGGGATCACCTCTAGCCAGGGGTTGCGTGCGCACGTCCCAGGGTTGAAAAACATCGTTATTTCGAATGAAAACAACCCCATTGTCCTCCGCCTTACGGTTTATGGGCTGCTAAAAACTTTCGGCATAGCCCTCGTATCTACCCCCAGGATCTATTTCTTTTTAGTTTATTTCCACCACTGCTCCACTGCTTTCTGCATAGAAGCTTTGCCAGTATTGCATACAGCATCAGGCATTTCTTTATTTATTTTTTCAAACCTTGCACAAGGTGGAGGCGTGTTCAGAAAATCACACAATAAATTATCTCCTTCCCTGCGTACCCAAGGCATCTCAGAGTATGTGCTAACCTAAAATTGCTTTCATAGGTACCAGTGTCAGATTTTTGGAGGAGAAAAATGAAAATTCATAGCCACACGAATTACAAATTAATTTAAAATCACAAGCTATTCCTACTCTTCTTTTTTCAACAGCAGTAACACATTCTGCATTTTTACAACTTACACAAGAACACGGAAACTTTATAGCCTGGTACAGAAGCTCTAAATCAATAAATCTGAATCTAGTGTAATTCATATCATCATCATTCAAGCACCTGTACAGTTCTCCTGTCCCAAATTTCAATGCTGAACATGAGAGCTTATGTTCTTCATTTCGAGCTGCTTCCTCTTTTTTGTTGGTAAACTGATTTCCAGGAAACCTCTGGTTCCTAAACACAGTTTTTGCACCACTCACTGTGCATAAATCTTGACTTTCACGTAAAGGTTTGCAAATTCAGTCTTTCACCTACTAATATGCATTAATATTATCAAAATTTAAGTAAACCACAGGCAAGAAAGTTTTCAGGCGAAGATATATATGTCAGTCAGAGATATAGACATCAGCCAAGATATTGAAAGAAAATAACCTTCACACTGACAAAAATTCCGCTGAAGCAAGCAGTTTCCCAAATGTCGGAAAAGGTGGGAGTGGTTGCCAGAGCAGAGTTAATCTGTTTAACAATTTAAAGGCATTTCTTAAGCTGCTATCACGATAAAATTCACCCACAACATAGGTCAAACTGTGTGGATGAAGAAAAATAATATTTTTGAAAAATCGATTTTTTGGACCAAAATCCATTACCTCCCCCTTTAAGTGATGTGGATTTGTAATTCAGCAGTTTGCTCCAGTTTCCTTTTTTGAATATTGTTGTGACCTGTGCAACTTTCCACTGTTTTGGTACAGATCTTTCATTCAGTGAGTAGTTGAATATGATTACTGAGTGTACTCTTAAACAAATGTAACTGGTGTACAATGTGCACCAGAGGACTTGCCTTTATTAAGTGATTTGAGCTGGTTCACTACATCGAGGATATCTGCTTCTAAGTTACTCATGGTGGCAGCTGTTTATGATTAGAATCCTGAAAGTATTTACTTTGTCTTCTTTAGCAAGGGAATTTTGGAAAAAGTGTTTAACAAATCCATTTTAGGCGCACTGTCATCGGGTAACATTACCATTGCTATCATGCTGTGAAGATACTGATGTGTCTTGCCAATGCCAAAAGTTCAATCAAATTTTTGTTTTCAGTTTTATAGCACAACATGACTTCGTGTACCTTGTCCCAAGTATAATTACTTTTCCTCATTATAATTTTACTGATGTTTCTAGTGTTTATTATCTGCCTTTTGTCAGCTCTATGAAAGGTAGTTATACATGGCTGTGTATGGAAGTGAAACATGGATGACAAACAGTTTAGGCAAGAAGAGATTAGAAGCTTTTTAAATGTGATGCTATAGAATAATGCTGAAGATTAGGTGAGTAAATCACATAACTAATGAGAAGGACTGAATAGAATTGAGGAGAAAAGAAATTTAGGGTGCAACTTGATAGAAGAAGGGATCAGTTGATACGACACATTCTAAGACATCAAGGGAACACCAATTTAGTATTGGAGGGAAATGTGGGGTGTAAAAGTTGTAGGGGGTAGTCAAGAGATGAATATAGTAAGCAGATTCATAAGGATGTAAGTTACAGTAATTATTCAGAGATGAAGAGGATTGCACAGGATGCAGTAACATGGAGAGTAGCATGCATCAAACCAGTCTTTGAACTGAAGACCAGAATAATGACAACAATAACAACAACAACTATAACGACTACAACGTGCCTGTTAGAGACTTAATACTTATGTTTATTATATGTTTTTCAGTTTTGGAAGTTATTTTAAGAAACCATGAAAGTATTTGATGAGTAAATTTGGCAGATCATTTAAATTCTAAATCAGTACTGTTAGATTGAAAGTTCAAGTGAAGGGTTGTGCCAATTTCATTCCATATGTTTGTATTTGCAATTTATGGGTTTAAAATGATATTATGTATTGTGAATGAGATGTGAAAGTTGTATGAGAATAAACCATCTTCCCTGTAAGAGAGATTGAGGAGTAATGATGTATTTGTATCACAATAAACTGATGCATAATAGTTTGATATATATATTACTACTGGACCTAAATAGTGTTTTTAAATTCTACAGATTTTGCACAAACAAACACAAAAGGTGATACCTCTTCCTCGAGTAAGGGTAGAGAGCTCAAGTTCGGAAACTGCTTTATCATTTTCTCAGCTCTTACACTATGTTGCACAGACAAATTTCAAGAATCTGTGGAAAGATGCCTTCAAAAAGTATTTTAATGTATGTAAGTAGAGGACAGAACAAACTTTGGTTTTAGTTATAGTAGTACTTGTAACCATAATAGTTAGATTTATTAATGCATGTTTTTGTATCAGTTACAGGGTGCATCACACACACACACACACACACACACACACACACACACAGTGTGTAATTATTGTGAACTTTCACTGCTACTCACATTCAGAATACCGAGCGAGGTGGCACAGTGGTTAGCACACTGGACTCGCATTCGGGAGGATGACGGTTCAATCCCATGTCCGGCCATCCTGATTTAGATTTTCCGTGATTTCCCTAAATCATTCCAGGCAAATGCCGGATGCCTTTGAAAGGGCACGGTCGACATCCTTCCCTAATCCTATGAGATCGATGACCTTGCTGTTGGGTCTCTTCCCCCAAACAATCCAATCCACATTCAGAATGGTGTTACAACAGCACTACCATGTCATGATGGGAGTTGTTGGTACCAGTGATGTACTCTTATTTTTTGTGCACTAAAATGGTTACTGTTGCATACAAGACAAAGAGTAATGCTCACTGCATCAACTGCATTCAATAAACTAGATGTATTTGCCGGATTGTGCAAAGTGGCTGGCACCTTGTGGAACTCGGCTACTCAGGTGTAAGTTCAGTTTTGGTGGGCTTGGGATATCCAGCCTGCAGTTACTCAGTGTCAACATTCGTCTTTAACCATTAAGCTTTGGCCATCTGACGGTGGCAAGTGTACAACATGATGTATCACAAGGAACAGGCAATTTCTATTGCTTTTTAGCTGTGTTAGGATCACATAGATAAGTGGAGCTCTGTCTGAGTTGACTTTAATTTACCTTGCTTCTTCTGGGACACCAATGCAGACCATTATTTTTATTAAAAACACTCCCTGTGATACATATAGCTCATTGCTTAGTACTAGAGTCAAGATTTTGAGGTGTTTATTAAATGGATTTTAGCCCTTTATTGTGTTGGGATTGCCCTTTTTAGATTAAAATGGACTGATTTAATCTTTCTGGAGTCTTTTTAATGAAAATATAATGAATACTAATACTGTATTAAATTTTATTATTATAGTTCTTTGTGATAAATAAACAATTAACTTTTCTTTAAATCAGCACTTGAAAAATTGCATAAATAATTGAGGTATTTACCTGTGCTACAATTATTTTCTCTTTTTATAATATTTTAAGAAAGTCTTTTACTGAAAAGTTATTTTCGTGTGTCACTCACATAAAAACACACACTTGAGATGTGTACCTATGTAAGGCCACAATCTGAAGCCTAACACTACAACTAACAAGAAATTTTATATTTAATTTTTAGTATAGCAGTACATGCATGTGCATACTGTATGTGTGTGTGTGTGTGTGTGTGTGTGTGTGTGTGTGTGTGTGACACACACACACACACACACACACACACACACACACACAGAGAGAGAGAGAGAGAGAGAGAGAGAGAGAGAGAGAGAGAGAGTATCATCAGAGCCCACTATGGGTCCCAGTCTGTTTAAGGCTAGCTGAGTTATGCTCATCCTCAGTACTCTGTGTGTATTGCTACAGTACATGTGTTCATAATTAATTCCTGCTGAATGTTACTTAAATGTTGTTAATGTCTCTGTGAAATAAAATTGTGTTCAGTCTACTGGTCGTGTTATACGGATAGCTAATTACAGCAGTACACAGTTAATCACATTTCTGAATTTTATGAAATGGAACTTTTTCTTTTGTTTCTCAGTAGTCTTTAGCATGCTGAGAAAGATCTCTCTATAGCGCAAGAGGTTGATGGTACATATTTCAGTGTAATTGCATGTGGCCACCGGTACAATCCACCTTTGAAGTTCTGCATCTGAATAATGGTGGGGGCACTTTGTTCATATCTGGGAATCTTCAGAAGAATATTCTTTAGTTTAGTGACACATACTGTACCCACTTAACCATGTATTGCCTCCAGATACATCTGCACCTCTAAGATCGTGTCTACAGCATCTTTCACTTGAATAGATGCAGACTCTAAGTGTTGAATTGCATCAGATGATGTCAGAAGTGCACTTTTAAAAATGCTAAGTATGTAACATTCTTGGTATTCTTAAGAACAGTCTTGGCTTTTTCAATAAAAGCTGATTCACTGAGTCAAACGTGTCTGTTACATCTTTGACATTTTGATAGTATTTGGCATAATGTAAAGCTGCTAAGAACCAGGTACACCAACGTGTAAGTATGGGTTCAGATGAGTGGATGAAGGGGGGGGGGGGGGGTGGCATTTGGAGTTATTTCCACAAAGGACTGAATGCCGGGAGGAACTTTGAGAAATACTTTCTTAACAGAAGAAGAAGAAATGATATTGTTAACTCCAAGGTGCAGTAGTGGACACCAAAACCTCACACAAGCCTAGATTACAACTGTCCTCTGCACTACTTGTCGTAGAGGAAATTAATAGTTGAATCTGTTCTTTGTTCTTCTTTTTAGTAACACTAGTAATGTGAGCTGTGGAATCTTTGTGTTGAAGGAAATGTGACTTTCTAACTATAGGTTAGTTAAAATTAAAACAAATAAACACAGACGATGGCAGTAACTAAAAAATAGGATCATGATCGTGTAAAATATTCAGTTGAATCATGTACACGATCAGTTAACTAAATTTAAATATAGATTTGAAAATCCAAGAGCAGATGGCAAAAGATTGCTTGGCCTCCAGTAGTGAAATAGGAGTCTTCCCAAATTCACTGCCAGAAAAGACAAATTTTTTATAATTTCTTTTCAGGCCAGACAAAATTACTATTAAAGTACACTATTCAGTGCAAGTCAACGCACCCTGCAACTTTACTTTGTAAATACAAAAATAAATAGTCTCAAGTGTCAGTGGTTTTTTGTTTAATGAACTTCTCTATTGTTGGACAGCATTTAAGGAAAGACTGGTTGGATTCATTCCAACTCAGCAGTGTAGGCATATTCTCAAAATGACAATATGGTGACATTGCACAATACACAGTGTTGACCTCAGAGCGTGCTGTATTTCTTACACCTTCTGAACTAAAAGACACCACGAAGGAATTATTCGAATGGGATGGAAATTGGTAGATGTGATGTACATGTACAGACAAACAAATTATTACAATTTCAGAAAAAATGGATGATTTAGAGAAAGATCTTTACAAATTGTGCAAGTCCACCTTTGACCCTTAAGCAAGCTGTTATTCGGCTTGGTATTGATTGGTAGAGTTGTTGTATGTTCTCCTAAGGCATATCATGCCAAATTCTGTCCAAGAGGGCACGTTAGATTCTCAAAATCTCAAGCTTGGTAGAGGGCCCTGACCTTAATACTCTAAACATTCTCAATTGGGAAGAGATCCAGTGACCTTGCAGTCCAAGGTAGGGTTTGGTAGGCACAAAGACAAGCAGTAGAAATTCTCGCTGTTTGTGGGTAGATATTATTTTGCTGAATTATAAGCCCAGGATGGCTTGCTATGAAGGACAATGAAACTTCGCACAGAATATCCTTGAATCACCACTGTGCTGTAAGGGTGCTACAGATGATAACCAAAGGGGTTCTCCTATGAAAAGAAATGACATGACTCCGTAATGTTGGGCTGTATGGTGAGTAACAATCAGGTTGGTTTCCCACTGCTCCCGGGTCATCTCCAGACATGTCTCCAGCTTGGAATCTCATAAACTGGCATAGAATTGTCTTTTGTGATAAGTCCCACTTTGAATTTAGCACTAATGACCAGTGAAGACATGTCCGGAGATGCCCTGGACAGTCGTGGGATACCAACCTGAGATCATCAATGACATCCACCGTGAGGGTTTATGCTGATTGTAGGTGTCTACTATACCGTTGCCATACTCAGCCTCTGTGCTGATGCTGGGTTGCCAACACTTGCAGTCAGGAAGCAGCTCCTCGAGGCGCATTGGACATATAGGCTTCTCACCTTTTCAGAATGATTCATATACCACCAAACCATTGCTTGTACTTTCTGTGATTCTTCTCTAAGCAACAAGCCTATCTTGAACCCATACAAAGCATGACCTAGTGTTGCGTGTGGGACAAACACCAAGCTCGAGCTATGGTTGCAACCGACATATGATGGTTATTAGATAGGCCCAGAATTGTTTTAAATTTACTGAGATGCAGGAGTGATTGCAATTCTGGATTGCTTTTACCTTACTCAGAGAGTGCATTCTAAGTTGTAGAATGCATGTAGCCAATAGGTAAACAAATTTAAATTCTCCAGGGCACTGTTTTCTGCCTACAGGGGCCACAGCACGAGATTTTAATCCGCTGGGTCTAAGGGCATGTGGAATTTAGTAAAAACAATTCAGCAGGTGTTGTAGTGACTCGGTGTACCACCTCTCATCTTATTTTCACTTCACATCATGTATTGCTGGGGAGCAGAGTGACAGGAAATGACACACTATGCAGCTGCTAAAGTTTCCTGGTGGCCATTTTGAGCACCATTTTGACCACTTAGGCAAGACAAGTTCTTTTCATTCACCCGTTAGCAGGTGGGACTCAGTACAGTACTGACCCTTGGCCTCATACTGCAGGTAGAGGACTAACAATGTGTAGAGCTTGTGGTTCACACATTTCTGTGCATCAAAAGTGTAAGAGATTTAATTTTATATTTAAACAAAAGGGCTGAGGCTGATTCACCATTAGGTTTGCCTTCTGTTCTGTGAAACATTATATTATTATGGTGCAATGTGTTTGTGTTATCGGTGTGGCTAGCTCATCCTGATTTTTTAAGGCAATCAGCCAGCTGCACTTTCCTGAGTTGTTCGGGCTGTTTAGTCACTATGTCTAGGTTTTAGAAAGGTTATAAAACAATAACTGTGTCTGCAGCTTTTTTCAAATTTGCAGGATAGTCTTATTGTATGAGTGAAAATGGGAGTGATTTTCACTGAATGTGCAAAACAGGCCTCTCTCTTCCCCCCCCCCCCCCCCCTCTCTCTCTCTCTCTCTCTCTCTCTCTCTCTCTCTCTCTCTCTCTCTCTCTCTCTCTCGCTCTCCCCCCCCCCCCCCATCTCTCTCTCTCTCTCTCTCTCTCTCTCTGTGTGTGTGTGTGTGTGTGTGTGTGTGTGTGTGTGTGTGTGTGTGTGTTTACTTATTTTAATCACACACACACACACACACACACACACACACACACACACACGTGCGAGACCTCTGACTAGTTGCTTGTTATATCATCTCAACTTTTGGAACTTGTGCAGTTCCCAGTGTTGAGTAACTTGCATCTATACACTTCAGTCAGATACAGCAGCACATGTGGTATAGTTATTATTTTTAACGGGCTGGCTGATTAAACTTAAGTTACAGTACTGGAAGTTGTTCCTAAAGTAGTACAAGTGTTTCTAAACTTTTTGTGCTGATATTGTTACAATGTGCTGTTGCTGTGGTGCATGTAGGTTTTGACACTTGACATGATTATGTGGCATATGATATCAAAGATACATAAACAAAAGCAAAACAGAACTCTTGCAGTATAGTTCTGGTGCTTATTTTACACACATTGAATTTGAAGACTGGTTTCTGTCTGCCACTTTGACAACAGCATGCGTCAAAGCAGGTGTGTGAAACCAACAGGTTCAATATTTCCATTGATTCTATGTACAAACATTGTTGAAGAAAATCTTATCCTGTACACAAAAAAGAATAAATGAACCATTACTTAAAAACTCATGATTTTTTTTCCTCTCTCTCGTCAGGTGGAGCTGTATCAAATGATGGTAAAAATGCATCTAGAATCACACTTACAGATAGTGATGCAGTCATGCGTGAAGTGATATTACGAACATTTGGTTGCCCAATTTTTCGCCTTGATGAAGGTTTTATTGATGTGTATAATGAAGATGGAAAGAAATCATTTGAAGTTCACTGCAATATCTTGCCAGCACTATGTGCCGTGGAGACACCACAATGCTTTCTACTGATCCAGGAACCATACATAAAGCACACACTACAAGACTGTGTTACATTCAGTCCAGCATTGCTTGGAACATCTCACATCAAGCCTCTTTTTATAATCTACCAACTATTGCAAGCAATGCGATCAATGCATGATCGTGGCCTTGTGCTGGGAGAAATTGCACTAAGTGACATCCTTATAACTGAGAATCTTTGGATACAGGTTTGAATAAATATAAATTACCTGTTTTATTATATTTCTAATTATGTAAGCATGTTTTGTCTTCGTTGGCTTTCAAGAAATAACCCTCATTTCTACAGAACAATTCATATCTTTTGATTATGTTTAACATTAAAATGTATTTCAGAGCTCTGCAATCAACAGATGTCCTTGAGAGGGGCAGCGACTTTAAACATTTATTACTCATGAAAGTGGAATTGAGTGCTCTTCCAATTTCCAAGGGCATTTGTATGCTCAAAGAACTAACACATTTTTCATTGTGCAAAATCTCAGTTAGAAAACAGGAAATGACAATAAAAGAGTGTTTAGATGAAATAGAAAACCAAGATAATTTCAAACTCAGATGCAGAAATTGCCAGAAAATTCTTTGCTAAAGGTGTTTTAAAAACATGTGCATTGGTTTCTCTCTTTTTAAAACTATTCATAATAACACATTTCTGATCATACATTTTTACTGAACCTTCTCCAAGCTTCAGTAATTAAACTAACATTATCCACTGTACCAAGGAAGCACCGAGTAATAGGTGATATGAAAATATGGACTTGGACACTGTAACTCAGCAAAGCATACAGTTAATGAAAAATGGGTGCTTGAGAGAGATTCACTGCCTACTAATTTGTTTGTCATTGTTAGATACAGTCAGTCAGTCAATCTGTCTGTTTTGTGTCAGTCTTATTTGTTAGCATTATACAATCAGAAAATTCTTGGCTTTCAAGCTTTGACAATTAGCAGACAAAAATCAGCATTCTATATAATGATATTTTGCCCCTATATACTGTTTTGGGATATGGCCATTGTATTATTATTAATGGTGTATAAGAAATATTTCTTTCAGAAAAATTTTCTTTCAGGTAATGCCACGACTGGAAGATAACATCAATTGTGATCCGTCTTCTAACGTTGGAGATGCAGAGAATGAAAATATGTTCAGTCCAAAAATTCAAAATGTAGAACTGGTAGCAAATGATCTCAAAGAAGATATATCAGCACAGAGCAATATTAGGCCTCATGAGGAAGTGAGGGCGCACCAAGAATACTTCCAGAGATACTCAAACCCTCATAACAAGTTTATTCCCAAGACTGATACTGACCATAAAATGTTGGACCATAAAAGCAATAAACAAAAGCTTGAAAAAATACCTTTAGAGAGCTATTGCGAACAATGGATTAGAGGGCAGCTATCTAATTTTGATTATTTGACCATCTTAAACAATTTAGCTGGTAGACGCCATGGGGACCCTGTCTGTCACCATGTTATGCCATGGGTAACAGATTTCACCTCTCGGACAGGTTCCAACTGGCGTGATCTGACACGTTCCAAATATAGGCTGAATAAGGGAGACAGGCAGCTGGATCTGACGTATGACACAGCCACTGGGACAGCACAGGTAAGTGAACTTCACAACCAAAGGATTTGTGTTTTATAAGCATGCCTTGATATTTTGTTATTGGCTTTCCAGTCGCTTTGCATTTTTTTTTTTTTTTAATTTTATTTAATTTACAACTGAAGAGAGATTATATGAGGAAGGATGGGAAAGGAATTCACAATCATTTTTTTCTCCACTGGTACTGCAGCTGGGATGTTGAAAGTTCACTACAAAATAATTGGAAGTGTGTGCTGCAGAGGGTATTTTGTTTTCATGTGCAGCTCTAGCAAGAGAGGCCTGAACTACAAAACAACATGTTGTGTTGTTGTGGTCTCCAGTCCAGAGACTGGTCTGATGCAGTTCTCCACGCTATTCTATCCTGTGCAAGCCTCATCATCTCCGAGTAACTACTGCAACTTACATCCTTAATGTATTCATCCCTTGGTCTCCCTCTATGATTTTTACCCCCATTTCTATTCAGTACCTCCTCATTAGTTACATGATCTAACCATCTAATCTTCAGCATTCTTCTGTTGCACCACATTTTGAATGCTTCTATTCTCTTCTTGTATAAACTATTTATTGTCTGTGTTTCATTTCCATATATGGCTACACTCCATACAGATACTTTCAGTAAAGACTTCCTGACTCTTAAATCTGCATTCAATGTTAACATATTTCTCTTCTTGAGACACACTTTCCTTGCCATCACCAGTCTACATTTTATATCCTCTCTACTTCAACCATCATCAGTTATTTTGCTCCCCAGCAAAACTCATCTACTACTTTAAGTGTCTCATTTCCTAACCTAATTCCCTCTGCATCACCTCATTTAATTCGACTAGATTCCATTATCTTCATTTTGCTTTTGTTGATGTTCATTTTATAGCCTCCTTTCAAGGTACTGCCCATCCATTTGACTGCTCTTCCAGGTCTTTGGTGTATCTGCCAGAATTACAGTGTCATCCACAAACCTCAAAGTTTTTATTTCTTCTCCATGGATTTTAATTCCTCATCCAAATTTTTCTTTTATTTCCGTTATTGCTTGCTCAATATACAGATTGAATAAAATCAGGGATAGGCTATGACCCTCTCTCACTCGCTTCCCTTTCATGCCCCTTGACTCTTACAACTGCCATCTGGTTTCTGTACAAATTGTAAATAGCCTTTCGCTCTCTGTATTTGATCCCTGCTACCTTCAGAATTTGAAAGAGAGTGTTCCAGTCAACACTGCAAAAGCTTTCTCTAAGTCTAAAAATGCTAGAAACATAGGTTTACCTTTCCTTAACCTATCTTCTAAAATAAGTTGTAGGGTCAGTATTGCCTTGCGTGTTCCAACATTTCTGTGGAATCTAAACTGATCTTCCCCAAGGTTGCCTTCTACCAGCTTTTCCATTCGTCTGTAAAGAATTTATGTTAGTATATTGCAGCCGTGACTTATTAAACTGATAGCTCAGTAATTTTCACACCTGTCAACACCTGCTTTCTTTGGGATTGAAATTATTACATTCTTCTTGAAGTCTGAGGATATTTCACCTGTCTTATACATCTTGCACACCAGATGGTAAAGTTTTGTCATGTCTGTCTCTCTCAAGGCTATCAGTAGTTATAATGGAATGTTGTCTACTCCCGGGTCCTTGTTTTGACTTAGGTCTTTCAGTGCTCTATCAAGTTCTTCACACAGTATCATATCTCCCATTTCCTCTTCATCTATGTCCGCTTCCATTTCCATAATATTGTCCTCAACTACATCGCCCTTGTATACATTGTCTATGTACAGTACTCCTTCCATCTTTCTGCTTTCCCTTCCTAGCTTAGAACTGTTTTTTTTTTTCTGAGCTCTTGATATTCATACAGGTGGTTCTCTTGTCTCCAAGGGTCTCTTTAATTTTTCTGTAGGCAGTATCTATCTCTTACCCCTAGTGATATATGCCTCTACAGCCTTACATTTGTCCTCTAGCCATCCCTGCGTAGCCATTTTGCACTTCGTGTCGATCTCATTTTTGAGACATATGTATTCCTTTTCGCTTGCTTCATTTACTGCATTTTTATATTTTCTCCTTTCATCACTTAAATTCACTATCTCTTCTGTTACCCAAGGATTTCTACTAGCCCTCATCTTTTTACCTGCTTGATCCTCTGCTGCCTTCATCATTTCACCTCCAAAGCTACCCATTTCTCTTCTTCTGTATTTCTTTCCCCCATTCTTTTCAATTGTTCCCTAATACTCTGCCGAAAACTCTCTACAACCTCAGCTCCTTTCAGTTTATCCAGGTCCCATCTCCTTAAATTCCTAACTTTTTGTAGTTTCTTCAGTTTTAATCTACAGTTCATAACGAACAAATTGTGGTCATAGTCCACATCTGCCCCTGGAAATGTCTCACAATTTAAAACTTGGTTCATAAATCTCTGTCTTACCATTATGTAATCTATCTGAAACCTTCCAGTGTCTCCAGGCCTCTTCCATGTATACAGCTGTCTTTCATGATTCTTAAACCAAGTGTTATCTATGATTAAGTTATGCTCTGTGCAAAATTCTACCAGGTAGCTCCCTCTTTCAATCCTTTCCTGCATTCCATATTCACTTACTACTTTTCCTCCTCTTCCTTCTCCTACTATCGAATTCCAGTCCCTCATGACTATTAAATTTTCGTCTCCCTTCACTATCTGAATAATTTTTTTTATCTCATCTTATATTTCTTCAATCTCTTCATCTATGGGCCTTGTTGGCATATAAATTTGTACTACTGTGGTAGGTGTGGCCTTTACGTCTATCTTGGTTGCAATAATGTGTTCACTATGTTGTTTGTAGTAGCTTACCTGTGCTCCTACCTTTTTATTTGTTATTAGACCTACTCCTACCTCTATCTGAATTTGTATTTATAAGCCTGTGTGCACCTGACTAGAAGTCTTGTTCTTTCTGCCACCAAACTTCACTAATTCCCACCACATCTAACTTTAACCTATCCACTTCAGTTTCTAACCTACCTGCCTGATTAAGGGATCTGACATTCCATGCTCCAATGTGTAGAATGCCAGTTTTCTTTCTCCTGATAACGGGATATATAGATAGTTGTTTTTCTCTTGCTCTATCTGCAAGTGGAACAAGAAAGGAAATGGCTAGTAGTGGTACAGGGTACTCTCTGCGACGCACCATATAGTGGCTTGTGGAGTATCTATATAGATGTAGATGTAGATAAAGAAAGCAGCAAAGGTCAGGTGATTCTGAACTGGAGAGCTTGATAAAACACCCCACCCTACATGAACAAATTGAAGAAGTGGGTCATGCCTAGATGCTGTAGTAAGGTCCAGGGAATTTATAGGAAATTCATTGAGAAATTTCTCCTGTTGGCTGTTGTAATGCTTGTCTTTCGTACATATCTGTGAAAAGGAGCACAAAGTTTTTTAGTCCCAAAACTGCAGTTTTCTCAAGAAATTGAGTGAGTGTTTTGCAGTATCTTAAGAATTTTGAAGCAGGAAACAAAACATAAGTTCTCAGAGACATAACTTGAATAAATTGGTCCAACTGATGATTGTTGACAATGACAGTTCTTCATTCACATTGAAAGACCTGCAGTTTGCATTTGGTAATATATAAACAAAATGGCAGAGCTTTTACATTTTTTTAATAAATTTCAACATCCGTGTTATGCAAGTTGCTCTTTTATCAACAGTTTCCACTTCCAACAACTACCGGCTCACCACTGTCAACTGCACTAACTGATTTTGCCTTCGTCTGACTGCTTTGCACTCACTTACCTACACTTTGGTCTAACACCAGCATTTGCCTTTCAGTATATTTTCCATACAGTTGGCATCGTCAGTGTGTTCAATACATTTTTTTAAATTACAATAATTATTATTGTCAATAATTGTGCCTGTGCAGGGCAAGCAGATATGCATGCTAAAGTAATATTGATAAAACAACAATTATTCATTCACAATAGTAATAATAATAATAATAATAATAATAATAATAATAATAATAATAATAATAATAATAATAATAATAATACATCATAACAGTTAAATATACAGTAGTATCAAGGTATATTTATGGTACATCTTACATAACCATGTATAAGTCTTTGTTGGTACATTACTGTCACAAACATATAGGTATAATTCGTATGACAGTTTTTTGTTTCATGTAGCATATCTCTTTTGTGTCACTGTTTAGAAACTCATCAAGTGAGTAATATGGCATACATTTGAGCCACACTTTTATTGTTTGCTTAAAGTTATTCATCGATAGTTCACTCACAGCCTTTGAGAGTTTGTTATAAAATTTCAAGCTAAGGTGTTTATGGCTCTTTTGTGTCAATGTCAGCCTTGTGTTTGGTAGGTCTGTTTTACTATCATTCCGAGTATTATGAACATGCCCTTCAGATCATAAATTAAAGTTCTTTAAGTTCTCTTTAGCATATATTAAAGAATTATAAATGTATATACTAGGTAGTGTCATTATCTTTAGTTCTTTAAAATGATTTTTGCAACTTTGTCTTGGTGCTAGTCCTAAAATGAACCAAATGCTTTCCTCTGCCACTTGAAGATGGTACTTGAACCAACTGAGTTACCCCAAAGAAGTACCCCATATTGCAGTTGTGAATGGAAAAAAGCAAAGTATGTGGAGATTAGCAGATTTTTACTGATAACGTGACTCAGCTTGTGTAATAGAAAGAAAGTTCGAACAAGTTTGCCACATAGATAATTTGTGTGTCTGTTCTACGTAAGTTTTTAATCTATATGTAAACCTAGTAACTTGACATTTTTTGTATTCTGTTCAATTGGTTTCAGGATGAAGCAAATTTCTTCAGTTTTCAATTTGTTTATTGATAAAAGGTTGGCTCTGCACCAGTCACTGCTCATTTCAGTCATTACTTTGTTGTATTCTATGACATCTTGCAGATTTTCTCCATCTGGTATTAGTGTCATATCATCAGCATACAGTACATTGTTGTGTGGCATATAATTTGAGAAGTCATTGATGTAAACAATGAACAGGAAAGGGCCAAGCACTGAGCCTTGTGGAATTCCTCTCTTTACTTTCATTGGTGTTGACTTTTGATAGTTTGTTTTTACTAATTGTACCCTATCGCTTAAGTATGATTGAAAAAATTGTAATGGTTTATCTACAACACCGTAATGTTCTAGTTTTTTTATCATTATTTCATGTGTGACTGAGTCAAAGGCTTTTGTTAAATCTAACAGTGCAACACAAGTGAGTTTCTTGTTTTCATATCCTTCATATATATTACTAAGGAGGCATTCAACTGCTTTGGTTGTCGATAGTTCAGATCGAAAGCCAAACTGGTTCTTACTCAATAATTTATTACTTTCAAAATAATTGTAAATTTGGATATGTATGCAGTTTCCTATTACTTTTGATATAATGGGAACTATTGATATAGGTCTATAATTGTTTGGAATTTTTCTGTCACCTTTCCTATAGATTGGGAGTGTAACTGTCATTTTCAGACCTTCAGGGAATACTCCTTCTTCAAGTATGCGATTCGTCAGATATGTTAGTGGCATTAAGATTGCAGTGGCTATGTGTTTAACAGTACTGTTACTAAGCCCGTAATAGTTTTTAAGTTTCTTTATAGATCTGATAATGTGCCAGGAGGTGATTTTTGATCAAGAGAATTTCTTGGTTGCTGGTGTTTGTTGTTTAAGAAGGGTTACAGCAGGTGATATATTATCAGAATTATTTTTACCAAAAGAAGAAGCAGAAGAAGAAGAAGAATGAGAGCTGGCACAATTTATAAAATATTCGTTAAGGATGTTGCAATCTATAGGCACTGTGGCTTCCTGTGTGTTCATATTGATTTCACTTTTTATTATATTCCAAGCTGCTTGACAGGCATTTTTTGAGCCTGCAATATATTCATCACTTACTTTATTACAGTTAGCTGATTTTATTTCATATTAGTAAAACTTCTTAAGGGTCACATAGTGTTTCCTGGCTTCCTCATTTTTATCATTATTATTTTTTAGTATAAGTAGCAGTGTCCTCATTTGCTTGAGCTCTGGAGTGTACCACTTGTTAGAGTGCTGAGGTTTTTTTCTGTTGTTAGCGGTGCATCTTTTTGTGGTAAGTGGACAGTGACTATCTACTGCATTTTTAATTATATATAAAAACATAGAGAAACATTCATCAAGACTTTTTATATTGTGTAGTGTATTTTACCAATCTACGTCCTTCAGTTCATGTTTAAATTGTACAATATTGCTCTCTTTTAGTATATCTGAAAGTGACTAACTGTTTAGTTCTCTCTGGGTTCATACTGCCTATTCTGACCCATATCTTGTCATGATCAGATAACTCTAACTCAATCACATCATGCATTACTTGATCCTGATTTACATTACTAATTACATTGTCAAGGCATGCATCTAGTCTAGTAGGTTTTTCATTTATACAGTAGCAGCTTAGTGCCTTTTGGCTGTTAACCATGTCATTTACATTTTTTCTACTTTCCCTTATATCTATATTGAAGTCACCTGCAATAAAAATTTTGTGATTTTTGTATTTAGTGAATAATTTGATTAGTGAATTTAGTTTATCTATACGAACTTCCTCATCAGAGGCTGGTGTATGGTACTCAGAAACAATGATAATTTTTTGGGTATGCAATACTATGGCTGCTACTTCAAATACACCTTCAATGCAATGTTTGTGTAGGTCTATCACTGAATGCTGCAGATTTTAGTTTTCTTTTATGTAGATGGCAACTCCACCATGTGCAATATTCGTTCTATAATATTTTGTGGCTAATATGTAGCCATAAGGTACACACAAATCTATTTCTAAGTCATGCAACCAATGCTCATTAATACGCAGTATGCTACAGTTAATTTTGTCTGCCAAGTACTGTAACTCATTAACCTTATGCCTTAGGGATTGTACATTAACATGAAATAACATTAAATCGTTTTTGTTACTGGGAGGAATACTTGTTGCTTTTTCTGTTGCATTATCTTTACTGTCCCTTGCAAACTGTTGTGACCAGATCCAACTTGTGTTAGATTTGGCCACTACTGGGAGTTTCCCTGTACCATATCTTTGAACTGAAGCCTATAAATTGTTTTATTAGCAGAGCGTAATTTTTCTCTTAAAATCCCAAGTATTTCTTTTTTTGCTTAGAAGTGACTTTCCTAAGCCATTTAGATGCTGACCATGGCTTATATGACAAGCTCTGTTACAGTGACAAGGTTTGCTAAGGGGCATAATTGTGGTGCAGCAGCAGTCTGAAATATCATTCATGTCAATCACTGTTACATTTTTGAAATGTTTACATACTGAATCATAGAGGTTATTGGCTTTTTTAATTTTGTTGTTCACACATGATTGTTCTACCAGGTGTACTGGTATGAAATGAGCGTTTTTGTGAAAATGAAACACTAATTTTGAATTGAAAAGTAAAAACATTTTATTTAAAGTACTGTCCATTGATTTCTATACATTTTGACCACCTTTCTGGCAATTTGTGGACACCATGCCAATAGAAATGTTCGTCTTTTGAAGCAAACCAATCAGACACCCAATTTTCGACTACTTCGTAGGAATCGAATTGTTCCTCAGCCAATGCGTGTCCCATTGATGGAAACAAATGGTCATCGAAAGGGGCCAAGTCTGGTGAATATGGTGGGTGGGGTAGCAGCTCCCAGCCAAGTGTTTTGATTGTATCCTGAACCAGTTTTCCTTCGTGTGCATGTGCATTGTCGTGTAAAAACATTACTTTGTCATTTCTTCTGGCCCATTCTGGTCTTTTCTCGATCAATGCGTTGTTCAAATTGATCATTTGTTGTCTGTAGCGATTAGTATTCATAGTTTCACCGGGTTTTAGAAGCTCATGCTATACCACACCTGTCTGATCCCACCAAACACAGAGCATTGTCTTCTTGCCAAATCGATCTGGTTTTGCACTCGATGTTGATGGTTGTCCCAGATTAACCCATGATTTTTCCTGTTTAGGATTGTTAAAATAAATCCATTTTTCATTGCCAGTAACAATTCGATGCAAAATTGATTTTCTTTCATGTCTTTGAAGCAAAATTTGACAAATGGTTTTTTCGGTTTTCCATCTGTCTTTCATTCAATTCATGTGGCATCCATTTTCCACACTTCTGGATCTTTCCCATAGCTTTCAAATGGTCAGAAATTGTTTGTTGTGCAACATTTAGCATTGTTGCCATTTGCTTCTGACTCAAAGTATCATCTTCATCCAATATTGCTTGCAATTCGGCATCTTCGAACTTTTTTGGTGGTCTTCCGCGTTCTTCATTTCTTACATCAAAATCGTTATTTCTGAACTGTTGAAACCATCTTTTGCATGTTGTTTCTTATAGAGCATGATCACCATATGCCTCGACAAGCATTTGATGCTACTCTGCAGCACTTTTTTTCAAATGAAAACAAAAAAATTAATGCTTTCCCCAAATCATAACTTTCTGGTACAAAATTTGACATTGTTAACACACTGAAAACATATGACGTTGTTTGTTCCATGACTTGATGTATACTAAATATCTTTGACAGATGTCATACCAACCAAACAAAAAAAAAAAAAAAATTTAAGGCTCATTCACAACAAATGTTCCCTTTCGACACATTTGTATCTTAATGCTCATTTCATACCGGTACACCTGGTATTAGATCATAACGGTGAAGTATTTTAGCCACTATTACATTGGTATGTGTTAGCTTACCCAGTGACTCTGTCATTGCTTTTGTTGCTGCAACTGTTTCATTGTGATACACATCATTAGCACCTCCTATAAATATTGCATAGTTGTTTGATGATAGATTCTTGCATTCTTCTTCAACACTGTCCTTAACTTGGCTTAATCTTGCATTAGGTTTTACTAGTTCCTGAATTTTGAAACTTCCTACTGCATCATTTGTTTTCAGTTTTATAGCTAACCCTCTTCCGAAACTGTCTGAGAAAACTTTTAGGTTATTATAGTGTTTATTTTTTCATATTACCTTTGTGTTCATTTGTTGAGATTGTTTTATCACAGTTTTGTTTGGGGTATGTCTTTTTTGGACTGTCACTTGATGATCACTGTCATTGTTTACATGAGTTAGAGCTGAGTATCTATTCTTATATTCAGGGATGGTACAAAGATTAAGATAACTATTCACTTTTGTGTCGTTTGTTACCTTACGAGACTGTCAAGGCATAATCCTTCCTGTGCTGCTTTTCCGAAAATGTGTTTGCACTGTGGGCTGGGATGGTGTTTCGTTATTTAGCGTGTCCATTGTTGTTGTAAATTCTCTATGGTAAACTTCCTGTTGGCTTATAGCATTAGATCTTGTCCTACGTTCCTCACATTTGCAGTTTGTCAACAATTTCGTGTCTTCTATAAGGGATGGATCAACTTTTCCACATCTAAAGTGAAGTAGTAGACAGCATTCATTGCACTTCACACCATTTTTCACATTTTTCTTGCATCTTTTACAACGAGACGAAATTTCATCACTTGAAACTTTAATTACCTACAATAGCACTAATTACAATTTCAAATTTTGTCGTCTTACACAAAGTAAGTTCCTTTGTTATGTGCATAAGGCTATAAAAGTTACATTTGTTTACATAATCATCATCTTATTGCACTATGATCAACATCTTATGAAATTTCTGTTAACATATTTTAATTTGGATATCAGTTATTATTCCTAATTGCATTAGACAATGATTAGTGAAAGTCGAGAGAGACATACATGAAAGTAAGTGCATCTGCAATGAAGTTAGTGTACCATTACGTATCCTACTGAGAGATATCGTATACGTCTGCTGGTGGTTCTCCTTCTGTTACATTACACTCTCTAATTGAAAACAAATTGTCTACTGATGATCAAGTACAGGATCTAGCCTGTTGAAGGACAAGAAAGTACATATGTATCAGGATGAGCCGAAGTGCAATAGTGAGTAGAGTACTGTAAATTTGTCAAATAAAGAGCCCATTAATGAAAGTGATGTAATATATGCTCAAGCAGTTTAGCCTTAGATCCAAAACTTGATGAGCAGTTTGTGGTCGGCAGTAAGATGAAATTCACACTTATACAAAAAAAGAAAAAAAAATTACAAAATTAATGTACCCCAAGTTTGGTTGCTGATTCTTCATTTTCAATTTGTGAATAATGTTGTTTAGCTGGAATAAACATCATTTACTCAAATGTAATTTGCCTGTATATACCATCCTTTAATTTATGAAAGGGAACAGCCCCAATGTCATGTCAGAATGAATCTGTTGCCAATACCAGTGATAAGTGGGGCTGGTAAGTCACAAAGCAGGATGCTAATTGGAGGGCTGCTTTTAATTTATGAAAAGTCAGATGGCATTCTTCTGACCACTGAAAGGGGACTTCCTTTTTATGGAGACAGTTTAGCAGGTGTGATGTGCTGGCTGCCTGAGGAATAAATGGAGTATAATAATTCACTTTTCTTAGAAATTGTTCAAGGTATACATGTCTGATACTCTCTGAGGAATAAACAGAGTATAATAGTTCATTTCTGTATAAATGTTTGAAGGTGTGCATGTCTGGCACTCAAGAATAAATTCCATTTGCAAAATTCAGAAGCCATCTTGTCTTTATTATAAACTATAATTTAACGATCTTTTTTGGATTTTGGCAAAGGCATGTTCTGGGTGACCACTGCATATGCTTTAGTGACCCAAATGCCGTCTTCACCAAGAGTGTAGCCTAAATAAGTGACTGCTGGTTGAAAGAAGGCTTATTAGGAAAAGTTACAGTTAATGCCTTTTTGTGCAAAGGCAAGAAAACCAGACATAGAGTGCGCCATTGTTCTCCTGTCCTGTGACCAATGACCAGAATATCATTGAGATAATTCACACAATACAGAATATGTGCAATAAACTGCTCAAGAAGCCTCTGGAACATGAAGGGGCACTAGCTGTTTCAATAGGCAGCCTTTCATATTGATTCAATCGGAACAGTCTGTTGGATACTGAAAACTTCTTAGAATCTACAGTGAAAGGCAACTGAAAATGTGCCTCCATTAGATCAGTTTTACAAGAGTTTTCCTCTTAAAAGTTTTCTGGGATGAGGGTGAGGTGGGAGATGAGAATTAATATCCACTTGTGCACTAATGATTTTTTCAGTGCCTCCACACCTCTGAAGAGTGTCCCCAGACTTTCTAACAAATACTAATGCTCAAGCCTGCTGACTGTAGGAAACAGGGGACAAAAACTGATATAGTTTCATTCTGTTTAGTTCAATCTTAACCCAATCCTTAATGGCTGATAGAATTGAGTGATCTTCACAAAATCTTGGACTTGGCCACCTTCTCCAGACCTTTTTCAAACAGTGGTGCACCTGTTTTACAAGCCGGTAGAGTACACTTCATGATGTAATGAAAATGCAGAGGTGGAATACTCTTAAAGGCCAAAAATGTTCTCATCCTACATATCCGGCATAACCAAAATTAAGAATGTTCAAGACAACTGATTACAGGTGACCATCAGTTACATATAACGTACAAGTGACACCACATGATTATGTGCCCACAATTTGGGATGCACTTTGCTCAGCAAAAGAGCACTGACACTAATGTACATAGACTGTGAAGTATCCTGGTACTGAGGAGTGACTGAGGACACTTTTAAAATAATAAATTTACTAACAAAATGAAATTCAGCTTTAATTCCCATGGATGAATATTCACACAACTATATACAACAGAAATGTCCCTTCTGTGATGTTGACTGCAATTTGCCACCACAATGAACTCTAGAGATGTGGTGGGCAATGGTGCGAAGATCTGGGACATTACTGTGATGGTGTTGTCGTCGTGTGATGGCTAATGTGCTGCTGGTGCAGACAAGGATGTACTAGGTGGGTTCTGCTGGCATGGAACTGAAAGACGAAACTGCTGGTACTGCCAGCTGTTAGTGCTGGAATTGATCTACTGATGTGTCCAGACAGAACTGCTGGGACTGACGACTTGGGGTGTAGGTTGTAACTGACTCCGCTCAATCTGGCAGTGCCTAAATAGTTGGGAACAGATGAATATCCACATTGCACAGCGAGGACACACAACAGGGCACAGCAAAATAGCACTGTGCTGAAAGCACTCTCTCTGTGACAGGCACAGTGCCTGTTGGCAAGGCTGGTGACCCAAGATGCAGTGGAAGTGACATTTAACTCTGTGGTAAACAGCCCAGGCCATACAAGGAAAATATCTCAGTTTTGATGAGAGCTTTTTCTACACATCCTCTTCACAGGGCAACGTCCTGCATGGCCTGCCTGGTGTGCATAGGAATTGACCACCAGGTGGATTCAACATCTCTCCCCCATTACAAAGAGATGGGACTGCCATCTCAGAGACATACCATACTCACAGTGTTAGGCTGCCCACCACCACAGCTGACTGTCCATTGAACTAGAACAATCAAGAATACACTCAGCAAAAGGAAAACATGCCCATGAAATGACCAGAAAAATACAATAACAGAACCTTGCATTCCATGCACATTGAATAGTGTAAAGACACAATGCATATACACTGAGCAGCCAAAGAAACTGGTACTGGTGCTGCAACACGACTTGGCATGGACTCGACTAATGTCTGAAGTAGTGCTGTAGGGAATTGACACCATGAATCCTGCAGGGCTGTCCATAAATCCATAAAAGTACGAGAGGGTGGAGATCTCTTCTGAGCAGCACACTGCAAGGCATCCCAGATATGCCAAATAATGTTCATGTCTGGGGAGTTTGTGGGTCACCAGAAGAGTTTAAACTTTGAAGAGTGTTCCTGGTGCCACTCTGTAGCAATTCTGAATATGTGGGGTGTCACATTGTCCTACTGGAATTGCCCAAGTCCATTGGAATGCATAATGGACATGAATGGATGCAAGTGATCAGACAGGATGCTTATGAACGTGTCACCTGTTAGGCTTACCTACACATATCAGGGGTCCCATATTACTCCAATTTCACACTCCCCACACCATTAAACAGCCTCCACCAGCTTGAAAAGTTCCTTGTTGACATTCAGAGTCCATGGATTCATGAGGTTGTTCAAATGGTTCAAATGGCTCTGAGCACTGTGGGACTTAACATCTGAGGTCATCAGTCCCCTAGAACTTAGAACTACTTAAATCTAACTAACCTAAGGACATCACACACATCCATGCCCAAGCTGACCAGGATTTGAACCTGCGAATGTAGCGGTCGCGCAGTTCCAGACTGAAGCGCCTAGAACTGCTGGGCCACACCGGTGTGCTCATGAGGTTGTCCCCATACCCGTACACATCCATCCGCTCGATACAATTTGAAATGAGACTCATCCAACTGGGCAGCATGTTTCCAGTCATGTCATCAACAGTCCAATGTCAGTGTTTGTGGGCCCAGGTGAGACGTAAAGATTTGTGTTGTGCAGTCATCTAGGGTACATAAGTGGGCCTTAGGCTCCGAATGCCCATATCACTGATGTTTCATTGAATGGTTCGCACGCTGACACTTGTTGATGGCCCAGCATTGAAATCTACAGCAATTTGTGGAAGGGTTGTGCTTCTGCCATGTTGTACAATTCTCTTCAGATGTCTTTGGTCCTGTACATGCAGGATCTTTTTCTGGTCACAGCAATGCTGGAGATTTGATGTTTTACTCCAGTCCTGATATTCACGGTACAATTGTGAAATGGTCGTAAGAGAAAATCCTCATTTTACCATTTCCTCAGAGATTCTGTGTTCCATCAGTTGTGCATTGGCTATGGCACCACATGTGAACTCACTTAAATCTTGATAACATGCCATTGTAGCAGCAGTAACCAATCTAACAACTGTGTCAGGCACTTGTCATATATTGGCATTGCCGACCACAGCACCGTATTCCATCTGTTGACATATCTCTGTATTTGAATACGCACACCTGTGCCAGATTCTTTGGTGCTTCAGTGTATAAGAACAGTGGAAAGTGCATACCCTCTGAACAAGAATGCAAGAGACAACTAATAAGACTGATGAATGTGGGTTGTAGGACCTGTGACTTATGCTACACAGGAATAATACAAAAACTTTGCAGAAGCTCAGGTGAAGCACATGAGAATACAGAGTTGAACCAGTAATTAACACAAGAAATCATCCCAACAAAACAAGTATTCCGCGTCCATGTAGGTGAATGGTGACTGGCCTCCATTGCAGGAGGTGATGGGGAAGGGCCAGGTATAAGTGGTCTTGTGGTGAAACTGCCGAGAGGGCACAACCCATGGCCTGGCAGAACACATGATAGGATCAGTGGCATGAACATGAACAGTGAGACCTATCATTAGGCCAGCAACAATAGCGGAAGTGGCCATGTGGGTGGCTGCTGTGACACCAGTGACTATGAATGAGCTAGCGGCAGAGGAAGGACCGGTGTTGAACATACTGACAAGACAGTTGGTGTCAGCACTGACAGGCCTACCAACATAAGGAGGACCAGGTGGAACAGGGGCGGTGGCGAGAGGACTGGTGAATGGAGAGACGATGTTGCAGACCAGCCCGGTGACAAGTTTCAGGCAGGAAGGTACAAGGCTGACTACGGCTTGAGTGTTAGCTGGGACAGCAACAGTGGTGAATGGATAAACAGGAGGACTGATGTTCTTGCAGACAGACCTGGCAATAATGGCAGTGCCAGCTGGGACAGGCCCGGCAAGCTGACAGCAGTGACAACAGGATGGTCACTGACCTGACGGCCAGCCAGGAGCAGGCCGCAATGGGCAAACTGGCAACAAGACTGATGCTATTGCAGACAGACTTGGTGATGAAAGGAGGGCTGGGCAGGACAGGGCAACCAATGTGTAGACTGACAACAGAGCTGGGGTCATTGCAGACATGTTTTGTTATGACATTAGGGCAGCCCGTGACTGGGACTGTGCTGACAGGAATGATGCTTAGAGGAGGACTGGCTGTAACAGGGCCAGTGCCAACAGAATTGACAAGAGAGATAGTGTCTGATGGCATCACAGGCAAGGGCTGAATCAAGAGTAGCAGTATTGCAGCCATAAAACTCTGAGAACAAGACACGGAGCACCACATGGCATGACAACAACATTGTAAATAAACTGACTGAAAGTGACTCATCTTACCACACAAGAAAAGCTGGGATGCTCTCTCTGGTCTCTATTTGTGAAGAAGCTCACTTGAACATTGTGAAAAAGTTTCTCTGACATTAACTGAGGGCATGGCACACACTTTGCTTGGCCAGAGGTGACTGACAACGAAATTGTACAACAAAAAAGTTTTCTAGGTGCGAGCCGGGGAAAAACTGACATCACAAATGAAAAATTTCTGCACCCACACTGGCAAGAAAATGAGCACTGCATTGAGTACCTTTGGTGCCATAGGCTGTAGAATGCAACTCCAACTGTTGACAGTACAGGTCCCAGTCCACTTTCTGAGCATTGAACACATGAAAAAGTGGTGCCGATGCAGAAGCGGGGTGTTGAGCCACAGCTGTAGTAGCCAAAACCTGAGTGAGTGTTCAGCTAAAAGTTCTGAATTTGCTCCTCCTGCAAGCGAATGACTTGATACAGTAGTTGCTGTGACAATGAGACAGGCATAATGGTACTTTTTAACACACAAATTGTGCATGAGAACACTGCCAGCAAATGAGAAACTAGAACTTGCAACACTGAAAACAACTTAGACCAGCAGTGTGAATGAGGAGTCACACTGGTACACACTTTAACAAACTGCTTGAACTATGCAGAAAGACAACTATTTAGAAACTCACCACAAAAACTTAAGACTCTACCCAGGTGTAAGAATCATGAATGCTGCCCTCTGACTGCCTGAATAAAACGAGTAGGAAAATACTGCCCCAGCAAAACTAACTAGCACAAGATCAGCAATTTGAAAACAAAACCTGCTCCAGCAAACAAACCAGTACACTGAAAGCTCCAAAACCAAACTGAAAGAACACTGAAACACAAAACCCCCTCTGCCACACGCCATAAGGTGGATGTAGATGTAGAACCTGTGAGAGACAACAATGTCAAAATGCATCTTTATCTTTTTTCCATTGAAGCATGGCAGATAAGAGGAGAGAAGTTGATAACAACAACAACAACAACAACGTACTTAAACCAAACACACATGGACACAGACTTGTTGCCAATGACGTATGCATGTGTCCCACACAAGAGAGACAAATGCCTCACAATGGAGAATGGTGGATTTAGAACAACACTGAAAAAAATCTTTTACCTTATTCCCATTGAAGTACTGAGGTATGGTAAAGACACTTTTAAACGAATAACTATTGTAACAACATGAAACTTACAGTGTCGTTGTATGAGTACCCACATAACTACATATGACAGAAAGATCTCTCCCATTATGATGTCTGAGATATGTCACGAAAAGGAACCATAGAGTCACGCTAGGTGGCAGTATGGAAACCTGGGTTGTTACTGGGTCTCTGCTGTTGGCATATGTTGGCTGACGTGCTGCTGGTGTTGACCAGGATGAAACTGGGCTGTGTCTGTCTGTGTGGAGCACTGAGAAAAAATTGCTGGCACTGATAACAGGTAATGCTGGAACTGAACTGTTGATAAAGCAAGACAACTGTTGGTTCTGCTGACTTGAGATGTAGGGCATAATCCACTGGGCATAGTCGGGCAGCAGCCTAGTCAGGAATGGATGGATATCCGTACAGCTCTGCAAGGGCACATGACCTGGCATAGCAAAATACTGCCCTGCTGACAGCGCTTTCCGCTGTGACAAGCAAACTGTGTGCAAGTGAGACTGGTGCCCCCAAATGCTGTGGAGGCGACATGTAATTCTGTGGTAAACAACCTAGGTCATACAAGGAATGACCTGTGTTTTGATGAGTCATTTACATGCTTCCTCTTGGTGGGGCTGGTACCCACACAACCTGCCTGGTGTGTGTGTGGAGGAATCTACTACTAGAAGGATACAAAATACTTGTTACTACTAGACGGATACAACATACTGGTTAATGACTTAAACCAGTATGCCACTGCCTTAAAGGAAAGTCAACAGGATGTCTTGCACTGCTGCATGTAACAAAATTTTTCCATAGTGCCAGCATCTGATCACTGCTTGTTGTTAATTTAAATTGGCTGGGGATGACGTCTGATACACACTTTGTTGTGGCAGATATCTGTAAAATGACCTCTGCATAAACATATATAATGCCCTTCCTCATAATGTGGACATTCTCATGTGGAATGCAAAGAAAAACTTCTTGGTTGAGTGCAAACAGTGTTTATTGCTGTGAATAATGCATGGCCTAGCCCCACTGAGAAGAGAACAAGGCCAGTTGGCTGCTGCAGGATACAACTGGTTTAGCATTGGAGAGTCGGTAATGGAAACCTACTGCACTGTATTACTATGAATCTGATCAATGTATGAAATGTCAAAAACTGCCGAAATGTTTGTTGCACAGCTCGCAATATCTCCTGTCCACATGCAGTTTGCAGCGCTTCAGCCAGGGAGGGGTCGGGTTGTCGTAAAGCTAATGTGTTGATTTACTTATCTAGGGCTAAGTGAATCACAACACACATATTAAACTTGCTGCATATGATTTACCAGACACACACATGAATTTACATTTTCTACTCAATCCCTGAAAACTGCAGTCCAAGATGCATAATTTACAGTGTCTGACTTGGTGTTGTAAAAATTCTAGCTTTACTGCTACCATTTACTTTTTGTTAGAGAAATGGCCAGATAATGAAGAGAATATATCAGACAATGGTAATACAGGCATAAGGGACACAGAGAGAACTTTTGAGCTGTGTAATATAACTGTGCATTCAAAGAAAGCAAAAATCCAGATATTTAGTATCACTTGTCTGAAAGTGGTGTCTTTGATATACTGCCCTGTAGTATCACCCTCCTGCAGTTAGCAGTGATCCACAGACAATAATTCCTGGTATTTAAATTAACTATCTGCTGAGCCCCAACTGTAGAAACCATTGACTTCATACCTACTTGCATGAGGTCTCTGATGAAGTATGAGACTCAGTGAGGCGGATAGGGTTACAACTTGTATTTAAAAATAGGTTAAAGATTAACAACAGCTATGTTCTTTTAATAGAAACTCACGAACATGAGCTGAGAGCAGACTTCACACAGGGAAACATGATGTACATTGATCGAAACATTAACCAGAACATAATAGTATCTACTTAAAAAATACAAAGTTGTTGAAACAAAACCAACACTAGTATTGTGCTTGGTAGAGATCACATGAATAGATCTTGTGATGCTAAAGAAGAAGTCCTGATTCTGTGAGATCACAATCAAGGTGACAGTGGGGGACACTGTGGTGATTCCTTACCACATGGTTGACACTGTCTGTATTTGGCTGAGGCACAACATAGTTGTGCACACTGAGTGAAGATGGTGACTTCTTTATACAGACAACATTACAACATTCTGCTCAAAGTAATGAAGAGGTAAACAGTGACTAGCTACAACACATCAGTAGCTTGGAAAGTTCATTCTGATGTCATTTCATGGTGACTGTCAGTCCTGGTGCAAGCAAGCAGGATGGGACTGGGATGGGTGTCACTGCACTTTAGTGGGATACACTTCTAAAAAATAGGAGAGTTCTGAACTATGGGGAGCTAGCATTGACAGGGGGAACTGACCACATCATTTACTGGTAGGGGTTTTACATTCTGCTTCATTTCCAACCATAGAAAAATGGTGATCACTGTATTCTTGCACCTCCGTAAGGAAGGAAAAGAAGAAGCTGCTTGAAACTCTGGGTTCTTTTTTTTTTTTTTTTTTTCCCCTGCCATTACAAACAAATTATCAATTTTTCTCTGAATTACAGCAACTGAAATTTGATTCAGGATAACAGTCCCTAAGTACTTCAGGAGTCTATTTATTATTCTCACCTATTTCTTGAAAATTTTACGAAGAGATTAATTCTGCGATTCAGACCTATGATAGCTCTAAATAAAGCTAATAACTCTAAAAACACAAGTTCAGCTGTGGGTTGTTCATTAGGAAAGGGTCCAGAATCAGTAATTGGATGAATAGGTTATTAATAATTAAATGTTCCTCTCTTTATTAGAGATCTTGAGCAGACACGTATGTCACATCGTAACACATGGTGAGTCCAGAGAATGTTGTGCCAGCTATTGTGGACTACAGGACTTTTCATTCAGTTTTCTGTTTTAAAAAGTCTTAATACCTGTATGTGAACATCTGTGTTATGCTTTGTGATCCAGTACTCGGGCATGTTCCACATGTTAAATCAATGGGCTGCTTATGTCACAGGGTCCTTCTGAACTGCATCATTGAAACATTTTAGCAGGTGCAGACACAAAGTGTAATTTCTTGACTAATTTGAATTTAGGTGTTATCCCTCCAACTGTTATAAATAATGTTGGCTCGCTGGCTGATAAGTAACTTTTCCCAAGGAGAAGATAGGTCACAATGATTTTGTAATACGTATTAACCTTAAACTGAACACACAAAGCTGCATTCATAACAAGATGAAACACTACATTACAATCTCCCAATTTCGATGGAGTACCACCTCATGAGCCTCAGTCACACTCATTGATTTACAAATGCTTTATCATGGATAAACTTAAGCTGCATTAGAAAGAAAAATTTAAAGAAATCGTTCAGCTGCAGTCTTCTCAGATCTTGATGTTCATTATATTGACATGCCTGCCTCTTCCCATTAGCATATCTGGTGGGGTTGCTAAAAAATATATTTTTGGAATTACAATGAATAATGTGAATTTTGGAATTTTGTTGAGTGCTTGCCTATACGGGATGAATCACCTAAAACTAGTGCCCCAAATATTGCATACATGGAAAGTGTTATTGATGTGTGATTTTCACAGAATGGATAGGTAGTCAGAGACTCATGTTGTTAGCCAATAAACAGGTTGTAATAATACTTAGAAAGTTTACGTTTGTGCAAACACAATTTTTAAATGCAACAACACTTTCGGTGTTAACAAATTAAAAGTAGGATATACACTCCTGGAAATTGAAATAAGAACACCGTGAATTCATTGTCCCAGGAAGGGGAAACTTTATTGACACATTCCTGGGGTCAGATACATCACATGATCACACTGACAGAACCACAGGCAACAGAGCATGCACAATGTCGGCACTAGTACAGTGTATATCCACCTTTCGCAGCATGGAGACGATCGTAGAGATGCTGGATGTAGTCCTGTGGAACGGCTTGCCATGCCATTTCCACCTGGCGCCTCAGTTGGACCAGCGTTTGTGCTGGACATGCAGACCGCGTGAGATGACGCTTCATCCAGTCCCAAACATGCTCAATGGGGGACAGATCCGGAGATCTTGCTGGCCAGGGTAGTTGACTTACACCTTCTAGAGCACGTTGGGTGGCACGGGATACATGCGGACGTGCATTGTCATGTTGGAACAGCAAGTTCTCTTGCCGGTCTAGGAACGATGGGTTCGATGACGGTTTGGATGTACTGTGCACTATTCAGTGTCCCCTCGACGATCACCAGTGATGTATGGCCAGTGTAGGAGATGGCTCCCCACACCATGATGCCGGGTGTTGGCCCTGTGTGCCTCGGTCGTATGCAGTCCTGATTGTGGCGCTCACCTGCACGGCGCCAAACACGCATACGACCATCATTGGCACCAAGGCAGAAGCGACTCTCATCGCTGAAGACGACACGTCTCCATTCGTCCCTCCATTCACGCCTGTCGCGACACCACTGGAGGCAGGCTGCACGATGTTGGGGCGTGAGCGGAAGACGGCCTAACGGTGTGCGGGACCGTAGCCCAGCTTCATGGAGACGGTTGCGAATGGTCCTCGCCGATACCCCAGGAGCAACAGTGTCCCTAATTTGCTGGGAAGTGGCGGTGCGGTCCCCTACAGCACTGCGTAGGATCCTACGGTCTTGGCGTGCATCCGTGCGTCGCTGCGGTCCGGTCCCATGTCGACGGGCACGTGCACCTTCCGCCGACCACTGGCGACAACATCGATTTACTGTGGAGACCTCACGCCCCACGTGTTGAGCAGTTCGGCAGTACGTCCACCCGGCCTCCCGCATGCCCACTATATGCACTCGCTCAAAGTCCGTCAACTGCACATACGGTTCACGTCCACGCTGTCACGGCATGCTACCAGTGTTAAAGACTGCGATGGAGCTCCGTATGCCACGGCAAACTGGCTGACACTGACGGCGGCGGTGCACAAATGCTGCGCAGCTAGCGCCATTCGACGGCCAACACCGCGGTTCCTGGTGTGTCCACTGTGCCGTGCGTGTGATCATTGCTTGTACAGCCCTCTCGCAGTGTCCGGAGCAAGTATGGTGGGTCTGACACACCGGTGTCAATGTGTTCTTTTTTCCATTTCCAGGAGTGTATTAGTATTTCAGTGGTATTTGTTGCGGGATTCTAGTGCACTTCATTTAAAGAGTTATCATATTTTGAGAAGTTCCCACCCTGACACTGGTACAGTGCCTGTGGTAGCACAAACTAAAGAACAACACAAGTGCATAAAGTAGTTGCATGGATTTTCACCAGCAACGAGACAACTGACCATCATAGGTTGTGTTCAAAATGACCACTGGCAGTGGCAATACACACTTCCAGTCTAGTATGGCATAACTGCTGCACACATGCTAGCATTTCAGTGAAGATGTCTGGACAGGCAGCTGTAGTATGTTGGTGCTTATAATCAGGTGTAGTTGATATGTCCATGTAGACAGTGTCTTTCAGCTTTCCTCTCATAGAAAAGTCTACAGGTGTCAATTCTGGGTGATTGGCCAACTGAGGTACAGGTCTTCTGCATCCAATCCAATGATTTGGAAACACTTCATGAAGTGTAGAACTTCATGCACTATGGGCTGGATAGCCACCATGTTGGTATCACAGCTTCCTCCTAGTCTCCCAAGGGATGTCTCCTAGCACCTATGGAAGATGGTATATTGGGAGGCTGTGGTACTTGTGTGCATTCAGTTTTGTGTCTTTGAAAAATAGGCTCATTATCCCACACCACATATTTACACTCCATGGATACTGATGTTCCACCTGACAAAGCCAAGGGGATTGTCAACAGATCAGTAGTATATGTTTCGGTGGTTTAGCGAGCCATGATTAATAAATGTGGCTTTATCACTAAACAAAATACTTGATGTAACTGGAGTAAGCTTTCTTAATGCCAATGTACAGAAGTTTACACAATTCTCATAATCATTTCTATGCAGCTCTTGATGGAGAGAGATGTCATACGGATGGAACCTATGTCACTCAATGGTGCTCTGTCATGTGGTTGCATGTTAGTTAATGTGCAGATAACTGCAACAGCAATAAGAACATTAATTTTCCCTCTCTTCTGTTGCATTGTCTTGATGTAACATTACCATTTTCAAGTAACTGGTTGAAGATTTTGAAAAGCAATTGCTAAGATGGTTGACATCTAGTGGGATATAGTGCCGCACACACTGAGCAATAATGAACTGCATCCTTCCTACACTCTCCATACACCGTGAGCATGTCAGCTTTTCCTGCATTGGTAAATCCCATTGTCCACTCACAACGTATTGCTTGGACTGTCACACACTGACTAACAAGTTGCAATACTCTCAAGGAACACACAAACACACTGTAAACAAACATAACAACATCGTGCCTAGTAACTATGCAGGTTGAATGGTGCAAACAAATGTTGATGTGAAAACTTGATATCTTGTAAAAGACTCCCACATGAATCCTGCTACAAACAACACTGACATTCTAATTTACTACATTCTACTTTTAGCTTGTTAAATACAATAAGCATTGTTACATTTAAAAATGTATGTTTGCACAAAAAAAGACATGTTCTCTGAGATCTGTTCAAACAATTTTGGAATTTTCTCCCCAAAGCTTTTCTACGCTTACCTTTTACTTATTGTACATGGTTTCCTTCGAAATACTACCCTCTTCAATTGATTCACTGCTCCCAATGCCATTTCCACTTCCAGAAGCAGTCTTTGTATGCCTCTTGCTGGATCACACAAAGCGATGTGTGTGAATTTTCTTTTATCTTGTATGTCATTACAAATCTTCGTCCTTTCAACAGAATTTTCAACTCTGGAAATAAAGAAAGGGACCAGTCTAGAGAGTGTGGAGTATGATGCAGCACAGAGATTTGCTTTCTTGTGCAGCAGTCATGCACCAGCAGGGATGAATGTGCAAGTGTGTTATCGTGATATTGTCTCGCCACATTCCTTCTCACATTTTCTTGCAGGTGTCACATCATGTCCTGATAGTAACATCGATTGACAGCTTGTCCCAGTGGCATGAATTCATGATGAACTAATCCTTCAGAGTCAAAGAAAACTATCAACATGGCTTTGATGTTTGACCTCTCCTGACAAGTTTTGTTTGTCCTGGAGAACCTTTTCCAACCTATTGTGAAGATTGAACGTCAGTCTCAACATCATGACTGTAGATCCACGTCTCATCACCAGCTGTGATTCTCTTCAGGAACATTTGCACGATCGAAAAGCTCTTCACAGATTGCAAGACAAAGATCTTTCTGGTCTTGCCTCATGAACTGTGGGACAAACTTGGTGGCAACATGATGAATTCCAAGATACTGTGTCAGGATTTCATGGCATGATACAACTGAAATGTTTCATTCTTTTTCTATCCCTCAGACAGTCTGTCTTAGATTGGCGTGCACAGTTTCATTGACGTTTCTGACATGAGGTTATCGGTAGTCGTCCTGAATGAGGGTCATCTTTAACTTCTGTCCGGCCATTTTTAAACAATGTGGACCATTTGTAACACTAAGTACAGCTTAAGCTCTCCTCACAGTAGGCTTCCTGCATCATTTGGTGTGTCTCTGTAAAGGTTTTCTTGAGTTTCATGCAAAATTGAATGCAGATGTGTTGCTCCTCTAACTCTGTCATCTCAAAATTCACAAGCTGTGGGACACAACATTCTATCCAGTACAGCATTGAACAATAAGTAACAGACTTACAACAGTAAAACTTGTGGCAGTTACACATTAAAGACAGGTGTGTGCAGGAATGTGAAGTGCATTTCGCTCCAACACACCATTGACGCAAAATTATGAATGTTCCAGAAACCTGTTTATTAGCTAACAATATGAGTCCCTGAATATCAATCCATTCTGTAAAAAATGTACATCAGTAGCACTTTCAATTTCCCCAATAGTTGTGGTGCAAGTTCTGGGTGATTCATTCAGTATATTCAACTTGCTGTTTCAAATAATATCACACACACACATACAGCAAATCATACATATGTGTTCATAAAATGAAGGCTTTCATGACTGCTTGTCTTAGTTGCTCTTGAATCTTCCAGGTTGTGCCCATGGTCCGTGAATGCAGATGTTTTGTTCAGAGCTGGAAGGGATATATTCAGAGGTGCTCCTAGTTCCATTGAGTCTTGCCGACTTAAGGGTCAGATGTCAGAGAATGACGTATTGAACTGACGTCTGTAAAAGGAGTCGCTTATCTATCAGTTCTGTTGGAAGTAAAATTGGAACTGTGGTCACTAATTATAGAAAGTGAGCCATATTTCAAAAATTCAGCCTTTAACAAACACACACGCCACAGTCTCAGCACTTTGTCTGGAATTGGTGGTAATAGTATATATCTCAAGAAGTGATCCATAGTAGGTTAGATACAATTAATAATTTCCATCTTTCATTTTTGGTAGGGGACCTAAAATATTGAGACCTTTTTGTTCAAACACTGCTCTGGTTTCTTGGAGTTTTTTCAGAGGTGTATTGGTTTTGCCCACATAGTTCCACTTATTGCATGAATCTCAATTTGAAATGTAACTTTAATCATTGGCTTTCCAGTTCTGCCACCAATAGTTTTGTGCTGTTTGTGGGTTAGTTGCTCTTTTCTCATTGCGTCCTGCCAGTGGACTATGGACTATCAAGACATTCTTTTAACTTTTGTTCTTGTAGGACTTGAGAGATATGATGATACAGTTTCCTTTAGCAGTGCTCTTGTACAGCATCCCATCACCAACCCTGAATGTAGGATCTTGTTTCCAGAATGGACACTGCATGTCAGCATCTTGCACGTTTATGAATTCCTCTTCCCTCCCAGTTGTGAAACATATTCTGACTGACTTTCCTACTTAACCCATCCATATTACTGTGCAGTTTCCCAGGCTGGTGAACTACTTCAAATTGGTGCACAGTTAAACATATGGCCCATGAGGTTAATCTACTGCTCGGATTGTTCAGGTTGAGCAGCCACTTCAATGTGGTGTGATCAGTCACAACAGTAAGTTCTCAGACAACTAATAAACATCCATTGTATTGTATGCCATAGTCAAGCGCATGTAATTTCTTTTCAGTTTTCAAGTAATTGATTCTGGCTCTGTAAGAAGAAGGGAATTGATCAAATTTGGGTGCTCTTGTCCATTGATTTTCTGTGAGAAAACTGCCCGAACAGCAAAATTATTAGTGTCTGTAGCTAGGATGAAGGGTTTTGAAAAGTCTGGAGGGGCCAATATGGTGGTAGCTATTGTCAAAACTCTTCTCAGTGTTTCCATCACATGTGAACATTCGGAATTCCAACTAAAAGCTGCTCCTTTTTTCAGTAGTTGAGTCATTCGTTGTGCTGTGTCAGCATATCCCTGAATGTATCATCGCTAGAAATTCAGTGCTCAAGAATGCCTGCAGTTCCTTCACTTTCATCAGTTCTAGGTAGTTCTTCACATCTTCTACCAGTTTTAAGTCATCTTGTGTTCTAAATATTTTCTTCAGGTACAGTGAAATGACATTTTGACATGGGTAGCTCAATACACCTCTTTGTCTTTTGACACATTGTTGCATGCCTTGGCTGAAAATGATAACATCATCAAAGTAAACTAAACATTGAGTGGATGTTAATCCTCTGAGCACAGATTCCATCACACATTGGAATGTTGCTGGTGCATTCTGAAAACCAAAATGAAGACGACACTTGTACACACCTGTAGGCTTAATAAATGATGCTGTAGCCCTGTTGTCTGAATGCAGAATCAGCTTATTGTAACCACAGGTTAGGTCACGGACGGAGAAGATTTTGCATGAACCGTGATAATCCAATGAGTGTACAGCATTTGGCAATTGATGAGTATCTGATAACATTACAGGATTCAGCTTCCTGCAATCAACACAAATCCTATACTTCTGTTCTCCTGTAGGTGATTTCTTCCTTACAGTTACTATGGATGATACCCAGTGTGGATCAGATAGTTCTCTAGGTTCAATGAACCCCACTTACAGCTGTTCCTTAATCATCTCTTCGACCAAGGCTTGTTGACTATATGGAATTCTGTACAGTCATCGAGCAATGGGTACTGCTCTTCCTGTATGTATCCTGTGTTGAACCAGGGGGATGGCAGGGAGATTATCCTATTCTTGAAAAATATCAGAGTAGCTCAGTAGCACCGGTGAAATTATTTTATTTAGTAAGCAGCTCTTGAATGATTGTTTAGAGTGCTTCATCAGTTGATTTCTTCATGCAATTTTGTCATATGATGACATGATGGAGACTGTGGCTGTTGTTTGAAGACAAATGTTGATGGTGTTAGGACAGCAACCAGCCACAAATTTACTTTGAGTTCCTTTATTCAAAGGAAACCGTTACCAGTTTCAAATTGTTGTGATTCATCATCAGATGGTTTACACGCTTTCTTTATGACATTTGGTGTCTTTTTATAGATTAATTGTCCTAAAATATAAATAAAACATAATTATAAACACGCAGCACACAGATGGTTGCATTACAGATTTTCGTTGCATGTGACTTACGTGAAACGTTGGTTTCGAGTGTTTGTTTTCATAACATTTGTTCAACCGATGTAAATGAATTCCCACTGCATCGTCGTTGTTGCACACATAAATAGTTCTCACTGTACACTTTAGATTTGTCGCTGAGATCATTTCAACCACGCACCACATGTTTTGATACATACAAAGAGCTTACAAACATATGAGTATCACAGATGCTATGATATATCGTAACATTTGACGATGATGTCCTATGTTTGGAAAGGATCATATATTCATTTACAAAACTGTAATTCCTTTTACATTAGTACAGAGACACTGAATTTTTGAGCTGATATTGCTAAATTAATTATAAAGTTTTTTATATATATTTAGAACTGTATAGGTAAAATAGTATATTATATTATTACATTTGGCATCATGAGAATTATAGTAAAATATAAATTTGCTACTTGATCTGCAGATAGGTGTATTAATATTATTTGCTTTGGAGGCTGGAAAGTAATTTTTGGAAATTTTTCAGGAAAGGGGTGTTAGCTAATTCTGTTTGTTCATTAAGGATATAGTCTGGGGTGCTGTTTTTGTGTGTGTGTATTTCTAATTCTTCTAATATATTCATAGTGGCTCCTTTTTCTGTTAGATGCAAAATTTTAAAGTTGTCCTCAATGTTTCCCACTGAATGGTTTTCTTCAGCAATATGGGCTGCAAATGCTGATTTGTTCAAGTTACCAAGTCTTAGAGCATCAATATGTTCTTTGTATCTAATTTCAAAACTTCTGCCTGTCTGTCCAATGTAGAATTTTGGGTATATATCACATTTGAGTTTGTCTATTCCTGATTTACGGTAGGGACTCTTGGAGGTATTTACATCATGGATTACTTTGTCATTAAGTGGACAATAATTTACTACCTGCACATGTTTCTCCTCGGTAGGTACTTCTATCACATCTTGTGTATCTAGGTTCAACACTGTTGCCACAATGGTTCCTCGCGGTAGCTCTGCTTCTGTGTTACACAGATTAGCAACATGTACTGGAGCTGGCAATTTCCTATTTGGTTCTTCGTTAATGACACTGGCAGTTCATGGTACATAGCAATGCCTCTGGGCTAGCAAGTCACCATTTACTGATGGTTCTGTCAACAGCAAGCTATTTTTTTCCTTGCACTTTGGCATCTTCCTGTCGATATACAGAATTTTTTCCTATTCCCAGGAGGATTCACTCACGTTCAGTCAAATAAACGTTGATCAGCGAAACAGCATCACTACTTGGTTTGTGCATTACTTCAGCAGCACAGCATTCTTTGAGTGTGATGTTTAGATTTCCTGTTGCAGACATAATCATTATGACTCAATTGGATTTCTCTTTCTGATCTGAGCATAGTTAGCTGCCATAAAATCTAACCCCAATATACACTTTGTAGTGTTTCTGCTCCTTATCACTTGCGATTCAACCACATATTCAGCTAGGCTATCATGAAGTTAATCAAAACTTCTCCATAACTGCGCACCTCGTTGCCATTAAACTCTTTTTATTGTACTTATTGGCCCCACCCAACTTTCTTTCTTAACTATATTGCTTCACGTCAAAGAAATTTAAGCTCCTGTATCAACTAGGAAACAAACATTTTGTCCATGGTAAATTGCTTTAATGAGCAGACATTTAGAATGATCATCAGTAGAGCTCACAGTAACTACTGCTACTTGTGGGTGGAAGAATTGGTGACCCTTGCATCCAGTCAGTCAATTAATGTACTCCTCACAAAGTTTTCCACCTTCAACCTTGTGTTCTCCTTCTGACAGTTTCGCACTATGTGACATTCCACTCCATATGTGAAACATAAAATCTTTTTAAAGAAGCTGTGCTTTGCTGCCAGCTCTCTTGACAGCTGGTTCCTGAGTAAGCTTCTAATACATGACAATCTGATTTGCAATCAATTTGAGGTCTTTATAGCTCTTCAACAAATCAAACTGCCATTTGTACTGCTTCTTCAAATGTCTCACAATGTGCTAATCTGAATTCTCGGCTGACTTCACCCTTCACCCATTCAGAACTATATCTAATGTCCATTATGAGCTTCAAACAGTTTTGCCTCATTCTATGAATCATTCTCACTGAGCTCATACATGTTAACATTAACTTTCCTAATTCAGTCCATAAAGTGCTCAGTTGATTCTCCAATCAAAATATGCATGCTGTGGGATTTCTCCCTGTGAAACCTTGTTGTGTTTTTCCTCTTGTACAATAGCACAAGTTGAATTCATCATAGGTAGCTGCATGACTGCATATGGTGTCACATGTGATGAAATCGAGTGCGTCATCTTGGATTTGCAGTTTTGCCCCAGTTACTTCGTCAAAGTCACTCCGGGATCTTAAACTTGCTCCATTTTTGAGTTTATTTTTAATTGCTGAATTTCTGAGCCTAATTGCAGTGTAACAGCTGCAAATCCACACCTTGCACTGTGTCCATCATGATTGATTACCTGGTTACTTCAGTTATTAAAAATGTGCCATAATAGCCATTCGGATGCATTCCAAGAAAAGCCAGTATCTGCGGCAGTCCTACCTTCAGTGCTGGATTTCACTCCACTACATCACCAGAGAGAAGTGCTTGAAAGGAAGGATGATGTCCCTTGTTCTAGTTCCACGTACGAATGTCACACATGAACTTTAGCGATCATTCTCACTGAGCTCATACATGTTAGCATTAACTTTCCTAATTCAATCCACAAAGTGCTACACCCCATGCAAGATTGTAGATTTTCTGCTCTTGTAAGGGATAGTAGTGGGTAGAGGAGCACTGAGGATCCCACTTCTGACACCATTTTATAAGAGATCAAGTCCCGGTGGAGCAATGCCTCAGTGTGGAGTTGTCATGACGAGCATATGATCTGGCAGAGTGATAGGCAGACTGCAGTTACTTTTACATAACTTTATTCTTATTCCAGTATATACCTACACTTTAGCGATCAGTGCTGCTGTGGCCTCCCAATGCTGATGACCTGCGACTGGTGGCGACATGACACCCACCTGGTGGAAAGGTCCCACTTTTGTTCTGTGTGGCATGCTGTATTCGATGCCTATGACCTGGGCATGTGGATTTGTTGGACACAGGGATGTGATATAGTGTGAGAGAGTGGAATGTTCATGTGCTATACTTATGTGCTCTTATATAAAGAAACTATGTCCATAACTTCACAGAAAAAGTAACATTTCTTACATTTACAAGTGGTGGACAAAAATATGGAAGCACCGAAAAACATAACACATTACCATGCCTAAAGCCATACAACAAAACTATTGGCGTTCAAAACAGCTTCTAGTCATCTTGCAAAGGATAAAGTCAGGTGCTGTATGGTTTTCAAGCAAACTTTATATGATTCTTCTAAAAAATAGTGGCAAGTTACGGTAACAGTGATGGAGGTGGATAGTGACCACACACCCTTCTGTGCAAAGTAGACCACCAAGTCTCAATAATGTTGAGATATGGTGGCTGTGGAGGCCAGGGGGAGATGCAACAGTTCATCTTTGTGCTCACAAAACCAGTCGTGGACAATGTGAACTATGTGAACAAGAACTCTGTCATCTTGGAACGCATCACCACCATTGAGGAACAAACATTATACCATGGGATGGTTCCCATCAGCCAAAATGATCACAGAATTCTTGTCAGTAATGCAATCTCACACAGTAACTGTGTGGCCCATCCAATATCACTGCCCAAGTCATCACTGAACTCCCACCATGTTTCCCTTTCATGACATAAACTCAGCCACAAGATAGAAACAGTGTGAAACAAAGTTCACTTCACCAAATGACATTTTTCCATTGCTATATAGTCCAGATTATATGGCTTTGGCACCATGTTTTCCTTTTATGATCAGTTGCGTCATTAACGAGTGGTTTTGGAATTCCAACTTGCTATGAAATTCTCTGTTTATGGAGCTCCTTTCATGTCCTTTTGCTGCTAATGGTGTTCAAGAATGCAGCATTGAGTTCTGCAGAGACTTTTGCTGCTGTCGTCCTCTTTATTTTTCATCGCAGTTATCTTCAATGACTTTCACAATTACTCAACACCTTCACGCATGATGTGACTTTGCAGATGACATTTTTCTTCTTTTCCTGAATGCAGTATAAATTGTAGAGACAGTGCCTCTTGCAACACCAAACACTTTGGCTACCTTGGCCACAGAAGCACTCATCATACAAGCACTAATAATTTGCCCACATTCGAATTCATTTAGCTATGACATAATGCACTCACAGCTATACAGAACACTGTTCTGACCACAACTGATGCTTGCCACATGTTGAAGGTAACACACAGGTACTGTTTGTGGTTAGATGCAACAGCACAACATTCAGGTTTGGCTAGCATCTGCATTTATGTTAAAGCATGCATCTCTTGCAGTGTTTATATATTTTCGTCTAACCCCTGTACCTATCTAAATAAATATTCTGTTTGCTTATTATTTTGTGCATTACAGAGAAGAACACTTCTTCTGAAATACATTGTATGTCACAACATTTACATATTCTCAATATGAAGTATCCAGTGCTTTAAAACAGCAATAATAAAAATCTTTTGTTTCCATGGAGAGAAGATTATAGGGTATCACCAGCATATCTCATGGTATCCTTTGTCCATAGCTTGGAATATTTAGTAAGTAAGTCTCAGGAGTGTATGTTTGGGTGTCTGTGTGGTGTGTGTACTTGTGCTAGAAAAAGAGGAAGAGCTCAAAAGATTCTGTGAATGCTGTTTTATGTTTAGTATTTCTACTATGCGTACATAGTCTGCTATAGATGAGTCGTTGCCTTCTTGTTATTTTACATGTAGTTAATTAGTTATTTGCATGTTTCTTAGGAGTGTGTGTGTGTGTGTGTGTGTGTGTGTGTGTGTGTGTGTGTGTGTGTGTGTGTGTGTGTGGCATATTGGACAGTTTGTACAGTAAAAGCAACAAGAGGAACATGAAACAAAGTGTTAAATAGGACTATCTGTTTTTGAGACTCATACAGAACAGGAAGAGGAAAACAATGCAATGCTAAAGCTACATGCTGAACAAAAACTGTAACCTTCATTTTTCATTTAAAATCAGTGGTACCAATTGAATGTGATCTGATTGAGTTTATCTCTTTGACTTAGTCAAAACAACTTGCCTCGATCTCTACTCTTCCGGTTATTGTCTTATTATTAGCTCTGTCATGTGGCTACTCGTAGTCATCAGCATGTCTTCTTCTGTCAGCAGTGTAGATTTATTTGATAAAATAGTCTGAGAGATAATAGTCAGGGAAAAAGTTAAACAGGTGGATAAATCTGTTAGTTTCAGATACTGTGCTGCATAACCTATATGCAACTATGGGTGTGCAATTTCCACCTGTTTAGTTAGTTTTCACTGGACAGACAACATTTGATGCACATGTAAGATGCTTCCAAATATGTTCGTAAGTACCATTATTTCTTTTAACATAAAGCTAATTTTTTTCAGGTGCCGCACCATGTTTCAGAAGTTCTCTCTGAAATAACATACTACGTGTACATGGCACGGAGAATACCAAAATCCATTCTCTGTAAATACGTCCGCCCAAAATGGGTCCCAGCAGAATACCCTTCATCCATTCAGAGGATGCAAGAATGGACTCCTGATGAATGTATTCCTGAATTCTTTTCTGATCCTACTGTTTTTGAGGTACTCATCAGATTTTTGTTTATAATTATGTTTGAAGTAAACAAGAGAGGAGACATTAAAATTATTTAGTTTTGTAATCTGTAAACTGCTGAATAAGGTCAAAGTGAATGCTGTTAGATAAGTGATTGATTGTGTAATGTTGCTAATGTCCCTAATTTCAAAATGGAGATGTGTGGTAATGACAGTAATCAAATATGATTGTTGTAGTGCTGGTCACATTGTGTGTCTTCTGGAGGTAAAGGTTTCCACCACTTTACTCAAAATTTCCTAGTTATAAGGGGATCTGTTGTTTAATGTAGACTACATAACAAGATGCAAATTGACATTTTTTCCCATCAACAAATCTTTGGCAGAAGTAAAAGGAGCAATAAGTGATTGAAAATTCCTAGAACGTACTGGAAATCCAACCCCAAACCTTTTGATTTGAAGTCTGTCATTTACTCACTAAACTACCTTGTTTGTGTTTGGTTGGCCCATTCGTGGATGCCAAGGAGTTAGTGGGGTCTAATAAAAAGAGCAAAAATAATGAGACACACTTGTCATGTTTAACTCCTTTTTACTTAAGTTGAGTAATAGCAGGTCCAGAATACAAACCAGTATATGTCCTTGAGATAGGCAGGTTCATCAGACACAATAACAAGATGCTGCTGATAATGCAGGTGGCGTTGGCTGTGTGAGCAGAGGAAGGTATGTCATGGTTCCAGCAGAATATTGGCAGTGCAATCACATGGGCTACTGCCAGCTGCTAGTCATGGACTGCACAGTGTGACATTGATAGTGCATGATACTACCTTGCTCCCCTTCCCCCTCCCCAAACTCCTTGCCATCTGGTGCTCCCAGAAATGTCAGTGGGGATGGGGGTCGTGGTCGGGGGGAGGGATGGGAGTTATGGGTGCAGGTGCCACTGAGGAGGCAGGAACTAAAACTTCAGCCAATGACAAGCTCCTGCCCACATCCTGACATTCATCGTGAGAATAGCTGGAAACAATTTCGAAAAAAAATACAGCTACAGGCTTCGCACCCACACCCAGGGATGGAGCATCTGCTTGTATTGGTGGAAGTGCAACAGCGACAGGATGGTCCTCAGCAGCCCACTGGAAGGTGGCATTATAAAAGCAGTCCAGATCTCCTAGATGGGGCTACAGTGACAGTAACAGTGCTGCATCAATATCCATAGTTTCTCCGTCTGATGCCGGAAGCACAGGATCTGAGGGAGATGAAGACAGCTGATGCTGAACACTGAATGTGCAAATGAAAACTCTGCGGCATGATCAAGCAGCCCACAAAATGAAGCTGAATGTGATGACACTTCTGCAGCCTGGGGGCAATCCTGTACACCAGTACAAAGAGGGTCCCAAGACTTTGGTGGTAACATCACATTCCCAGTGCCTATGTCTGCGAAAAACTCTGAAGAAGACCAAATCATTCACTTTAAACATAGAGTACTGCAGTGGATGGGCCAACCACTGCGGAGGATGCAGCAGCTGAAGCAGTGTTCTGTGTGGGTGCCCATGCAAAAGCTAGATTGGTGATATGCCATTGCTTGGCTGGGAATGGTAGGATGAGAGGAGGAGGTCTAAAGCTTACTCTTGTACATGGGAAGTGCGTACCTCATTAATTTTTTGCTTGAAAGTTCCAACAAAGCGTCCGCTTCACCATTAGATTGAGGGTAGACCATGCAGTCGTCACATGTTTGATGCCTTTTGTGTCACAAAACTGCTGAAATTCTGCCAATGTAGGCTGGAGTCCATTGTCCAAAATCAGCACTTCTGATAGACCTCCGATGCAAAAAATTGACGTCAGAGTTGTGATAGTGCTTACTGTTGTGGTGGAGTGCATGGCCACCATGAACAGAAACTAGCTAAAGGTGCCTACCACGATAAGCCAATAGGAACCAGCAAAGTCAGTATGCAGAAATTGCCAATGGGCACTGGGCTTTAACCAATCAAAAAATTTCTGTATTAAATATGGGCACCAGTTTGGAGGTACTGCAGCAGAATCTTGAGATTGGGGTCTGCATACGCTGCCTGAGCAATACATCTGTAGTCGATGGGAAAATCAGCAATTGTTTCAGTGTCCTGGGCATTAATGTGAAATAAAAGGTTCTGCATTCTGTGTTTAGTCATTGGCCTGTACACACTTTCATACCGATAGTTTGCGTGGAGCAAAGACCAAAACTGCAACTTTTGTGCCATTGTGGAGGGACAGGTTGTGAAGGGCTGAACAATGAAATTAGAGGCTTTTGATCTGCCACCAAGTAGAATACATAAAAGTATTAGTGGAATTTGGTCACCGCATATACGATTGCAAGACCTTTTTTCTCAATCTTTGAATAGTTGCATCATGCTTTGTTGAGGGTTTCCAATGTGAAGGCAGCTGGCGTGTCCAGTGATCCAACTCTGTATGAGCAATAGCGTCAATCTCTTAAGAGGGAGCATCAGCCACCAACATGACTGGCCTTGGCGTGATCAAAATTTGTAAGATCCACTTTTTATTTAATTGATGACTAATTCCGGGCTACGTGAACCCATTTTCAGATCATCCAGACAGACAAAACAGTGTTTTCTAAAATAGGATATAAATCATGTCAAGATTATACATATCTGTGAAACAAAGTCAACTCTATCCATAAACACTGACAGAACAAACATGTTATGTGTTGCTAACAGGAAATAGAAAGGTAAATTTTGAGAATACTGGTACCAGAAAAATACAGGGAAATGTTAATTACACGTTAAACTAGAAAACTAAAATGCCATCCTGCAAGTAACAAGGTATGTGATAATCAGGAAAATAATAAACAAAAATTATGTGATGTATCCCACATCAGATTGAAGAATGTTCATGTCATTTGTTTGGATGGCAATTTAGGGGATTAGTATTGTAATTAAACATAATGAGGACTGTTTTCTTGGAGAAAGTTATATTAATAGGACAAGAAGGAAAGCATCACCCTTATGGCCTGTAACATAAAGGATCTTGAAAATCTTCTCTTTCATTGAAGGACTCACAGCACTTGATAAATTGACAGACAGTTGTAATTACACTGTCATTTAGGCTTTATACATCTGAAAGTTTGCTATGGTTTATATAAAGGATGGCAAAACTCAAGTCAAGTACAGATGTCTTCTTTGTTGAGCAGTTTAATATGCTAAATAAGATATGAGCTGTAGCCAAACATGAAAGGGAATGACATAGAACTTGAAGATGAAAGTGATGAATTTGACCTAGAAAATACATTAAGCTGTTAGCAAAGTATTTAAGAACCAAGTTCACCATGTATGACAAAGTTGTCAGACAGTCGGACCAGATGCATATTGTTATTCTAACACTCTAAGAAAACAGTCTGTGTGTGTGGGCTAGGTAGCCACTGAATCTACACTGTTGTCCACTCTCTCTTATTGTACTCCAAGCTTGTTAAATCTGAATTAGATTTTGGTGAGCAGGAAGTCAGTAAGCGTACAGAGGAATAAAACATGGGTTGCACTGTTTGGTGTTCAGAGCGAGCAGCTTCTAAGCTGCAGAAAGGCAATTTGTAGAAGATAAACTACTAAAAATGAATGTGTTCTTAGTGGCAAGGTAAAAGGAGCACAGGTAAGATTATGTGGTAATCAAATGATACCACTTTACTTAATTGGCATCACTGGCCAATTAGTGGTGGCTGCTACTTGATGACAGCTGACATGTACCCCACATGCATTAAACAATCCCACTTGGAGTGGCTAAAATTATTAGATTTCTTTGTATGTTAAGAATATCTTTTGCCAGAATGCTATGACCATTCATGTTTGGCATGTGAAACATTTGCTGTTCGTGATAGTGTTAATAGATTCTCAGGTTCCTTGCTACATGGCTCTAAGTATTTTAGTGTTCATGACAGAGGGGAACAACACACTCTAGGTAGCAAGGAACAACTGTACTACCCCCTGCGGGTTCGGGGGTTAGAATAGGCCCGCGGTATTCCTGCCTGTCGTAAGAGGCGACTAAAAGGAGTCTCATATGTTTCGGCCTTATGTGATGGTCCCCTCTCGGGTTTGACCTCCATCTTTCTAAATTATTCCGAAGAGCGAGCCAATTGGGGAAGGGCGCCTTACATGGTGCACTGTATCCTTCGTGCAATTAGACCTTTAGCCGTCTTTCTCGTCGTTGCCATGGTGTCCCGCTCGTTTTCGATCTCTTGGGCGATTACCACACTGCACTCTGCAGCGTTTCTTTTAACTGCGGCGACGACCTTGGCCATTTTTTGCACCTAAGATCCAGCACGGTAGCCAGTCCGTTGTGGTGGGGCCGCCATGTACCCTCTTGGTTGTAGCCCCCTGACAACACAGGGATCGCTCTACTGATGCCTGCGCCGTTAACTCCCCACGTATGCCAAGGAGTAGATGCCCATCGCCCCGGGGCATCGGGACTCCCGGCAATGGCCATCCTGCCAGGTGGCCTTTGCTGTGGCTGGGTGGCGCCCGTGGGGAGGGCCCTTGGTCGGAGTAGGTGGCATCAGGGCGGATGACCCGCAATGAAGCGTGGTACATCGTCTCTCGCTGGTGGGCCACCACCAGCAGTCTCTAAGCGATCGAGGTCTAACCTCAACGGCAGGAAATACGATCCACGATCATTTCCCTCCCTGGCCACTCCATGGGAGGAACGTATGGCAAAAGAGGGCAGTGGAGACTATTCACCCCGGTTCCTTGTGTGTACGCGAGTTGATGGGGAATCGTTTATGTCAACCAAGCCCCAGTTTTTTGTGGAGCATTTAGAGGACAAGTTCGTGGAGGTGGAGGGCTTGTCCAAGATGCGCTCTGGTTCTGTGCTCATCAAAACGGCATCCTCTGCCCAGTCACGGAGGTTGCTCAATTGTGACAAGTTGGGGGATGTTTCAGTTAACATCACGCCGCATAAGAGTCTGAACATGGTCCAGGGTATAATATTCCACAGGGATCTTCTTCTGCAGTCCGACGATGAATTACGCGCCAACCTCGAACGACGAGGTGTTCACTTCGTCCGGCGCGTCCATCGGGGTCCGAGGGATAATCAGGTAGCCGCCGGTGCCTTCATCTTGGCCTTTGAGGGTGATGTCTTACCCGAAAAGGTTAAGGTGATGGTTTACCGTTGTGATGTGAAGCCATATATCCCTCCTCCGATGCGGTGTTTTAAATGCTGGAAGTTCGGGCACATGTCATCTCGCTGTACTTCCAGCATCACGTGTCGGGATTGTGGACGTCCTTCGCATCCTGATACTCCATGTGCCCCGCCTCCTATCTGTGTTAACTGCGGAGAACACCATTCCCCCTGCTCGCCGGACTGTAGGATCTTCCAGAAAGAAAGGAAGATAATGGAATATAAGACCCTGGACCGCCTGTCCTACACCGAGGCAAGGCGGAAATTTGAGCGGCTACATCCTGTGCCAATGCCAACTAGTTATGCCGCTGCTGCAACACCAGTTCGATCTCAGCTCGGTCAGCATTCACCGGCCCCCTTGGTTGTGGGGGGCACTTCACTCCCTGTTGCTCCTGCTCCATCTACTTCAGGAGCAACACTACCCCAACCACCGGGGACATCTGTTCCCCCTTCACAGCCGGAGAAGCGTGAGCCTTCTTCGGCTCCTCTCGCTCGGAAGGGGTCCCTTGGGGCCCTCCCATCCCAGACTTTGCCCAGTGCCAAAGTGGACACCCGCAAGGTTGTCAAACAACCACCGGTCGCTGGTCGTAGGGCGTCACGGTCGTCTTCAGTCCCAGAGACTGACCCAGTGAGGCCCTCCCAGCCAGAACCACCTAAGGCTCAGCGCGCAAAGCAGTCAAAGAAAAAGGCTCCCAAGCATCCTGAAATTGCGGTGGCACCTGTCCCACCGCAACCTTCTCCCTCTGCGTCCGAGGATGAGGTGGAGATCCTGGCGTCCGCTGAGGACATGGATCTCGCCAGTCCCTCGGATGCAGTGGATAGCTGTTGTCCAGGTGGTGACTCAGTAGCAGCAGGGGCCCCGGAGGCGTAATCTGCCCCCCCAGTCCCTTCACGCCTTTCCCATCCATGGCTAATACCATCCTCCAGTGGAACTGCAGCGGTTTCTTCCACCATCTAGCTGAGCTCCGCCAACTTCTCAGCCGTCATCCTTTCCTTTGCATTGCTCTGCAGGAAACTTGGTTTCCAGCAATGCGAACCCCCGCCCTCCGTGGCTATCGGGGTTATTTTAAGAACCGAGCAGCTTATGAAAGGGTGTCTGGTGGCGTCTGCATCTATGTCCTTAACTCTCTTCACAGTGAGTTTGTACCTCTACAAACAGCTTTAGAGGCTGTCGCTGTTCGGGTGTGGACGCCACAGGCTATCACCGTCTGCAGTATTTACCTTCCACCTGATGGTGTTGTCGCACAGCATGTCCTGGCTGCTCTGATAGCCGAACTGCCGCCACCTTTTTTGCTGCTGGGTGATTTCAATGCCCACAACCCTCTATGGGGTGGGACTGTCTCCGATGTTCGCGGTCGGGCCGTGGAGCATGTGTTGGCTCAGCTCGACCTTAGCCTCTTGAACACCGGTGCTCCCACGCATTTCAGTGTGGCCCATGGCTCATTCTCGGCCATCGATCTCTCTATTTGCAGCCCTGGCCTTGTCCCATCCCTCCACTGGAGAGTGCACCCTGACCTGTGTGGTAGTGACCATTTTCCCATCTATTTGTCACTGCCCCAGTGTCATTCTTCTGGGCGCTTGCCCCGCTGGGCTCTCCACAGGGCTGACTGGGCAGCTTTTACTTCCGCTGCAACCATTGAGTCTCCCCCACAGGGTGACATTGACGAGGTGGTTCGTGTTTTAACCACGTCCATCATTTCAGCGGCCGAGGCTTCCATCCCCCGTTCTTCTGGCCTCCCTCGGAGGAAGGCTGTCCCCTGGTGGTCGCCGGAGATTGCTGAGGCTATTCGCGACCGTAGGCGGGCTCTCCAGCGTCATAGGCGGCACCCGTCTCTGGAGACCCTCATCGCCTTTAAGAGGCTCCGTGCCTTCGCCCGCCGTCTTATTGCACGGCGTAAGCAGGAGTGCTGGGAGAGGTACGTCTCCTCCCTGGGCTCCCGTGTCTCGTCCTCGCACGTGTGGTCCCGGATCCGGCGGATTTATGGCTCCCAGACCCCTATGGGTGTCCCTGGGCTCTCCTTGGACGGCGCTGTCTCCACGGACGCTGCCGCCATTGCTGAACGGCTAGCCGCGCACTTTGCTCAGAGCTCTGCGACTGCTTCCTATCCCCCCGCCTTTCGCTCTCTAAAGGAGCGAGCCAAGCGGACGCCGTTCTCATTCCACACGCGTCGTTATGAAACATACAATGCTCCTTTCAGCGAGAGGGAATTCCTCGCTGCCCTCGCCGATTGCCCTGATACAGCACCAGGACCGGACTGCATCCACGCACAGATGCTGAAGCATCTCTCCAGGGACTGCCAGAGACACATTCTCGCGATATTTAATCGCATTTGGAGCGAAGGCGTGTTCCCGTCGCAATGGCGAGAGGGTGTTATTGTCCCCCTCTTGAAGCCCGGTGCGGACCCACTGGCGGTGGACAGCTATCGTCCCATTACCCTCACCAACGTTTTGTGCAAATTGCTCGAACGTATGGTGGGGCGGCGTTTGTGTTGGGTCCTTGAGTCGCGCGGTCTCCTCGCTCCATCCCAGGGTGGCTTCCGCCGGGGCCGGTCTGCAGTGGACAATTTGATACGGCTGGAATCTGCTGTCCGTACGGCCTTTGCCCGACGTCAGCATCTCGTTGCCGTGTTTTTCGATCTGCGGAAGGCGTATGACACCACATGGAGGCATCACATCCTCGCCACATTGCATGAGTGGGGTCTTCGTGGTCGGCTCCCGGCTTTTCTTCAAAGCTTTTTATTGCGCCGCTCTTTCCGGGTGCAAGTCGGTGCCACCTCTAGTTCCTCTTACATACAGGAAAATGGGGTCCCGCAGGGCTCGGTGTTGAGCGTCTCCTTATTTTTAGTGGCCATTAATGGTCTGGCAGCAGCAGTGGGGTCGTCGGTGTCTCCTTCTTTGTATGCCGACGACTTCTGCATCTCATTTAGCTCCACGACTACGGGAGTCGCCGAACGCAGGCTGCAAGTCGCCGTTCGCAAGGCAGCATCATGGGCTCTGACTCACGGTTTTCAGTTCTCTGCACCCAAGACTCGAGTAATGCACTTCTGCAGGCGTCGGACGGTCCACCCTCATCCTGAACTTTACCTCGACGGCCACCTGCTTGAAGTGGTGGACACTTGCCGCTTCTTGGGACTCGTGTTTGATGCCCGGCTCACATGGGTTCCTCATGTTACTCAGCTGAAGCAAAAATGCTGGCGGCACCTCAACGCCCTCCGCTGCCTTAGCCACACGTCTTGGGGTGCAGATCGCTGCACGCTGCTGCGGTTGTACCGAGCCCTTGTGCAGTCCCGGCTTGATTATGGGAGCCTGGCCTATGGGTCTGCGTCCCCCTCAGTGTTGAAGTTGTTAGACCCCATACACCACTGTGGGGTTAGGCTTGCCACTGGCGCTTTTCGCACCAGCCCCGTGGATAGTCTACTGGTGGAGGCCGGGGTTCCCCCGCTGCGGATTCGCCGCCATCGTCTGCTCGTCGACTATGCTGTCCACGTTCATTGCTCGCCAGATCATCCCAATCGTCGCCTGCTTTTCCCTGCTATGGTCCTCCATCTGCCCGAACGGCGACCTAGGTCTGGGCTTTCCGTCGCTGTCCGCGTTCAGTCCCTGCTGTCGGAATTGGGTTCATTCCCTCTTCCGCCTCCCTTCCGGGTCCGTGCACCTACGCCTCCCTGGTGTTTGTCCCGGCCATCCGTCCGTCTGGATTTGGCACAGGGACCTAAGGACTCGGTTCCGCCTATGGCCCTCCGTCGCCGTTTTCTTGCTCTCCTCGCCTCATTTTCAGACTGTGAGACTGTCTACACTGATGGTTCCCTGGTTGATGGTCGCACTGCCTACTCTTTTGCTCATGCTGCTCATGTTGAGCAGCGCTCCTTGCCGGCTGGCTGCAGTGTTTTTACTGCAGAGCTGGTGGCCATATTGCGCGCTCTTGAGCATATGCGTTTCTGCTCAGGTAGGTCCGTCGTCATCTGCAGTGACTCCCTGAGCAGCCTTCAGGCCATCGACCGCTGCTATCCCTCCTCTCCTCTGGTGTCCTCCATTCAGGAGACTGTTTCCGCCATTGCCCGTTCTGGTCGTTCGGTGGTCCTGGTTTGGACGCCCGGTCATGTTGGCATCCCAGGGAACGAACGTGTAGACAGGCTGGCCAAAGGGGCGATCGACGCCCCGGCTTTGGAGGTCGGCCTTACGGCTCGCGACCAGCAGATGGTGTTGCGCCGTAAGCTGATTGGGGTGTGGGCTGCTGAGTGGCGTGGCATGACAGCCCCGAATAAACTGCGGGCTGTCAAGGGGACGACCGATGTGTGGCGTTCCTCCCTGCGGGCTTCTCGCAGGGACTCGGTAGTCCTGTGTCGGCTGCGCATCGGCCATACATACCTGACGCACGGCCATCTGTTGCGTCAGGAGGATCCCCCCTTGTGTCGGTGTGGGTCCCGGCTGACGGTCGGCCACATTTTGCTGGAGTGTCCTCGACTGCGCACACTCCGGCAATCTTTTAATCTCCCGGGCACTTTGGCTTTGACTTTATCTGACGATGCCTCCATGGCTGATGCCGTTTTAAATTTTATCCGTGGTAGTCCGTTTTATGGTTCGATTTAGGGAGGTCCTGCACCTTTCCTTTTCTGTGTCTTTTGTCCTTGTGTCTGTTGCTGTTCTGGTGTGCCGTGAGATGGTTGGCTCTTTCCCTTTTTTGTTCTCGTGGTCAGTCAACCAGTCTCCGGCCGTCTTCCTTTCTTCTGTTTCTTTCTGTCTGGTGTTCCTCTGTCCTGTTCTTGTCTGTAATGTTTGTTGCTCCATTTGTGTTCTTTTAGCGCCTGGGGGGACGTCTCCTCCCCCTTTGGTTTTTACCTGCTCCGTGGATTTTCGGCTCGCCTGATTTTGGAATGGGGGACTGATGACCTTCGCTGTTTAGTCCCCCTTAAACATCCCAACAACCACCAACAACTGTACTTATATTAAGTCTAATAAACAGAATAAAATAACATAGTTCCTTGAGATGTCAGTCCATACCACTTGGTTCAAGCTGAAAGTCACAAGGATATTGAGACAAGATACAGTGAAACAGTAGCTTGAGGACAGTTAAGATAAGTCCAACAAAGGCAGTTGAAGCCCATGGATGCTGCAGTGAGAGACTCCTTGTTCGCTCTGAAGTGACCAAATAAGTCTTGCTGCCAAAAATACAATGTCCCATCAGGACAGTGGATAGGTTATGAGGCAGAAATCAAAAGAATAAGAGAACACAATCGCTTGGAGAAATATTGTATTATACTCAACTTCGGTACAGATCATCCATGTCAAAATCCATATACAAGTAATTGGCAAATCCGGGATAAGTTAAACACTTCATAAGTTCACTGTATAGAAATAAATACAAGTCTTAAGGCCATTTCTGATGTACTGCATTTCTAGAGAAAGTTGTGATTGCACTATGAAGACTTCTTCTAACTGGAGCTACTCGACAACTGGGCAAGAACTCAGCAAGAACTGGCTTGAGCTGCAGTTGGCCGGTCTCTTCTCCATGTGATTCTTGGTGCCAGTGGTTCCACAGCTCAGCGAGTGTGACATGCATGCAGCCAGCAGCTGGACAGTGCAGATCCCTTTTGCTGCTGCTGTCGGACAACATCAGAACCTTCGTATCAATCTCTGCACATGCAGTGATTGCACCTGATGTGGTATTGACTGGCTATGATCCCACAGGCTTAGCAATATGAACTCTGATTGATAAGCTGCTTGGCACAGCTGGCGTGAAGTTGGCTGCAGAGCAGTTGGGTGGCAATATAAATATCCGCCTGGTGGCAGGATACTGGCTTGACACTCCAGGGACATATGATTCACAGAAGCGAAGTAGTGGTGCGATGGCAGCACTGTTTTCGTCAATGCTAATGCCTCTGGGAACAATGTTGTGGGTCACAAGGTCCCATGATACTATGGTGGATACTAGAGGTTCAGTTTAAAAGAACACAGTATGCTTGGGTTTATTATGTTCAATCTCCAGAAGTAGTATTGTAAGTCGGCTGCAGCTTCGACAAACTGTTCTACAGTACTGTATGGTTGTTTGCTGTGTTGCAGGCAGTAGCCTGTATACACAGCAAATGTGTCAGATATGAAGGCTGTCCAATGAGACCTTTGGAGATAAGAGAACCACTTGTATGAACATCAAGAGCTCAGATGGAAACCCAGTTCTAAGCAAAGAAGGGAAGGCAGAAAGGTGGAAGGAGTATATAGAGGGTCTATACAAGAGCGATGTACTTGAGGACAATATTATGGAAATGGAAGAGGATGTAGATGAAGATGAAATGGTAGGTACAATACTGCGTGAAGAGTTTGACAGAGCACTGAAAGACCTGAGTCGGAACAGGGCCCCCGGAGTAGACAACATTCCATTGGAACTACTGATGGGCTTGGGAGAGCTAGTCCTGACAAAACTCTACCATCTGGTGAGCAAGATGTATGAAACAGGCGAAATACTCTCAGACTTCAAGAAGAATATAATCATTCCAATCCCAAAGAAAGCGGGTGTTGATGTGAAAATTACCAAACAATCAGTTTAATAAGCCACAGCTGCAAAATACTAACACGAATTCTTTACAGACGAATGGAAAAACTAGTAGAAGCCGACCTCGGGGAAGATCAGTTTGGATTCCGTAGAAATACTGGAACACGTGAGGCAATACTGACCTTACTACTTATCTTAGAAGAAAGATTAAGGAAAGGCAAACCTACATTTCTAACATTTGTAGACTTAGAGAAAGCTTTAGACAATGTTGACTGGAATACTCTCTTTCAAATTCTAAAGGTGGCAGGGATAAAATACAGGGAGCAAAAGACTATTTACAATTTGTACAGAAACCAGATGGCAGTTATAAGAGTCGAGGGACATGAAAGGGAAGCAGTGATTGGTAAGGGAGTAAGACAGGGTTGTAGCCTCTCCCCGATGTTATTCAATCTGTATATTGAGCAAGCAGTAAAGGAAACAAAAGAAAAATTCGGAGTAGGTATTAAAATCCATGGAGAAGAAATAAAAACTTTGAGGTTCGCCGATGACATTGTAATTCTGTCAGAGAGAGCAAAGGACTTGGAAGAGCAGTTGAACGGAATGGATGGTGTCTTGAAAGGAGGATATAAGATGAACATCAGCAAAAGCAAAAACGAGGATAATGGAATGTAGTCGAATTAAGTCGGGTGATGTTGAGGGTATTAGCTTAGGAAATGAGACACTTAAAGTAGTAAAGGAGTTTTGCTATTTGGGGAGAAAAATAACTGATGATGGTCCAAGTAGAGAGGATACAAAATGTAGACTGGCAATGGCAAGGAAAGCGTTTCTGAAGAAGAGAAATTTGTTAACATCGAGTATAGATTTAAGTCTCAGGAAGTCATTTCTGAAAGTATTTGTATGTTGTGTAGCCATGTATGGAAGTGAAACATGGACGGTAAATAGTTTGGACAAAAAGAGAATAGAAGCTTTTGAAATGTGGTGCTACAGTAGAATGCTGAAGATGAGATGGGTAGACCACATAACTAATGAGGAAGTATTGAATAGGATTGGGGAGAAGAGAAGTTTGTGGCACAACTTGACCAGAAGAAGGGATCGGTTGGTAGGACATGTTCTGAGGCATCAACGGATCACCAATTTAGTATTGGAGGGCAGCGTGGAGGGTAAAAATCGTAGGGGGAGACCGAGAGGTGAATACACTAAGCAGATTCAGAAGGATGTAGGTTGCAGTAGGTACTGGGAGATGAAGGAGCTTGCACAGGATAGAGTAGCATGGAGAGCTGCATCAAACCAGTCTCAGGACTTAAGACCACAACAACAACATAAAGGCTCTACCCATTCATCGATCAAGTGTGAGTAGAATGACTGTTCAATTTTGTTTCCATGTATTAATTTAAGGAATGTATATTGTTTACATCCTTCAAATAAGTTGTTTGGAAGTTCATGGCAGATTAAAACGCTGTGCCAAGCGGGAATTCAAACCTGGGACCTTTGCTTTTTATTTGCAAGTGCTCTACCAACTGAATTATCTGAGCACAACCTATGACCTGCCATCACAGCTTTACTTCTGCCAATACCTTATCTACAGCCTTCCAAACTTCTCTTATGTTCTCCTGCATACATTGTGGAACTAGCACTCCTGAAAGAAAGGATAATGAGGAACCATGACTTAGCCACAGCCTGCGGTATTGTTTCCAGAATGGGTTTTCACTCTAAAGCAAAGTGTGCAATGAACCGAAACTTTGTGGCAGATTGAAACTGTGGGACAGACACTGACTCACACCTGGGACATTCACCTTTCGCAAGCAATTGCTCTATATGTCTGAGTCCTGGTCTGACACAGAGTTTTAATCTGCCAGGAAGTTTCAAATTGGTGCACAATCCAATGTAGAGATGAAATTCATCCTGCAAGTTGTTTAAATTTTTTAAGTTGATTTTAGTAAGATAAATTGTATCAGTATAGCTGCATCGTTGTCCCATTAGTCAAATGAGGCTGTGTCCATTTGCACTACCTTTATATGTATCAAGTATTAGTTCCAAAAGATAGATATATTTTTTCTGTTTTTAAACATGTACGTCAGCGGTACTGTAAATTTTGCCTCCTAAAGAAGTCAAGTTTATGACATGGGTACATTTTTTCCCACTAACCATTTTTTTCCCCATAGATAACTGTGCCCTTCTTGAAGAGTGTGAAATTTCACATGGGGCACAGCCAAAATTTTATATGTGTGTACAAGGTGGTCAGAAACACTCTGAAAAGCTTGTAAAGGTTTTCAGGGTAGGTTGTGCTGAGAAATAATTGTTAAAGAAAAATATTGATACATTATACCATTTCTGAGTCAATTAGCACTGAAGTTAGTCAATCAGGCCATTTTGCATGCAAATTCAAGCAGCCCGCCAGAAGTGTCAGTTATTCTCATAGTGCAGAAGATAGCACACAAGACTGCTCAGCCTTTGGCTTGGGTTCAATTCATACTACCATCCTATGTCCAATTTTCGTATTGCTCTCTTGTGTGATTTTAGGAAACCAAACAAAGAACACATTTGATGACACTGTCTCTGGTGGACTACATGAATTTGTGCATGTAACAGCATGATTGGCTAACGTCTATGCTAATTAGCTCTGAAATGGTGCAACATATTTTTTTTCTTAACAATTATTTCTCAACACAGCACTCCTTGTCACACCCCTCAAGCTATTCAGACTGCTTCTGACAACCCTGTATATGTATGACATTCCAGGTAATATAATATACTGTGCTTCAAAAACAGAACTATCCTTATTCCTGTCACAATTGTGATGTTGTGACTTGTATAAAAATACTTTCTTTAGTGTAAGTTTATATGTGACACTGAATGTAAAGCCTTTTAAAATCAAGGAACTTGGAATTCACCTACACAGCTTTGTCCATGGCTCTTAAAATACATCAGTAAGTTTCAGAAACTGTTGGTTGGTATTCATGTGATTGATTGATTCTGTAATCTATCTTGGAGTAATGGTCGTATAATAGAGGTACATACACTCCTGGAAATTGAAATAAGAACACCGTGAATTCATTGTCCCAGGAAGGGGAAACTTTATTGACACATTCCTGGGGTCAGATACATCACATGATCACACTGACAGAACCACAGGCACATAGACACAGGCAACAGAGCATGCACAATGTCGGCACTAGTACAGTGTATATCCACCTTTCGCAGCAATGCAGGCTGCTATTCTCCCATGGAGACGATCGTAGAGATGCTGGATGTAGTCCTGTGAAACGGCTTGCCATGCCATTTCCACCTGGCGCCTCAGTTGGACCAGCGTTCGTGCTGGACGTGCAGACCGCGTGAGACGACGCTTCATCCAGGCCCAAACATACTCAATGGGGGACAGATCCGGAGATCTTGCTGGCCAGGGTAGTTGACTTACACCTTCTAGAGCACGTTGGGTGGCATGGGATACATGCGGACGTGCATTGTCCTGTTGGAACAGCAAGTTCCCTTGCCGGTCTAGGAATGGTAGAACGATGGGTTCGATGACGGTTTGGATGTACCGTGCACTATTCAGTGTCCCCTCGACGATCACCAGTGGTGTACGGCCAGTGTAGGAGATCGCTCCCCACACCATGATGCCGGGTGTTGGCCCTGTGTGCCTCGGTCGTATGCAGTCCTGATTGTGGCGCTCACCTGCATGGCGCCAAACACGCATACGACCATCATTGGCACCAAGGCAGAAGCGACTCTCATCGCTGAAGACGACACGTCTCCATTCGTCCCACCATTCACGCCTGTCGCGACACCACTGGAGGCGGGCTGCACGATGTTGGGGCGTGAGCGGAAGACGGCCTAACGGTGTGCGGGACCGTAGCCCAGCTTCATGGAGACGGTTGCGAATGGTCCTCGCCGATACCCCAGGAGCAACAGTGTCCCTAATTTGCTGGGAAGTGGCGGTGCGGTCCCCTACGGCACTGCGTAGGATCCTACGGTCTTGGCGTGCATCCGTGCGTCGCTGCGGTCCGGTCCCAGGTCGACGGGCACGTACACCTTCCGCCGACCACTGGCGACAACATCGATGTACTGTGGAGACCTCACGCCCCACGTGTTGTGCAATTCGGCGGTACGTCCACCCGGCCTCCCGCATGCCCACTATACGCCCTCGCTCAAAGTCCGTCAACTGCACATACGGTTCACGTCCACACTGTCGCGGCATGCTACCAGTGTTAAAGACTGCGATGGAGCTCCGTATGCCACGGCAAACTGGCTGACACTGACGGCGGCGGTGCACAAATGCTGCACAGGTAGCGCCATTCGACGGCCAACACCGCGGTTCCTGGTGTGTCCGCTGTGCCGTGCGTGTGATCATTGCTTGTACAGCCCTCTCGCAGTGTCCGGAGCAAGTATGGTGGGTCTGACACACCGGTGTCAATGTGTTCTTTTTTCCATTTCCAGGAGTGTATGTTCCAAAATTCTGTGGCTACTAGAAGTGGTAGAATGGGACAGTGTTCTGGAGGTCATATCTTCTGCCCTGTTAACATTCACACTCTTCAAAATATCATGACAACTATAAAAAGACCCAAACATTTGATGTCATTAGCAGCACTAAGTTTGCACAACAGAAAGGAAGGGAAGGGTACTGAGTGAGAAATGTCCATGGAGGAAGAGTCTGTGCAACAGAATGTTCATTAATTACATGTGAGACAGTGTAATACCATACACATTTTCTGAATTGGTTGTAACTTAAATAATAAAGTAACCACAGACATGTAAGAATTCCGTTTGTGTCTTTAAAAGGTCATCAAAATGTTACTGTGATTAACAGTATTTATCTTTTTCAGACATGTGTTTGACAAATGCAGCATTCAATGTAGTTTTACATACTAATGCAAACTGTTCCTGTTATTGCATAAACATTGGGTTGAAAAAATCCCCTTTTATGTGTAATTTTTTTCAGTCCATCCATGAGGATCTTCCTAACCTGGAAATTCCATCTTGGGCAACTTCTGTTGAGGATTTTATTGAAAGACATCGTGATATACTGGAGAGTAATCATGTCTCTGAGAGGCTACATCACTGGATAGATCTAACCTTTGGATACAAGTAAGATAATATTTTCAAACTTTATTCAAATATTGTGGATGTCTGATGTTTATAATCATAATTTCCAACTTAATTTATTAATTATACTTCCAATCTACACTTTCCACTACACCTTAACCCATTTTCATTCTGTTGCAGCAGAAACCATTATAGTAATGAAACTTCCTGGCAGATTAATATTTCATATCAGCGCACACTCCACTGTAGAATGAAAATTTCATTCTACATTATAATAATATTTTTTTTTCGCAGCACCCTGTGTTGCTGACAGCACGTACAATAGCTCAGGCACCTTACTATTTTGTAAAGCAGGGGTATTGTGTGAATATTTGTACATGGTAATTATTCTGTTTTCAGTTAACGATGTACTAATCTGTACATAGTTGAAGCTGTCAGAATTTGTGAGCTACTTCAAGACAGCAATGTTAGTGATTACTGTGAAAATGTAGAGCTAGAATTCTGTGATAGTGACACAATGATGAAACCAAATACAATAAAGGGGAACGCCAAGACAGCAACAGACAATAACTGCAACTGCAATTATTCACAATATCCCTTGTTCAATCTGTTGTATTTTCTATTACTAAAGACTTATCTGTTTGTGCAATATTTAGTTGTTGTGCTGGATGCCCAGAGCAACTGCAAAAATGAAGTATACACTAACATATGCACATAATTTATTGTATGTAAGTAAATGTGTAATTTAACAGATGACATTAAAAATTAACTATGTATGTAGGTCAAATTTGGGTTTTTAAGCAATTATATTCAATGTTAAGGTTATATTGTGGACATATAAAATTTTTTATAGTTTTACATTAATGGATACTATGCAGAGTAAATGTAACAAGTGGTACCATGTTCCTTCACTTGCCATAGAAACTGATGGCTAGAAACATAAAAAGTAATTGTTTTTGTCTGACAGCATTTTTCTGTTTCAGTTTCGTCCACTAGAGTTTGTTTTATTAGTCCTTTATCAGAAACATGTGTATTATATACATTTTCATGACTGTATATTTTTTCCCAAAACTTGGCCCCTCCAATGCATTTTCTGCTCGCTGATGAAGTTCATTTGCAGGAGGCTGGGTACAGTCAGAATTGAAGCATATGATGAACAATCTGGTCTTCTCCACAGTCACAGAATCATCTCGATCAGTGTAGACCCATCTTGCCAAGTTGACCTTTGATCTGCCAACTCCAGATCTTAGGCTTTTCAGGGACTTCCAAGTCACCTATTTCACTTTATAGCCATTAGATGGGGGTTTATAAAACTCTATTCTAGACAGGGGGAAGGTAGATTGTTGCACTCCATAGTTGCAACCTAGCTTTCTCAGTGGTGATACCAAGGGCCGTTGATGTTCTTAGGGAACTCCTCCTTGACTTAGTCATTGCAGGTGCAGTTCATGCCCATACAGAGGATGCATTCTCTCCTGCTCCACCTTTTTCCTTTCCTCATTTTCAGCTATTTCTTATCAAATAGTAGGTGGTCCCATTCCTGTGAGGTGCCAATGCAAATCAACTGGAGTGGATTTCAAACAGCCTGTTACGATGCTTCAAGTGTCATCGAGAGCTATGTCCACCTGCTTGGCATATACCAAACTGGACATGCATACTTTGCCGCAGAATAGCATTGTGCCATTGCAGAGGTTCTTAGTGTTTCAGTTTGACTACACCATTGTGATCTGGCCACTTTCCATAGAAGATTGATCTTGGTGACACATTTTACTTGCATTTCATGCAGTGCTTCTCAAATGTAAGAGATCTACCAAGTTGCACTCCTAGATATATTGGGGTCTCACAGTGTTCCAGTTCAACACCTGACCATACTATTAGTTTCCATGTTTCTCAGATGAACAGCACCCACTTGTGTCCTTGTGGTATTTGTTTTAAGTTGGTTTGTGTTGTAGTTGCTGGAAAGTTGTTTAAAGGCATTCGTGAGGGTGTTCTCCAGTGATTCAAAAGATGTGCTCTGGATGGCTAGAGCAAGGTCATCAGCATAGGATAAGCTCCTGGTATTGGGTGCTATGGGTGGGTCATTTGTATATACAGGGTCAATCAACTAAAACCTTCCCCCACAAATATTGTGGAAATGGAAAATGCTATTGATGCACTGTTTTCGCAGAATTGATTAGTAGTCAGTGGTTCGTATTGTTAGCCAAGCAACAGAATGTAATTATATTAAAAAGTGTGTTTTTTGTGAAAAATACACTTTTTTTAATGGAACAACCCTGTTGACATTAACAGATTAAAAGTAGGATAAATTAGAATGTCAGTGACGTTTGCTGCAGGATTCTAGTGTGATTCACTTAAAGAGATAATGTATTTTGATAAGTTCTGACATTGACACTTGTACAATACATGTTGTAGCACAAACTATCTCATAAATGACTCATACTGGAATCCTGTAATGAACACCTCTGCCATTCTAATTTACCCTACTTTTAGTTTGTTAAAGTTAATAGGCATTGTTCCATTTAAGAAGGCATATGTTTGCACAAGAAATACTCTCTCTAAGTATTGTTACAATCTGTTTATTCGCTAACAGTATGAGCCCCTGCTATGAATCCATTATGTGAAAACCACACATCGATAGTGCGTTCTAGTTCCACAATATTTGCAGTGCAGGTTTTAGATGAGTCACCCTATTCATTGAACAGAATTGGAAAAGGCACATTTCCCTGCAGGAGGCCTTTTTTCTGAAGTCTCCATTGCCTGTGCATATCTTGGAAGTCAACAGAGAACCTACGATTCTGCAAAAGAGTTGTGATAAATCTGTTAGGCTAAAATCCTTGTTCATGTCTTAGACTTGGCTAGTAATAGCTGGTGGTTGATAGTCTCATAAGATGCTGATAATTTGACAATTACCATTCCTGCCCCATTATGAGGTTCGAACCCATCTTTGTAAACTATGTGAGATTTCGCAGCTGTCCAGTAGAGCTTTTGGTAGGTCAAAATCCAAATTTCTGAGGTGTAAGCAAGGGATTAGTTACAAGTGATAGGCAATTTAAAGACAATCTTTACAGTAATTTGTAAAGGTGACATAGTAGCTTGACTGGTCTAAAATTCTTTGGAATGTTTCCTTCTTTGCCAGGTTTCAGCAAAGTAGTCACTTAGATCTTCCAACATATCTTTGGGATTTGGCTTCTGTTTGAACAGTTATTGAAGTTTGAAAATCAATTTCTTTGTTGTTAAGTCAAAGTATTTAATTTTCTCAGTTTGGAGATCATCCAAGCCAGCTGATTTTCCAGTTTTGCTGTGTTTGATATCATTCTCCAGTTCCTCCAGGCGTAGCGATGATGTGAGGTCACTACTCTCCTGTTCTTCTTTTTGTAGTTTGGTTTTTGAGATTTGTGGGTTGCATTCCCATTCAGCAGTAACTGATACACTGTTTTATTAGCAGTGATTCTATGATGTGCAGTGGTCTTAGTCAGATAATTGGTTAGGCTTCTCAGACTCTCCAAGCTTTATGGCTCCCTCTTTACAGATCCAACTTTTCCGTAGTGTTTATCCACTTATCCCTTTGTGTCTCCATTATAGAGAATATGAGGTTGTTTCCTGCTTCCACAGTCACTTAACTGAAAGCATTTCCTCAAGTAAGTTGTGTGGCTTGCTCTGATGTAAGCCCAGAGATATAAGATGTTCGACGGCCATGGGGGATAGACATTCTCTAGCATCTCTTTACAGCCATTGTGAAGGCATCATAGCATCCAGGTACTGGTTCTATAGAGCATCTACATCTACATCTACATCTACATCCATACTCCGCAAACCACCTGACGGTGTGTGGCAGAGGGTGATTTTATCGTCATGGTCTCTTCGCGAGATATACGTAGGAGGGAGCAATATACTGCTTGACTCTTCGGTGAAGGTATGTTCTCGAAACTTTAACAAAAGCCCATACCAAGCTACTGAGCGTCTCTCCTGCAGAGTCTTCCACTGGAGTTTATCTATCATCTCCGTAACGCTTTCGCAATTACTAAATGATCCTGTAACAAAGCGTGGTGCTCTCTGTTGGATCTTCTCTACCTCTTCTATCAACCCTATCTGGTACGGATCCCACACTGCTGAGCAGTATTCAAGCAGTGGGCGAACAAGCGTACTGTAAACTACTTCCTTTGTTTTCGGATTGCATTTCCTTAGGAATCTTCCAATGAATCTCAGTCTGGTATCTGCTTTACCAACGATCAACATTATATGATCATTCCATTTTAAATCACACCTAATGCGTACTCCCAGATAATTTATGGTATTAACTGCTTCCAGTTGCTGACCTGCTATTTTGTAGCTAAATGATAAAGGATCTATCTTTCTGTGTATTCGCAGCACATTACAGTTGTCTACATTGAGATTCAATTGCCATTCCCTGCACCATGCGTCAATTCGCTGCAGATCCTCCTGCATTTCAGTACAATTTTCCATTGTTACAATCTCTCAATACACCACAGCATCATCTGCAAAAAGCCTCAGTGAACTTCCGATGTCATCCACAAGGTCATTTATGTATATTGTGAATAGCAACGGTCCTATGACACTCCCCTGCGGCACACCTGAAATCACTCTTACTTCGGAAGACTTCTCTCCATTGAGAATGACATGCTGCGTTCTGTTATCTAAGAACTCTTCAATCCAATCACACAATTGGTCTGATAGTCCATATGCTCTTACTTTGTTCATTAAACGACAGTGGGGAACTGTATTGAACGCCTTGCGAAAGTCAAGAAAAACGGCATCTGCCTGTGAACCCGTGTCCATGGCCCTCTGAGTCTCGTGGACGAATAGCGCAAGCTGGGTTTCACACGACCGTCTTTTTCTAAACCCATGCTGATTCCTACAGAGTAGATTTCTAGTCTCCAGAAAAGTCATTATACTCGAACATAATGCTTTAGCATCCAACAATTCTGCAAAACTTGACAAGTCGGCCTTTCATAGAATTAAACCTCCTCCGAAAAGATACTTTCTGAGGTCTTACAGCAGCAAATAATTATCACATTATCGGTCTACGCTGTGAGTTGGGTATTTTGGAACAGAGAGATTTTACACATTACTGGCTAATATTGGTGCTGGCAGACATGATGTCAGGATTGTAAGCTCGACTTCACCTGTCGCTGTTAAGAGATCCAGGTAGTTTTGCATCATGGATTAAGGTCAGGTGGCTCATTTCTATCCATTCTTTCAATGCTGCTCCATTTCATGATCATAGCCCCAAACAGTAAATATGACTGTTGGAATCACCAATCACAATCTTCACTTGATGATTTTGAAACCTGGATGTTTTGCTAACAGTGAATTCAGCACCAGGTGATTTATAAAGGGTTGGGATGGTGTAGTTTTTTGTTCCTAGAGTGAGGACTTCAGTGCTGTTTTCCTCTGTGACCACTGTAAATACAATCTGGATATCTGAGTGAATAAAAATAGTACTTCCATATTGTCATGTGGTCTATCAATGGTGAGGTGCATTCCATCTGTTTTTGGTCTACACATACCACAACCTCTAAGTGCCTCCTGTACACACAGTACGTGGCACTGGTGTTGACTACATAGTTTGTGCAGCAGTTTTACTTTGGCTGGTGTTGTGCCTTCGGTGTTAATAGAGATAATCATTAACTGTGACCCTGAAAAGTGCTCCAATGTGGATGTTTCTGGTGTGAAAGAATCAGCTATCATTCTGACATTTCTCAGGATACACCCAACTGTTTTTATTGTCTTGATCGCAAGTCATCGCAATCTTTAGGGAGGCTCCTTTTGTGTACCCCTACACAGGAGTTTGTTTAGTATATGTAAAGAATACTTTCACTGATTAATCGGACCTGTGGTCCACAATTTATGTGTTCTTTGAAACTTCTCTCTTCCTTCTCTTTCCAAAGAGTCACAGACTCAAAACCAATACTAAAAAGAATTTTATGAGTGAGTGAGTGAATGCACTTGTAGATGATGTCATCTTACATTTTTCAAGAAAATAGCCCCTAATATATTTGACTTTTGTACATGTGAATGCTCTTTACTGTACCATATAGGACCAGGAATCATCTTTTTAGAAACTTTATATTGAATTTCGTTATATAGTATGTCTGTTACATTGTTTTACTCCAAGCGTTGATACACAGTAGTTCATTACATGTACCACATCATATTATTATTATTATTATTATTATTATTATTATTATTTTACCATCAGTACATTCTGTGCATATTAGTGCTGTCCAGAAATATTCTTTGAAACTTACTAGTGTTACCCATTAAGACATGTATATGCATTTATTGTGCACACTTCCTAAAACTGTGTTGTCTCCTGTCCGAATATGGCATTATGGGCTCTATCTGGTAGGAGGTATTCCGTCCGGTTATTATAGTCTATAAGAGCACATTTTATATGCTGGGTGGTAGTGTGTAACAGACTATGCTATAATTTATGGTTGATAGAGCAAAGATGTGCTATCGGAATTCATTCAGTTGGAACCAAATCAGGAATGACAGGCCTAATGATTTGAAACAAGTAAGGCATCCCACAAGAAACAACTCTGTTTGCAGTTTGTAGTGGTACATAAAAATGTGTGCAGAATCACAACAAAAATCCAAATATTTTAGTATAATGCTGTTATATACAGACAAAAGAAACAGACAAGAAAAGCAAGTGCCCAAAAGCACATCTTAATAGCAAAATAGACTTAAAACTAACAAAATTAAAATGGCCGAGGTAGGAAACTATTGTGGGGTAATGACTCGAGAAATGAGGTGACATATATTGAGCACTGAAATTCAAGCTATTCGTTATTCTATGCAGATTATTCATGTTGATACTGAGCTGCAAAAGGTTTTCTTAAACTACTGCCACCTCAGTTTTTATATCTTTCATTCTTTCTCCATTTCATTTTTTATCATTTTTATTTTAATAATGTTGTAATTAAAGATTGATTTGTAGTGTAGGCTCGCTTGAAAGATGGTGGGATAATGGGATGTAATCAGAAAAAAGCTGAGCAGTTCAAGTAGCAATTAATACTGCATATCATGGCCACAACATGTTTATTGTTTTCATAATATGCACACTGGAATTTACCGAGACAACTAAATGGAAAGAATTAAGATACAGAAAGCACAAGAAACTCACAGCAGGTGGCTACAACAAGTGAACCACAAATGTGCCTGAGAGCTGTGTAAGTCCATTGTTAGGTACAGTGGCTCACTCTCGAAGAAGAAACCCAAAGCACAGTTCACTGCAAGTGATCAGTCACACTACTGAGACATGGTGTATCAAAATTACCGGCATGTAGTATTCTTGCACTCTGGGAGGCAGATAACTTCCAAAGCTTTAGGTCACCAAAGTTGGCTTGGCACCACCAGTGATGAGGGTGTCCTTGCAGTACTGAAGAATTTTCCCCATCCCTTCCAGAACATTGTCCAAATTTTCTGACACTGGCCTGCACACCAGATCCCTCATCCCTGTAGCTGAGTAGGTACAGAATCTGCCTGCCATTTGATGGCTATTGTGTATGGGGTAGATCCTCAACATTTGGTATACTGGCTAGCAGTACCAGGTATCTCCACTGCTGCTGCTGATCCAGTAGCATATCAGAGTCAGAGGTGCTGGCAATGACAATGGAGACAGCAGTGATGCCAGCCATTCTGAGTCCCAGGGAGGTGTGATGGCTGTGACTGTTGTGAATGTAGCAGTAGCCACAGTTGGTGGGTTTGGATGCTGGAGTCCATGTTGTTCCCCACTGTCATTGATGTGTTGTCGCTGCTGGTATCAGTCACTGCAGTGTGACAGCGATGTTGCAGATCTCAAAGAGCAGTTGTTGCTGTCAGGTTTTCTGTGATGGTGATGAAGAGAGCATCCAAGCCATTACAGCCATGGTGATTGTGACCTCTGACAGCCTTAAAAAAAGTAAAGCAAAGCTCCACTGCTCTGGCCTCAGATGGGCCAGTCAGGACCAACCACCTGCCATGTCATCCTTAGTTAGTGGCATCATTTCAATGCAGTATGAAGGGGTGTGGGGTCAGCTCGCTGCTTTCCCCAATGGTTTCAGTGGAGGAAATCCATAATAGATTATTGAAGCATCTGTGGAATGATGAAATGGGATTAGGCTGTATCAGTACCTAATAGAAGTGCACCACCCAAGAGGGACAGACAGTGAGAAACACAAGTAGCATCTCCAAAGCACTCTGTGATAACCTAGTAGGCTCCCTCGTACTCAGGAAACCCTGAGACTTGCTATAGAGCATCACCATGTCTCCCTTTGTATTGCCATAGTAATGGAGAAATCCTGTAGCATCTCATAATACATCTCACTGTTCAGGAAAAAGCAAGCTAGTTCTCCAATCTTATCAAATACCATATCAGTGACAACTAGGAGAAAAGATAAAGTATGTACATTTGCTTCTCCTCTCTAGGGTTTGAAGTGGTGACATAATTTTTTGTGCTCTGGTTCTGTTCAATAGCCAACAAAAATCCTTGAAACTGCAGACTGACATAAAACTCAAGCACCAGAAAGAATATTCATCAAAGTTATGAACCTGTAGTCAAGAAAGGACACAAACAAAACAAATAAAAACCAGTCAGTAAAAATAATCATAACAGTGTGGGGCGGCGGGTGGAATTAATTGTTATAAATGAATGTTCCTATTATTTATTTAATGCTGTCGTTTGCCGTTCTCAACACTGGCTCTCTAACTACAATATTGGCAACTAGAAAGTGATTAGCAAAACGTGAAGCCTGTAATTAGAATTCCTAGTGCCCACTTCGTCTGAGAAATACATTTATAGCTACAGCTTATAGCTCTGAGGAATTAGGAGGTTGTCTGGGATTCATAATCAAAAAACCATTTTCTCTCAAATGTTCACTATATTCTGAAAGTCACAGACCAAAAAGGATCCACACAATCCAACTACCAGAGCAGTTCAGAGCCTAATGCTCTGATGCAACTATAACTGTTCAAATTAAATGTTTAAGTGAATGCTCGCCATAATTTGATGATAAAGTTCATCAAACACCACGCTAAATAATGGTAAAATGTCTGTCCCACGACGGCACGTGAAAATATGACATACGCAAACTGAAGATAGATCATTAAAGTCATCCCAGAATTAACACTTCACTTGAAAACGATTTCATGGTTACGCGTATCCCGAGTACCTTATTACGGCATCCGAGGCTGTTTATAGCAATGATACCGACGCGACGCGACTCCCGGCACAGGTGGTGCGCTAATCAGCGTCTGGAGAGAACTAGGGACTTTCTTTCTCGCGCAGCATTCTTATATATAAAGCCGCGGTGTGGACGGCTAAGGGAACGCCTGATCAAATCCTCTCTCCCGACTCGCCACTGGGCTAGTAATGCACCACTTTGTTATCGAATAAATCATTGCTTCCTTTGCTGATGGCCGTTGAAACTCTCAATTTAAATGTGCAATCAGCACACAGGTAAGTTATTATAATAAAAGTCTGGCGTGGCTAAGTCAAATATTTTGGGCGAGAGAATTAATTTAATTACACTACACGCAGTAGACGAGCTCTGAACTTGCTCTTTGGAGATACGCTATAGCTATAGTTTTATAGTTGTTCTGTTGAAACTTCTCACATCTTTATGATTATAGTGGATCTCCCTTCTACTTAAATTTAAACATCCTAGCTTTATTTATTCGCCTACTTAATCTATCTTGCTTCCTTAATTTTTAAGACAAAAACCAGAAAATTATGAATTTTAACTAAAATTTTAATTTGTGAGATCCAGAATATTGTTTCTACTAAATTATTATGCAAAAGGAATCTAAATATAAATTTTTAAGTTTCTAGCTCTTTTCTGTTGCGCCAATGATTTTTACAGAAAAACGTCCAAATTTCGAAAATGGTTAAAGTTATTGAACTGATATTCAACACACATTGATTTAGTATTGCTCCTGACATGCTAGAAATGTTTCAGGTTATTTACTTGATTTTTAAAGTATTGCGCAACATTTATGACGTCAGAGCTAGTTACAGCGGACTAGGCTGGCACACAATGGAAAGACTGATGTGAATTTTATACGGCGTGAGTAGGGTGCTTCCCTACATCACCCTCTACTTAATTTTTTTTTTATTGTAAATCGAAAAAAAAATAGTTACAAAAAGGGAAGCAAGAGTACAGCTTAACTCCCTATGAAAAATTAAAATTTAAATGTAAACATATAGAAATATTAAAAGAAAACTTATTACATACTCCAATTATTTAAATTGCTGGGATGTTCACTGCCTCTTAAGCAACATTATCACTCAAAATTTAAGCAAAATCAATGAAACACTTTGGCATACATATTGCCTTAGACAGACAAACACATAAAATATGTAAAATTATGAAAATCTTAAATCCATTAAATACATTTTTACATACACAAATTCAAAGAAAATAACTCAGTTATTCATGATACATAAACAGATAATTATATCTTAACAGTCTTTTTGAAACCTGAAAGAAAATTTCACAAATCATGACAATTTCATTTTTACACACGTGGTTGTAGCCGCTTTGGCTGGCGTTCTACACTTCCATTCACAAGGGTAGAGGAGGGGGAGTTGCTATGGTGTGTGTCCTTGACGTTCACTCTAAATTACATGGGGAAAGGGGAGGGGTCACTGTGAGTTGTGTCCAAGTCACTCCACGCTTTCACGCAGCTACCAGGCTGCCATTATTTGGTTTGTCCTGTAGAACAAACAAAAAGAGTGCCTCAGACTCTGTTCACTTAATATCTAAGAGTGGGTCACAATGAAATGGGGATACATACATTTTATCTTTCAACAAGTTACTGGAACAAAGTTAACAGAACTTTTTCAATTTTACCCTCGCAGTTACTTAACTGTCATAAATCGGTAAACAAATGGCTCAAAATGCCGTTAGTCACGTACTAGAGAAAATTTATGCTCAAGGCATACAATCATGAATCCTATTTAATCTCAGTTTATAATTTCTGGGCCAGAACACTGAACCAATGCTCGGTACATTCCTGACAAATCTGTATTTTATTTACTTAGCTGACTCATCTTCGATTACCTTATTCTTAGAGATAGTATGAGTATATTTGATTAGTAGTTGTCTTCTCAGCTTCTTGTACATGTGAGTAGTAACTTGTGGTAATAGTACAGTTCTGAGTGTTCAAAACACACTACGTGTTGTTGACTACTAAATCCACTTATTGGTCCTCTGCTGCTGAGTCAGTTCCACATCTGCAATTATGTATTTACGAGGGCAGTTCAATAAGTAATGCAACACATTTTTTTTCTCGGCCAATTTTGGTTGAAAAAACCGGAAATTTCTTGTGGAATATTTTCAAACATTCCCGCTTCGTCTCGTATAGTTTCATTGACTTCCGACAGGTGGCGGCGCTGTACGGAGCTGTTAAAATGGCGTCTGTAACGGATGTGCGTTGCAAACAACGGGCAGTGATCGAGTTTCTTTTGGCGGAAAACCAGGGCATCTCAGATATTCAGAGGCGCTTGCAGATTGTCTACGGTGATCTGGCAGTGGACAAAAGCACGGTGAGTCGTTGGGCAAAGCGTGTGTCATCAACGCCGCAAGGTCAAGCAAGACTGTTTGATCTCCCGCGTGCGGGCCGACCGTGCACAGCTGTGACTCCTGCAATGGCGGAGCGTGCGAACACACTCGTTCGAGATGATCGACGGATCACCATCAAACAACTCAGTGCTCAACTTGACATCTCTGTTGGTAGTGCTGTCACAATTGTTCACCAGTTGGGATATTCAAAGGTTTGTTCCCGCGGGGTCCCTCGTTGTCTAACCGAACACCTTAAAGAGCAAAGGAGAACCATCTGTGCGGAATTGCTTCCTCATCATGTGGCTGAGGGTGACAATTTCTTGTCAAAGATTGTTACAGGCGATGAAACATGGGTTCATCACTTCGAACCTGAAACAAAACTGCAATCAATGGAGTGGTGCCACACCCACTCCCCTACCAAGAAAAAGTTTAAATCCATACCCTCAGCCGGTAAAGTCATGGTTACAGTCTTCTGGGACGCTGAAGGGGTTATTCTGTTCGATGTCCTTCCCCATGGTCAAACGATCAACTCTGAAGTGTATTGTGCTACTCTTCAGAAATTGAAGAAATGACTTCAGCGTGTTCATAGGCACAAAAATCTGAACGAACTTCTCCTTCTTCATGACAACGCAAGACCTCACACAAGTCTTCGCACCCGAGAGGAGCTCACAAAACTTCAGTGGACTGTTCTTCCTCATGCACCCTACAGCCCCGATCTCGCACCGTCGGATTTCCATATGTTTGGCCCAATGAAGGACGCAATCCGTGGGAGGCACTACGCGGATGATGAAGAAGTTATTGATGCAGTACGACGTTGGCTCCGACATTGACCAGTGGAATGGTACCGTGCAGGCATACAGGCCCTCATTTCAAGGTGGCGTAAGGCCGTAGCATTGAATGGAGATTACGTTGAAAAATAGTGTTGTGTAGCTAAAAGATTGGGGAATAACCTGGTGTATTTCAATGCTGAATAAAACAACCCCTGTTTCAGAAAAAAAATGTGTTGCATTACTTATTGAACTGCCCTCGTACTTCATCGAAGTGTATTTATGCTGAACTATAAATAATGTTTCACGTCTGCCATTATGTTACTCAATTATGTTGCTAGTGTATGTACTTATTTAACACTCACTCTATTAACATTTAAAGCATAGGATAGCACATTTATTTCATATCTATAGTGTATTGCAGCTGATCAGTTTGCTCACGTTGCAACCCATTTCCACTTGATTGGATGCTGAAACCACAGGTAGTCTCTCTCGACCTACTACTAAAGTGCATTAAGTAATTATGGACGAGCGTAATGCTAAATTCCTTAAACCTATAGGACACCATGATTTGCTCTGTCTCATCTAACATAAGGGTACCTATGGTCGCATTCATGCCTCCAACTCATAACCTCAATACGTGTAGGTGTGTCCTGTCACACACTACATCAAATAATGGCCAGCTCCAGCCTTATAAATATTTCAAGGACGTGTCCTTCATGTCTCAACCACAAACACTGTTCAATTCTATTACACTGCCATTCCTTGCTACACAAGGGGAGTTCATTTTTACAACTTATCTGCATATTTTTCATTACACTAAGCAATCTCTTTTACTATTAATTAGTTAGCTCTACAGCATACAATAGGTTTCACTGCCACTTCAGATCCTGCTTGTACACGAATTTGTATATCTTTTTAAATTACTGTTGGTGGACCATTTCCAATAAAACAACAACTTTGTACTTACAATATTACCAGGGTTCTATACATACTTGTTACTCAAATACATTTGTATCTTAATTACATCATACTTCTCTGTTGTTTATGTCACTGTTAGGTTTGTCACATTATGTTTTTTTTTTTTTTTTTTCCCACTAAGCAGTGGATAGAATGGTTACAGAACTTATGGCTTGATTGCCATGACGGAAATTTTTTGTATTGCAAAGAAGGAGTCGAAACTTTGGTGGATAGGGAAGATGAAGAATGAGTGAGACCTGAAAAGGAAAGAAGATCTCACACAGCTGGTACTGCACAGCTGCCACGCTGTGTAGAGGTTACAGAACAACCTCCTCCCTATAGAATTCATTAGTTTATTATTGGCGTGATAACCATAACGGAAAATTTGATGTGTTGGAAAGAAGAGGTCGAAATTTTAGATGGATAGAAAAGATGAAGAGAGAGTGAAATCTGAAATGGGAAAGAAGATCTCACACAGCTGGGACTGCACAGCTGTCACACTGTGTAGAGGTTACAGAACAACCTCCTCTCTACAGAATTCATTCACTACCTATGAACTTCTTTAGGTCGATCACGTTCCTGAGACCTAATATCTTTTTACTCTTAGGGTACTCTAGCCTATATGCATTGGCATATGGTTGTCTTATGATCCTGAAAGGTCCTTGGTATTTACTAAGATTAACACCTTCGTCCCAATATCTCCAATTTTTCAGAACTCGTATAGGCAGCTCCCAAGTTTCATCATTAGTTACTACATGTTTATCAATAAAAGGTACCATAATTACTCCGGTTATCAGCAAGACCAATTTTAACTGGCTTCTTTCAAAGTCAACAACACTCTGATATTTCGACAAGAAATCTATGCCAATTAAAACCTCAGTACTGAGATTGTTTACAATTAAGCATGGATGATCAATTTAATTACCATTAATGTTAAAGGGCAGTAAAGCTTCTTGCTTTACTGTATTTGACACCTTGCCAGTAGCACCAATTATTCTTAGTCCTGATACCCTCATTACTGTAAGCTTGTCTTTACCAGGTAATGCATCAAAGAAGGACTGAGATATCGCACTCACCTCACTTCCACTGTCTAAGAGACAACGTATATTGATACCCAACATATTCACTATTATTATAGGGTGGCTTATTCTAGTTTGTACAGGTGGTTCCTCAAACTCATCCAATAGTTCCTTTTGGATTTGTCTCCAACCAAAGTGATCGACATCTGGCTTCATTACATTTAGGTCAAAGTGTATAGGTGTTTCCTGAATTACATTTTCAGCTGCCTTTTCCAGTCGGTCTATTAATTTCAAATCAAAACACCGCACGACTTCATTACATTTAGTTTGCTGAACATGACCCAAATTACTGTAGTCTGAGCGATTCTGCGCCTCCAGACCGGGCATAACACTAGTTACAGCTAAACCACTTTCACTATTATCGTCGGGTTCCTTCTCAAGTGACAACTGGTCACAGCTACTGGGTTCATCGACCCCCAACAGGCTATCCTCTACATTCTCACTTACCTCCTGTCCTAAATCTATTAGTACAGTATCAACATCCTGCACAGGCACTTTAGATAAGATCACATCATCCTCATCGTAAATATAAGCATGAATTTCTTCTGCTTCTTCACTTGACAATTCAGTATTTTGTTGCTCTTCCCTACCGTTACACTGCTGCATCTTTTCTTTCTCTTCTCACTTAGAAAGCGTCTCTAACACAGTATCTATCAAATACTGTGAGTGATCTAATATTTCTGCTGTATCCTCAGATGCTACCGACCCCTCATCCACATGTTCAGTCTGAGTATTCTGATCTGTCTTACCAATTACTGTAACTACTGGCTTAGGAAAAATAACTGCCTGGTGAGCGCCAGTGTCCTCATAAACGGGAACTAGTTTTCCTGCCTCGGCCTAATACTGTTTCCTTTATTTCCATTATAGTTAACTGGCACAGCATTGCTTTCCGCACTGTTGTTTACCTGCATAATTTTGTTCAGAACAAAATTACTATCATTTGGATGCCATTGTTGGTTCTGATAATTATTTCTCCAATTCCTACCTCTCTTAGGATGGCAAACACCTACTGTTCTGATGTTTACATTGCCATTCTGCTCGTTCTTAAAATTACTACTAGTGTTATTACCATTTCTGTTATTACATGCTTGCTCCTCATTGGCAGCAACATGCTCTACACATTCCAAATATTCAATGAATCGATCCAGATTGTCTCTAGGGGCAGATATAATTCTAGTTTGCCAATACCATGGCAGTTTGGCTTCAAGACCTAGTATTATCATTTCAGGTTTTAGCTTTTCGGCCAAATGTGACAAATGTGAGATCCATGACCTGGCAAACTCTTTAATAGATTCCTTGCCTACATTGAAGCGGTTTCCAATCCAAAATTCTCTCAACACTTCATTTTGCTTATTACTAGATCAATACTCATTAATGAAAGCTGTTTTAAATTCCGCTAATGTTTTACACTTCAACATAACATCAGCTGACCAACGCATGACGTCACCTGCTAAATGGCTTCTAATAAATGAGATTTTCTCTCGTTCAGACCAAGTTGGTGGAATCACATCTTCAAAATTGTTCCAGAAATCTAGCGGGTGGATATTTTTATCTGGATCGAAACGCAAGAACTGCCGAACCCGATAAAAGCGGCGTTTGCAGCTACAACTTGTTGCATACTACCATTACCAGAAGTTACTGAAGCCGCTTTACTCTCAGTGTTAGCAATGTTAGTACAAATATTTTCTACTCTCATTTCAACATTATCTGCTCTTTGCACAATATGAGTAGTATCAGTTTTGATTGCGTCTACCGTATTTACCCGAATCTAAGCCGCACTCGAATCTAAGCCGCACCTGAAAAATGAGACTCGAAACAAAGGAAAAAAAGATTTCCCGAATCTAAGCCGCACCTGAAATTTGAGACTCGAAATTCAAGGAGAGAGAAAAGTTTTAGGCCGCACCTCCAAATCGAAACAAAGTTGGTCCATTGTAATATGAGACACAATTTAGGTCGAATGAATGACGATACAGCTACAGTAGTTTGGTTCGAGTCGTAAGCTTTACCAGGTAGCCATTGCTATGCGTCAGGCGCTCCGTCCGTATTTATACGGGTACCCTTCCTTTTTCACGTGCTTCGTCTGGTTTGAATCGATTGCTTATTTTGTTTGATCTGATAAGTGCCGTTTTCTCTGTTGTAGGTGTTTACGTCACTCTAAGCTGAAAATGCATCACTGTACTGTGTCCTGCATTATTTGTCGCATTCTGATAGTGCATGTTTACGGCCTGTCGCTGTTCCCGGCATGGCTTGGTTTTGTGCGCGCTACCGCCGCTTACAACTAAAAAGAGGCGAATCGTCTCATTAGCGAAGCAATGTCAAGAGACTGCTATTTGTTGTTACTTACACTGCTGCTTTCTTTGAGAATGATCAACAAGAACCAAATAATAGGCTGCGTATGATAGAACATGTTCTGAACGAGAGTTAGGCGAAAATTTTTCTCCGTTTGAAAATCTTTGCGGCCGCTTCTTTAGTACATCAAATTCTGCACAGAAATTAGAGTCATCTTAGATTTAAAAATCTAGTCAGTTGCCGTGGTTCATTTCTGACTGTATCACTATTAGGCTAAGAATAATACGAATATAAACATGACACGATAAGTGTATTCTTCCGCGTTTGCTGTTGTCTCACTCTAGTTTCGTAGTTTATTAGGCAGACAGGATTTAAATGAGATAGCAACAAACACGGAAGAACACATGGCAAAATGTTTATATTCGTTATATATTGTGAATGGTGAAGAGAATACTGCTTGTGATTCACATTTCATCAGGTTACTATTAGCAACCATCTCTTCTCACAGGTAGGAAAAAATTCAGAACGTAGAGTTGGCCATATTGAAAAACATCCCATACAGTCTTGCCAGTCGGATTTTCGTAGTACATTGAAATTCTAATACATTCGAAGATGAACAATACGGAATTTGTATTTACTTCGTTGGATAATGTATGAAAATGCAGTGGTCGAAACTCGGGGCGGAGAAAAATAAGCTCGTCTTCCATTTTTTTTTTTTTTTTTTAATTTATTTACTGACGCAGAGGTTTTGGCGCCAGTATTTATCTTTGTACCTACAAAGCATGTCTGTGTAGCGCTACATATATTCGACGGCAGAAGTTAGTTGTGGCGGCACCTACCAACATTTTTCAGAACTTCCGCTTGCTTTGCACTCGATTCTAAGCCGCAGGCGGTTTTTTGGATTACAAAAACCAGAAAAAAAGTGCGGCTTAGATTCGAGTAAATACGGTACTTCTGCTTGACATATGTTTACTTTTATATTAACATCTTTAAACCTATCTGAGCACAGTTCAGATTCCGCCTCGATATTTTCTGTCAACTTGTGCTCCAGCTTCGCATCTTCCATTTGGAAGTCTCTGCAAACCTCAGCAACTTCGGATTTTACTGTTATATACATTTCAGAAAATTGTTGAGCAACATTTTTCTTGATATCCTCATGATTGTAATCAGTTTTATAATTCAAACTGTCCAGATCCTCTTTCAACTTATTGCAACCAGCCTTGAAGGTATTGTCCATTACCTCCAATCGTTTATTAAAATTAGTTTGGCTGGCCACAATCTCATATTTTAATTCAGCATTACTGGCTGACAATTTTGCATTACTGGCAGCTATTGCTTGTAATATAACATTTAAATCAATAGCCCCAGTATCTTTGGTTTGCTCACTAGCTGGCTTTTTATCACACTCAGGTGACGAAAAACTAGCTCCCACACCAGAATCATAAAAACTAACTGAAACTTCTGATTGATCAGTCATATCTAACTTCTCCTGTTTAAACTCTACCACCTCTGATGACTGTTTCGTTTTTAACTCATCAGGTAAACTATCATCCAATAAATTAACAATTTCTGATTTCTGCTTTACTACAGGGGTCTCTATTATTGAATCATCGCCCCTTTTCACACTACTGTCAGGAGACAATACTTCATATTTCAATTTAACATTACTATTTTCATGCATATTTACACTTGAACCGTTGTCTGGATTTACAGTTCCCTCAACAGACATAGGTTCTGATTTAAGTTTAACCTCAGTTTCTTCTGGCGGTTCCATCGCCAACAGTCTTTTAGTGCAGGTTAGTAAAATTTTTAACAGCTTTTCACTTAACTTAGTTCCTTCTGCACGACATATGGCGTTGCCGGCGTGGCGTACCAGGATTCCTGATGCGACGCGGTGCGTTAAATTGCAGATGGCACTTCGACGGCTGCTGTGTGTTTGCGTGGCCCGCCACTGCAGGCGCAGCTCCGGTTGCTGCGGTGAGGCGAAACTGGCTCCTCGCGATGCCGGCAGCGCCGCTAGACTCAGTGCCAGCTCTGTCAATCCAGATGCGTTGTTAATCCAATTGCATTGTCCACCTGCACACGTAACACTATCACTGTTCTATTACTCAGTTGCGTGTCGCATTTCACTCCCGAATCCGAATATTTAAAAATCACTTTCACTTTTACTCAGTTTCTTTCCCGACCGATGCACCATATGTGGGGCGGCGGGTGGAATTAATTGTTATAAATGAATGTTCCTATTATTTATTTAATGCTGTTGTTTGCTGTTCTCAACACTGGCTCTCTAACTACAATATTGGCAACCAGAAAGTGATTAGCAAAATGTGAAGCCTGTAATTAGAATTCCTTGTGCCCACTTCATCTGAGAAATACATTTATAGCTACAGCTTATAGCTCTGAGGAATTAGGAGGTTGTCTGGGATTCATAATCAAAAAACCATTTTCTCTCAAATGTTCACTATATTCTGAAAGTCACAGACCAAAAAGGATCCACACAATCCAACTACCAGAGCAGTTCAGAGTCTAATGCTCTGATGCAACTATAACTGTTCAAATCAAATGTTTAAGTGAATGCTCGCCATAATTTGATGATAATGTTCATCAAACGCCACGCTAAATAGTGGTAGAATGTCTGTCCCATGACGGCACGTGAAAATACGACGTACGCAAACTGAAGATAGATCATTAAAGTCATCCCAGAATTAACACTTCACTCGAAAATGATTTCATGGTTACGCATATCCCGAGTAACTTATTACGGCATCCGAGGCTGTTTATAGCAATGATACCGACGCGACGCGACTCCCGGCACAGGTGGTGCGCTAATCAGCGTCTGGAGAGAACTGGGGCCTTGCTTTCTCGCGCAGTGTTCTTATATATAAAGCTGCAGTGCGGACGGCTAAGGGAACGCCTGATCAAATCCGCTCTTCTGACTCGCTGCTGGGCTAGTAATGCACCACTTTAAGTTATCGAATAAATCATTGCTTCCTTTGATGATGGCCGATGAAGCTCTTAATTTAAATGTGCAATCAGCACACAGGTAAGTTATCATAATAAAAGTCTGACGTGGCTAAGTCAAATATTTTGGGCGAGAGAATTAATTTAATTACACTACGCGCAGTAGACGAGCTCTGAACTTGCCCTTTGGAGATACGCTATAGCTATAGTTTTATAGTTGTTCTGTTGAAACTTCTCACATCTTTATGATTATAGTGGATCTCCCTTCTACTTAAATTTAAACATCCTAGCTTTATTTATTCGCCTACTTAATCTATCTTGCTTCCTTAATTTTTAAGACAAAAACCAGAAAATCATGAATTCCAACTGAAATTTTAATTTGTGAGATCCAGAATACTGTTTCTACTAAATTATTATGCAAAAGGAATCTAAATATAAATTTTTAAGTTTCTAGCTCTTTTCTGTTGCGCCAATGATTTTTACAGAAAAACGTCCAAATTTCGAAAATGGTTAAAGTTATTGAACTGATATTCAACATATATTGATTTAGTATTACTCTTGACATGCTAGAAACGTTTCAGGTTATTTACTTGATTTTTAAAGTATTGCGCAACATTTATGACGTCAGAGCTAGTTACAGCGGACTAGGCTGGCACACAATGGAAAGACTGATGTGAATTTTATATGGCGTGAGTAGGCTGCTTCCCTACAACAGTTACCAGAAGATGAGTTTTGCTGTCTGGGCTCAGAAGAATTGGCATTGACAGAAGTAGAGAGAATATAAAATGCCTACTAATAACAGAGAGAAAAAAAAGAGAGATTTGTTAACACTGAACATAAACTCAATTGTTATGAAGTTTGTCCAGCAGACATACCAGAAATATTAGTCTTATCAGAGTATGAATTACTAGTATTGTGTGTGAGGCAAACATAACAAAAGCCAAGAAGTTTCATTCTGGGAGAGAACAGAAGCATGTATAACAGTTTTTCTTGCACATAAATATTTTTTTATATTTATATCTGTGAAAATAAATTAAGAGCTGACACATAAACTAAATGATTTTAGTTGATTATCTTGTAACTTTTAGATACAGAGTCCAAATTTATTTCTAAGTTTTGAATATTTGTGTAGGTTATCAGGAAGTGCTGCAGTGAAGTCGAAGAATGTGTGTCTTCACCTTGTTGACAGCCATATGACCCTTGCACAAACAGGTGTAGTGCAGTTGTTTACACAGCCACATCCATCACGGATTTGTGCGTCTCCATACTGGGGAAAGACTCCACCCAGATTACAGCCATCACAGAGGGATAAAAGGAACAGTAAGTAGCAGCCAACCATCCTATAGAGTGTGGGATTACTGTATATTGTGCAGTGTTCATGTTAGATGGTGGTGTGAACATCAAAATAGTGAAAATTGTAATAACAGTGTTCCGTGATTGCTTAGCTGTTATAAACTGCATAACAGCTTAAGAAGTCTTGCTAGTAATGTTGACTCCATAAGATATTTTTCTGTGTACCACAAACTTAATTAAATATTAAATTTGACTATTTACAGTGACAACTTGTTTAGCATTTGTAATCTGCTCTGACAGTATAGTGTGCTCCATGTTGCTTCCAAGAGAGTGAGATGAGCTTATATTTGATAAATGTGTGCAATGTTTTAATAGCCACTAGCTCTGAACACTGACCTGTTTGTATGTGGATTTTAGGGAATGTTCTGTACCATTTTGTGAATGTTGATGTGGATTCCTAACTCAGATTCACACACATAGTGTACAAACAACTTAGGTAGGGATGTAGACTGGAGCTTGCTTACAAACAGGCAATGTTCATTACATTCCTTTGGCATAGGCTATCAGCCTCTACTGTGTTTACCTGCCACACTTCCCTCCAGTAGTAAATTGATGATTCCGTGACCTCTCAGAATGTGTCCTACCAACTGGTCCTTTCTTCTAGTCAGGTTGTGGCACAAATTTCTTTTCTCCCCAGTTCTATTCAGTACCTCCTCATCATTTATGTTATGTATCCATCTAATCTTCCTCATACTTCTGCAGCACCACATTTCAAAAGCTTCTGCTCTCTTCTTAGCTAATCTGTTCATCATCCATGTTCCATTTCCATACATAACTACACTCCAGACAAATACTTTCAGAAAAGACTTCCTAACACTTAAATCTATACTTGATGTTAATAAATTTTTCTTCTTCATAAAGGCTTTTCTTCCCATTCCCATCTACTATTTTAAATGTCTCATTTCCTAGTCTAATTCCCTCAACATCACCTGATTCAATTCAGCTATTTTCTATTATCCTCATTTTCCTTTGTTGATATTCATTGTATATCCCACTTACAAGACAATGCCCATTCCATTCACTGCTCTTCCAAGTCCTTTGCTGTCTGTGACAATTACAATGTCATTGGCAAACCTCAAAGCTTTAATTTCTACTCCAAATTTTTCTTTGGTTTCCTTTACTGCTTGCTCAATCTACAAATTGAATAATATTGAGCATAGGCTACAACTCTGACTCACCCTCTTTTTAACAACTGCTTCCCTTTCATGTTCCTTCTGTAATATAACTGCCATCTGGTTTCTGTACAAACTGTAAATAGACTTCTGCTCCCTGTATTTTATCCCCGTCATCTTTAGAATTTGAAAGGGTGTATTCCAGTCAAGACTGTCAAAAGCTTTCTTGAAGTCTACTAAAGCTATAAACATAGGTTTGCCTTTCCTTTCTCTATCTTCTATGAGAAGTTGTGGGGTCAATATTGCCTCACATGTTCCTACATTTCTCCAAAATCCAAACTGATCTCCCCTGAGGTCAGCTTCCATCAATTTTTCCATTCTCCTGTAAAGAACTTGTGTTAGTATTTTGCAAGTATGACTTATTAAAATGGTAGTTCGGTAATTTGCACACTTGTCAGCACCTGCTGTCTTTGGAATTGCAAATATTATATCCTTCTTGAAGTCTGAGGGTGTTTTGCGTCTCTCGTAAATCTTGCTCACCAGTTGGAAGAGTTTTGTCATGACTAACTCTTCCAAGGCCATCAGTAGTTCTAACAGAATGTTGTCTACTCTTGTGGCCTTGTTTCAGCTTAGGTCTTTCAATGTTTTGTCAAATTCTTCATTCAGTATCATATCTCCCATCTCATTTTCATCTACGTCTTCTCCAGTTTACATAGTATTGCCCTCAAGTACATCTCCCTTGCGTAGACCCTCTATGCATTCCTTCCACCTTTCTTCTTTCCATTCTTTGCTTAGGACTGGTTTTCCCATCTGAGCTTTTGATATATTCTCCAAAGGCATCTTCAATTTTCCTATAGGCCACATCTATATTTCCCCTAGTGATACATGCTTCTAAACCCTTACATTTGTCCTCTACCCATTCCTGCTTAACCATTTTGCACTTCCTTTCAATCTTATTTTTTAGATGTTTCTATTCCCTTTCGTCTGCTTAATTTACTGCATCTTTATACTTTCTTTCATTAATTTAATTAAATATCTCTTGTGTTACCTAGGGATTTCTACTTGCCCTCGCCTTGTTACCTACTTAATCCTCTGCTACCTTCACTACTCCATCTGTCAAAGCTACCCATTCTTCTTCTGCCGTATTCCTCTCCCCTGTTTTTGTCAAACATTCCCTAATGCTCCCTTTGAAACTCTCTGCAATCTTTGGTTCTTTCAATTTATCCAGGTCCTATCTCCTTAAATTCATACCTTTTTTTCAGTTTTAATCTATACTTCATAACCAATAAATTGTGGTCAGTGTCCACATCTGCTCCTGGAAATGCCTTACAATTTAAAAACTGGTTCTAAATCTCTTTCTTACCATTATACAAACCAATCTGAAACCTTCCAGTGTCTCCAGATCTTTTCCATATCTATAACCTTATTTTATGATTCTTAAACCAAGTGTTAGTAATTATTAAATTATGCTCTGCAAAATTATACCATGCAACTCCCTCTTTCATTCCTTTCCCCCAATCCATATTCACCTACTATTATTTCTTCTCTTCATTTTTCTTACTATAGAATTCCAGTTCCCCATGACTATTAAATTTTCATCTCCCTTAATTATCTGGATAACTTCTTTTATCTTGTCATATGTTTCTTAAATCTCTTCATCATCTGCAGAGCTAGTTGGCATGCGAACTGGTACTACTGTGGTCGTTGTGGGCTTCATGCCTATATTGGCTACAATAATGTTTTCACTATGCTGTTCATAGTAGTTTGTCCGCATTTGTATTTTCTTACTCATTATTAAACACACTCCTGCATAACCCCTATTTAATTTTGTATTTATAACCCTGTATTCATCTGACCAGAAGTCCTGTTCCTCCAACCACCAGACTTCACTAACTCCTACTACATCAAGCTTTAACCTATCCCTTTTTAAATTTTCTAACCTACCTGCCTGATTAAGGTATCTGACAGTCCATGCACTGAACCATAGAACGCCAGTTTCATTTCTCCTTATAATGACATCTTCGTGAGTAGTCCCACCCAGAGATCTGAATGGCGGCTATTTTACCTCCAGAATGTTTTATCCAAGAGAATGCCATCATCATTTAACAAAACAGTAAATCTGCATGCCCTTGGGAAAAATTACAGCTGTAGTTTCCCCTTGCTTTCAGCCGTTCACAGTACCAGCACAGCAAGGCCATTTTGGTTGACATTACAACGCCAGATCAGTCAATCATCCATAATATTGACCCTGCAACTACTGAAATGGCTGCTGCCCCTCTTCGGGAACCACACATTTGTCTGGCCTCTTCAGCATATACCCCTCTGTTGTGGTTGCACCTAAGGTATGGCTGTCTGTGTCGCTGAGGCACACAAGCTTCCCGCCTATGGCAAGGTCCATGTTTCTCCAAGATAGGAGAGTGAAAAAACTTATCTGAAAGGGTCAGAAGATGGGAAGAAGAAACATTGTGAACAGATGAAATAGTACCATAAGATAAGAAATGAAAGACAGATAAGGAACTGAAATGTGGTACACACTTGACCAATCTGTGGAGAATAAAAAATGTCCATGTGAATCTTCTGTATGTAGCAGTATAACAGTCTGAACTGTTTCAGCATTTGTGTCCGTCTTCCACAACCTCTCACAAGTACTACCCTTTCCTCCCCCCCCCCCCCCTACTCACCCCACCCTTGCACATCCCCCTCATACTCACCCCCCCCCCCCCTCGAGCTAATTCTCCCTCATGCTTATCCGCACTCCCCTTGCTCATCCAACTTCCTTGTCCCATTTTGCTCACACCCTTTAGTTCCCCTCTCTGACTATCCCCCTCCCCCATTTGGTTATTTTATTTAATTATAGAGTTAATTCATGTTATTCCTATGACAGCTCATTATTGTAACATACAACAATCTTTAAGATGCACATTTTGTACAAGTAACAATATCACAGCACTAACTGAGATGTTAAGAGGATGAAGTTTTATCTTCATCAAAGATTTCTCTCCAAAATGAGACATACATAAAATTATTGTGGTGCATTTTTACTGTCTGTCCCATGTAGTAATGTAGGGACAGTGTGTACATTTGAGACCACACAGATTGAGAACTGCTATAAGAATGTAAACAGTCAGCATTAGAACAGAAGTGAAAGACAGGATTTTTTTGCATTACATACATTGTAATCTGACATGGTTCTTCCAGAGAATGTTGACCGTGCGAGTGAAGATGAAGGCCACAGTTCAGGATTCGAAGAAGATGAACAGTCTTTGTCTCAGGGTGGATCAAAATCATCACCACTTGCACTTAATAAACTTTTGAGTCGATCTAGAGGTTCACTGTTGGTAGGTATCCATCATTCAAATGAATCCATGTGTCATGAAATCTCTCTCTCTCTCTCTCTCTCTCTATATATATATATATATATATATATATATATATATATATATATATATCTGTCTCAATGTAATATTTGTAATATTTCTTACTGTGCTTTCTATTCTACTATGCAGAATTCAATGATACCATATGTCAACTGTTTCAAAATAGTAAAATCTTACATGGATGTTCTCAGGATGTTTGTATGGTTAATGATGTCATATTAATTTCATAGTAGCATGAGCAGTACTGTTAATTTGACATTTGTATATCAATAATAAGAACAAGAGGAATTTTCCTTACTATCACTAGCTTTCTGGTGCATGTGTGTGTGTGTGTGTGTGTGTGTGTGTGTGTGTGTGTGTGTGTGTTTGTTTGTTTGTTTGTTTGAACACACTGACTTTTTCCCTGTGTTTGTTTTAATTTTTTAGCGTAAGTAATGTGGCACTGAGAATTATATTTGTGGATAATATTGTAAGAGTGATTGTAGGATTTGTTTTTTGCATCAGGGCTCTTTTCCAACATCTTCACCTGATGAAACCTGCCCTCAGCAAAAGACAGGAGCTGGAAATGGTGCTGCCTCCATTATGCTTCCAAAGGACTACAACCCAGTAGCTGCTATTCAAAGTGTTGAATCGATGTACAACTTCCTTAACAAGACTCTGCACAACAGCCCTAAATCTCTGAAAGAAGAATCTCCTTGTATTGGCAGTGGCATTGGCTATAAACAGATTGTAGCTTCAAGAAGACTACATGAAATGGAGGTATTAAAAGAAAAATTCATATGCGAAAACTATAAGATAGAATATCTGGCAATGATTTATCTTCAGGAGGCCAAATATCAGTATTTCCAGTAGGCAGATTAAATATATGTGTCTGTCGACCTGCCAGCACTTTCATTTGGTAAGTCACATCATCTTTGTTTTTAGGTATATTTTTCCTACGTGGAATGTTTCCTTCTATTATAACCATATATATATATACACCTAAAAACAAAGATGATGTGACTTACCAAATGAAAGTGCTGGCAGGTCGACAGACAGACAAACGAACACAAACATACACACAAAATTCAAGCTTTCGCAACAAACTGTTGCCTCATCAGGAAAGAGGGAAGGAGAGGGAAAAACGAAAGGATGTGGGTTTTAAGGGAGAGGGAAAGGAGTCATTCCAGTCCCGGGAGTGGAAAGACTTACCTTAGAGGGAAAAAGGGACGGGTATACACTCGCGCACACACACACACATATCCATCCACACATATACAGACACAAGCAGACATATTTAAAGACAAAGAGTTGTCTGCTTGTGTCTGTATATGTGTGGATGGATATGTGTGTGTGTTTGCGAGTGTATACCCGTCCCTTTTTCCCACTAAGGTAAGTCTTTCCACTCCCGGGACTGGAATGACTCCTTTCCCTCTCCCTTAAAACCCACATCCTTTCGTCTTTCCCTCTCTTTGTCTTTGTCTTTAAATATGTCTGCTTGTGTCTGTATATGTGTGGATGGATATGTGTGTGTGTGTGCGAGTGTATACCCGTCCCTTTTTCCCCCTAAGGTAAGTCTTTCCCTCTCCTTCCCTCTTTCCTGATGAGGCAACAGTTTGTTGCGAAAGCTTGAATTTTGTGTGTATGTTTGTGTTCGTTTGTCTGTCTGTCGACCTGCCAGCACTTTCATTTGGTAAGTCACATCATCTTCGTTTTTATATATATATATATATATATATATATATATATATATATATATATATATATAGAGGGAAACATTCCACGTGGGAAAAATATATTTAAAAAGAAAGATGATGAGACTTACCAAACAAAAGCGCTGGCAGGTCGATAGACACACAAACAAACATTCCACGTGGGAAAAATATATTTAAAAAGAAAGAGGGTAAGGAGTCATTCCAATCCCGGGAGCGGAAAGACTTACCCTAGGGGGAAAAAAGGACAGGTATACACTCGCGCACACACACACACACACACACATATCCATCCGCATATACACAGACACAAGCAGACATTTGTAAAGGCAAAGAGTTTGGGCAGAGATGTCAGTCGGGACGGAAGTACAGAGGCAAAGATGATGTTGAAAGACAGGTGAGGTATGAGCGGCGGCAGATTGAAATTAGAAATTAGCGGAGATTGAGGCCTGGCGGATAGCGAGAAGAGAGGATATGCTGAAGGGCAAGTTCCCATCTCCGGAGTTCTGACAGGTTGGTGTTAGTGGGAAGTATGCAGATAACTGGACGGTGTAACACTGTGCCAAGATGTGCTGGCCGTGCACCAAGGCATGTTTAGCCACAGGGTGATCCTCATTACCAACAAACACTGTCTGCCTGTGTCCATTCATGCGAATGGACAGTTTGTTGCTGGTCATTCCCACATAGAACGCTTCACAGTGTAGGCAGGTCAGTTGGTAAATCACGTGGGTGCTTTCACACGTGGCTCTGCCTTTGATCGTGTACACCTTCCGGGTTACAGGACTGGAATAGGTGGTGGTGGGAGGGTGCATGGGACAGGTTTTACACCGGGGGCGGTTACAGGGGTAGGAGCCAGAGGGTAGGGAAGGTGGTTTGGGGATTTCGTAGGGATGAACTAAGAGGTTACGAAGGTTAGGTGGACGGCGGAAAGACACTCTTGGTGGAGTGGGGAGGGTTTCATGAAGGATGGATCTCATTTCAGGGCAGGATTTGAGGAAGTCGTATCCCTGCTGGAGAGCCACATTCAGAATCTGATCCAGTCCCGGAAAGTATCCTGTCACAAGTGGGGCACTTTTGGGGTTCTTCTGTGGAAGGTTCCGGGTTTGAGGAGATGAGGAAGTGGCTCTGGTTATTTGCTTCTGTACCAGATCGGGAGAGTAGTTACGGGATGCGAAAGCCTTTTTCAGGTTGTTGGTGTAATGGTTCAAGGATTCCGGACTGGAGCAGATTAGTTTGCCACGAAGACCTAGGCTGTAGGGAAGGGACCGTTTGATGTGGAATGGGTGGCAGCTGTCATAATGGAGGTACTGTTGCTTGTTGGTGGGTTTGATGTGGACGGACGTTTGAAGCTGGCCATTGGACAGGTGGAGGTCAACGTCAAGGAAAGTGGCATGGGATTTAGAGTAGGACCAGGTGAATCTGATGGAACCAAAGGAGTTGAGGTTGGAGAGGAAATTCTGGAGTTCTTCTTCACTGTGAGTCCAGATCATGAAGATGTCATCAATAAATCTGTACCAAACTTTGGGTTTGCAGGCCTGGGTAACCAAGAAGGCTTCCTCTAAGCGACCCATGAACAGGTTGGCGTACGAGAGTGTCATCCTGGTACCCATGGCTGTTTCCTTTAATTGTTGGTATGTCTGGCCTTCGAAAGTGAAGAAGTTGTGGGTCAGGATGAAGCTGGCTAAGGTAATGAGGAAAGAGGTTTTAGGTAGGGTGGCAGGTGATCAGCGTGAAAGGAAGTGCTCCATCGCAGCGAGGCGCTGGGTATGCAGAATATTTGTGTACAAGGAAGTGGCATCAATGGTTACAAGGATGGTTTTACGGGGGTAACAGACTGGGTAGGGATTCCAGGCGCTCGAGAAAGTGGTTGGTGTCTTTGGATGAAGGATGGGAGACTGCATGTAATGGGTTGAAGGTATTGATCTACGTAGGCAGAGAGACGTTCTGTGGGGGCTTGGTAACCAGCTACAATGGGGCGGCCGGGATTATTGGGTTTGTGAATTTTAGGAAGAAGTGCCAAACACTTCAATTTTCGCTGAGTCCTAAACTTAAACAATCTTGCATTTTATGCAAACATTGACAGAGGTGAAACAAGTGGTAAGCGGGAAATAATTTGCAAGAACTGACGAGGGATCAAACCTGAGATCTTATGGACAGTATTCCAGCAAGCAACGCTCATCCAGCATGTGATAATTAATAAATATACATACATATATATATAGTACTATTTGTACTCATGAATGTATGTGCATTTGGTACCGTGGCTTTAGCACTTGTCCTACGGTTAATAGTTCAATGTGGATAATTTCTTAACTTAACCTTACATATCTCAAAAAAGTATTTCGAGATTCAGCAGTGTGAGGGTGTCATACTCAAGTATTTACTTTAATTCTTGTGTTAATAACAACTTCTTTTTTATTTAATTCTTTTTAATTCATATTTGTGCAAAAGAAAAGCATCATTCTGTAATGCTACTAGGTTGCAAACTGAAAATTGCAGCTGAACTTGAGTTGAACACCAAAATTTCACCAGTGATGATCCTACTTCATGGCGATATAATCTGAGATTAGCGTTAATGCAACTCAGATTTCCGAAGTCAGCTTGACCTGAGGCCATTTTCTGTGTTGATCTCAAGTCTACTGCTTTATACAGGCTGGTCAAAATAAAAGAGGTCCTATATCTTATAAACAAAACAGACTGATCACTCATTTATTGTGAATATCGAATGCAGAGTAGTAAATTATTATCATGAAAAACAACATACTGAACTTTTAAGAGGTTAATAGTTCACAGCTCAGCACACCTCAACATGTGTCTGGAAACTTTGGCAATTCATTTGATGTGATTTCTATGGTTGCATTGCGAATGCTTGTTTTCAACTCTTCAGTTATATGTGGGTTGTTATGCAGACTTTAGCCTTGCATTACCCCACAAATAAATATCACAGATAGACAGATCAGGCTCTCTGGGAGGCCATAAACATGTGGAAACCGTAATTTATTCTCCAGCGGCTTACATATGCATTGAAACCCATGAAGTATGCGCCGTAGCACCATCTTAACGGAAAAATGCATACCCTCATTCTTCCTCCCTTAGCTGTGCTATGTGTGGATGCAACAGTTCTGTTACATACCCTTGAAAGTTCATAGTCTTGTTAAAGAAAATGGGGCCTGGAATCCTTTGACCTGAAACTGCTTGCCAAATGCCTACTTGCAAATCAAGCAGAGGCACTGAAAAATGTTTCCTGTGATTGTCTGTTGACCAGTGGCATATGTTTTGGGTGTTCATGTACCTGCTACGGTGAAACCTTGCTTTATCCGATGTAAAGATTTGGATCCAGATAACCACCAACATTATGAGTGGGTAACCATTTGCAATAGTATTGTCAATGTGTATAATCCATAGGTTTTAATGCTTGCATCATTCTTACTTTGTATGCTTGCATTTGTAAAAGCTTCAGCATGTTCTGGCATGACGTTTATTTGATGTTTAGTTGGGAGGATAGATGTCTAGTTGATTTCTGTGGACTTCTTACCTAGTCACATGAACGCATTCAATCTTTACTGACGAACTAACTTTCTGTGCACAGTTGCATTTGGCAGTAGCAACTGAACCTATTGCTCTAAAGTTAGTGACCAATTTCTGCACAACGTGTTTTGGAAGAGCAGCTGTTTCTGGATATTTTATCATGAATCGTTCATTTAACATTTCAAATGACTTACATCCAGAAAAATTTCAACAAAAAATACTTTTTGTTCATTCTGTAGAACTGTATTTACAACAAGCTTCAAAATGCCTACTGACAATGCAGCACTAATCACTAAATCACTGCTCAACATCATGTGACCCCACTCAAGTGCTGCCCTAGTATTAAGAAATAACACCACTCAGACAGCTTCACATATCATGTTCAGTATAACACAGAGCATCTTTCATCTTGGCCACCCCGTACAATGAGCCCTTAATCAACTAAGAGCAAAACCTATGTATTTCACACATTTGCATATGTACATAAGCTGATTTCCAGTTTATATACGAGCTAGATTATTGTGTTGTATAAATTTGTTCCAAAATTTTAGATTCTGACTTTTTAAATACATAATTCCTTGCCCCCCCTCCCCCAAATGAACCATGTATCTTGCCAAGGCAGAGTAGCTTGTCTCCCCCCCCCCCCCCCCCCCCAATGATACAGTTAACTGTAAGATAGTGGCAACCACATTGGTATGGTATATGTGGAGCGGCCAGACTAACCCATGATTCCTGAAGGGGGGCAACAATCTTTTTCAATAGATGCAGGGCGAAAGTCTTGATGATTGACTGATCTGGGCTTGTAAGATTAGCTACCATGGCCTTGCTGTGCTGGAATTGCAAATGGCTAAAAGCAATATGCATGTCTACCATATAGCTTAATGATGATGGCATCCTCTTGGCTAAAATATGCCAGAAGTAAAATAATCCTCCCCTCCCCTCCCCCACCCCATTTGATGTCCAGGCAAGGATTAATCAGGAGAATAGTATCCTCAAGAAACAGAAAACTGTCATTGTGCAGTGCAAAGTGTTGAATGTTAGGCCCCTTAATCATGTAGATAGGTTAGAGAATTTAAGAATGGATGAGAATAGATTGAAGTTAAATATCAAGGAGATCAGTGCTGTGTGGTGGCAGAAAAAACAGGCCTCCTGGTCAGATAAGCACAGGGTTATCAACACAAAATCAGATAGGGGTAATGCAGGAGTAGGCCTAATAACGAACAAGAAAATAGAAATACAGATAACTACTATGACCAGAGTAGTGAAAGCATTATCGTAACCAAGACAGATATGAACACATCACATCTCATTGTGGCACTAGTTTATATGACAGCTCTGCAGATGGTGAAGAGATTGAAAGAATATCTGATCAGATAAAGGAAATTATTCAAATAGTTAAATAAGATAAAAAGTTGGTTGTGTTGGGAAACTGGAATTCATTAGTGGGAAAAGAAAGATAAGGAAAAGTAGTAGGAGAATGTGGACAGGGGCAAGAAATGAAAGAGGAAGCTGTATGGTAGAATCTTGCACAGAGCATAATTTAATCATTACGAACACTTGGTTTAAGAATCGTGGAGGAAGGTTGTACGTGTAGAAGAGACCTGAGGACACTGGAAGGTCTCAGACTGATTATATAAAGGTAAGACAGAGATTTTGGAACCAGATTTTAAATTTTGAGACATTTCGAGGGGCAGATATGGACTCTGATCATGATTTATTAATTGTGAATTGCAAATTAAAACTGTAAAAGTTGCAGAAATGTAGGAAAAAAGTAGATGGGGCCTGGATAAATTGAAGGAATCAGAGGTAATTGAGAGTTTCAGAGTGAGCACTAAGCAATGTTGGATTGAAACAGGGGAAAATAATACAATTGAAGGTGAATGAATAGCCTTGAGAGATCAGATAGGCAGCAGAGGATCACACAGGTAAATAAACAAGGACTGATATAAATTTTTGGGTAACTGAAGAAAGTACAGCTCTCTCTCTCTCTCTCTCTCTCTCTCTCTCTCTCTCTCTCTCTCTCTCCCTGTACTCAGTACTCAAGTGGCGATGTTGTTCAGTACAACAGTAAGGCGTGTCTCATCTGTTGTCCGGTCCGTACCTATTTTGTACTCTTACTGATAAGTCATTACTCTTCCATCACCTAGCTGTATATGTTCTCTATCTTAACACTCTGAGACTTGACTGTTTGTCAGAGCAGGAGTCTCTCTGGCCAATAGTGGCAGACATTAAGAGTTCCATCCAGTAAAACATAGGGAAAAAGGTTAAACAGTCTCCTACTCTTTCGGATTTTCACTGTTTCTAACCAATAGTGCTGTGGCATGAGGAGGAAGGCAGAAGATCTCTCCCACTCCATGGTACAATTTGAAACAGGCCTATGAGACGGCCAGCAGACTGACATGGGTGAGAAAGCACAGGCTCTGCAGAAAATAACAGTATGAACCAGTCAGGACACTGTATTCTGAAATTTAAACTGAATGTCATTTTGTGGCATGGCTCCTGAACCAAATGGCTGTTAATAGGTGATTCTACAAACAGTGCTGCTGCTTTTTCGGCATAAAAGCCATCCCATGTACCTCCTTGAGTGTGTGGGCTGGGGGAATGTGAATGCTGCTCTGACTACCTGAGGCCTGCAACTTCACTTAGGCTCTCAAAGAAAAATACCTCTCTCTTCCCCACTAGCTTGAATACTTCCAAGTCTGTGCTTATCCAATGGAAAAGAAAGTAATAAAAGGGATAGCCACTGGTGGTACTGAATCTTGATTGCAATTATTGTGCAGTGATCAACTACATTGATCAAGGGACTGGTATAACACATTCTGAAATATGTCATATGACAGTTTCAGATAAAACTGGCCATATAACAACGGCAACTGTAATTTCTTCAACAATTCGTGCCACAATTTACCTTTGGTCTCTCCCTGGAGCAATTCCTAAATTTCCAGTTAATTGGAACTTCCAAATCCTGTTCTTCAATCTGGGTGCAGGAATGGGACCTCTCCACTTTCCTGTAAAGCATCAGTATTCATGAAGAGCAACAGCACTATTGTTGTTGTTTTGATAAAACAGCTTTATTAGTACTCACCTTTTGCAAACCCATGTTGACTGTCTGCTGCTGTAATGCACACTGATGCTTTTGTTTCAACCTTATGTTGTTGGTGCTTAACAGCAAGCTATGGCACTAACACTACTAACAACACAAATTCTGCAGTGCACAGTCTGAACATCATTTCTAGAAGGTGGGGTACCCATACAGTAAATGGCTGTCTGTATACACTGGCTTAAGAAGAGAAAATTTAGTTACAACCACCCTGTACATTTGTGCTTTCTACATATGTGTGTGCTATTATCTTCATTTTGACAATTGTACACTCTAATCTGATTTTGTGTCTGTATTATTAAGGGTATATTGTGGAGAATTTTTGGAAGCATGTGAGTGTGTCTCACAATATATTTATTAATAAATTGACAGTTGTGTATTCTACATATTCTGCCAGCTGTATCATATTTGGAAATTACCCTTGTTTGCAATAGAGGTACTTAACATGATTAGTGCAATATTTTCTCCTTTTCCTCCTCATTGGACAGTTTAATCTAATGGAATGTTCAAAAGTGTATTGTCCGTATGTAAACATAGCGCTTACGGATTCAACTGCTGCGGCATAATGTGTTCTACACATATTGTAAGTGATGTATTGTGTTTTAGTTAGTTTCTCCTTTCAATAGAAAGGTATATTGTCTACATTAGGTGTAAATTTTTGAATTGAAGTGTGTGTGTTAATGGGTGTAACCTCATAAAACAGAAGTCTGAGACACAAAGTTCCAGGTAACTTCAGTGAATCAGTAAATTTCATCCCACTTCTTTATATACAACGGAAATGGCTTTCTTGGGCACTATAGCTTCAGTTTTTAAAGGGAACTTGTAATCCTCATAGTGCAACAGAACCTGAAATTAAAAGAGAATCAGCAATGTTAATTGAAAGTTAATTGTTTACTGTTCAGAAAAATATTGTACCATCCACTATGCAGCCCAATTGCGAATGATATACTGAGGCATGAGCTGAGTTAGTTGTTGTTCATGAACAGCAGGAAATTTCTTAATGCACTTTCCTCTCCTGCGGATAATGTATCCTCTGTAGGAAATACTGGACCTATTGTTACTTGCCAATGTGGCTATGAGTGGCATGTCAATGATAAGTTTAGAGGGCCTGTACTGGGAAGGCAGAAACCAGGAAGAACTCAGACTGTTACATCTATTATTCTTGCCAACAAGTTTTAAGTGCTGTCTCAAACTCGAACTGAACCACTGTACCTGTTAGAAAGCTTTATGTGTCACAAAACAGACGCAGTGCTCCACTTCAATGATGTATAAGTGTTACCTCCATACTATTTAATCCTCAAGTGGATGCGCCTATGTATAATGTTCACCAAACACAAGTAACATTGAATTTTACCATTCCTTTGTAGTTTTACAATTGTGAACCCGTACCTATTCCTTGATCATTGCTTCAGCTAACACAGTGATAAGTCATGTTGTCATACGTCCAAGTGAGCAGTAGTAAAACAAAATAAACAGCGAGCTCATTGAGAAAGAATTTACAATTCATGCAAGAAAATGACCCAGGTTCCGAACTAGCAGTGCAAACCTACAATGAGGCAGTTTCTACAAGATATTGGTAATTGAACAAGCATTTGACATGGATTTGATGCAAGTATGATCTTAAATGCTTCAAGGGGGTCATTACATTGTCAGGTAACACTTGTATGTGTCAACAGAGTGATAAAATGAAGGTTTATTTGCTTACTGTTTAATTGAACAGTAATTTATCTCATGTAATATAAGTTTATTTTATCATTGTTTAATTAAACTAATATTAAACTGTCAAATAATGAAAAACCCAGGAGCATCTCCACTATATGGTGAGTGCCACTCATACATGTCTACCTTAATAAAGTAGTGCCAGCTATTCTTTGCTTGAGTACAAAGTACACTGTGCTCCCGCTCATGTTATGAAAGTCGGCATGCCATATCGAAGGTTGATAGCTTCAGATTATGTGAAACTGTTGCTTTTGTCACTCTGCTAGTAGCTGGCCTAACTGAACACACTCCACAACTGCTCACATTCAACAGAGGCAGGTTCTTTCATTAAGGTTGTGGTGTCATTCCTATAGCATCAAACAAGCCATATTTCAGTATTACAATACTCCATAAGCATTAAATAAATATATCTACAATTGCCAATGACACTGAACAACAATTTTCAGTATTATTCAGTAGATCAAAATACTAGTCAGGGACCTGTGCAGATTTCTGGTTCTGTTTGCACGCAAATTATGTTGTAACCTGCCATGTGTGCAATAATGTCAGTCATGCCCTCACATGTCTGCCTATTTGGGTAAGCATAGCTCAGGATGTACACCCTGCCCTAATGCATGACAATGCAACCATGCAGCATTGCTGCCAAGCAGTGCGTGTGAAGGGATATAGGCATCTATACATTATACAACATGTACATTACATAACAAATTTAATATTTTTTAATGTTATGTTTACTTGTAAGTAAAGATTTTTATTCATGACTTTAACCTTGTAGGGGTCAATTTTTTACTTCCTGAAGAAGTAGCCTATGTTCTTCATCAGGGTTCAAACTATCTCCACACCATATGTCACTGAAATCAATTCAGAATTTTAGTTGTGAAAACGTAACTGACAGAGTTAATTTCACATTTAATCATATCAGGGTGGCAATTCTTCTGGAAAACCGGCAGTTCTCAGGGAATTAAATTTTACCTGGAATTTCAGGAATTTCTTAAAATCTCGGAGAATTGTGCATTTTTAATTGAGCATACATTTTGAGCTGTATAAATTGCAAATTTTAAAATACTTAACATCTCAAAGTGTGTCAATGAAATGAATACTATTCCATATAAATGATCAATGTTTAAAAACTGCAGTTAAACTACTGATCATGGCTGCTATATAGCTCAGCTGAAAGGAAAGGAAATTATTTGTTGTGAAGGAATTTTTTCCAAAGTGTGAGTAGCCACCCTGGTATTAGCATGCAAGTACCAATAATGATGTTGAGGATTGTATAAACATTGTATTCTAACTGTTACCCATGGCTGCACTCTTGTATCAGTAAATAGAAATGAAATGTGCAATTGGCTTTACTGGCCAGTAGACCTGTTCAAAATGTTCAGCCACTTGGTAAAAGCCTTTTGATTTGGTGCCACTTCGATGACTAGTATATTAATGATGATAAAATGAAGATGAGGTCATCTCCCACACCAAGTCTGAGTAGATAAAATCTGGCCCGACCAGCATTCGAACATGGGACACTGTGATCAAGGGTTAGTAGTGTTGTCCACAACACCACGAGCTGTTGGTGGATGTCAGTGGTTTTGTTATGGTGAGTGATGGTACTAAAATAAAATGTAGACTTTATACAATTATTAAATAGTGTTAAACTCACAAAGAAAGAAAATAAATAATTTGGAGCATGGTGCAGCACAAATTTTATAAGATTGGTGTATGCAGTAATGTCAACTTCCCTTCCGTGTCTGCTTGTTACCCATCGCTGCACTCAAAAATCATAATAAAATGCAGCCTCACTAAAAGCCTCCTGCAATCAACATTTAAAGGCATGACATCTTTATGTGTTTGTATAGCATTTAAATGACTGCATCATTGTGAAGAGATGTGTGATGCTCTGTGGCTGAAATGCAATGGGCTTGTGGCTGGTTTTAGTATGGAAGTATGGATTAAACCCATTGAGGATTGTATAAACATTGTATTCATTACAATGAATCAGATTATGTAGAAAATATCAAACAGTAAAGGAATTTACATGAACATGATAATGTACAAAAGTCAAAGAATAAGTTTCTTTTTCAAAGAATAAATATTGTTCCATATTTAGCATTTAATTCTTCAAATCAATAAATATATCATACTACAACATTCTAAAGTATTCCCTGTTTTTCCTCAGCATTCAGGCTATCTCCATACCAAATTTTATCAAAATCGGTTCAGCAATTTAGTCATACATAACAGACAGAATTGTCTTCGCATTTGTAGTGTTAGTATGGATTGAAGGGATCAGTTGGCCATGGGAATTAAAGGGCTAAAATTATACAAAAACAAAAATTACTATAAAATAACAAAATGAAAGTTAAACAAAAGTCTTGAACCACACAAAGAAAGCTGTATATAGTGAATACAAATAAAAGAATTGATAATGAAAGAGACAGATAATTTCAAGCAATTAATGTAGTAATGGAAAATGTCTGTTTTGATACAGCAGATTGTATTTTTTTTCTGTGGAAACATTTACTTTATGATGACCAAAGGTTCCTTCTGAAACAGTCATTAGGAATAGATAGATTGCTTGCAGTCTGCCTTTGATTTACGGAAAGAATAAAGACACTTCAACTGTCAAAATTTTATCAGTAAACTGTTGAAATACTCGGAACAAAGTGCCTAAATTTACTGTCCTCCAGAAAAGTTCTCAAGCTCAAATTATTCTTGGGACCAAGAGGTGGTTGAAACCCAAAGTAGAAAGCTCTGAGATATTTAGTAAGTCAAGGAATGTATATTGGGAAGACAGATTAGACACTGTAGGAGAGGTAGTGTTCCTTGCAGTTGAAAAAAATATTCTGTCTATTGAGGATGAAATTGAGTGTGATAGTGAAGTTATCTGGTCATGTATAACAGATCTAGGTGAAACCAAGTTCATTGATGTTTTTAGTGGCCACCCTATTCTGTTCTGACACTATGTAGTGGCACTTTTAACTTACTGGGTATGTGGATTCATTGTAGGAGGCACAGACAGACCGTCTTTTCCAAAAACTGTCTTGAGCAACTAGTTGAACAGCCCCCCCCCCCTCTACATGCAATCGGAATATCTTAGAGCTTGTAGCTACAGACAGGTTGGAGCTTATCAATCACATCAGTATGGAGATGGAGATTAGTAACCATGATGTCACCCTAGCGACTATGATTTCGAAAGTTAATATATCAATCAAGAAGACTAGGAGTGCGTTTCTGCTAGAAAAAGTAGGTAAGCAATCATTAGCATCTTACTTAAAACAAAGAATTTAAATCATTTAGTTTCAGTATGATGGACATAGAGGACTTATGGGCAAAGTTTAAACAGACTGTAAATCATGCTCTGGAGAAGTACGTGTGTAGTAAGTGGATTAAGGATGGTAAAAACCCACCATAATCCCCAGGTCCAGATAGAACCCCAGCTCAGTTTTACAAAGAGTACTCTGTGGCATTGGTCTCTTAATTAGTTTGCATTTATTCCAATCTTTTGCCCAGTGCAAAGTCCCAAGTGACTGGAAAAAAGTGCAGGTGACTCCTGTGTATAAGAAGGGTAAAAGAACAGACTTGCAAAATTACTGACCAATATCCTTAACATCGGTTTGCTGCAGAATTCTTGAATACATCCTGAGCTTGAGTACAATAAATTTCCTTGAGGTAGAAAAGCTTCTGTCCACAAATCAACAATATGAGTGGCATGAAGACTTCTTAAGTAATAGAAACCAATATGTTGCCTTCAATGGCGAGTGTTCACAATAGACAAGGATATCTCCAAGAGTGTCCGAGGGAAGTGTGATAGGGCTGCTATTATTTTCTATATACACAAATGATCTGGCAGCACGGTGGACTATAGTCTGCCATTGTTCGCTGATGATGCTGTGGTGTGCAGGAAGATGTTAGACTTGAGTGACTGTAGGAGGATACAAGATGTCTTAGTTAAAATTACTGGTTGTTGTGATGAATGGCAGCTAGCTCTAAATGTAGAAAACTATAAGTTAATGCACTTGAGCAGGAAAACCAAATCCATAATGTTTGGCTAAAGCATTAGTAGTGTCCTGCCTGACACAGTCATATCATTTAAAAATATGAGTGAAACATTGCTAAGCAATATGAACTGGAACGAGCATGTGAGGATTGTGGTAGAGAAGGCGAACAGTGAATTTTGGTTTATCGGGAGAATTTTAGGGAAGTGTGGGTCACCTGCAAAGGAGACTGCATATAGGGACACTAGTGCAGCATATTCTTGAGTATTGCTAGAGTGTTTGCGGTCTGCACCAGGTCAGATTAAAGGGAGACATCAAAGCAATTCAGAGGCAGGCTGCTAGATTTATTACCAATAGGTCTGAACAGCACATAAGTATTACAGAGATACTTCAGGAACTCAAAGGGGAACTGCTTAAGGGAAGGCAAAGTTCTTTTCAAGGAACACTACTGAGAAATTTATAGAACTGGCATTTGAATCTGTCTGCAGAATGACCAATCTGCCACCGACATACATTTCACATAAGGATCACAAAGATAAAAGAAATTAGGACTCATATGGAGCCATATAGATAGTCATTTTTTCCCTCGCTTTATTTGTTAGTGGAACAGGAAAGGAAATGGCTGGTTTTGGTACAGGGTACCCAACTGCCATGCATGTAATGATGCCTCGTGGTGTACTTACATAGATGTAAATGTAGGTGAAAGAGTGGAGAATTCAAAATAATTAAATCAAACTTCATGGCTGTAACGGTCCTGTATGATGTACTGTCTCTGTAAAGGATCTTATGAAGAATCAATGACAGCAGAGGAGTGTCAAAACAATAATGTGTGAAGAATTCAATGACTGCCGTGGCTAAGCCTTATGGAAAACCTCTCATAATATCCAAAGAAATATGGTCACATCTTAAAGTGGTTAATGACACCAAAGTTAGTGTTGTGATACTCAGAGATGACACGAGCTGAAATTGAGGGTAGCAAAGCAAGAGCAAAAGTACTGAATTCCATTCACTATCATTGGTATTAAGAAACAGCTGAAATTGTGAAAGACCACAGGGGGCAGTTAAATTCGTGCCAGATTCTGTATGCAGATTATGAAACTGAGTTAGACTCTCTCTTCGGATAATAACCATAGATACCTTGAACAAAAAGTTGTTTCCAGGGGTTGGAAGAAAGCGGACCTTGCACTCATTTACAGGAAGGATAAAATAAGTGATTTATGAAACTACTATTCAAGATTATTGACATTCATCTCTTCTTCAATCTTAGAACATTTTCTGAGCTCAACTAATGGGGTATATGAAACAGGATGGCCTCTTTCATATCAGCTAGCATGAATTCTGAAAATGTTAGTCGCATGAAACCCATCTTGCACTTCTCTCACAAGATATCTTGAAAATTGTTGATCAAGGCAGTCAGCTGGAAATGACATCTCTTGACCTCTAAAAATCATTTGATACAGAACCACACCAATGCTGATTAAGAAAATAATTATCATATAGAGTACGAAATGAAATTTGAGATTGGATTGAGGATTGCTGGTAAGGGAGAAGATTTTTCATGGAGACTCATTGATAAAAATAGGAGAAACTTAATGCACACCCAAGGAAAGTGTGTTGGGACTCTTACTCTCATTTTGTGTATTAAAAATCTGACAGAGAGTATTAACAGTGACCTCAGTATTTGTGTCTGGTCAAGGAAAACCATCATAATGACCGGGAGAGCAATGTGCTGACCACACACCCCTCCTATCCGCATCCTCAGCCGAGGATGACACGGCGGCCAGATGGCCTCGATGGGCCACTTGTGGCCTGATGACGGAGTGCTCAGTATTTGTGCAGATGACACAGTTATCTGTAATGAAGTACTACGTAAAAAAAAAAAAACTACACAAATATTTCAAAATGGTACAAAGACTGGCTACCTGCTTTAAATGTGCAGAAATGTAAAACTGTACAGTTAAAAAGAATAGAAAAAAAGTAGTATCCTGTGACTACAATGACAGTGTCACAGTTGAAATTGGTCAACTCAAACAAGTACTGGGGTGCAAAAATTTGTCATTGTCATTGGTTTACAGCTCCAGTTGCCAGGGTGTGGCTTACAAGTGCTCCCCATTTGTGTCTTCCATGTACCAGTCTTCTCTCAAGACAGTATCCCAGCTGACTACTGTTGTCCTGTATCCACCTTCACTTGCTGCAGTCAGCTCTCTCTTGGCTTCCGTTCCAGTCTCTTATCAATCATATTTTTATCTAGCTATTATTTTTCCATCTTTCCCTTGCCCATTCTCTTGATGTGACCAAATTATCTCACATGGGCCCTTGTCACTTTTGCTTTCAATGATGGGTTTACTCCAGCATTTTCTCCTTTTCCTTACCTACTCCTTTCTAGTTGCAGAATCTCATTTCTGCAGCTTGTAGGGATTTGTCAATCTGTTTGATTGTTGCGACTTTCTGAGGATACGAGATGGTATGATCAAGTAGGCTCAGCAAGAGGCAGACTTCAGTTCACTTATATGTTACTGCACAAATGGTGTAAGTCTACAGAGGCAGTCACTTATAATACACCTTTGTGACTCATTTTAGAATATTTCTCAAGTTTACAGAGCCCATACCAGGTAGGACTAACAGTGGATATTGAGCATATACAAAGAAGGGCAGCAGAAATCATCACATTTTGTGTGTCTCATGGGATAGTATTGCAGAAATGCTGAAAAACCAGAATTGGCAGATCCTTGAAGATAAACATTAACTAACACATGAAAACCTGCTTGTAAAGTTCCAAGAACAGATCTTAATTGAGGAATTTAGGAATGTACTGCAGCCTCCCAAACATATTGCTGGAGGCACCATGAATAGAAGGTTATATTAACTGCAGTGCACACACAGCCATTTTAACAGCCATTCTTCTACATCTACATACATACCCTACGAGCCACCCTATGATGCATGGTGGAGGGTACCTTGTACCATTGCTAGTCATTCACTGTCCTGTTCCACTTGAAAATGGAACAAGGGGAAAAAAAACAAATGCCAGTCCTCTAAAATTTCTCGATAGTATTTCTAGAACAGAATGTAGTCTTCTCTGCAGGGGAGAATTTACAGAGCATTTCCATAATACTCCTATGTTGATTGACACTACCAAAAAAAACTAGCAGCATGCCTCTGAATCATTTCAATGCCCTCCTTTAATTCAAGCTAGTGGAAGTCTTAAAACACTTGGCAGGTAGAAGGGAAGTACCTTCAGTTTGCAAAATATATAGGTTATTTCAGACGTAGATTGAAATATTACAAAATAATTATTTTACTTTTTATATTTGTCAGGAAATTCTCTGTGTCAGTTGCAGATATATTCTGTTGTATTATGTGTGGTTCTGAAACTTCCTGGCAGATTAAAACTGTGTGCCGGACCGAGACTCGAACTCGGGTCCTTTGACTTTCGCGGGCAAGTGCTCTACCAACTGAGCTACCCAAGCACGACTCACAACTCGTCCTCACAGCTTTACTTCCGTCAGTACCTCGTCTCCTACCTTCCAAACTTGTGTGGCTCTGTTTGTTGAGGCAGATTCATACTCCTGTAGAAATGATCCTTTATCCCTCTCCCACTTCCCCTCACCCTCACCCTCACCCTCACCCTCACCCTCACCTTTGCCCCCCACTCTCCTTCTACTTGCCTCTCCCTGTCTCTCCCCCCATCTCTATTTCCTCCTCCCTCATTCCCCCTCCCCCATCATTATGCCCTCCCTCTCCCCCTCCCCACCCACCCTCTCACCCTCCCCTCCCTTCCCTCTCCCCCTCCCCTACCTCCTTCCCTATCCCCTCCACTCCCCACTCCCTTTCCCCTTTCCCTATCCCCTCCACTCCCCACTCCCTTTCCCCCCTCCCCACCCTCGCTTCCCCCCTCCCCTCCAGACCTTCTCCCTCCCCTCCGACCCTCCCATTTCCTCTCCCCTCACTCCCTCCCTCCCTTTCCCCCTCCCCTCCGTCCCTCCCTTTCCCCCTCCCCTCCGTCCCTGCCTTTCCCCCTCCCCTCCATCCCTCGCTTTCCCCCTCCCCTCCATCCCTCGCTTTCCCCCTCCCTCCCTCCCTCCATTTTCCCCTCCCCTCTCCACCCTTTCTCTCTCCTCTACCCCTCCCTTTCCCTCACCCCCATCCCTCCCTTTCCCCCACCCCATCCCTCCCTTTCCCCCACCCCATCCCTCCCTTTCCCCCACCCCATCCCTCCCTTTCCCCCACCCCATCCCTCCCTTTCCCCCACCCCATCCCTCCCTTTCCCCCACCCCTCCTTTTCCCTCACCCGCACCCCTCCCATTCCCTCACCCGCACCCCTCCCTTTCCCTCACCCCCACCCCTCCCATTCCCTCACCCCCACCCCTCCCATTCCCTCACCCCCACCTCTCCCATTCCCTCACCCCCACCTCTCCCATTCCCTCACCCCCACCCCTCCCTTTCCCTCACCCCCAGCCCTCCCTTTCCCTCACCCCCACCACTCCCTTTCCCTCACCCCCACCCCTCCCTTTCCCTCACCCCCACCCCTCCATTTCCATCTCCCCCACTCCTCCCTTTCCATCTCCCCCACCCTTCTCTTTCCATCTCGCCCACCCCTCCCTTTCCGTCTCCTCCAGACCTCCATCTCCTCCACCCCTCCCTCCCACTCCACCTCCCCCTCACTCTCCACCTCCCCCTCACTCTCCACCTCCCCCTCACTCTCCACCTCCCCCTCACTCTCCACCTCCCCCTCACTCTCCACCTCCCCCTCCCCTGCCTTCTCCTACTCCACCTCCCCCTCCCCTGCCTTCTCCTACTCCCCTTCCTCTCCCCCTCCCCCTCCCCCTCCCCCTCCCTCTCCACCTTGCCTCCCTCTCCACCTTGCCTCCCTCTCCACCTTGCCTCCCTCTCCACCTTGCCTCCCTCTCCACCTTGCCTCCCTCTCCACCTTGCCTCCCTCTCCACCTTGCCTCCCTCTCCACCTTGCCTCCCTCTCCACCTCACCCTCCCTCTCCACCTCACCCTCCCTCTCCACCTCACCCTCCCTCTCCACCTCACCCTCCCTCTCCACCTCACCCTCCCTCTCCACCTCACCCTCCCTCTCCACCTCACCCTCCCTCTCCACCTCACCCTCCCTCTCCACCTCACCCTCCCTCTCCACCTCACCCTCCCTCTCCACCTCACCCTCCCTCTCCACCTCACCCTCCCTCTCCACCTCCCCTCCCTCTCCACCTCCCCTCCCTCTCCCCCTCCCTCTCCCTCTCCACCACCACTCCCATTCCCTCTCCACTCCCCCTCCCTCTCCACTCCCCCTCCCTCTCCACTCCCCCTCCCTCTCCACTCCCCCTCCCTCTCCACTCCCCCTCCCTCTCCACTCCCCCTCCCTCTCCACTCCCCCTCCCTCTCCACTCCCCCTCCCTCTCCACTCCCCCTCCCTCTCCACTCCCCCTCCCTCTCCACTCCCCCTCCCTCTCCACTCCCCCTCCCTCTCCACTCCCCCTCCCTCTCCACTCCCCCTCCCTCTCCACTCCCCCTCCCTCTCCACTCCCCCTCCCTCTCCACTCCCCGTCCCCCTCCACTCATCGTCCCTCACCCACTCCTCCTCCCTCACCCACACCCCCTCCCTCACCCACTCCCCCTCCCTCACCCACTCCTCCTCCCTCTCCCACTCTCCCTCCCTCTCCACCTCACCTCCCTCTCCACCTCCCCTCCCTCTCCACCTCCCCTCCATCTACCCATCCCTCCCTCCCACCCACCCTCCCTCCCTCGCCATGATCATCCCAGCGCCTCCCCCTCTCACCACCACCTCCCCTTCCCACCGCCTCCCCCTCCCTCTGCCTCCCCCTTGCTCCTCTCCCTCTGCCTCCTCCTGGCCTCCTCTCCCTCTGCCTCCTCCTGGCCTCCTCTCCCTCTGCCTCCTCTGACCTCCTCTCCCTCTACCTCCTCTGGCCTCCCCTCACTCTGCCACCTCTGACCTCCTCTCCCTCTACCTCCTCTGGCCTCCCCTCACTCTGCCTCCTCTGACCTCCCCTCCCTCCGCCTCCTCCTGGCCTCCCCTCCCTCCACCTCCCCTCCGCCTCCTCCTGGCCTCCCCTCCCTCCACCTCCCCTCCCATCGCCTCCTCCTCCCTCCCTCCCTCCATTTTCCCCTCACTCCATGACTGCCACCTTCCATATCACCCCGTCCCTATCCTTCCCTGGTCCCCTCCCTTTTGCTCCTCCCTCATTCCCCCTCCCCATCGTTATGCCCTCACTCTCATGCCCCCCTCCCCCCTCCTTCCCTCCCTCCCTCCCTCCCTCCCTCCCTCTATCTCCATCCCACCTTCCCGCTTGCCCTCTGTCCCCATCCCATCCTCCCTCCCTCCCTCCATCCCCATCCCTCCCTCCATCCCCATCCCTCCCTCTCTCTGTCCCCATCCCTCCCTCTCTCTGTCCCCATCCCTCCCTCTCTCTGTCCCCATCCCTCCCTCCCTCCCTCCCTCCCTCCCTCCCTCCCTCCCTCTGTCCCCATCCCTCCCTCCCTCCCTCTGTCCCCATCCCTCCCTCCCTCCCGCTGTCCCAATCCCTCCCTCCCTTCCTCCCGCCCTTTCCCTGTCACCACCCCTCCTTCCCTCTCCCCATCCCTCCCTTTTCCCCATCCCTCCCTCCCTCCCTCTTCCACATCCCTCCCTCCGTCCCCATCCCTCCCTCCGTCCCCATCCCTCCCTCCGTCCCCCTCCCTCCATCCCTTACTCCCTCCATCCCTTACTCCCTCCAGCCCTTACTCCCTCCATCCCTTACTCCCTCCATCCCTTACTCCCTCCATCCCTTACTCCCTCCATCCCTTCCTCCCTCCATCCCTTCCTCCTTCCATCCCTTCCTCCCTCCCTCCCTCCCTCTCTCCCTCCATCCCTCTCTCCTTCCATCCCTCCCTCCCTCCCCCTCTCCTTCCATCCCTCCCTCCCTCCCTCCTCCTCCCCTCCATCCCTCCCCCTTCCACTCATCTCGCTCTCCCTCCCCCTTCCTATCATCTTCCCCTCCATCCCTCCCTCCCTCTCTCTCATCTCCCCCTCCCTCCCTCCCTCCCTCTCTCTCATCTCCCCCTCCCTCCCTCTTTCCTCCTTCTTCCCTTGTTCCCCTCTGCCCATTCCTCTCTGATTGTCTTCGATTTCTCTCACTCACTCACTGCTTCACTCACTCACTGCTTCACTCACTCACTGCTTCCCTCACTCACTGCTTCCCTCACTCACTGCTTCCCTCACTCACTGCTTCACTCACTCACTGCTTCACTCACTCACTGCTTCACTCACTCACTGCTTCACTCACTCACTGCCTCACCCACCCTTCCCTTCCTTGTCCCTCCCTACCTCCATCTGTTTACCCCTCTCACCCTCCTAGCCCCTCCCTACCTCCACATCCTTTCCCCTCCCTCCCTTCTTCTCTCCCCTTCCCTCCCCCTTCTCTTCCTCCTAAGTTCCTCTGTCTCTTCCCCTTCTCTTCATCCATCTCTTCCCCTCCCTACCACCTCCTATTCCCCTTCCCTCTCTCTCATTCCCTACATCTCTTCTCCTCCCCTACATCTCTTCTCCTCCCCTACATCTCTTCTCCTCCCCTACATCTCTTCTCCCTGTAATCCCCTCCCTTCCTCCCTCCCTCTCCCTCCCCCTCTCCCTCCCCCCCTCTCTCTCTCTATCTATCTATCTATCTCTCTCTCTCTATCTCTTCTCCTCTCCTACATCTCTTTACTCCCCTACATCTCTTCTCCTCCCTTTCTCTCTCACCCTGTTCCTCCTTTTCGCCCTATAATCCCCTCCCTTCCTCTCTCTGTTCCTCCACCTCTCCCTCCTTTTCTCTCTCTCATCCCCTCCATCCCTCTCTTCCTCCTTTTCTCCCTCTCATTCCCTCCATCCCTCTCTTCCTCCTATTCTCCCTCTCATCCCCTCCATCCCCCTCTTCCTCCTATCTCCCTCTCATCCCCTCCATCCCTCTCTTCCTCCTTTCTCCCTCCCATCCCCTCCATCCCTCCCTCCCTCCTTTTCTCCCTCTCGTCCCCTCCATCCCTCCCTCCCTCCCTCCCCCCCAATCTGACCCTCTCCCTATAACCCCCTCCCTTCCTTCCCTCCCTCCCTCCCTCCCTCCCTCCCTATAACCCCCTCCTTTCCTCCCTCCATCCCTATAACCCCCTCCGTCCCTCCCGCCCTCCCTCCCTCCCTCCCTCCCTCCCTCCTCCCTTCCTTCCCTCCCTCTCACCTTCCCTCCCTCTGACCCCTCCCAGTCTCCAGTTCTTTGTCCTTCTCCTCCATCCATTCCTTTGTCCTCTACCCTCCATTCCTCTGTTCCCCTCGTGCCCTTCCCCTTCCTCCCTCCTTCCATCGTATTTGTTTATTAAATTAATATGTGTTCTTCATGATGAACCTTGATCTGTTAGAAGCTAATTTCGTCACTTCTGCATAATTAGACTGCTGCATTATGTGTTTTGTTTTAAGGATGCCGGTTGCGGTCTTCCTTGCCTTGTAAAGTTCCTCTAGGTGAAAATTAAACTGCGGTAGTTTTAGTATGACATAAGGCTGGAGAAGTCTGTTGAAAGGGTGTTAGACCTATAACAGTGTTTAACAATGTTTCATTCTTCTAGATTAAAAGGATAGATATTTTATTCTGTTTGTTTCTTGAGATTTTAATATATTAATTTAACTTTGCTGTAGTAACAGTTCTGTTTTGAACAATGTTCTGTAATATGCGGCATCAGAAAGTGAAGACATTCATATACATCACTGATAGCTATTTTATGTTCATGACTAGTGCAGCCATCAGGAATTTCCATAAAGGATTAACCAGCTATACTGGCCAATGAGATGTTGGAGTCCTAATGCAGAGACTGCTGGCAGACTTGTAATATCGGTACTGAGTAGGAAAGTTTTAAAATAAGAGAAGGGATGTGCTTCTTAGATTTATAATTTATTTTCTGTCTTTTGTAGGCAATGAAGAAAGTATTTGTGCTGTGTTTCATAGGTTCTGGGCTGCATAGTGGTTGAAATGCTGCTTGCTCAACAACTAAGACCTACCAGCAGCAGTGAACCAGTTTGTCCCATGTTCAGACTTGAAATATGTCGTGCAGCTTTGTCACGAGCTGCTGACATGTTACCACGCAATGTGAGGCATGCAATATCATTGTTGCTCATGGAAGATACCATGAGAGGTAAGTTAATGCACATTTCTGATTTGTGATGTGACATTGTGTTTTGAGAGTATTACACAGAGAACAGAACCCCCTGACCCCCTGTGCGATAGTATCAAAATTCCATAAATATTATGAACTATCCATATATAACTGTAGTCAAAGCAGAACTGACAGTTGCTCCATATGTTGATGTGACAGCTGATAACTTTCATGAATGTGTACCAGAACACTCTGATGTTCACTTGTTTCAAAATTTTGTATTTTCTACACCTTTTTCAAAAAGATATTGCCTTAACTTGTAATGTACTTCTATTAAATTACCCTCTCATCTGAAACAAAACTTCATACATACTAAGCCCTGTATCATCATTCATAATGAATTCACATTATAAAAAAGACTCAACAGTGAAAATGATATTATTGGAAGTAATTGTGCTCACTCAGCATGAAAATATTTGATGTTCGGGTTTAGAAAGGACACATTACTTGTTTCTTAGCATTGATTTAGTTACACTGTTACTGTCTTGTGTATTGTGTTTATTCCAGAAACCTTTACAAAGCAGATATATAAAATCATTATTTTGCCCAGTATTGTTCAGCCAGTGCTTCATTAATGCCAGTGGTACTAAAATGTAATTGCTCATGTGAAAGAACCACATCGTTACTGGCATAACAATCACAGTTATGGAAAGAGGAAAGAACACCAGTCCAGCACAGGAAAAATTCCACTTCCATTTCATTCAAATTGTAACCTTTTTTTTCAAATTAAGTGTTGTTTTAAGAGTAGTTTAAATTCAACAAGGAAAAACCTTCAGTTGGACATAAAGAAAACTAAGAGAACCATAAGGTTGGAAAATATCTGAAAAGTGAATGAATGGGTCAACACAGGAAATCAGTGTTGTTACACAACACACTGAGGTGAAAAAAGTCATGTGATAGCAATAGCCACATATACATATGGAAGTTGTATAATGCACACAAGGTATAAAAGGACAGTGCATTGTTGGAATATGACTACACAGTGAGAATTAACAGACTTTGAATGCAAAATGGTAGTTGGAGCTAGACACGTGGGACATTCCATTTTGGAAATCATTAGGGTATTCAGTATTCTGAGATCTGTGGTGTCAAGAGTGTACAGAGAAAACCAAATTTCAGGCATTACCTCTCATCACAGACTATGCAGTGAGTGACGGCCTTCACTTAACAGCCAAGAGCAGTGGCATTTACTTAGTGTTGCCAGTGCTAGCAAACGAACAGCACTATGTGAAATAACAGCATAAATCAATGTGGGACTTGTGACGAATGGATCCTATAGAGCAGTGCAGTGAAATTTGGTGTTAATGGGCTATGGCAGCACACATCCAATACAAGTGCCTTTGCTAAAGCACGACGTCACCTGCAGTGCCTCTCCTGGGCTCTTGACCTTATTGTTTGGACCCTAGACAACTGGAAAACCACGGCCTGGTCAGATAAGTCCCAATTTCAGGTCACAAGAGCTGATGGTAGGGTCCGTGTGTGATGCATTCCCCATGAAGCCATGGACCCAAGATGGCAACAAGGCACTGTGCAAGATGGTGGTAGCTCCATAATGGTGGGGGCTGTGTTTAAGTGGAACAGGCTGGGTCCTCTGTTTCAACTGAACCAATCATTGACTGGAAATGATTATGTTTGGCTATTCATGGGCTCCTTCGACATAAAAATTTTCTGGATATGGTACCACGTCATAATGTATAACATTGGTTTTTCTCCAGCAGCAGTAGTTTTATACATTATGACACGGTACCATATCTAGTAAACTTTTATGTTGACTGAGTCTGGCCCTACGCAATTACATAGGCTCCTTATTCCTGAAGAACACTGGAATTTTTATGGTTGTCAGTCTGGCATGTCACCAGATCACAGTTGTTTGCAACTTGTTTGAAGAACATTCTGGACAATTCGAGCAAATGATTTGGTCACGCAGATCACCCAACATTTATGGGATGTAATCAAGAGGGCAGTCTATGCACAAAATCCTCCACTGGCAACTCTTTCACAATTATTGATAGCTACAGAGGCAGCGTGGCTCAGTATTTCTGCAGAGGACATCCAAAAATTTTTTGAATCCATGCCACATTGAGTTGCTGCACCACTCTAGGCAAAAGGAGTTTTGACACAATATTAGGAGGTATCCCGTGACTTTTGTCACCTCAGTGTATATCTTCCATCACATGACTCATTTGATCAGAAGAATGTTTATTAAGGATATACAGTGACCATTGTTCCTCATTGGGAATTTTAATGATCAGCTTGCTTGCTGAACCTACACCAGCATTTGCATTAGGTTAATGACAATGAGACAGAGCAAGCCATGCTTTTTAATAAGCTCAGTCTTTACTGTCGAACTCCTATCATGTTCATCACTCACACAGGAATCAGGGAGTGAGAAGGGCTACTGATATTCAAACTAATGATAACTACCCAGTATGAGTATACTTTTCAAACAACAAAGACTCCAAAACGAAGCCACTGATGTATGTGCCCAGTAGACCAAAATGACTTCTTATCAGTGATGTTATCCATGACCGAGTGAATTCCATTACAACCATACTGTGCCATATTGCTGACTTACCCAAACCAAATTCCTAAAGACAACATGTGATACTGGATGTCTCCTGGTGGGACATCATATCTTACTCTGCAATGAGGTTAGTCATATTCAAGTTAGTGACTAGTATTCAGACAGCTGTAATACAGTCAAGTAACACTTTTTATATTGATCTGATGCAAAAACAAAATGTATTATGTACAGTGAAACTTTACAAATGCAGGGATGTCTCAAAAGATTCATTGCACTGCTGTAATCTGTACACTCAAAATGTTTGAAAATGTTCTATTTCATGTTTTATTAATAACATTGTATCTTATAAAATAGGTAATGATTTGAGCATAAATGAAAAGGTTGAAACTAGTCACTGATAAAAGTATTATTTGCACTTCTGTTGGAAATATAAATTTACCTTTGTAACTGCCTGTGCAACCAGTCATATCCATATAGCTGAGAGAGTAAACTCTGTTACAACATACAATATGATGCTAAACAATGAAATTTTTTCATATATCCCTTTTGTGCTAATCATGGATGTGAACACTTGAGGTGTAAAATTGTGGCATGATTGCTACACTCGCCTTTGACATTCCAGTAAATCAGTAACAGCTGAACACAGCATCTTCACAATACATTATATGGATTATTCAGATTATTCTGCCACAAATATCTCGGCAACAACAGGATCCTCCTGGGATCCTATTGTAAAGGAGTCAGTTACAAAGGAGTCTGTGAAAACATGTTTGACAGAAGACATTATTAGTCATAATGCTGGCTTTAGACATAATATGAGACTGAGTGATTTCTTTAAGCCTTCAAAAAGACAAAATGTTACATCTGATGTAATGTCAATTTTATTCTTTTGACCACTGAATTTGAGCTCTATGGCTTTAAATTCAACACTGGGTGTGCATGCAGTATGTTATGCATGTGCCTACGCATCTGGAGATGGAACAACATTTGTTCTTGACAGAACTATCATATAGTGGTAACCTAGGTACATGCACCATTGTGCTGATTTTAAATATGAACATACCATATTCACGCAAATCTAGTGCACACTTTTTTTTTTACCATACGAAGTACTCAGAATTGGGGTGCGAATAAGATTTGGTGTCGCATTAGATTCAAGTACAAACTTGAATCATTCAGTGGTATTTCTTACCCTAGGTGATCTGAAGTATCAAAACATTTATTAAACTCTAGCAAGGAAATATATGTAAGGTATCTGTGAATTAAAAAAAGTAAATCATAAATCGGGTAAGAGGTTATCAAGTTAAAAGAGCTGGTATATATTTCCAGTTCTGAATTCTGTTCACAGGCGTCAGAACAAAATCCATTACTACCATGAGAGGAGATTTTCTTTAGTCGTTGGTTCAAATAGAATGTGTCTTTTTTTTGTTTTGATTTTTATTTTCTCATTGAAATTTAGGTACAGTCCCATACATTACAATGCACTGTTTTACTTCTTAATGTCATTTCATTATTGTTGACTTACTCTAGTACTTCACACTATGTTTGCATTAGGTAGTCACGAAATGGAAGACAAGCGGAAAAGAATATTGTATAAAGCTACAGTCAAGTGTAAAGTAATTCTTTATGCTGAAAAATATGGTAAAAGAAGGACAGGAAGAGAGTTCAAGGTAGCTGAGAGTAATGTTTGCTTATGGAAAAAACAGAAATTGGGATTATTTGCAACTACTGCTACTAGAAAGAAATTCACTGGGCCTTGCAAAGGCAGACGACATGGCATTGAAGTAAATGTTCTGGACTTCATCTGAGAAGGGAGGAAGAATGGGCAACCTGTGACCAGTGACACCATAATAAAAACAAGCAAAAGAGGTGGCTGCAGCTCTTAATATACCGAAACAGGAGTATAAGGCTAGCTGGGAATGGGTTGCTCGCTTTATGAAATGGGCGGGCTTATATCTGCAATGCCGTACAACAATATGCCAAAAGCTTCCACAGGATTTTGAGAAGAAACTTCAGGAATTTCACTGGTATTTTATCACACTTCAGAAAGAGAAGAATTTTTCAGTGGACCAAATAGGCAACATGAATGAGACTCCAGTTTGGTTTGATATGCCACGTAATTACACAGTTGATGAGACGAGTACAAAAGAAGTTACCATCAAAACATCTGGGTGTGAAAAACGGCACATAATGGTAATGCTGGCAATCACGTAATGGTAATGCTGGCAATCACAGCAGATGGGAATAAACTTCCCCCATTTTTAATCTTCAAGTGAAAAACAAGCCCCAGGACTCCAAAAAATGAAAAGCTATTCCCTGATGACATCATTGTTTGGAATCAAGAGAAGGGATGGATGACAGACTTTGATGTTGGACTGGCTCCATAATGTGTGGGAATTCCATTCTGGTGGGATCTTGATGCATTTTGTGGTCATCTCACTGATGACGTAAAAAAGAAGATCCATAGCCTATCCAGTGACCTTGTTATTATTCCTGGAGGAATGACTTCTGTATTACAAACACTGGATGTTCGTATAAATAAGCCTTTCAAGGGTTACATTCAGGAACAGTACGAAATATGGTTTTGTGAACCAAATCGTGAAACAATTCGGACAGGAAAAATTAAACGTGCTGCACCCTACATTACAGTGCCTGGAAATGCATCAAAGCACCAATGATTGTAAAATCACTCAAGAAATGCTGTATTTCTAATACACTGGATGGCAGTGAAGATGATGTGCTCTGGAATGACACTGAGGATGGCGGGGAAGGAGGAAATGAATTTATTTCTGATATAGACTTTTCCCAGGATTCCAGTAATGATGACATTAGTCAATAATGATGAGTAATGCCTGTAATTTACAGTATGTTTCTTTGTATGTCATGTAGGTAATCTAGTTAGGTATTCTTTTTTAATAATGAAAATGTCACTTGTTACTGTAATGAGTAACTTGAAAAATAAATTATTGTTGTTTTTTATAGTACATGTTTACAATCACTATTGTTTGAAATAAAGTTAGCATTGTAAAATAAATTTCAGCAATACAAAAATATCCTGCCAGTGATGTGCCAAAATTAGTTTTTTCTATTAATTTAATTTTTAAAATTGGCTTGCGCATTACATTCAATGGTGCATTAGATTCTCGTAAATACAATAGTGGCATGCACCAGCAATGTCCAGTGTAAAACTCACCCGAAGATGGCTATTAACCAAAATATCTGCTGTCTACAGGTTGTTCACCTACAGCTCCTCTCACACCTGTGTTATGCAAGCAACCTAACCTAGAAAGGGTTGCATTAGCAGCACCAGAGTCTTGATCAAGCCCAGCAGACCCAGTGCAAATGCCCCTAGAGGTCACTGGCCCCGGGGTCCTGTTTGTTTCCATGACCAATGTCATCGCAAATAGTTCCTCTAATATTGCTGCACTGCCTGGGTATTTGGGCCAGCACAGAGCCACTCCTAGCAGACTTCTGTCAAGTCTCTGAGCCAGGTGCTGACTGCACCTACAGTTCTTTAAAGTTTTGTTGGAAATTTTGCGACCTGCTATGTTATGCCGTGTGTCAGCCACTGCTGACTGAGGGAGCCATGAATGTCTGTCATCACCATCACCAATACATTACACCTACCTCATGGATTGCAAGAACATTCAGTATTGACTGTCATCTCACCTCACATTATATTGTTCTGCTGTCAAGTTAATCTCAGACTTTACTTATTCTGTCAACCCATGTTCAGACTTGTGTAAATTGATTGTACATTACAAGCCTTTACAAACAGTTGCTATGACTAACTTTTTTTCCAAAGGGGAATTTTTATGTTTATGTACACTCACCAGAGAAAAGATTAACCAACCTGATGAAATAATTACAAGCATCATTTAATACCATGTAATTCCTCCCCTGACCTCGATAACCATTTGGATTTGGTTAGGAAGTTAGTCCACAAGGTTGTGTTAGGTATGTTGCATCCAGATTAAGCCACTTGCTGAGGATCTGATTTTGCAATTCCACATAACTACAGGGATGCTGATGCTGGCATTTTACCTGCTGTTCCAACAAGTCCAACAGATTTTCTATCGGGTTTGAGTAAAGTGATTTTGCAGGTCAAATCAGCCAAATATTCTTCCATCCTGATGAACTTTTCTGTTGTCATCTTTATGTACCTGAGTGAGCGATGGCATCTTGTAAGGTGACCAACTCCAAATGTTCATTGCATGCAGTTCCTATCGCAATGTATTCTTGCTAACAGGTTGAAATGGTGCTTCATTCACTGCCTGCAGTAATTTGTGTTGGGTTTGGAAGCAATTTTGATTCACAAGCCATGAAATGTGTCTCCAACCACAATGCTGATGTTATGTTTCATGGCCATAGGTGTTACATTACTGCTTGCAGACATGTTGAAAGTCTGCCATGAAACACTGACAAATCCAGCAACTTCACACACTGTATGGCCATGGGCGCAGCCAAATAAAATTGCCCCTACCTCCCAATATGTCCCATCTTTACATTTATGCATGTTTAAGTACAATGTTCACTTGAAACATAAATGTCTCACTGATTACTACTGCCTTATGCTTACACGGAGGCAGTGCATGCACGGTCGAGCACATGACTCAACTGCTGCGCCATCTTAGAAGCTTAAAGATTTATCGGTGCATGCACACTGGCATGACATGATTTTTGGATTGGTGAGTTTATTTCTTAATAAAACTGTCCAACATTGTTTACCTGGACTGTGTTCTTACTGCACCTCAACTGGAGCTATAGTTATTTATATCGTGGTAAGATGTCGACATCATGCTGTTGCAATCCCAAAATATCATAAAATACTCATTATGTGGAGAAAACTATTAAGAACCATAACCTAACTGTTTTAAAATCCCTGATGGGTCTGGAGAGTGCATTTGGGCAGTTGGCAATCAGATAGTGACAGCACCTAAAAATAGTGTCCATCCTCATAACTATTAAGCTGCCTTTTCAAATACTTATTTCTCAAGCTAAATATGGTAGGTTCAAGGATTGGGTAGAGAACAAGCATCATCACTAAGACAGGAACATAAAGACAGAAGGTGGCTTCAGTGGAGGTCCAGACTGGTGCCAACAAAAATGGACAAGAAACAACTTTATGTACAGATACAAAGAGGCAGATGGCAGATGAGGAAAGAAAGAATAAGAAAAAATGTTATGAAAAAAGAAGATCTAGTTAGGCAAACTAAAAAGCTGTTGAGTAATAAAGGGGAGATACTTGCTTCATAAATCAAGGAAGAAAATGTGAGAGAAATCACCAGAAGGGGTACAGGAAAAATGTATCAAAAGGGTTTTAAAGCTGGTAGCAGAATAAAGGAAGCATAAATACACTACTGGCCATTAAAATTGCTACACCAAGAAGAATTGCAGATGATAAATGGGTATTCATTTGACAAATATATTATACTAGAACTGACATGTGATTACATTTTCACGCAATTTGGGTAAATAGATCCTGAGAAATCAGTACCCAGAACAACCACCTCTGGTTGTAATAATGGTCTTGATACGCCTGGGCATTGAGTCAAACAGAGCTTGGATGGCATGTACAGGTACAGCTGCCCATGCAGCTTCAACACGAGACCACAGTTCATCAAGAGTAGTGACTGGCATATTGTGACGAGCCAGTTGCTAGGTCACCATTGACCAGACGTTTTCAATTGGTGAGAGATCTGGAGAATGTGCTGGCCAGGTCAGCAGTTGAACATTTTCTGTATCCAGAAAGGCCCGTACAGGACCTGCAACATGCGGTCGTGCATTATCCTGCTGAAATGTAGAGTTTCGCGGGGATTGAATGAAGGGTAGTGCCACGGGTTGTAACACATCTGAAATGTAACGTACAAAGTGCCGTCAATGCGAACAAGAGGTGATCGAGACGTGTAACCAATGGTACCCTATACCATCACGCCGGGTGATACGCCAATATGGCGATGACGAATACACACTTCCAATTGTGCGTTCACTGCGATGTTGCCAAACACGGATGCGACCATTATGATGCTCTAAACAGGACCTGGATTCATCCAAAAAACTGATGTTTTGCCATTCGTGCACCCAGGTTTGTCGTTGAGTACACCATCGCAGGCGCTCCTGTCTGTGATGCAGCATCAAGGGTAACCACAGCCATGGTCTCTGAGTTGATAGTCCATGCTGCTGCAAACATCGTCGAACTGTTCATGCAGATGGTTGTTGTTTTGCAAACGTCCCCATCTGTTGACTCAGGGATCGAGACATGGCTGCATGATCCATTACAGCCATGCGGATAAGATGCCTGTCATCTTGACTGCTAGTGATACGAGGCCGTTGGGATCCAGCACGGCGTTCCGTATTACGCTCCTGAACCCACCGATTCCATATTTTGCTAACAGGCATTGGATCTCGACCAACGTGAGCAGCAATGTCGCAATACAATAAACCGCAATCACGATAGGCTACAATTTGACCTTTATCAAAGTCGGAAACATGATGGTATGCATTTCTCCTCCTTACACGAGGCATCACAACAATGTTTCACCAGGCAACGCTGGTCAACTGCTGTTTGTGTATGAGAAATCGGTTGGAAACTTTCCTCATATCAGCACGTTGCAGGTATCGCCATGGGCGCCAACCTTGTGTGAATGCTCTGAAAAGCTAATCATTTGCATATCACAGCATCTTCTTCCTGTCGGTTAAATTTCACGTCTGTGGCATGTCATCTTTGTGGTGTAGCAATTTTAATGGCCAGTAGTGTAATTACACCAAACAGGTATATTAATGAGTGGGATTGTGACCCAACAAGGACACCATCGAAGAATTATTGAGAGAGAAAGAAGGAAGCAGTGAGGAGGATGCATGTAATTTTATTTGGTTTACACTATTTTAAATTTTATTATGTGTAAATTTGTTCTGGTCACACTTCATTCCAGTGCTTCCTCTCAACTCCCCTTCTCTCTCTTTCCTCCTCCGGTCTCCCCTTTTCTTCATTCTAGGTCTATGGTTACTCTCCCTTTTCCCTTCTCGCAAGGGAAGGGTCCAATCCAACATGTCGAAACCTGTGTGATTTTTTTTATAAAAAAAGGAATACACCAAAAGAAACACTATATCAAACTGCTAAGATACATTGAAAGCACTTTTTATAGGTACTGACAAGTGTCAAATTCACAGCTCACCAGGTGGCTTGAGAAATGTGCAGCTCTATCAGATCTGTAGCAGGTAGTGCATGCTAAACACGGCAGATGCATAGCCTTGATTGGTGGCCCATTGTCAAACAGATACTATGGCCCAGTGCCACTGCAATTTCTAAAGCAAATTTCAATTTCCATTGATGGTTCCTCTGACACCATTGCTTACTGTTATTACCATTTGCATGAATTTGCAACTCATTAAATATACGTAATAATTAGTGTTATCACTAAGTCATGGAGACAAATCTGATTTATTTTCTTTGTGTTTTCTTCATATACACATACATCTTCATGCAGGTTCCAGAGTTTCATAGTAATGTGGAATCCTATTAATGTTTCAACCTTGCAAAGATGAAATATGAAGAATGTGGCATGCAGAAGAAATCACCAACTTCTCCTGAAGACCTACATTTGTGTTATTTATTAGTTAATTTCTTGGACATTCTTTTGAATGGTGTGACATTTCACTACAAATTGTGGAAACATTAGAAGACATAGGAAATAACTCCGACAAATCCTTAGATTGTGTTTCAAATAATGACTGTTATGCTAATTGAAGTCCAGAAAAAAAAGAATAAGGCTGTAAATTTTTTGATTAAATGAAAGAGTGAGAAAACACTTGAAGTTGAACAGTGTCCAAATCCGGTTTAGTTTTGTAAAATCAGATCACAGATTGTACAAATGGAAGAAAGATTTACATGAACTACAAAATAGGTGCCAAAATGAAACTCACAGAAGTATGAAAGAAAAACTTTCTAAAAATTTAGAATTGCTCATGGGAGCCATTGCATCATTACTGAGGGAGACTTTGAGACTCTGTCCTCTGAACTGTAGGTGAGGTGAACATTTTTGATTTCCAGGTTTCTTCAACCCAGTTACACAGATTCTGAAAATTATGTGGCAAAGAAGGTCAAAGAATTACGAATTGTACTTCAGATAAGTATGTAGAGGAAATGTCCTTAACAGGTAAAACTATACAGAAATTCTTAGTCTACATGAAGACAAAGCTTCTTGTTATCCTCTAAACTGCTGTGTACAGTGCCAGTCAGTCAGGTTTTGTCTGAGAACTGCTTGAAAACTACACATTGTATCATTACGAGTGAAAAAATAGAGTCGCTTTACAGTCAACAAATGCTATGACAAATTTATGCACAACAATGCCTATCATAAGTATCAGTGGATCACTGTTCGTAGAGGTTTATATCTGTCTTCAGGAACCTCAAGGCGAACTGGAAACAAAAACTTAAAAAAAAGACAGTTTAGTTGCAAAAATATTGTAACTGACATAGAAAAATCTGGGAAAATGGGAGAGAATTAGTTTCAATATTAAATCTACATCATCATCTTACCAGACACACAAACGAACACAAACATACACACAAAATTCAATCTTTCGCAACAAACTGTTGCCTCATCAGGAAAGAGGGAAGGAGAGGGAAAGACGAAAGGATGTGGGTATTAAGGGAGAGGGTAAGAAGTCATTCCAGTCCCAGGAGCGGAAAGACTTACCTTAGGGGGAAAAAAGGACGGGTACACACTCTCACACACACACACATATCCATCCACACATATACAGACACAAGCAGACATATTTAAAGACAAAGAGTTTGGGCCTGCCCAAACTCTTTGTCTTTAAATATGTCTGCTTGTGTCTGTATATGTGTGGATGGATATGTGTGTGTGTGCGAGTGTGTACCCGTCCTTTTTTCCCCCTAAGGTAAGTCTTTCCGCTCCCGGGACTGGAATGACTTCTTACCCTCTCCCTTAATACCCACATCCTTTCGTCTTTCCCTCTCCTTCCCTCTTTCCTGATGAGGCAACAGTTTGTTGCGAAAGCTTGAATTTTGTGTGTATGTTTGTGTTAGTTTGTGTGTCTGTCGACCTGCCAGCACTTTCATTTGGTAAGTCACATCATCTTTGTTTTTAGATATATTTTTCCTTCGTGGAATGTTTCCTTCTATTATAACCTCATCATCTTACCAGTTGCAGAAAATAATTCATTGGAATTGTTGGACCCTTGGCCTGGAAACAAAAACATCTCTATCTTTATAATGGCAGTGATAAGAATGTTATATAATTTGGATTCAATCTGCAACTATTAATGTGATTCAGCATCGCTATAAAGAAATTTTTAAGCATTTTTCAATAAATTGTCAGACAATAAATTTTCCAGTAGCTCTTTGTCACTTCAGGTTTCTTAGTGGAACAGTTTGCATCACCACATTTTAAGAATTTGATCAAGTATGCTTGGTACAAAGCACAAAATGCAGAACAACAGCCATGAACACTTCTAACTTCAACCCAGTTTTGTCTAAATAAAACTAGTAATTACTGTGAAGTGGCTGAATGCATTAATTTTTCTTTTATCAGGCATGCCTGGTGTGAGGAAAATGATTGTTTTCATCACCCAACAGACACTTCATGTTTTTTGTGATGACTACAGGGAATAAACAAGGAATTGTTTCAGTGTTAATAAAATATACATTGAAATATTATCATAAAACTGAGATACAGAAATTGTTATGAAGTATTACATGTCCAGAAATTAAAGTCCCAATTGATGGAAGTTGTCTGTAATGTAACACCATACACTGCTTTTATTTCTTTTCTCTACTAGTCACTAGTGTAACAGTTACATCTGCTACTGTTTAGATGTCAATATGAAGTGAAAGTTAATTAAAAATTAATGATGTGAGGCATATTTGGTGTGTTTAAATGTTTAAAATTCGATGTGTGCAATTTGGACTTTGCACTATGTAGTGCTACATTCGCTTGTCACGGCTGCATCTGCTTATTTGCCAATTCGTATGCTAGTCAGGGAGGGCTGCACAAACTGCAGCTATAAGTGCCTCTTCATGCAACAATGATGAGCAACTTTATTTATTTATTTATTTATTATTATTATTATTATTATTATTATTATTATTATAACGATTGTTGCCCTTTAGGAGAGCGATTGAACTTGAATTCATAATTTCATCTTCGGATGTTTTTCTTCTTTGCTTCCCAAAACCACCTCATCCTCTCAGAATGCTCCTTCTTCCGTTCCTCTGTCCATTTCTGACCAGGCTGACGCGATGTTCTTTCCCCAAACTTCACACTTGTGATTTTATGCCGGCACTCGATGCGATCTTAGAGATTTTTTATGTTAATCTGCTGTAGATCCCTCTGGACTTCTTTCAGCCATTCTGTGCCACATTTACTCCTTGTTATAATATTGAATAATTTCTTTGCTGTTCTGGAGTCTTCCATCCTGTATATGTGTGTATAAAATTTGGCTCGGCACTTTCTATAGATTTCGTTTTGTGGTCTCTTGATCCAAATGCCATTTTTGTTGATTGGACCATAAATCTTCCTGAGAATTTTTCTTTCCTGCTTTCCTATTTCCTTAATTTTTGAATGACCATCGATCACCATTGTTTCAGCTGCATAGATTGCTTCTGGAAGAATCACTGTTGTATAGTGCCTTAATTTTGCGTCTGTCGAAATGCACTTCTTGTTGTAATGTGTCCATGTTAGCTTGTAGGCCTTCTGGAGCTTGGTGATTCTTTGTTCATTGGCAATTCGGTTTAATCCTGAGGACTGTATAGTTTCACCAAGGTATTTAAAATGGCAGACTTGTGCAATTTTACCATATTTTGTTATTAAAGGGGATTTATTTTCTGACTGCCTTTCCATATATTGGGTTTTTTCATAAGATATCTGTAGTCCAGTTTTTTGTGAAATTTCATGTAGTTTTTCCACTGCGTGAATCACTTCTGTTCTGTTATTGGCAATAATTGCAATATCGTCAGCGAAAGCAAGGCACTTACTTTAATTCAGTTCTCTTTCTTGATACCAATTTGGATACCCTTTACGTGAGGTTCCCATTCCCTGATTATCTTTTCTAGAACAATATTGAAAAGGATTGGGGATAGTCCGTCCCCCTGTCGGACTCCAGATTTGATTTCGAAGGGTTCTGATACTTCGCCCATGAATTTCACTTTGGCCATTGTTCCTGTAAGAGTCTGTTCTGTGATTTTATGTGTCTTTTGGTCGATCCCAAATTCTTCCATGATTTTAAACAGGGTTCCGTGGCCCACTGAATCATATGCTTTCCTGAAGTCAGTGAATGTAACTACTGTGTTTCTGCATTTCCGCATTTGTAATATTGTCTTTAAGCACCAGATCTGTTCCGCGCATGAGCGTCCTTTTCTGAATCCGGCCTGGTATTCACCAGTTAGTGTATCTGCTTGGGATTCTATCCTGTTTAAAAGCACTTTGGAAAGGATTTTGTAAGTGACTGGGAGCACGGAAATTCCTCTGTAATTGTTCATGTCTGTCTTGTCGCCCTTTTTGTGTAGCGGGTGAATTAGAGCACATTTCCAGTCGTCTGGTATCTGCTCCATTATCCATATTATATGGTGTAATTTCTGCATAAGTATAGGATCGTTTAGTTTCGAGAACTCAGCAATGATCCCATCTTCTCCTGGTGCTTTGTTATTTTTCAACTGCTTGACTATCTCCATAATTTCTTCAAGATCCGGGGCATGTGAGTCTGGGTGTGTGAATACTGGAGAAGAGAAGACAAGTTTTTCTTGGGGTGGTTCATAGTTGAGGAGGGAACTGAAATATTGGGCTAAGATTTTGCAGTTATTTATTTATTTATTTATTTATTTATTTATACTCACAGTGTGCCTGCGCAGCTAAAATCCTGACGGCATTTCTTTCAATGTATTCTTCCTGCGTGAAAAATTTCAGGGTAGATTTCAACATGTCAGACTGGATCATTTCCTTGTCAGTTCTATGTATTCATATACTATATGCCACAATTTTACACCTCAGTGTTCACATCCGTGATTAGCATGAAAGGGATACATGAGCAAATTTTCATTGTTTATCATCATATTGTATGTTGTAACATGTGCCATTCCTGTATTGTGTGTGGGGTGTGAAAGATTTAGGCTTTGGCATATTGGCATGGTATTCTGCAGACTTCAGCCTTCTGCAAACTCAGATTGTCCCTCAGCAAGTAGAGAAATGAACTGGGCTTTGTAGGTGGCTGGAAAATTGCTTTTACATAATGATAGCAGCACCCTGGACTTGAACCACTCCTTCTCCCATTTATCTTGAGAGTAAGTACATTTCCTTCTTGTTAATGCTGTGCTATTCTAATATAAGGAATATACATTAACTTCGAACATGGACCTTATGTGTTCCAACCTGTGTACCAGTGTTTGAAGGACATCCATAGTTTGTGAAGGATGGCAGTAGCTAGACACACATAAAAATATAGATCTAGATATGTGGGCTAATGGTTAGCAAAAATGTTCTCACAACCTATCCACTTTCAGACTGACTAAAGACCTGGGCTGACAGAACACAACCTGCCATTATGATGTACAGCATTGAGCTGCAACGGCTAGGCCACATCATTGAGATACTCATTATTGTATCGTGCTGGTCACATAGAATGTGGCACTGACACAGTAGCAACTGACCTGCCACACCCGCTGGCACTGAGTTGTCTCAGAATACAGATTCACCACAGACTGGAGTGGCTGTGCACACCTGCTGGCTTATTTGACTGCCATGTGGCAGCAGTGGCAGAAGGCATCCGTATTGTGCCGCACTATATGTGCAAGCTGCTAATGCAGTTTCGGCCACTGCCTGTGTGTGACAGCTGAAGACATCTAGAAAGATTAGTCAGCTACCTTTATGCATTATCAGCACAAATTTTAGGCATATGAATGAAGTTTAAACCTTTCCCTAACATGGATAACTTTCAAAGTTGTGAAACAGGTACTAATTAGCTGCAGATGACAGCTAAGAGGCTGGAGAAGTGAGCATTAAAAACACATGTTAAGTTTTTGACATAAACATTCTCATTGTGTCTTTCCAGAATTTAAAATGGGTCACATTATTTTTAATTTAATTTCCTCATTTTGAGAGGCTGAAGAAGCGATCTCTTTTATTTGCCAAAAAAACATTCAACAGCCTAGATCATGTAAAATATTTCTTTAAGACTACTGGTTTAAATAGACTTTGCTGTCATCTTGAGGTCTGTAACAAAGTGCATATGTGTGGAACACTTCTCATAACATGAGTTAATACATAATGTTTGAGATGAAAGTTTTAGTTTGGTATTACAAAAATTGTAAGTGGAACTGTACGGTTACATTATCTTAAAAATCTTTTTGTTGTGAAATGTGTTCATTTTACATTGAACTTCACTCCAAGTTGTCATGTGGATAAAAACCAGCTTATTATGAAAGGTTTGTTATTACTAAAATATTTAAAAAATATAGAGCACCTTGTGCAAAAGACCTTGGCTATATATATGGCCATGGCCTTTTGCACAACGTGCTTTGTATTTTTTAAATATTTTATTATGATATATCAGATACTTGCGACATCACTAAAACACAGTACACAGTGGCACATATGTTTACATAAGTTGGACATATTCTAAACGGTGAAAATATGCTTTAAGTGATGTATAAGGTTCAACTGACAGGTTGTATTGCTAAGATAACATTTTATAGTGTATTACAGCTACTTGTGTCTCTTACATTAGGAACCATGTAACAGACCATAAATAATTCTCTTTATACAGTTAAAATCAAATACGAGGTGCATTCAAGTTCTAAGGCCTCCGATTTTTTTTCTAATTAACCACTCACCCGAAATCGATGAAACTGGCATTACTTCTCGAAATAATTGCCCTGCAGACATACACATTTTTCACAACACTGACGCCATGATTCCATGGCAGCGGTGAAGGCTTCTTTAGGAGTCTGTTTTGACCACTGGAAAATCACTGAGGCAATAGCAGCACGGCTGGTGAATGTGCGGCCACGGAGTGTGTCTTTCATTGTTGGAAAAAGCCAAAAGTCACTAGGAGCCAGGTCAGGTGAGTAGGGAGCATGAGGAATCACTTCAAAGTTGTTATCATGAAGAAACTGTTGCGTAATGCTAGCTCGATGTGCGGGTGCCTCGCCTTGGTGAAACAGCACACGCGCAGCCCTTCCCGGACGTTCTTGTTGCAGTGCAGGAAGGAATTTGTTCTTCAAAACATTTTCGTAGGATGCACCTGTTACCATAGTGCGTAGTGCCCTTTGGAACGCAATGGGTAAGGATTACGCCCTCGCTGTCCCAGAACATGGACACCATCATTTTTTCAGCACTGGCGGTTACCCGAAATTTTTTTGGTGGCGATGAATCTGTGTACTTCCATTGAGCTGACTGGCGCTTTGTTTCTGGATTGAAAAATGGCATCCACATCTCATCCATTGTCACAACTGACGAAAAGAAAGTCCCATTCATGCTGTCGTTGCGCGTCAACATTGCTTGGCAACATGCCACACGGGCAGCCATGTGGTCGTCCGTCAGCATTCATGGCATCCACCTGGATGACACTTTTCGCATTTTCAGGTCGTCATGCAGAATTGTGTGCACAGAACCCACAGAAATGCCAACTCTGGAGGCGATCTGTTTAACAGTTATTCGGCGATCCCCCAAAACAATTCTCTCCACTTTCACAATCATGTCGTCAGACCGGCTTGTGCGAGCCCGAGGTTGTTTCGGTTTGTTGTCACACGATGTTCTGCCTTCATTAAACTGTCGCACCCACGAACGCACTTTTGACACATCCAAAACTCCATCACCAAATGTCTCCTTCAACTGTCGATGAATTTCAATTGGTTTCACACCACGCAAATTCAGAAAACGAATGATTGCATGCTATTCAAGTAAGGAAAACGTCGCCATTTTAAGTATTTAAAACAGTTCTCATTCTCGCCGCTGGCGGTAAAATTCCATCTGCTGTACGGTGCTGCCATCTCTGGAACGTATTGACAATGAACGCGGCCTCATTTTAAAACAATGCGCATGTTTCTATCTCTTTCCAGTCCGGAGAAAAAAATCGGAGGCCTTAGAACTTGAATGCACCTCGTACTGTAGTTATCCGCAGTAGTTTATTTCATTGTTGTTGAGGCACATGCATGCTGCAAATGCGAGAGGTGAACAACCGAACAGGTCCATTGGTGAAGTGGAAGGATGCTGCAAGGGGGGGGGGGGGGGGGGCTGGAGGCTGGAGGCTGGCTGAACTTGCAGTTTACAGCTTCACTAAATATCATCAAACTACAAAATATGTACAAATCTTTCGTCGAAACTGGTTGTCTTAAATAAAGAAATATCTTATGTGATATAAGCTGCTGAATGTTTTTAACATTATTTTTAATTGTAAAGATTTTTTAATTTTCTTGGTCTGTTTGACTTGTTTATGGATGCACAGTTTATGGTAACAGCAATGTTCAGTCCCATTCACAGCTTTTCCATTCAGGGGTGTGTAGCACCACTTCATTGTCTGGTATGATTTCTCATGGAGTGACAAAACTCCTTACATCTGGACTGTAGTTTTCATTTTGTTACTTTTTCACATGTGGAATGATTTTTCAGTAACTGTCTTCAGGCAACAATGATCTTTGTGATTCATCTAAACTGCTGTGTTTTGGAAATGAGTTTAGTGACTCTTGATATTTCACATCTTGTTCTTTAGTTGCATAGTAGCTGCATGAATTTTACATCAGTGTTTGAATAAATCGCCACTTGGCTTCATAAGGATTGTGTAATTGTTTTAAATGTTATTAATTTTAGGGAACTAAATTGTCCAAATATGAATTTTGGGATAATTATTTTATAAAAATTTAGAAGAATATGATGATTTTAATATCATGTGCACAGGTGGGTGATTCCCTTAGCTGCTCAGCAGCCTTCGGTGATTTTAAGTCTTCAAGATTTTCCTACCATATGCGTTCACTGTTTAAAACACCAGAGTCTTAAGCACTCCTGAAGACTGTGCAGCATACAAGGCATCACCAGGGAAAAGATGTTTCTCATTTGTTGTGATTCATTAACATTCTTGATGATCTTAAGCAAATGTACTCTGCAGAGAATCTATTCCAGAATATGGACTCACTTGTCCTGCTAGAACAGCAGTTTAAGTAGATCATGATGTGATGCATACTTTGTTACATTGTATGTGAGGGAAATGAGCAAGCTGATTTAGCAGCCAGTGGGTGTTACAGGTGGCAAATTTGAAGGCTGTAACTTTCCTCTATAGGCTGTAGTCTCACAGTTGACCGAGGTGGTCTTCCACCCATGAGAAGGAGTATGGTTGGAGGTGAGGTGCAAAAGTCTTCAGATGTAGAAACTAATGGTCTGGCCATAGGATTACTCTTGCATCAAAGGGCAGGATAAAATCATCCTCTCATATCTTACTATAGTCCCATCACACATTGCTTTCTCTGGCAGGACAGTTCCCTAGGTTTTGGTATCTGTGGTGTCCACATTTCAGTATATCACATTTTAGTAGTATAAATTTTGTGTTCCAGTGAGAGAACAGCTGTATTCTCATTGGGAATCTGCCAACTGTTTTACATATTTTAGTGGTATACCTTAAACTCAGTGCTATGAAGATGAGTATCTGTTTCTTTGACAATGGGCATTTCGAGATCTGAAGTAGCAGACCATGCCAAATTGGGGAAAATACTATGCTGGTAAATAAAAAGAAGTATTATAAATGACTCTTAATTTAACCACAAAACTAATTTAAAATGTCTGCAATTGGACAAAAATTATCATCAGTAACTTTAATGTTCCTTTTTTTTCCATGGTTCTGTAAATGTTCAATGAACATTTAAGTTTGGGCATAAAAGACCACATAACCTTGCACCATTTGACAGTGAGATGAATAAGCAATTATTTGAGTAAATTATCATACAAATGCCCAGTAGGGAAAGAGAAAATAGAAACACCAAATAAATCTAGATGAACAATAGCAAAAGAAAGGCATCTGTTTCTTTGAACTATGCATTTCAACAGTGGATACACCTGATAAATGTAGGTACATTCTGCTTTGCAATATTGCTGATTTATGTGATGCATACTTGGTTGGTCTAGCAGTCAAATGTTGAATGTACACAAAAGGTGAACCATCAGAATGTGTGAAGGTTTTATCATGTTGCCTTGATTACTTGATGTTTTTGCATTTCCTGTCAATTTGACTATTCTATTTTGCACACAGTATTTCAATCACTGATCAAATTTTCATGTTGAATTGCTGCAAGGAGTGGTCTTACATGTGCTATGTAGCGAGGCAGCACAGTGATTATTACACTGGACTTCTATAAGGAGGACAGCAGTTCAGATCCCCATGTGAACTAAACTTATAGTCCATCTTAATGACCACTTCGCCAGTGGGATGTTAAATCCAAACCTTACTCAATGGTACACACTGTGCCCTTACGTGAGCATATGTTTTGCTATGAAAGTGCCTTTTTGTTCAGCAACACATACCCCCTTCATGTTTTCTCTCTCTGACAGAAGAGAAGATCAGTGTTATCTTAATAAACTGAATCCATCCAAAGCCTTGTGATAACTGAAACCTCCAGCCCTGTTTATGAGGTTTCACTTTTTTTTTAAGAAAACTTCTTAGTGACGCTGTCTCAGAAACTTTGAATATGCTTCAATATTTGATCCTGTTATGTATCATCTGCCAATTGTACTACTGATTTTGCTCTCTAACAGCTGATTGTTAGCACTCATGTGGTCACTGCACACAGTACCTTAAGACAGTTACAAGTGGGTAAAATATTTTCTGTAAAAAGGTAATTGCAAGCTTTGCTAGGAACCCAGAAACACATCATCATGTCTGTTACATTCTTGATAGATTTTCTGAGAAATATTACAATTGTCACACAGCTATTCTGGGAAAGAATTTTCCGACAGGAGTTCAATAATAATGAGCAGCACCTTACAAATGCTCAGTAAGGGGTTTGAATGCAGGAAGAAATGCAATTTGCATAAATATCAGTTTATGCAGAGGAAGCCAAGAATAATGTGCAACATCTTACAAATGTTCAGTATGGTATCTGAATGCAGGATGAAATGCAGTTTGCATAAATATCAGTATAAGCAATCATTCTTCTCACACTCAATTTGTCAACAGAATAGCAAGACAGCTTTTTCAAATGTTACATTAATGAAAGATTTTGTACACATTTTCCTATAGTTTCTGGAATGTAGATGTAAATGTCACTCAATGAGAATAACTATGTGTTATAATTACATATATTTACAGACTCCTGTGGGCGGCGGCCTGCAGTAACATCTCGTGGCCTTCCGCCTCCATCTGCTCACCAGCTGTTGCAGCCACTGTTAGCCCACTGTGCCTTCCCATTTCCAGCACACTTTTTGACTCTCACAAAACTTCTCTGCCGTCACCACGATTTCTGCAGCCTTGTTAGGGAAATGTCATTTTTGAACCTGCAGGAGACTGTTGAGCCTGACATTGCTGAGAAGATAATGAACTTTATTACTGAAATAAACAAACTGAAAGTCAAGGTTTGTCCCTTGTTTTGATTTACAATTTTTAAAATTCTGTTTTGTAAAATATAAGCAATAAATGAAGTGGTTTTTCTTTTATTTAAGATTTTAAACGTAAAATATGGAAGTTAAAAATATTTTGATCAAATGACACTGAATTGTTAAATGTTAAAACAGAATCAATCTATGCTGTGTTAACAGATGCAAAAAGGAAAAATGAGTATCAAACCTGCAGCTTCCAGAATATTAATTTGTTTCTCCGTATAGAGAAGATATAGATATAGATAACAAAATGTAGATGAACACATAAGCAAATGATAGAGGAAAAGAAAACCATAGAGAACCCTGGATCACAAGGAGAACCATAGAGAACCCTGGATCACAAGGAGATGATGACACTGAAATAGCTGGGTTTGAAGACCAGATTACTGATTTTGTGCTGCAGGCAGTTAAATGGTTTAAGAAAGAAATGATTGTTGTAGATGGATTATCATAAATGAAAAAAAAGATGATAATAATAATAATAATAATAATAATAATAATAATAATAATAATAAGTAGTAGTAGTAGTAGTAGTAGTAGTAGTAGTATATACATAAAGAAACAGGAGATAGAAAGCAGAGCTAAGTAGAAAAACTGGGGGAAAGGAGGATAAAAAAAAAATGGAGAAGATATAATGGAGATAAGTTGCCTTAAAGCAGGCAGGTGGAATAAGGTAAATAGATGTGTCATGTAATCTGTCATCCGATATTTCTTCCCTCCATCACCTGATGTTTTTGTCACAAATTTTGGAAGTCTTTTCTTCCTGTGCAAGAATGAACTGGTGAAGCTCAGTTCCATGTTCCTAGAGTAGACAGGTTCCACGGTAGTGGCCAAGGTGCTTGGGGAGGATGATGTCCACAACCATTGGTGTTAGTCCTGACACGGTGTGTGTGTGGAGCTATTGAAGGCTGTTCCTTTAGTGAGCGGGCTGCCAGCAGCAGGTGAGATGGCCTGATGGTGTCTGGCATGGAGATGTCAGGTGGCTCCATCTTTGGAACAAAAGGAAGTGGTAGTTTCTCTGTTCAGGAGAAGGATCACAGTAAATTGGTTGACATGTTTGTAGCACATTATATCATCCTGAAGTGTCACCTTGGCCATGGCTCTGCCTAGTAATTTGGAAGTTACCAACCAATGTTGGCATCCCTTATTGAAAACAAGGGCCCACACTAGGTCTGTAAGTGAAAAACATTAGCTGCTAGACTGCCAAGTTGGGGGCTATGAACTGTGGGGGAAGGGTAGATAGTAGGGACCTTTGAGACCAACGGTGAAATTCCTCAGTAGGAGACAAGATGTCTTGCGGGGTTGACCTGTATAATGCCAAAGAAAAGGATGAGAAGCTCATCCAGGGGATAGTGGTGGTGAAGTTTAGATATTTGGGTTTTAAAAGTGTGGACATTATGTTCTGCTAGTCCATTTGAGGTGGGGTGGAAGAGTTCTGTGTGAACTGGAGTGATGCAATTTTTGTCATAGAAAGGGGAGAATTCTGCAGATGCAAACCGGGGGCCATTGTCTGTGACAACAGTGTCACAAAGCCTTCAGTGGAAAAAAGTGTGAGATGGGGAGGTGGGGCTCGGCTACTACTTGCTCCAAGCGTAGGCTGATCGAGCGACTCGTCCATTCTGAGGATATATGCCTTCTGAACGTGGGTCAGATGACTTGCTTTTCCACAGCTGCAGGGTCTTTTTCAGCTATTGATATTTGCTTTTGAACAGTTATTGCAGATTCAGTTCAGTGGGAAGTGGCTCCAGATTTACATTCTAGTGACCACTTCACAGTGTGGATTCGTCTGCCACCTAGGACAAGGGCAAATTGGTTACAGTACAGTCAAAATGCTATTTTTGAACAATAGGATTGTGCACAAGAGGCAATGTCCCATATCACTCATGAGATCCAAAGGGCTGCCGCAGAGTCCATTCCCCGGTCTAGTAACCACCTCAGATGACGGCCTGTACCTTGGTCGAATGACGACTCTCGATTTACAATCAGGGCAAGACGGACAGCTCTTTGGAACTTCAAGCGGTGTCCAACTACAGACAATCTTCATGTCTTCAGGTCTGCGAGAGCACATGCAAGGCGAGTGATCAAAGAACGGAAGAGGGCTTCCTGGAGGGAATTCACGACTTCCATTAATCAGTCCACTTCTGCTGCGCACATTTGGGAATCAATAAGACGGATTTCAGGCAAGGGTAGTCTACATCCCCTTACGGCCTTGTCACATAATGGGGTCTTGGTGGACAGGCCAGAAGAGGTGGCTCACTTTTTAGCTGAACACTTCTTTACTGTTACTAAGTCATCCAGACAAGCTCCTGCTGTTCAGGTATTCTGTCGGACTGCACAGATGAGGAAGTTCAATTTTTTCTCGCATAATGAACAAGTCTACAACCTTCCATTCTCCATGGGGGAACTGGAATCAGCTTTATCTGCAGCCAGAGACACTGCTCCAGGACCCGATGAGATCCGTTATACCATGCTTCATCATCTGTGCCCTGAAGCAAAAGGTCAGCTCCTCTCTTGTTTCAATCAGATTTGGTTCGATAGACAGTATCCGATGACTTGGAAGGAGGCAATCTTAATTCCATTCTGGAAACCAGGTAAGGACTGTAGCGCCCCTAACAATTATCGGAGTGTCGCCCTTACTAGTTGTATGGGTAAGACTCTTGAACGCATAATCAGCCGCCCCCCTCGTCTGGCTGCTCAAATCCCGAGGTTACCTGAGCCACTCCCAGTGTGGTTACAGGCACTACCATTCCACTCTTGACAACTTAATTCCACTGGAGATGGCGATACAGGAGTCCTTCTTACACTGAAACCATTTACTTTGTGTGTTTTTTGACCTCGAAAAAGCATATGACACTACTTGGAGGTACAACATCCTTCGCCAACTTCATGAATTGGTACTACGTGGATGCCTGCCGCTTCTGATCCAATCCTTTCTCAAGGACAAGCATTTTTGTTATCGCATTGGCGATGCCATATCTGATTGCTATGTTCAGGAGAATGGTGTGCTCCAGGGCAGTGTCCTCAGTGTCACATTGTTTGCCATTGCTATGAATGGCATTTCCTCTGCAGTCAGGAGCCCTGTCAAATGCTCTTTGTTTGTGGATGACTTTGCAATCTTCTACTCTTCCTCTGATCTTACAACGACAACGAGGCAACTACAACTGACCATTATGAGGCTGGATACTGGGGCCCAGACAACTGGTTTTCGGTTCTCACCTGAGAAGACTGTGTGTGTCAATTTTAATCATGCTCGTCAGAGTTTTAACCAACCAGAGCTTACAATGGGGGACCATATTTTACTTTTTCAAGACACAGTGCGCTTTTTGGGTTTATTATTTGACTCGAAATTAACATGGCTCCCTCACCTCAAAGACCTACAAACAAAGGGCTTCTGGTTGTTGAACATTTTGAAATGCCTTGGCGGAAAAACATGGGGAGCTGACAGGTCCCGCCTCCTACAGTTTCATAGGGGATTTGTTCGATCACGCTTAGACTATGGCAGTGTGGTCTATGGATCAGCCCGTCCTTCCTACCTCCAGATGTTAGATGCTGTCCACCATGTGGGCATTCGAATATCGACTGGAGTCTTTCAGACCAGCCCAGTTCAGAGTCTGTGTGTAGAGGCCGGTGAACCACCACACTGGATTTGGTGATCTATCCTTTTGGCTCGACAGGCGCAGAATATCTCAGCGTCACCCCAGTCGTTGGCATTTAGTTCAGCGATCCAACCCGCCTTCGAACGACTGTTCAGGAATCGGCCCCAAGTGACCCAGCCATTTGGTATATGTGCTATTGCCTGCCTCAAGAATCTGGATCTCTTGGGCATGAAAATACACACCCAGGGATGGAACGCACTGCCACCTTGGTGTCTTTGTTTGGTGTCTTTGTTTGGTGTCTTTGGAGGCCCAAAGTGATTTTAAGCGTGACGCAGTACCCGAAAAATTGTACTCCAGATATGGTTTTTACAACTTTTTTTTCGTCTATTTTAAGTATGTACCATAGTTTTATCATTATTTATACAGATGGATCCCAGCAGGGGAATGCTCTTGGTTGCTCTGTGGTTTTCCCTGATAGGGTCTTTAAAGTACATCTTCTAGAACAATTTACAAATTATGATGCGGAGTCATATGGCATTCTAATGGCACTGGAGAGGGTTCACAGACATCATTGTATGAGTTTTCTTGTCTGTTCCAACTCTCTTAGTGCACTGCAAGCACTTCACCAAATGTATCTGGTAGACCCGCTGATTCAGCTCATCCATGACTGCTTACAGCGGCTCCAATGCCGTGGCAAGGAGGTGATCTTTTGCTGGTTACCTGGCCACGTTGGGATACAGGGTAACGAAATGCTGCCAAGGAAGCATGTTGGGATGGTTCTGTCCAACAATGTCTCATCCCGTTGCATGCCATTATCTCATTTTCTGACAGATGCATCATGTGTCAGTGGGAGACTGAATGGTTTCAGGTGTCAGACAACAAACTATGGTCACTCAAACCGACCACAAAAGCTTGGTGGACTGCGTGTCAGCCTTGCCGCTGAAAGGAGGTTTTGCTTACCAGACTGGGCATTGGGCATAGCCCTTTCACACATGGCTTCCTCCTCCGGGGAGGCGTGCCGCTTTCAGTTTAGCATATTGTGGCTACGTGTGTCCTGTATACTGATAATAGGGCAGCCCTTGGTCTCACTGGAGATCTTCCCACCGTCCTTGAGATACCGATACCAGTGTTAACAGAGTGATGAAATTTTGTGAGCTATCAGGCTTCATCCCTAAACTGGTGGGGAAGGGCGGCAGACTTTAATACGTTATAAACTGCTCTGCATGTGGGGACAGCCTTCGTCCCCACCCATGAGATTTTGTGTTGACTTTTCGTCAGGGCACTGATGATCATGATGTCGAGCGCCCCCTCAACCCAACTCATCATCATCATCATCATCATCATCATCATCATCATCATCATCATCTTACTGTGTGCACAAATATATTTCAGGTAATTACCTTAGGGGGAAATTACAATTTTACAACACTGGGTTTCCCTGGATTAGTCCTAGTTTTTAGGGCATCCAGAGGCATACTGGAGGGATTTTTATACAGCTGCTCAGGGTAAACCCAGGTCTTTTCTCATGTTTGTGGAAATTTGATTGATTGGAAGTAAATAGATTGTAAAAAAAACCTTATTTAAAATGCATTAAATGAGGACCGGCCCATGGATAGTTTCTTCATATTAGTCTGTTGAAAACCCAGAGGCAAGCACACTTACACACTCTCCTATGAATGTGTAGTATGCTCCAAAATGATCTTTACAACTTTGATCACGTATATTTCAGAAATGGAAATAAGCAGAAATGTGTGGTTTGCAGCATAATGTTCACACACACCTAAAGCTGTGTTTTTCTTATTTTCCCATGTTTATTATTGACTGACCATCCTCCAGCAGTTGACGCAGTATGTGGAACCCATAGTACAAACCAAATCAGACACACAGGTCCTGCTGAGCCCCATTACTGTTTTGGGGTGGAGGGGGGGGGGGGGCAGGGGGGAGGAGACCTACAGGAACTGTTAGCTCGCATCAGAGCAGTAACAGCACATATTAACGCGAGTATGCACAAGGCTGGACATGTTACCGAAATGTCGCTTAGATATCCTGTGTGCTACAAATGGCACACACATTTAAGAAAGAGATAGAGGGGGTGGCCAGTACTTACCTCAGCTCAGTACAGCCGATAGATTCACAAAACAGAACAGAAAATTTACATTCCTAGCTTTCGGAACTTTGTTCCTTCATCAGGGAGGAGAGAGGGGGAAAAAAGGGAAGAAGGGAAAGTGGCTTCAGTTACTCACAACCCAGGTTATGAAGCAACAGGGAAAGGTAAACAGGGAGGGTAGCAAGGATGGATGCATGGTTGCCAGAGGAAAGCCAAAGATGTTCTACTGTTAAGTTCTGTGCCAGCTTCAAACCAAAGAGGATGCATACAGAAGTAAAGAGATATATAGTATAAAGATAAACACAACTATGTAGGATGAAAAGATGTGTGAATGGCTAAAGAGGAGAGGGAAAAAGGAGAAGACTGAAGAGTAAATGGGAGTAAGGTTGGTTAACGTAGGTTCAGTCCAGGGGGATGTTGGGATGAATGGGTGTGTTGGAGTGCAAGTTCCCATCTCTGCAGTTCTGAGGGACTGGTGTTGGATGGGAGAAGACAAATGGCACGTACATTGTAGCAGGTTCCTAGGTCCCTAGAATTACGCTGGATGGCATGCTCTGCTACTGGGTATTGGACCTCTTCTAGGCAGACAGCTTGTCTGTGCCCGTTCATACGCTCAGCCAATTTAGTTGTCGTCATACCGATGTAAAAGGCTGTGCAGTGCAGGCATGTCAGCTGATAAATGACATGTGTTGTTTCATGTGGCCCTGCCTTGAATTGTGTATGTTTTACCAGTAGTGGGACTGGAGTAGGTGGTTGTGGGGGATGCATGGGGCAGGTTTTGCAACGGGGTCAGTTACAGGGGTAGGAACCACTGGGTAGAGAAGGTGGTCTGGGAATATTGTAGGGTTTGACAAGGATGTTACGGAGGTTAGGGGGGCAACGAAAGGCAACTCTGGGTGGTGTGGGGAGAATATTGTCAAGGGACGATCTCATTTCAGGGCTTGACTTGAGAAAGTCATATCCCTGGCGGAGTAATTTGTTGATGTATTCGAGGCCAGGATAATATTGGGTGACAAGGGGGATGCTTCTGTGTGGTCTGGGGGTAGGAACATTGTTGTTGGACGGGGAGGAATGTATTGCTTGGGAGATCTGTTTGTGGACAAGGTCTGCAGGATAGTTGCGGGATAGGAAAGCACTGGTCAGGTTATTGGTGTAATTGTTGAGGGATTCGTCACTGGAGCAGATACATTTGCCACAAATACCTAGGCTGTCGGGAAAGGAGTGTTTGATGTGGAATGGATGGCAGCTATAAAAGTGAAGGTACTGTTGTTTGTTTGTGGGTTTGATGTGGACAGAGGTGTGGATGTGAGCTTCAACAAGATGGTCAACATCCAGGAAGGTGGCTTGGGTTTTGGAGAAGGACCAGGTGAAATTCAGATTCGAAAAGGAGTTGAGGTTATGGAGGTAATTAAGGAGTGTTTCTTCACCATGAGTCCAGACCACAAAGATGTCATCTATAAACCTATACCAGGCCAGGGGAAGCAGCTGTTGGGTCTTCAGGAAAGCCTCCTCCATGCTGCCCATGAAGAGTTTGGCATAGGATGGAGCCATCCTGGCTCCCATGGCCATTCCCCTGATTTGTTTGTAGGTCTGGCCTTCAGAAGTGAAGTAATTATGGGAGAGGATGAAGTTGGTAAGTGTGATAAGGAAAGAGGTTTTTGGAAGATCTTTGGGTGGGCGTTGGGAGAGGTAGTGTTCAAGGGCAGAGAGACCATGGGTATGTGGGATGTTTGTGTAAAGTGATATAGCATCTATGGTGACAAGAAAGGTTTCAGGTGGGAGGGGAGTGGGAATGGATTTGAGGTGTTCTAGGAAGTGGTTTGTGTCTTTGATGTATGATGGGAGCCTGCAGGTGATAGGTTGGAGGTGTTGGTCTACCAACATTCTGTTCTGTTTTGTGAATCTATCAGCTGTACTGAGCTGAGGTAAGTACTGGCCAGCCCCTCTATCTCTTTGTTAGTATTTGTTTCACATCTTATATGAGATTTTCCATTAATCATTTAACACACATTTAAGATCATGATTAACAATTTTGGAATGATTTATTGCAAATTAGATGTTCATTTCACCTGTATTGGTATGATAGTACTGAAAGGCAGGGTATATTCCCAAATAAGGTAATGTATGGAGCTGTAACAAAACAGAGTTCTGTGATTGTTTTGATTTGGTTGCTACCACAGACTTCCTTCACTCAAAAAAAAAAAAAATAAAATAAATAAATAAAAAATAAACCAAATGGCACATAAAACTACAACTAACTGACTGGACTGTTTTCATTCAGTTGCTCCCACTGACTGGGTTCATTCAAAAGAATGAATGAGTAGTCCAACCAACTGAACAATTGTTTTAATTTAGTTGCTCCCACAGACTGATTTCACTCAAAATAATGGATGATAGTCCAGCTGACTGAATTGACTGTTTTCATTCGGCTGCACCCACAGACTAGTTTCACTCAGAAGAGTGAATGACAAACTCAGCTGATGCACAAAACTAAAACCGAATAAGCCGATTGTTTTCCAACAACTGAATGAGTTGATTATTTTCATTCGGTTTTTCCCATTACCGGAAAGCACTAACTACCTGGGTCAGAGCACTCACATGAGACTGATGTGAACACAAAAACTCATCACCAACTGATAAATTCACTGGTGGCAGCAGAAAAAATATCCATGAAACATTGTCTGAACTAGCTTGTTTATAAAGATTAAGAGCACATCTGCCCTGACATGGATTTTAACAAAACACAAGATAAGTCATGTCTTGAAATACAACAATTATACAGGGCTATTACAAATGATTGAAGCGATTTCATAAATTCACTGTAGCTCCATTCATTGACATATGGTCACGACACACTACAGGTACATGGAAAAACTCATAAAGTTTTGTTCGGCTGAAGCTGCACTTCAGGTTTCTGCCGCCAGAGCGCTCGAGAGCGCAGTGAGACAAAATGGTGACAGGAGCCAAGAAAGCGTATGTCGTGCTTGAAATGCACTCACATCAGTCAGTTATAACAGTGCAACGACACTTCAGGACGAAGTTCAACAAAGATCCACCAACTGCTAACTCCATTCGGCGATGGTATGCGCATTTTAAAGCTTCTGGATGCCTCTGTAAGAGGAAATCAACGGGTCGGCCTGAAGTGAGCGAAGAAATGATTGAACGCGCGCGGGCAAGTTTCACGCGTAGCCCGCGGAAGTTGACGAATAAAGCAAGCAGGGAGCTAAACGTACCACAGCCAACGGTTTGGAAAATCTTACGGAAAAGGCTAAAGCAGAAACCTTACCATTTACAATTGCTACAAGCCCTGACACCCGATGACAAAGTCAAACGCTTTGAATTTTCGGCACGGTTGCAACAGCTCATGGAAGAGGACGCGTTCAGTGCGAAACTTGTTTTCAGTGATGAAGCAACATTTTTTCTTAATGGTGAAGTGAACAGACACAATGTGTGAATCTGGGCGGTAGAGAATCCTCACGCATTCATGCAACAAATTCGCAATTCACCAAAAGTTAACGTGTTTTGTGCAATCTCACGGTTTAAAGTTTACGGCCCCTTTTTCTTCTGCGAAAAAAAACGTTACAGGACGCATGTATCTGGACATGCTGGAAAATTGGCTCATGCCACAACTGGAGACCGACAGCGCCGACTTCATCTTTCAACAGGATGTTGCTCCACCGCACTTCCATCATGATGTTTGGCATTTCTTAAACAGGAGATTGGAAAACCAATGGATCAGTCGTGGTGGAGATCATGATCAGCAATTCATGTCATGGCCTCCATGCTCTCCCAACTTAACCCCATGCGATTTCTGTCAGTGGGGTTATGTGAAAGATTCAGTGTTTAAACCTCCTCTACCAAGAAACGTGCCAGAACTGCGAGCTCGCATCAATGATGCTTTCGAACTCATTGATGGGGACATGCTGCGCCAAGTGTGGGAGGAACTTGATTATCGGCTTGATGTCTGCCGATTCACTAAAGGGCACATATCGAACATTTGTGAATGCCTAAAAAAACTTTTTGAGTTTTTGTATGTGTGTCCAAAGCATTGTGAAAATATCTCAAATAATAAAGTTAGTGTAGAGCTGTGAAATCACTTCAATCATTTGTAATAACCCTGTACTTCTGGTAGCTGAAGGCCAGTTAGGTGCCTGGCAAAGGAAAACTCACCCAGAGCAAACTGGAGGGGTCTGGCTTGATTATTACCCTAAATACCGCTTAGCACTAGGATACCGCCAGGCTTATTTTTGATCTGTATCTTGTGGAAGAGAATAGGTCCATGCGACCTGTGGCCTCTAGCAGTGCTTGGGTCACCTTCTGTTGGATTCATCTTGAAGCAGTGATGTAATGTTGGTTGCTGACAACATGTTAAATGCAGCAGAGAAGCTAATTGCCATGTGTTGTCATGGGGCTTCATACCCCCTGTCTTTATCATTTTGACACAGATTGACGATTGACTTTATGACTGGAAGATAGCAACTACTTATACTTCTGTCCAGGTACACAGTTCAGGGTAACACAGCCGAATCTGATTCCTCTTTCAGTGCCTTTATATTTATTCACTTCTTCTAAAATCCTTTCCACATAAAACACCAGTTTTGAAGCCTGAGATATTTTGAACTATGTAATCTTGATGTTTCCCATATTTCTACTTTTAATTTACATAGTAATATCTTTTGCTCATATTCTTAGTCAATTAGAATTTTAATTTTGTCTTGCAATTTTCATCTTTTGCAACTAAAATAATCTCTTAAAATATAATCCTTCATAATGTAGTAAAATCGGCATATACTTGTAATATTATGGTATATGGTTTTCCTTTGTGAGGAACTTGGAGGACACTTCAGAGTAATCTGCCAACAGAAAACCCATTTTTATGTCTCAATAAAGTAACTTGCAAAGATGTTACAGTGATGTCATTCTGTGATTTTTATTTTGATCACAGAAAGTTTTGTAAATTACAATTATTAACTTATTGAAAATTTCTTGAAATTGTGCCCAGAGATAGCATTTACATGATCTTTACAAAAATACATTACATTAGTATCAGTCAGTTTGTAAATGTGTTGTTGCTCCACAGCTATGTGCCAGAAGTTCTGCAAGCAACTGTCTTGCACAGTGAATTGAAAAGCTTCTTCTGACACCAGCACTAACTTAGCAATGAGCCTAGATGCTGCTGTATCTTTTTGTGGTGGTCAGAAATTTACTTTTTGACCAATGTTGAGGTTGTTGAATATCAGGCTCTCATAAAATGGACAAAGATAATAGTGCAAATAACTGCTGTGATTGACCTTAAAGAAAGAACACCATTATTTTCCTAAATTTAGTTAAGGTAACTGCAGGCCTAAATCAAACTGACCAAATTGGTATTGGCATGTGTTCCATCCAAGCAAAAGTTCAGTATTTTAGACCATGTCACTTGCAAATCAGAAGTTATTATCCCTTCCACAATGTGTGAAACTCTCAAGTTTTAGTAATGTATGCTATATGTTTCATGATTGTTATGTTGCTACATAAAAGGCATCTTCGCAGTAAGTAACTGGCTTTTTCCACTCATAATGATGTATTATTTTATCTTGTTTAAATTAACTTTCATATTGCAGGTAATGAAACAAGAACTGACAGTTCTACTTCCTGAAATCTCATCTGTTTCGCAAGAAAGTCTTGAATTAATTCTTCCATACATCAAGGAACTTATGGAAGATCCAGAAACATCAGTGCTGGCAGCTTGGAACCTTTTTGATCTTGTTGCAAAACATCTTGGGCCTAAGCACACCTCTAAGTTTCTGATGCCATCGATTCTTAAACTGTATGAGAATGGCACAGAAGATGACAGTGAGCAGAGCAGCAAACATGTTAAACTATACCATCACATTTTTCTGCTGCAGTTAATTGTTCGTCTAGGACTCAAAACGTTCCTTGAGAATTTTGTGAGTCCTTTGGTGGAAGCCGTTGGAGGCTACAGAGATTACTACAGCCGTGATGGAGCCTCCTTTCAGCAGGGTTCAGATCTTAGAAATGCAACATCTTCTCTTAAGTAAGTGTGTAACTCCATCATTCATTTGTCATATTCAATAGATCTCATCATGATGCAGGACCTTGAAAGATGGTGAACAAACAAAAGTGTACATAGCGAGAGAGAGAGAGAGAGAGAGAGAGAGAGAGAGAGAGAGATAGAGGAAGTAAATTATTATTATTTGCACGAAAGCCATTTCTTGGAAAAAAAGTTGTTGCTTTTTCTGTTGTATTAAGTAGCCTCTTTTTTTTCTCTTTCAAGTAAGTCAATATTTACAAAAATACATGAGTATTTTTTGAAGAAGATAGTTACATATGACTGTAACAACAGCCACCTTTTTACAATTTGCTGCTACTTGTCTTGCAGTTTTGCATGAACATTACCACTTGCCATACAGACAACAAGCATTTTTAGTCATTGGAGCTAGGTAACTGGAAGATTTTATCAAAAGGAAAACTAATTTGAGAAAACAGTAAAATTTCAAGGAGCCAGAACAATACACAAAAGTATAAAAAAATTATTCTACCTTTTGGAACTGTTAGTTCCTCTCTCTAGAAGAAAAGAGGAATAGGTTGAGGATTGTTAAAAAGGAGGGACATGTCACTTAGGCTACAGAATAAGTGGGACCCACTTCCTTTGAGGACAGGGGGAGATAACAATGAAAGGAAAGACACGAGGAAGAATAGGAGATCGAAGATGGTGCATTGGTAAGCACTGTGCTGGATTCAGTTCATAGATGACAGAAGGACAGGGTCAGAAATAAAGATGGATTAATGAAAAGAGAAACTAGAAGTGAAATGAACAGTAAAATTGAAACTTGGGGGATAGTCGAAAAGAATATGGAAATACACCTAAAAGGACAAGAGAGAAAGATAGAGAAATGAAAATAAAAAGCAATTGAGAAATTGATTCTACAATTAATTAAAAGAAAAGAAAGGAGATGATGTTATTTTTAAAAGAGGTGAAGTCTGGAGGGTGGCAAGAAAAAACTATATGTTGGACAGCAAGTTCTCAACTCTAGGAGTTCAGGGAAACTATTGCTGGTTGAAGAATCTAAATAGATCATGTGTTGTGTCCGTTCAGTCATTCTGTATTGCATTCTCTGGTATTGGGTACTGGTTATCCTCAAAGAGGACAGTTCTTCTGGGTCCACCTATGCACTCAGATGTTTGGTGGTGCTCCTCTGTACATAAAACTCTGTGCCCTGAAAATATGTTACTTGGTAAACATCACATCTAGTGTCACATGTTTCTCTGATTTAAGTGGTTTACCCATGATACAGCTGGAGTAAATTGTACTGGTTGGATGCCTGGGATAGGTTTTACAGTAGGAACAATTATAGGCATAGGAACCTAGGAGTAGATTTGACAAGAATGTTGCAGAGGTTTAGAGTGCAGTGTAAGGTAGTAGGTGGTGTAGGGAGAATATCAGGGAGAGATGATGTCATTTCAGGGCTTGTACTGAGACAGTCTTAGACATGTCAGAGTAATGTATTGAGGCATTAAAGGCTTGTGTATTACTGGATGAAAAGTGTTTGTTTTGAAATTCTGTGGAGTAGTTGCAAGAGGGAAAAGTCTAGGGGATGTTGTTAGTGTAGCTGTTGGGGAATTTATTGGTGGAGGAGATAGGTTTGCCATGAATGTCTCGTTTGTAGGAAGAGGAGTATTATACGTAAAGGGCACCAACTGTCTAAGTGTAGTTGTTGTTATTTATTGGTTGGTTTTATAGGAACTGCGGTTTGGTTGTGAGGTTCATTGAAATGGTCATCCTCAAAGAAGGTATCTCTGGATTTGGAAAAAGGAGTGAAGCTGTTGTAGAGAATGGAGGAGTTGTTCTTCACTGTAGTCCAGACAACAAAGATGTTATCATTAAATCTGTACCATGTCCAGCAGCTAGCTTTTTGGTCGTGTGGAATACCTCTTCCATGTAACTCGTGAAAACTTTGATGCACAACAGGCCCATCCTAGTTCCCATAGTTGTCCCTCTGATTTGCTTATAGATCTGGCACTCAGAGGTGCAGTAGTTATGTGTAAGAAAGAAGTTCGCTAAGGTGACAATGAACAGCATTTTAAAAAAAAACTTTCAAATGTGTTCTAGAGATGAGAATCTCTATGTATTGTGATGTTTGTGTAGAGCAGTGTCACATCAGTTGTGACAATGAAGGTTCCAGTTGGGAGAGGGGGTGGGGGGTGAATTTGAGGTATTCCAGGAAGTGGGATGGGAATCTCTGTGTGATGGATTAGAGGTGCTCGTCTGCCATGCTAATAAGTCTTTTGCCTTCATTTAGAGTTTTGGATGCAGAATAAACATTATCTTTCATCACTGTGAGAATGTGAAAGGCGAAACAGTTTGCCTGTGTAATGTATTATCAGTGTCAAGAAAATAATTTGGAAGCACAGAAAAGAAAGAAATACTTTTGTGGGTGAAGCTTGACTGGAAATTTTTTCTGCACTAAGGGAAAAAGGAAGTTGTAACTAATTAATCAAAAACAGATTAAAGTCTCTATCAAAGCACCTTGTTGAATGCTGACTGTTGTGCTACTGCAGCTGATATAGAAATGTACAGCCTGTTAATCTTTGATATTCTGACAACTAACAGAAAATATCAGAAGTTTTGTTGGTCAACTGTAAATTCAACTGGTAAAATTTTGTTGATAGGATTTTGGTACGCCATTTAGCACAGATCTTCAACTTCGCCTTGAGCCCTTCAATAACATTTCCAGAGGAATATAAAGAATGTGGTTCAGTTGCTCCAGTCCCCGTATGCTCCCACAAACAGCATTCTACCATTCCTCACCCATATCCTGCTCTCCCTCCCCCTCCCTCTCCCCACCCCAGACTCCTCCTTACTCCCACCACCCAGATTGCTTCTCCCATCATGTGCAGTTGCTTGTAGTCTGGCTTCAGCAGCTAGAGACAGTGGTCATGTGTGTGTGTGTGTGTGAGCTGTGTTTGGCCGAAAGCTTGCATGTCTAGTAGTCTTTTTTTTTTTTTTTTGCCTGTCTGTGACTCAGCATCTCCGCTATACGGTGAGAAGCAATCTACCCTTTTCATAATATTGTCATCATTCCATCCTGGTTTTTCCATCAATATAATTTTTGTTTATCATTTCATTACACATTTCAGGGGTAAGCCCATCAGCATATCTGTCAAAATCAATCCAAAGTATGTGATTGCCTCTTCAGTGCTAGAGATGCATGCAGATGTCCTGAGTGGTGTCTTGTCTGAAGTGATAGAAAGATGGCAGTGATGTTTACAAAGGCGGTCAGCACTCATGGTCACAGGCTTGTTGGCCTCATAAAAAAAAGTGCCATGGAAAAGCTGAAAAACCAGAGTTTGACTCAAATTTGAGTAAAGGTGCTTGATATCTTGTGAAAGCCTACTAAAAAATTTTGAAAAAAATCATAAAATAGAATATGTATATTCTTCAGCCACTGATAGGATCTGATTGTTTTTCAGCCTTTTACACATCTCTCTGTAGGAATGCAAATACTTTTCAGCCCCCGGCATACCTCACTGTAGGAATGCAAATACTAGAGATTTGCACTATTATGTAATACGAATGACACAAGTAATAAAATATCCCAGAATTACTGTGACGAAGTTCATTAAAGAATAAAAAAAGTATGCTTCAAGAAAGCATTTTAAGTTGTAGATGGCGGTCTGGGGCGCTTGTATTTCTGTATAGTGGCTAAAAAATGTTTTATTGTAATCCAATTAATTTTTCTGTCTACCACTGTTAGAGAGACTGCCACAATTCATTTCTTATTAATCCATATAATTCACTTCAAATCCAAAGATTAAATATGTGAACAGAAAGGGTGAAGTTAGAATTCCAGAATCCTTGCCAGAAAGGAGTTCAGGGTTTGATGACTCATCACCAGTGAGGTCATTGGAAATGTAACACATGCTCAGATGTACAAGAATGTGGAAATAAGTCCTTTTCAAAAAAGTCATCCCAACATTGATCATGAGTTGTTCAGGAAAACAACAGAAATCCCAAATGTATGAAAAGGATAGATGCTACTCACCATATTGCAGAGGTGCCAAGTTGCAGATAGGCACGGCAAAAAGAATGTTGGAAAGCTCACTTTCCGACAGTCTTTTTGTTGTGCCTATTTGCAACTCATCATCTGCACTATATGGTGAGTAGCAGCTATCCTTTCCATCTTGGATTTTCCCTTGTGTGAGAAAACCGAAAGTTGTGTGACTGGAGGGGGTTGTGAATTTCCACTGCCAAGAGTGAATCTTGTGTCTGTAAACCAGTGTGTCATCTTACTTGGTGAAAGGCAGTTGAGTAGTGAGCTGTCTGTAATTGATGAACTGTTGCCACAAATTTTGCTGCTCCATCCATGAATGGAATGGATGGAGTGGAAAGAAACTTTAATGTATGGAGCTATAAAGGGAACCTTTTCAATTAAATGTACAATCATGATAAAAGTGTAGCACTTATTTTGATGTATAAATAGCAACAGGGCAGTTTTATGTGGAAAACATTTCTGAATAGTGAGGAAATACTTATTTATCCTTAGCTCTATACATAAATATTGACTGCATTAACAAAATTACTACTAATATTAAAATCATCATAGGCAATGTGCTGCCAGTATAGAACATCCTTGAAGGTTTTCTGCTGTTCTCTGTTTCTTAAAACACAGATGAGTAAATTATTTATAGAAAATTTACACCTAAGTAGTGTTGAAAACTGCCAAATTTCTTTCCTAGAGGCTGTGATTTTGACGACAGTACTGTAGTGGGTGTGCTTTCTCCATTGGATGAAGACTCTTCAGGTGACTCTGAAAAATCTAAGCCATCGAGTGGTGACAATGTTGAGCAGACAGGAGAAACAGAGAAAGATGTGCAAAATGGTGCTGAACCAGGTATCTTTGATTTTGTATCTTATGTGTGCCAAATGATACACAATTCCTTAGTTAGTAGTTGTTATAGTGTCTGATGTTACAGTTCATTTGTTAATTTTTCATCTCATGCTATGCATCTTACAACAGATTATTCAGTTCAGTGTCGATGTAGGTGTCAGGTTTCAGCAGTTCAATAATTGATTAAAGACTGTAAAATATGGATATCCTCTTTTTATATTCAAAAGTCTTCATTTATTATTTTTCTTTTTAAATTAATTAAAATTGGCATATATGAGGTGAATCTGAAAAATTCATTAAATGGTCTCAGAAAATAAATGACAAGAGTTGCAAACAAAATACCTTTACTGGCCTTCAAAGTAATCACCATTAGCTACAACACACTACTACATGGGTCGTAAAGCTGTTGAAAACTGTCAGCAAATGCTTTTTTTGGAATCATTTGTAGCACTGTGGTCCCACGTTATTGGATATCCATGTCAATACGGGAGATGAGACCAGGTGCTACCAATGCTATCCGGAGACCAAATGACAGTCAGTGGTATGGTTTCATCATCTTCCTGCCTCCCCATCTTCCCCACCTCCTGTAGAAATTCATTAAGATCAAGTCCTTGCTGCCAAAAAAGGTGATCAACATTGTCTCATCCATGGATTTTGTCAGGTGACTCTTTTTGTGAGGTGGGAAAAAGAGTGAACACCATGCCATTGACTGTCACATGATCTGCAGATCATATTAGGAGTACCACCTCTCATCTCTTGTAAGTACAGGGATAACCAACAAAGTGTGGTCATGGTGCTCTGAGTGATACCACAAGAAACATTTTCTGACAGTTTTCGACAGCCTTACAACTGATGCCAGAGGAGTGTTGTAGCTAATGGTGATTACTTTGAAGGTCAATAAAGGTATTTTGTTTGTAACTATTGTTCTCTTTACTTTCTGAGAGCATTCACTGAACTTCACAGGTGCATCTTGTATAATCCATATGAAATTAAAGATTTTTTAATGTGTTTATTTCACCTGGCAAGATTAGAGCCTTATCACTCTCTCCTACATTAAGACTTCTTTTCTACGTTAGAATTTGACTAATTTCACAATACCTATTTCAGATTTTAGGGGTTGTAGAGGAGACTTAGCAGACAAACTTTGTTAAGGGACTCATGTCTGGAAATGTATTGTTTTGATATACAATATCTTTGAAGGTTAGTTCATGGCGCACACACACTGAGGACCCTGCTGTTTGTTGCACAAGGTGTACCTATGATTCATGCTTTTCTTTTGCACGCACTGATCACAAACCCTGGCATGTGCCCAACAGTTTCTGCTGCTGGAAAACTCGTGCAAGGAGGTTGTCTTCTGACTCTATAGGAGTCTCATACATGAGACTCTTCTAATAGTCGCTCAAGAAAAAGTGAGGAACAGTTAAATCTGGTAACCATGGGGCCCAAGGAGTTCATCCACATCAAACAATCCACTTTTCTCCTTATGTTTGATTAAGAGGTCCACAATGCCATTTGCAAAATGCACGAGTGCACCATCATGTTGGATCCATGTTTGCTGATGAAGTGAGAGTGGCAGATCTTTCAGTAACTCCACCCCTGCCCCTTTCAGGAATATGAAAATCTTCTGTGATGGTGCTCCACAGCTTGTAAGTATTTGTTGAGAGACATTTTGTAGGAATGTCATTATCTAGGACTGGCTAGACACCCTCTTCTCAGTTTGTACACATGCAGTGCAGCTGGAGATTTAAAAGTGATCCAATCTTCAAACTCATTTTATATTAAATGTTACATTTCCAGAAAGGATTTCATATCAGAATTTTATCTACTAAATATCCTCTACAACCCCTAGAAACCTGTAATAGAAATTGTGAAAAACTTTCTATAATGATGGTGATCATTATCACACTCCATAAAAAGTGAGTTGTGCAGCAAAAGCTGGAAATATTTAGCAAGTCGTGCACATGTTACATCAAGTGATGATGCTCATAAAAAATAAACTCTGGAATTGAAATAGAAATGTGGCTAAATATGTAACACACGTAACATGTAATATAATTTTGTGCCCTAATTACAGCTTTTTTTTCCTAGTTCGTGGAGAACCACTTCATTGGTTTAAAAATGATTGTTTATTATAATCTACTTTCCTGTATTTGTTGCAGAGGTCTTTGTGTTTGAAACAGGTGAAAAATCATCACCTGATGACCCAGAAACTCCTTTGTATCATCTCATGGAGCATCTTGACTTGGAGTTGCCTGACCCTGCAGCTATTGATGATGACGGCTCCCTAGAAATAAATTTTCAAGGTATAGCCCCTCTAGTATTCTACATTTTAATAGTCTGTGAAAATATTGATACATTTTCCTTATTGCTGAACTATTAGTCAGTTATTTGTTATGTAGATTGCTAGCAAAATGTGTTTTAGTGTCAATAAACATGAACTTTTGTGCAGACATGTAGACTGCTTGCATATCACAATTTTGACAGATGAATTATTTGTAGTATGTGGCCAAAGGTTTCTCGACATCAGTTGGTGTTTGTTCTAATTGGCTCCCAGCCAGTCATGCCATATGACTTTACGTTTTTCACTTATAAGGAACAAATAGCTGAGCCCAAATACACTGGTAAATTATAGGAGATGTAGCTGATATGGTATTCTTTTATTTTAATGTCAAATATTCAGAAATTTTCTTGCTGATGATGTCTCCTGGAAGTCTGTTAAAAACTTTTAACCAGAATATGAAATTCCTTCCTGAACTGTAGACAGGAATAGGAATGATAATAATAATAATAATAATAATAATAATAAAACTGCCCTCAATTTGGAGATTGTTTTAAACACCACACTGTTTGAGAATGACTCTATTGCATGTAATACACCCTTTCATTCCTGTAACATGTGAACTGACTTACACCAACCAGTTACAGAGTGCTCTACAGTTTAATGTCTGCTCCAAACATTGGAGAAACTTACCATGTTTCACATAATCAAATAATTGCCAGAGGTGAAAGAAACAGTAAGCAACAGAAAAAGTCCTTGGAATGATTAGATACTAAACCCAAAACTGCTGGTTTTGTGGTCTGGCACTGGTTTGGGTTGTAGATTTCACAGTTCATACACTTAGGTGAGAAAAGTTATGGAATACTTCTCAATATCTTGTCAGGCCTCCTTTTACCCATTGTAATGCAGTAACATGATGTGGCATGGTCTCAACAAGTATTGGAAGTCTTCTTCAGAAATAATGAGCTGTGCTGTTTGTATACCTGTCCATAATTGCAAAAGGGTTGCTGGTGCAGGATTTTGTGCACAAACTGAACACTCAGTTGTGTCCTATAAATGTTCAATGAGTTTCATGTCAGGTGATCTGGGTGGTCAGATTATTCACTCAAATTGTCCAGAATTTTGAACAATTGTAGCCAAGCTACAATTCCATCATTCTTTAAGATTATGAAGTTCATGAATGGTTGTAAATGTTCTCCAGGTAGCCGAATGTAATCATTTCCAGTCAATGGTACGTTTAGTAGGACAAGAGGACCCTGTCCATTCCATGTAAACGCAGCCCACATCATTATGAAGCCACCATCAGGTTGCACAATGCCTTGTTGACATCGTGGGTCCAGAGGTTCGTGAGGTCTGCACTACACTCAAACTGTAACATCAGCTCTTACCAACTGAAATTGGAACTCCTCTGACCAGGCTATATTTTTCCAGTCGTCTAGGATCCAACTGATGTGCTCATGAGCCCAGGAGAGGTGCTGCAGGCAATTTCGTACTGTTAGCAAAGGCACTCGTGTTAGTTGTCTGCTGCCACAGCCCATAAACATCAGATTTAGCTGCATTGTCCTAACACACACATTCATCGTATCTCCCTCATTGGTTCCTGCAGTTATTTCATGCAACGTTGCTTGTCTGGTAGCACTGACACTATGCAAATGCCTCTGCTCTCAATCGTAATGTGAAGGCTGTTGGCCACTGTGTTGTCCATGGTAATAAGTAATGCCTGAAATTTGGTATTCTCGGCACACTCTTGACACTGTGAATCTCAGGATATTGAAATCCGCAGCGATTTCTGAAATGGAATGTTCCATATGTATAGCTTCAACTAACATTCCACGTTCCAAGTCTGTTAATTTCCATTGCACAGTTGTAATCATGTTGGAAGCCATTTCACATGAATCACCTGAGTACAAATGAGAGCTTCACCAATGCATTGCCCTTTTACACATCGTTTACACAATACAAATCACCATCTGTATATGTGAATATCGCTATCCCATTATTTTTGTCATGTCAGTGTACTATGATACACTTACTGCTGTTCGCTCCACAGATTATGAGAACCACATAATAATATCCACTTCAGAGAGTAAATTCCTTTACTGGTTTCAGAGTAGAGTTCAGGATTACGTGTCTCTATGATGCAGAGATTTGGCATGCTTTGATTGGGATGAACAATTTGAGGAGGACTCCTCTCGCTGCTCTTGTTATGTGCTACAATGTGGTTCAATGCACTCTATGATGGACAAGCACCATGTTTTGAGCAATAAACAGTGCCTAATATCAGCTCCCACATTGAAAAAGGGCAGTTGTAAAGTTGATTGTTGCTGGAAGAAAAATCTCAGCTGGTTCACTCAGAAGTGGATCTGTTCAGTCAGAAAGCTGGATCCTGACAGGTAATGGCATTCACTTCCACAAAGATTTCTGCCTTCACCTGCATTATCTCTTGGCATCATTTGGAGACTTCCATTGCACTGTCTGTACAATAGTAACAGGATACCTCTCACATCACCAAGAAATTGTCTTGCTGGTCACTCATAACGTGGATTTTTGAGGATGTTCAGGGATTCATGGCATAATCTCTCTCTCTCTCTCTCTCTCTCTCTCTCTCTCTCTCTCTCTCTCACACACACACACACACACACACACACACACACACACACACACACTCACACTCACACTCACTCCTTTCCACCCTACCCCCTCTCTCCCATTGTGTGTGTGTGTGTGTGTGTGTGTGTGTGTGTGTGTGTGCGCGCGCGCGCGCACACGTGCATGTTTTTGTGTGTTAGATCAGTAGTGTTTTGACCTTAAATTGATTTTCTTTTTGCCTTTCAGAAGATGAGACTGTTCATGAAGCAGCTGAAGAAGATGCCATTGAGGTTTCAGAAGATTTCTCTGATCCAGAATTCCATGCAGCAGACGGTAGCACTGTTCATTTTAATACTCCAGCTGCATTTTTAGAGTCTAAAGACATTGATGTTTCTGAAATGGAACCTGCAGCTGAAGAAACTCCAAACAAGACAAATGAAATTCAGCCTCTTCGGAAGAAATCTAATGCTCAATTTAAGGTAGTTTGGTTGCATGAATTATTTGACAGTTTCTGCTTTTTTCCTTAAATATTAAAAAAAATATATACACCTTACACAAAATGGTGCACTAGAGGCTCCATACAACTCTTTTGTTTTAAAAAAATAATTTTGTTTGCAGTTTCATTATTTTAATGTTTATGCAAGCAGTTCTAATGTTGCTGGGGATGTGTTCACAATCCGTTGTATAAAGTGAATGGCAGTACCGTAGTTTGATGCTTGTCTTCTTCTTCTCCATCTTATATATATTCTTATGGAAGGAATATGGTCACAAAATGAAGATACAAACATTGTGAACCTGAAGTAGAATGCCTAAGTACCAACTTCAAAATAGGGATACCAGAAGCTGAATATTCAGAAAAGACGTGGAAGAAAAACATCAAACTTGTACCTTATGTTCTTTACAATGCATTCACTGGGAGAGGAAATTCTTATTCATGTGGTTCCTTGTGAAGGATAAGAGATTCTTGATAAAGACAATCTCATTAAATTGGAGCAGGAGGGAAAACTGAACCTGTGTACACTGTCTGGGGGGGGAGGGGGGGAGACACTTTCTGTAATGTTGTTTAAATTTATGTAAGTAATTGTCATGAAATATTGTATTAATTACACTCATTCATCATGAATGTAAGAGAAGGTGTTAGAAACGGGCTGCACATAGATGAAAGTCCACAGAGAACTATATTGCTTTGGAATACTATCATACAAGGTGCGACAATAACGTAATGAGACTGATGTGACAAAAAAATGTTGCTTACCATTTTAGTCAAGTTTAGTGTTGTCTCCTTCAAAGTAGTTCTCTTCAGAAACTTTCTAGCAGATTAAAACCGTGTGCCAGACCAAGACACGAACTCAGGACCTTTGCCTTTCGTGGGCAAGAACTTTGCCATCTCAGCTTCCCAGGCACGACTCACGCCCTGTCCCTTCTAGTTCCCTTCTGATTGCACACACTTTTTCCACCTCTTCTGCCATTGATGGTAACATTTCTGGAACTCATCTTCTGTAATATGCTCCAAGACCTTTGTCACAGCTTTTTCAGCATCTTGTGTTGTTTGAAAATGGTGTCCCTTGACCGCCATTTGACTCTTGGAAGTAGAAAAAAGTCGCACAGAGTGATATCTGGCGAATAAGGTGGCTGTGGTAGTTCTGAAATTTGTTTTGAGTTTAAAAATTGCTGTACTGACAGAGCAGTATGGGATGGCGCATTATTGTGATGCAAAATCCAATTATCAGCAATGTTGGCACAGACACGAAGAACTCTTTTACGAAGTCTTTCTAAAATTTCTTTGTAGTAATATCGGTTAACTGTTTGTCCAGGAGGCACCCACTCTTTATGAACAATTCCCTTGGACGCAAAGAAGCACACAAGCATGCATTTCACTTTTGACTTTGACATGCGAGCATTTTGGTCTGGGTGATGCCTTTGAACACCATTGTGAACTTCGGCATTTTGTCTCTGGATCATACTGAAAAAAACAACTTTCATCACCAGTGATAACACACCTCAACAATTCTGGATTGATTTCTGTTTGCTCTAACACATTGCCTGCCACATTTTTCCATGTTTGTCGCTGTTATGGTGTGAGATTTTTGGGACCATTTTTGCACAAATCTTTTTCATACCAAGATCTTCAGTTATTATTACATGAACCATTTCTCGATTGATGTTCAGTTCTTCTGCAATCATTTTGACGGATAATCTTCTATCAGATCGTACGAGTTCATGCATCCTGGCCAAGTTGAAATTCATCTGTGAGGTTGATGGTTGTCCACTGCAGACATTGACAGTAAATTGATTCTTTAGGATGGATAGGATGTGTGACTGCTGTGTACGGATGCAGGAGGATCTGGCCACTGTTCGCGAACAGCTGAGCGTGTTGATGGCCGCGGTCAGCCGTCTTCAGGCTGCTGCCTCGGAGTGTAGCGGCAGTGGGGAGTCTGGTGCATCGCAAGGTACACCCCAGGTGTTACATGCTTCACCCACTGTCCCTGCTGTCGAGACATCTTCGCGGGTACTGGGCACGGTTGGGCCACCCTCTCCCCAAGGGGAGTGGCGGGTTCAGCGGCGTTCGCGGCGCACGAGGCGGAGGGTCAATGTGGAGGCTGGCCGTGTGGCATCGCCCGCTCTGCCTGTGAGTGGACATGTGGCTGCTCCTTCAGCAAGGTCCGAGCAGGCACACGGGAGGAGGGGTTTATTAGTTATTGGGAGCTCCAACGTTAGGCGGGTGATGGAGCCCCTTAGGGAAATAGCGGGAAGGTCGGGGAAGAAGGCCAGTTTTCACTCTGTCTGCTTGCCGGGGGGTCTCATCCGAGATGTGGAGGTGGCCATACCGGCAGCGATAGAGAGCACTGGGTGCACCCGACTGCAAATTGTTGCTCATGTCGGCACCAATGACTTCAGCCGTCTGGGTTCAGAGGTCATCCTCAGTTCGTACAGGCGGTTGGCGGAATTGGTGAAGGCGGAAAGCCTCGCTCGCGGGGTGAAATCAGAGCTAACTATTTCTAGTATCGTTCCTAGAACCGATCACGGTCATCTGGTTTGGAGCCGAGTGGAAGGCTTAAACCAGAGGCTCAGACGATTCTGCGGAGATCTAGGGTGCAAATTTCTCAGCCTCCGCTATCGGGTGGAGAAATGTAGGGTCCCCCTGAATAGGTCAGGCGTGCACTACACGCCAGAAGCAGCTACAAGGGTAGCGGAGTACGTGTGGAGTGCACATGGGGGTTTTTTAGGTTAGAGAATCCCCTCCCTAGGCCCGACAAGACGCTTCCTGAGACGCGGCAAGGTAGGAGTAGGCAAAATGCAACAGGGAATAACAATATTAATGTGCTAATAGCAAACTGCAGGAACATCTACAGAAAGGTCCCAGAACTGCTCTCATTAATAAACGGTCACAACACCCATATAGTACTAGGGACAGAAAGTTGGCTGAAACCAGACGTAAACAGTAATGAAATCCTAAACTCAGATTGGAATGTATACCGCAGAGACAGGCTGGACAGTGAAGGGGGAGGCGTGTTTATAGTGATAAGAAGTGCAATAGTATCGAAGGAAATTGACGGAGATCCGAAATGTGAAATGATTTGGGTGAAGGTCACGGTTAGAGTGATTTCAGGTGTGCCACAGGGGAGTGTCATAGGACTGTTGCTATTCACAATATACATAAATGACCTGGTGGATGACATCGGAAGTTCACTGAGGCTTTTTGCAGATGATGCTGTGGTGTATCGAGAGGTTGTAACAATGGAAAATTGTACTGAAATGCAGGAGGATCTGCAGCAAATTGACGCATGGTGCAGGGAATGGCAATTGAATCTCAATGTAGACAACTGTAATGTGCTGCGAATACACAGAAAGATAGATCCTTTATCATTTAGCTACAAAATAGCAGGTCAGCAACTGGAAGCAGTTAATACCATAAATTATCTGGGAGTACGCATTAGGAGTGATTTAAAATGGAATGATCATATAATGTTGATCGTCGGTAAAGCAGATGCCAGACTGAGATTCATTGGAAGAATCCTAAGGAAATGCAATCCGAAAACAAAGGAAGTAGTTTACAGTACGCTTGTTCGCCCACTGCTTGAATACTGCTCAGCAGTGTGGGATCCGTACCAGATAGGGTTGATAGAAGATATACTGAAGATCCAACGGAGAGCAGCGCGCTTCGTTACAGCATCATTTAGTAATCGCGAAAGCATTACGGAGATGATAGATAAACTCCAGTGGAAGACTCTGCAGGAGAGACGCTCAGTAGCTCGGTACGGGCTTTTGTCAAAGTTTTGAGAACATACCTTCACCGAAGAGTCAAGCAGTATATTGCTCCCTCCTACGTATATCTCGCGAAGAGACCATGAGGATAAAATCAGAGAGATTAGAGCCCACACAGAGGCATACCGACAATCCTTCTTTCCACGAACAATACGAGACTGGAATAGAAGGGAGAACCGATAGAGGTACTGAAGGTACCCTCCGCCACACACCGTCAGGTGGCTTGCGGAGTATGGATGTAGATGTAGATGTAGATGTTCTGCCTTCACTAAACATTTTATGCCAACGGAAAACTTGAGCTCTTGACATAACCTCCTCTCCAAAAGCCTTCTGAAGCTTACCGTAAGTTGTTGTCACGTTTTCACCCAATTTAACGCAAAAAGAAATGGCATACTTTTGTGCAATATTATGCGGTTTCATTTCCGTGATGAGAGACACAAACATGTTTTAACTTATTACAGCACAACTCATGACTGAGCAGTTGCATCTGTGTGCTGCTTGGACTAGAAGCAGCTTATAGACCAAGGTCAAAGATATTGTTCCTACGCAAGCCTACAGGGTTGCCACATCTTGCAAAGAAAATCAGTCTCTTTACTTTATTGTTGCCCCTCGTATGATGTTTTGTGAAAGAATAGGAGACTCTTGACAAGAGTCTTATTAGACTTATATATTTACATTTCCTCTTCGTTTCTTTACTCACATACAGCTCAGTTTTGTTGTTCTCTTGCAGGTATCAGACATGAGTGCAGAATCTGTCATATGGCTCTCTCACCGGCTAGGCCCGGTACTGACAGCACGTCATCTCTCACGAAATTTATTACGGATGCTGGCACTGTGCTATACAGGGTACTCCAACATGGCTCGTGCAGCTCCACCCACAGCTGAAATGGGTACTCTCAGCATTGCTGAGGGACATGTTCAGGGTGATCATAGTGCCTGCAAAGTCTTGGACTGCTTAACATCTATAGCTGGTGAGAAAAGGTTATTAAATTTCTTAGACACGGAGTTAACAGAAGTCATGGGATAGTGATATGCACGTATACAAATGATAATAGTATATACCTAAAAACAAAGATGATGTGACTTACCAAATGAAAGTGCTGGCAGGTCGACAGACACACAAACTAACACAAACATACACACAAAATTCAAGCTTTCGCAACAAACTGTTGCCTCATCAGGAAAGAGGGAAGGAGAGGGAAAGACGAAAGGATGTGGGTTTTAAGGGAGAGGGTAAGGAGTCATTCCAGTCCCGGGAGCGGAAAGACTTACCTTAGGGGGAAAAAAGGACGGGTATACACTCGCACACACACACATATCCATCCACACATATATGTGTGGTATATGGTATATGTGTGGATGGATATGTGTGTGTGTGTGTGTGCGAGTGTATACCCGTCCTTTTTTCCCCCTAAGGTAAGTCTTTCCGCTCCCGAGACTGGAATGACTCCTTACCCTCTCCCTTAAAACCCACATCCTTTCGTCTTTCCCTCTCCTTCCCTCTTTCCTGATGAGGCAACAGTTTGTTGCGAAATCTTGAATTTTGTGTGTATGTTTGTGTTAGTTTGTGTGTCTGTCGACCTGCCAGCACTTTCATTTGGTAAGTCACATCATCTTTGTTTTTAGGTATATATTTTTCCTTCGTGGAATGTTTCCTTCTATTATAACCAAATGATAATAGTATGGCGTACACAAGGTATAAAAGGGCAGTGCATTGGCAAAGCTGTCATGTGTACTCAGGTGATTCATATGAAAAGGATTCCAACACGATTATGGCTTCACGACAGAAATTAACAGACTTTGAGCATGGAATGGTAGTTGGTGCTAGATGCATGGGACATTTCATTTCAGAAATCATTCAGAAATTCAGTATTCTGAGATCCACAGTGTCAAGAGTATGCTGAAAATATAAAATTTCAGGCATTACTTCTCATCGTGGATAACGCAGTGACCGAAGGCTTTCGCTTAACTAGTGGGAGTATCATTGTTTGTGTAGAGTTGTCAGTAATAAAAAACGTGCAACACTGCATGAAATAAATACAGAAATCAGTGTGGGACATATGATGAATGTATCCATTAGGACAGTGTGCCAACATTTTGCCTTTAATCGACTATGGCAACAGACGCCTGATACTAGTGCCTTTGCTCACAGCACATTATCACCTGACCATATCAATTGAAGTCTAGACTACTGAAAAACTGTGGCCTGGTCAGATGAGACCCAATTTCAGTTAGTAAGAGTTGATTGTAGGGTTCAAGTGTAGCACAGACCCCATGGAGCCAAGGACACAAGTTTTCATCAAGGCACTGTCCAAGCTGGTGGTGGCTCCATAACGGTGTGGGCTGTGTTTCCATTGTACCAACTGAACTTATGACCAACTGGAAATGTTTATGTTTGGCTACTTGGAGATAATTTGCAGCTGTTTATGGACATCATGTTCCCAAACAATGATGTCTTGTCATCAGGCCTCAGTTGTTTACAATTGGTTTGAATAACATTCTGGACAATTTGAGCGAATGACTTGGGCACCTCACATAAATTCCATTGAACATTTTTTTTCCACATAATCAAGAGGTCAGTTCTTGCACAAAATTCTGTGCCAGCAATACTTTCACAATTATGATCAGCTATAGAAGCAGCATGACTCATTATTTTTGTAGGAGACTTCCAACAACTTGTTGGCTCCTGATATCAGGAGGTATCCCATGACTTCTGTCACCTCAGTGAACAAAGTGCTTATCTACATTTTTAAACAAATTTAGGATGACACCAAGAATGCATTAATTGCTATGAACTTATATAAAGAATAGAAAATTAATTACTATGAGGCGTTACACAAAATAAGTGTGTTACAGTACACTGAAGTTCATATTAATGTGTCGCATCTGATGAAAATACAGAAGTTTGTCATGGCAATGGGCATTTCTTTATTATGGTTCAGAAAGATAATGAATCTTTCCCATAAATTATACTGTCCAATGTACATAATGAAGTGGTCTGTGTGTGTCTGTAAATATAATGTCCAGCATTTGACCGTCTGTGTGGGAAAAACTTTTTTATGTGAAATGGAGGACAGCTGTGAAAATGGAGTTGTTTCTGATGATTGTTGGGTTTCATGTGGACTGATGAGGTGGTTCTTAAGGAGGCATTGACAACATAGAAGTTAATGTTAAGGAAGTGTCTCACTCTGCTGAGGACAAGATGAAATGAATGGTGGCAATGATGCTGATTTTCAAAGAAATGAGGAGGATAGCATGTTTTCATCATTGGTCCAGCTCATAAATACATCTATCGTAACTAATCTGAACCAGTAGCAAGATCCTCAAGATTGCTCTTATAGAGGTTAGTCTACATTGGAGTCATCTGGGATCATCTGCAAAGATTTGCTTTTTACGTGATACTCTCACAGGGAAAGTAGCTGTGATTTAAGATCTAATTAGCTGAAATTACAAGAAGGAGTTTGTTAGCTTAGAGTAATCAGGACTGGGACAAATAATGTTCAGTTTTAACAAGACCAAGGTAATTGTTGATGTAAGAGGATATTGTATTTACAGTAACAATCAGTGCAAGTAAAGGAGCACAATTTGTGGAGAGCCAGTGGAATTAGCAGTTAGTGTCTTTGATATCGAATAATGCATTGTGGGTAATAGGTTGGTGCTGTTGATTGGCAAGAATGAAGATTCTTTCGTTGGTGGCATAGTAACCAAACACAATGTGGCAACCTGGATGTTTGGGCTGATGGGTCATGGAAATAGAGTAGGAAGTGAGTGTTTGAGGAGTTGTGGGAGTATGGAAAGAGATTGTGGAGAGAAATTTCGGAAAGGGCCTAGAAACTAAGGGAGGGATTGGAGGCCATGCTAGATTTCCAGCGTGAAGTTATTGCAGCTGGAATTGTAGGAGACTATGTTGCACAGTAGGCTTCAGACCCTGTGTCCTGTAATCACATGGTTCATAAACATCAGTGGCTGCAAAAAAAGATGAGCAGGTCAGGATCAGGTTTAAAATAGTAATTGTAGTTCTTTCTGCAGTTGTAAGGTTGGTTCTGTTATCCAGCCTAATAAGCTCATACTCATGCCTCAACATCAAGTGAGGTGGCACATTTATAACATGCTGGAATGCATTCAAGAAGACAGTAGTTCAAACCCCCTGTCTGGCTATCAAGTTTTACATTTTCTGTGGTAGCCCCAAATTGCTTAGGGACACTGCCAGTATGTTTCCTTGGGAAAGGGCATCCTTTCCATTCCTTCCTTAATCTGAGTTTGAGCTCTTTCTGTAATGACCTCATTGTCCATGAAATGTTAAACCTTAATCTTCATCATCCTCCACCTCCTCCTCCTCCTCCTCCTCCTCCTCCTGTCCCCCTCTTCCCCCTCTCCCTCCTCCCTCCCTCCACTCACATGGATTACCAATATTTACCATGACCAGGCTCTGACAAATAACCTCTCCTCCTGTTCTCACCGCATTCCACTCTCTCTCTTCACTCCAGCCTCTCAGTTAACCATTTTATTCATTTATTTATTTATTTTTCTTCCATATCCTTGCTGTTTCCTTGGATCTTTCCATTTTTGTCTGTTTTTCATACTCTTTGTTCTTTCCCTGATCCTTATCCCACCTTCTTTCTCTCTGTATCCCTTCCAACACACCTGTCCCCCTATCTGCCCACGTGAGCAGCTGCTAGTTCCACCTAATCCACATCTGTTTTGTTCTTCCCTCTCCTTCTTATCCACTTCCACCCCACTTAAGAGATTGGTGCTCTCTCTCTCTCTCTCTCTCTCTCTCTCTCTCTCTCTCTCTCTCTCTGTGTGTGTGTGTTTGTGTGTTTGTGTGTGTGTATGTGTGTGTGTGTGTGTGTGAGAGAGAGAGAGAGAGAGAGAGAGAGAGAGAGAGAGTCTTGCATTTATTGTAACCCTTTTTCTTTCTTTATACAGTGTGGTAATTTTAATGTTTATCCCCTGTAGTAGAGGCCTATTTTCTCTAAGCTATGATTGGACATACAGAGTATGAAGTTAAAATTCTATACTTGTATATGCTGGCTGCATTTTTTTTGTACACTAGCTTGTTTTCAGTGACTATATTCTTCTGGGAAAATGAGACAGAGAGATATAATCAGGATACAGAAAAACTTGCAGTTTCATAAAAAGTGACTTTCATGATTTCCTGGAGGTTGCATTTTTTATTGTCTATGTAATTCTTTTGACATTAAGCATCTTCTACTTGCCAGTGGAATTCACATGTCTCTCAGTAGTGATACCACTGGTTCACTTCTTTAATTGCTGTGTCATACATCCAGTAAGATTTTCATATAGCATTAGATGCTACTAAATGTTTTCTCAAACATCACCATTAACAGCAGTAGAATCACATCATCATCATCATCATCATCATCATTACATATTTCAAATATACTGCTTGACACAGCTATGTGTTTGTTTTGATTTGAACAGCCACTTTCAGAGCATTCAGAAAGGCAGCAGCTCTTGTTTTCTAACAGCACCATACAGAATTTGTTTGTGAATTATTTTTACAAACTTAAAAGAGAAATGACAAATTTTCATTTATCTGTGTGCATAGTAGTTTAATTCATAAGTTTTTGTGTGATTGTTTGCTTTTTTGTCACAGTCCTGTGTTTTAATAACAGTGTAGTGTATTGTTGTGACTTCTTTAGTATGGATAGGGACAGTGGTTGCTGTGCTCAGATGCAGGCAGAGCTGGGAACCATTGGCTCACAGCTTCAGGGGTGCTGGCTTCAGTCACATAGCTTGAGGCTCTTGCCAATGGGCTTCACTGTGGAGGGCCAGATATGGGACTCCAAGAGATATCCAGCATGTCCCAGGTGCCCCCAAATTGGTCCACTACTGTGGCCATTGTGGTTACTCAGCACACCAAGGTTGACCATTCACCCATGATCTAGTGGGAGATCATTTCAAGTTATGGCAGGCAGCAAAAGACTTTCCAGGTTGTTGATCAAAGGGCCTCCCTAGTTCATCTGACAAACTTGTTTCAGGCACTATCTGTGGCTGATCCAAGATCCTGAGCCAATTGCAGTGATTTGTCCATTTCATAGGAAGCATCTCACCCTGCAAGATTTGAGCACTCACAGTGTGTTGGATTACTGACAGTTGTGATCTCCAGTGTCATATCCCTTAGGGATATGGCAGCCAAGTAGGGCAGAAGTCCAGTGTGCACAGTTATGCATATGGGGGAATCATCCCAGATATGAAACAGATACTTCTAGATACTACAAAGAACAAAGGCCGCAGCCAACTGCAGGCTGTTGCTCTTATTGGTACTATTAATGTTGTTTGCTTTGGAAAACAAGAGATTCTCTGTGGTTTATAGTGGCTTTCTGCAGTGGTAAAGATCGCCAGTCTTACTTGCAGTATGAAGGCAGAGCTCACCATCTGTAGTATCATCAACAGTGCTGACTAGAGACCATCAGTATGGAGCCAAGTGAAGGGTGTGAATCAGAAAATCATGTGGTTCTGCAGTCATGTAGGTTGCAGGTTCTTTGACTTGTGCCATAGGGTGGTGGGATGTCTGGTTCCATTTAATATACACACAGGAGATAGCTACATGGGAATGTACTGGGCGTACTTCTGGGTGAGAGGATATTGGGAAAGAACAAAAAGAGCTTAGTCTCAGAGGATGCTGGTATTGTAGTAGGGGTACCATAATAGTAAACTGGAGTTACTGTGATTGGAAAAAAACAGAGCTTCAAGTGGTAATGGAAAGATTTGAAGCTAAAATAACTATAGGAGCTGAAATCTGGCTAAAGCCAGAGATATATGTCCACCTGTGTTTTTTACAAAAACCTCATGATGTTGAGAAAAGATAGATTAAATGGCATCCAAGATTGTCTGGTTGTTGTTGTTAGTAGTAGTTAATCTTGCATCACAATTGAAGTAGATAGTTCCTGTGAGTTAGGGTGGCTAGAAGCTATACTTGACATCTGGAATAAATTAATAGCTGTTTCCTGCTACCAACTCCACGACTCCAGTGATAATGTTGCTCAAAGGTTCAAAGAAAACTTGAGCATAATCTCAAGTAGGTATGTGGCAACTCTTTCCATCATCTCCATCTCCATCTGCAGCAACAGAAAATAGGCTGTGCAGACTGGAAATCAGCCCCCAACACCCTCCCTGGTCACTTTCATCATCAGTGTTCTGCCAAAAGGCAGGTTTTCACATGGCAGTTCTCCAGGCTGTCCAGTCTTCTGCCATCCTCTTCAGGTCTGCATAATTTCCTCTTCCCTTTATGTCGTCTATCACCTTGTATCTCCTTCGTCCCGGGTTCGATTCCCGGCGGGGTCAGGGTTTTCACCTGCCTCGAGATGACTGGGTGTTTGTGTTGTCCTCATCATTTCATCATCATCCAGGAAAGTGGCGAAATTGGACTGAGCAAAGATTGGATAATTGTACGGGCGCTGATAACCACGCAGTTGAGCGCCCCACAAACCAAACATCATCATCATCATCATCATGTATCTCCTTCTTCCTCTCAGTCTTCTCCCATGAACCAATCCTTCCAAAGCATCTGCTAGCAAGCACTCCCTTCTCGATGAATGTCCCAACCAGTTCTTTTTCCTTTCTCTTACAACCTTCAGCAGACATCTTCTCTCACCAACCCTTTCCAATACTCTTTCATTACTCACTCTTTCCATCCAGCCTATTCTCTCCATTCTCCTCCACATCCACATCTCAAATGCTTCTAACCTTTTTTCGTCCTCTCATCTCAGCGTCCATGTTCCTGCCCCATATAGTGCCACACTCCAGACAAAACATTTGCCAAGCCTTTTCCTTAGTCCTTTATCTAATTTTCCACTTAAGAGTGTCCTCTTTCTGTTGAATGCCTCCTTCACTATGGCAATTCGAGTTTTCACCTCCTGGTGACATCTCACGTCTTCAGTTATTGTGCTTCCAATATATTTGAATTCACTTACTTGGCTAATAGTAGATTGTCCTATTTTAATATTGGATAGTCTGCGTCTTGTACTGATGACCATACTCTTTGTTTTTGCTGTGCTTATTTGCATCGCATATTCCCCACAAGCTTCATTCAGATCTTTCAGCATGTTATTCACTGTCCGCTCACTTTCTGCCATTAATACCTTGTCATCAGCAAATCTTATACATTCTATTCTCTTTCCTCCTATACATATTCCTCTTTTCCCATCTAAGCTTTTCGCAATAATCTCTTCAAGGCATATGTTAAACAACTGTGGGGAAAGGCAACAACCTTGTCTAACACCTTGTCCAATGCTGCTTCCTTCTGACATTTCATTTCCAGTGCTGATCCTTACTTTCTGGTGTAAATATAGATTCTGTATCAGTCGTCTCTCTTTCCAGTCTACTCCTTTCCTCTTCAAAATATCCATCAGCTTGTTCCACTGAACTCTGTCAAAAGCCTTTTATAAATATATAAAAACAGCAGGGATTTCTCTACCATTTTCCATATATCTTTCCCCTATAGTTCTTAACAGGCCAGTAGCATCTCTTGTTCCTTTTCCTCTTCTAAATCCAGACTGCTCCTCTACAATCCCTCTATCCAGCTTGGCATATAACCTTCTATTCAACACTCTCAGTAAGACTTTAGCTGCATGAGAAATTAGTCTGATGGTCCAGTGCTCTTAACATTTTTTAGTGTTTCTCTTTTTCTCTATTGGTATCATAACTGTTGCAACGAAGCCCTCAGGCCATTCCCCTTTGTCATATATCTCGTTACAGAGATAGACTATTTCTTTTATTGCCTTGTTTCCCAGACTTTTCAACAGTTCTCCTAGTAAATCATCAATTCCACATGCCTTCCTATTCATCAACTCCTTCAGCGCCTTTTCTACTTCTACTTCTGCTTCAAAAATGGTAAATCCCTTTCCATCTTCCGCCACATATTTATCCTGTTCAAGCTTAATTTCGCTTTGCATTTCATCCCCCTTATACAGACATTCAATGTATTCTTGCCATCTGTTCAAAACCTCCTGTGGTTCTTCTGCTAGAGTACCATCTGCTCTTTCTATTTCCATGTTATTCCTCTTTCTTTTATGTTCAAAAACTATCTCACTAGCCAGTCTATACATCATTTCATACTTTCCCTCTCTCTCCATTTTCTCTATTTCATCGCATTTCTGTTTCATCTATTTTTCTCTTGCTTCTTCAGTTTCTCTTTTTAATTCATTATTCAGTTTCCTGTACCTCTTTTTGCCTTCTTCAGTTTCTACACTTTTCCACTTTCTCCAATCTTCTATCTTTTTCAACAAGTTTTCTGTTACCCATTCTTTCCTGATGCTTTGGGAGACTCTAATTCCTAGTACTTCTTTGGCAGAGTCCATGAGTCCTTCCCTCATTTTTATCCATTTGTCATTAACACTCTCATCAACACTACCTCTTTGCCATTTTTCCATAAATCTGTTCTCCAAATCTGATGCCTTTCCTACATCTTTGAGTCTTTCTGTGTTCAGGCTTTCCTTTGCTTTACCTCTCCTGACTCTTTTCAACTTCGCTTGTACTTTTCCCATCACTAGATTGTGGTCTGAATTTATATCTGCTCCTTGATAAGCTTTAGAATTCTTCAAACAGTTCCTAAACCTTTTTTGTATCAAGATTTAGTCCAACTGATTTCTTTCCCTATTCAAATTTGATATCCATGTGTAAAATCTCCTTTTGTGGTGTTCAAATAATGTGTTACCCACTGCTAATGAATTTTCTTTACAGAAACCAATTAGTTGTTCACCTCTCTCATTTCTTATTCCTAATCCAAATTTTCCTACTGTATCTTCATCTCTTCCTTCACCCACCACTGCATTCCAGTCCCCCATGATGATAATGCAGGCATTTCTGTTTTCTTTCTTGATAAGTTCTTGTATTTTCTCATAATATTCTTCCACTTCCTCATCTCTATGCTGGCTGGCCTCCCTACATGAACCATGGACCTTGCCATTGGTGGGGAGGCTTGCGTGCCTCAACGATACAGATAGCCGTACCGTAGGTGCAACCACAACGGAGGGGTATCTGTTGAGAGGCCAGACAAACGTGTGGTTCCTGAAGAGGGGCAGCAGCCTTTTCGGTAGTTGCAGGGGCAACAGTCTGGATGATTGACTGATCTGGCCTTGTAACACTAACCAAAATGGTCTTGCTGTTCTGGTACTGTGAATGGCTGAAAGCAAGGGGAAACTACAGCTGTCATTTTTCCCGAGGGCATGCAGCTTTACTGTATGATTAAATTATGATGGTGTCCTCTTGGGTAAAATATTCCGGAGGTAAAATAGTCCCCCATTCGGATCTCCGGGCGGGGACTACTCAAGAGGACATTGTTATAAGAAGAAAGAAAGCTGGCGTTCTACGGATTGGAGCATGGAATGTCAGATCCCTTAATCGGGCAGGTAGATTAGAAAATTTAAAAAGGGAAATGAATAGGTTAAAGTTAGATATAGTGGGAATTAGTGAAGTTCGGTGGCAGGAGGAACAAGACTTTTGGTCAGGTGAATACAGGGTTATAAATACAAAATCAAATAGGGGTAATGCAGGACTAGGTTTAATAATGAATAAAAAAATAGGAGTACGGGTAAGCTACTACAAACATCATAGTGAACGCATTATTGTGGCCAAGATAGACACGAAGCCCACGCCTACTACAGTAGTACAAGTTTATATGCCAACTAGCTCTGCAGATGACGAAGAAATTGATGAAATGTATGATGAGATAAAAGAAATTATTCAGGTAGTGAAGGGAGACGAAAATTTGATAGTCATGGGTGACTGAAATTCAAGAGTAGGAAAAGGGAGAGAAGGGAACATAGTAGGTGAATATGGATAGGGGCTAAGAAATGAAAGAGGAAGCCGCCTGGTAGAATTTTGGGCAGAGCATAACTTAATCATAGCTAACACTTGGTTTAAGAATCATGAAAGAAGGTTGTATACATGGAAGAACCCTGGAGATGCTAAAAGGTATCAGATAGATTATATAATGGTAAGACAGAGATTTAGGAACCAGGTTTTAAATTGTAAGACATTTCCAGGGGCAGATGTGGACCCTGACCACAATCAATTGGTTATGAACTGTTGATTAAAACTGAAGAAACTGCAAAAAGGTGGGAATTTAAGGAGATGGGACCTGGATAAACTGAAAGAACCAGAAGAGGTTGTACAGAGTTTCAGGGAGAGCATAAGGGAACAACTGACAGGAACGGGGGAAAGAAATACAGTAGAAGAAGAATGGGTAGCTTTGAGGGATGAAGTAGTGAAGGCAGCAGAGGATCAAATAGGTAAAAAGATGAGGGCTAGTAGAAACCCTTGGGTAACAGAAGAAATATTGAATTTAACTGATGAAAGGAGAAAATATAAAAATGCAGTAAATGAAGCAGGCAAAAAGGAATACAAATGTCTCAAAAATGAGATTGACAGGAAGGGCAAAATGGCTAAGCAGGGATGGCTAGAGGACAAATGTAAGGATGTAGAGGCTTATCTCACTAGGGGCAAGATAGATACTGCTTACAGGAAAATTAAAGAGACCTTTGGAGAAAGGAGAACCTCTTGCATGAATATCAAGAGCTTTGATGGAAACCCAGTTCTAAGCAAAGAAGGGAAAGCAGAAAGGTGGAAGGAGTATATAGAGGGTCTATACAAGGGAGATGTACTTGAGGACAATATTATGGAAATGGAAGAGGTTGAAGATGAAGATGAAATGGGAGATATGATAGTGCGTGAAGAGTTTGACAGAGCACTGAAAGATCTGAGTCGAAACAAGGCCCCTGGAGTAGACAACATTCCATTAGAACTACTGACAGCCTTGGGAGAACCTGTCCTGACAAATCTCTACCATCTGGTGAAGAAGATATATGAGACAGGCGAAATACCCTCAGACTTCAAGAAGAATATAATAATTCCAATCACAGAGAAAGCACGTGTTGACAGATGTGAAAATTACCGAACTATCCATTTAATAAGTCACAGCTGCAAAATACTAACGCGAATTCTTTACAGACGAATGGAAAAACTGATAGAAGCCGACCTCGGGGAAGATCAGTTTGAATCCCGTAGAAATATTGGAACACGTGAGGCAATACTGACCTTATGACTTATCTTAGAAGAAAGATTAAGGAAAGGCAAACCTACATTGCTAGCATTTGTAGACTTAGAGAAAGGTTTTGACAATGTTTACTGGAATACTCTCTTTGAAATTCTGAAGGTGGCAGGGGTAAAATACAGGGAGCGAAAGGCTATTTACAATTTGTACAGAAACCAGATGGCAGTTATGAGTCGAGGGGTACGAAAGGGAAGCAGTAGCTAGGAAGGGAGTGAGACAGGGTTGTAGCCTATCCCCGATGTTATTCAATCCGTATATTGAGCAAGCAATAAAGGAAACAAAAGAAAAGTTCGGAGTAGGTATTAAAATCCATGGAGAAGAAATAAAAATTGCGAGGTTCGCCAATAACATTGTAATTCTGTCAAAGACAGCAAAGGACTTGGAAGAGCAGTTGAACGGAATGGACAGTGTCTTGAAAGGAGGGTATAAGATAAACATCAACAAAAGCAAAACGAGGATAATGGAATGTAGTCGAATTAAGTCGGGTGATGCTGAGGGTATTAGATTAGGTAATGAGACACCTAAAGTAGTAAAGGAGTTTTGCTATTTGGGGATCAAAATAACTGATGATGGTCGAAGTAGAGAGGATTTAAAATGTAGACTGGCAATGGCAAGGAAAGTGTTTCTGAAGAAGAGAAATTTGTTAACATCGAGTATAGATTTAAATGTCAGGAAGTCGTGTCTGAAAGTATTTGTGTGGAGTGTAGCCGTGTATGGAAGTGAAATGTGGACGATAAATAGTTTAGATAAGAAGAGAATAGAAGCTTTCAAAATGTGGTGCTACAGAAGAATGCTGAAGATTAGATGGGTAGATCACATAACTAATGAGAAGGTATTGAATAGAATTGGGGAGAAGCGGAGCTTGTGGCACAACTTGACTAGAAGAAGGGATCGGGTGGTAGGACATGTTCTGAGACATCGAGGTATCACCAATTTAGTGTTGGAGGGCAGCGTGGAGGGTAAAACTCGTAGAGGGAGACCAAGAGATGAATACCCTAGCCAGATTAAGAAGGATGTAGGCTGCAGTAGGTACTGGGAGATGAAGAAGCTTGCACAGGATAGAGTAGCATGGAGAGCTGCATCAAACCAGTCTCAGGACTGAATACCACAACATGCTGGCTGGTTGGCATATATACCTGTATTAATACCAAATCTTTTGAACTACCCTTCAGTCGTATCGTCATCAGTCTTCCATCAATATATTGTACCTTCATTACCTTATTTTTTAACTTTTGCCCTATCAGTATTCCTACTCCGTTTTCACTGCTTTTGATTTCCCCTGAGTAAAAGAGCTTATAATCTCCACTTTGTATCTCCCCATTCTCTCCCCATCTCATTTCACACAAACCAAGGGCATCTAATCTGTTCTTTTTCATCTCCTGTTTTGGATTCTCTAGCTTTACTGCTTGCAGTAGTGTCCTCACATTCCGTGTTCCAATCTGTATCTTCCCTCCCTTCACTGTGCCTTTTTTCCTTTCAAATACATCTACTCTCAATGCGTTCCCCTTCCGGAGATCCAAATGAGGGGAAGTTTTAACTCTGGAATCTTTCATATGGAGAGACATACCATGTACTGCTTGGGAGTGTAGTGTGGTAGTTTCCCGTTACTTTCCACATTGGCAGTAGGATGCCCAGCCTAAAGTCAGTCACTCACCATGAGTCAGACGCTGTCTGTAGCCACCACTCTGGGGTTCAGTTGCTACTTGTACTCTTTTTGTACGCAAAGAGAAAAGGTGCCTCTTCCACCAGCTCCGCTGTACCGAAGTCCATCTTCTCTGCCTTAGCTGCTGTTGAGGTCTTCACTTTCATCAGAGGGAGAATTTAGATGGCCACGTTTTCCGGACACCTTGCACACTGACGATTAATTGAGCAATCTCTGGTTCTTATGTGACGAGGCAACACCCCCAGCCATGCTCTTGGCAGCTCACCTGCACAATGCCATGTGGCTCACATCATCATCTGCTGCATTTTGCCGGGATATGTGCAAACTGCAGAATTTGTATCCTGCATTTGGTGTCAGTATTCTGTCACAGTTCATTTAACAAGAAGAGTCCTATCACATTTTTCTGTGCCACCTTCTGAAGGTGTGTATCCTCAAGTTGCTTCTATTGACAACGGGTGTACAAAGCCTGATGCTGGATGCCTGATTCCTCCCCTTGGTATCAGCAATTCGAAAACTGCATGCAGTGTAGTGCAAATAGTGCAGTGAAGTGCAGTGCATGCCAGGAGTACCAGGTTGGGTTACTACTATTCTATTCCTGGCCATTTTGCCACCCCCTTTGCAGCCAAGTGTGCCAATGAAGCAGGTTTTCTTGTGCCACCGAATGATGCCAAACAAAGGCTGTAAGCCATTCCTGGTCTGCCTGGTCCAGAGTCTTCACCCCGAGCAAGAACTCTCTTTGATTAAGAGGTATTAGTTTGTTGAATTTTACTGTAATCATTAGATTTTGCGTTAATATGTTAGAACCAGCCCGTGCAACTCTTCCAGCACACCCTGTCATTTATTGTCATTTTTCTTAAGTAGAACACTGCTTAGGCATATAAGACCCTTAGGAGTGTAGAAGGGAACATAAATTGTTCTTTCTGTGGTGACCCCCTCTAAACCAAAGTGCCGCGTCTCATTACCAAAACAAGCTGTTTTTCCTTTTTCTTATTCCGATTAGCACTCCCCACATCATCACAAATTCAGTTCCCGTTAGGTTGGCCGGACGCATCCCGCTCGCCCCCCTGCCCTCCCCTTGCCTTCCCCACACCCCCCTGCTCTCCTCCACACATGCCATCCCTCCACACGCAACATTGCCCCGCTCCCCTCCTTTCATGCACACCACTATTCCCCTCCTGTGCCCCTCCGCATACGCCATCCAACTGTGCACATCGCCACACTCTCTGCACCCCTCCCACAGCTGAGAGTTGTGTCCCCGGACAAGCCACAGTGTTACTGTGCAGTGTATTGAACATCCCTTCCTGCAACAACACTTGGCAGAGATTATATTATGTGGTCCACATTGTGTGTGTCCTTCCTACATTTTTTTTGGCAATATTGCTTGCCAGCACCATCCTGCATACTGCAACATCCTGCCCATATGATTAAGTCTCAAGTGTCATTGCCACACATTCCCACCCCAGCAGTGGTCACGCCTGATGTGCTCTGTAGCCAGCAGCCTCCATTACCCCTCCCGCACTTAGGAGGTTTGTAACTTTTCACGCAACTGTCAGTACTACAGAAGTGCTTGACTGAGCTGACCAACAGGACAGTGTGCCCAGCTCAAGAGAAGTCTGCAGACCCTCCCACCAGTCATGCTGTTGCTCACTCGACTCCCTTCATCCCACGAGACCCGTGCCTGTGGTTTGCTTCCATCAAGGCAGTTTCCACAGATTGCCGTATCATGAGCAACCCAACAAATTCGCAATGGTTGTCAGCCACCTTGACCCAACCACCACTGCCCAATGTGGAATGTTATTTCACTGCCCACCCCACTCTCACCTCCTTCCTCTGGCAGCTATGCTAAGTTAAAAGAACGCACCATATCCAACTTCACAGAATTACAATGAACATATAATTTATTATAATCCAAGCAGTGTGATGACATGCACCTGTCCCTGTTGCTGGATGAAATCCAAGTACTCATCGAACTGCACATCCTCCCTGAAGGCCTGTTCCTAAACTGCTGGCTCGTGTGCCCACCCGCTACCATACAGGATGCCCTGGCCTTGCACACACATTTATCATTATAGGCGATGCTACGGTCTTGGCTGATAAACTGTTCAAAACTCTGAACTCCTCCCCACCTCAGCTGCAGCGTGGAATGTTGGTTATCAACCTGCTACTTTGGCCAGCTATTCATCCTCTCACTCCACCCCATCCCAAGCCACCACATGCATGACATCACTCGCTCTACTTGCCACTAATGACCTTCTGCCCAGCATGCAGGCCTCCAATCTCTATCAGATTCTTGTGTGCCTAAGCTCCAAGATGGCAGCACTTACTGCCAGCATCACCCACCTATACCCCACGCACCCACTTTCATGTGCTGACTGTCCTCACACACTCGATGCCGGCCCAGTCGAAAAGAGCCACCCCTGCTGGCCTGGTTCTAACCACCATCCTGACAATCGCAACCACTGCAGACTAGGCACAGCTTGCAGGTGTCACCAGAGGTTTGGTGAGAATGCGACCAACTGCAGACCTCTGTACTGCTGGTCCTCAAATCCTGGCAGTCATCTGCAGTAGGTATGCCCGGTTGCTTGTACCACTTCACAGCCCATATTCAAATGGGATTTTAATTATTCTAGTCACCCCGCCCACTCTCTCATTGACATTAGCTCCAATACATCCATATTCCCCCACAAACTACTCCTAAATTCTAGCTGCCCTCTCCCCTCTTCATCACCCCTGTCAACGATTCAGGCACCCTGCTTACGGGCTTCTAGCATGAAATCCTGTGGATGTTCACAGTCATGGACACTACTGACCCCATTCAGGGTGCTGACTTCCTCAGTCTTTACAGCCTACTGGCCGATGTAATGAAGCACCATTTAGTTGATGGCACATCCGGTAACACCATTCACTGCAGCTCTCACCCTGCCACATGCTTCACCATGAAACAGCTGGCAGTTTCAGACCCATATGCTCAGCTCCTTGCAGAAGCCCCCTCCTCATCCAGCAACCCAGCATCTCTTGGAGTGTTCAGTATAACACTATGCATTACATCACCACTAACCCTGGCCCCCCAGTTTTCTGCTGTACCTGCCTCCTGCCCCCTTACAACTGCAAAATCACACAAAAGGAGTCCTAAGAGCTTCTTGCTGCCGGTATACTTCACCTTTCCAAAAGACCCTGGCCTTGAGCTCTTCACCTCGCCCCCAAGAAGGATGATTCCTGGAACCATTGTGGTGATTACCTTAGTCAATGCCTGCACAATCCCTGACCGCTATCCAGCCCTACTCCTCCTCCTCACCTACGGTGACGCTATCTTGGGAGCTACTATCATCAGTAAGATAGTTTGCACTAAAGCCTACAAACAAATCCCAGTCACCCTGGACACATTGAGAAAACAGCCATAATCACACCTTTTGGCCTGCTCGAGAGTGTGTTCATGACATTCGGCCTCAGCAATGCTGCACAAATGTGGCAGCAATTTTCAGACAACATCCTTGGAGGTGCACCAGGGTGTTTCGCCTACCCAGATGATATACTCATCTACTCCAGAGACACTACTGAGTATCACCACCACTATCACGACTATGGAAAGCTGGAGTGATCCTCAATATGGCAAAATACGTTTTTAGGATGAGCAAGGTTGAATTCCTAGGATACTTAATCTCTGCCACCAGCTCCTGCTCCCTCCCCGAGGCAGTACAGACAGTAGTGGACTTTCCACACTCTACCACCTTCAAAGGCCTACAGGGTTTCATTGGCATCGCCACATTAAGGACGCTGCTATCATCCAAGAGCTCCTTACTACAGCACTCCATGATGATAAAAACGAAAGAAGTAAGCTGGTCCCTTGGACCCAAGCCATGATTAACAGCTCTGAAAAAACAAAATGGGCCCTCGACAATGGGGTCCTTTTGGCCCACCCCCAAACTAATGCCCCCCTTGCAGTAGTGGCAGACATGAGTCAGATTGCTATTGGGGCCATCTTACCACAATACATGGACAAAGTCTGGCAACGGCTCACCTTATTTTTGTCCAAACTCTCTGATGCAGAATGCCACTGGGGCGCATATGAATGCAAGCTGTTTGCAGTCCTCAAAGCCATCCGCTATTTCTGATCTTCAGTCAAGGGACGCATCTTTACAATCTTCAAAGACCACCGCCATCACACCTCTGGTTTTTGCAGGAAAGACGTAGACCAGATCTCATCTTGACAGTTTAGGCTACAGGAGTATATCGCATAATTCACAACCGATGTTTGTCCTGTTGCTAGCATCAACAATGTTGTGGCAGATTGCCTTGGCCGGCCCTGCACCATCACCCAACCCTTTGACTACAATAGGCGGGCCGCTGGTCAAGAAGGGGACCCGGGCATAGCCTACACTCTTCGGAATGCGGACTCTACCCTTAGCCTCCAGCTAAGATCCATACCCGGCACCGACCTTAAGACCTGGTATGATGTCCTTGTGAATACTTCACAACCTGACAGTTCCAAAGATCGCCCCCCCTCCCCTTCCTCCCTGCCGCCTTCTGAAAACTGGCATTTGGTCCTGCACATCCAAGCATCCGTGCTACCACCGCCCTAATGAAACAACGCTTTGTCTGGCCGGGCATAAGTGTGACTGCAGCAATTGGGCTTAGTCCTGTGTTCCATGCAAGTGCACCAGGCTTGGACAGCCCTGTGGCCACCATTCGTCCTGCATGACACCAATTTATGCATGTTCACCTCAACATTGTTGGTCCACTACCCTGCTGCAATGGATATTAATATCTGCTGACGGTTATTGACAGATTTACTTACTGGCCAGAGGCCATCCCCATCCCCAACGTTTCATTTGAAACTGTGGCTGCAGCCTTTGTTCAGACCTAGGTGTCCCACTTCGGTTGCCCACACGACATCACTACAGGTTGCAGGTGCCAGTTCACCTCAGCCCTCCTCCAATTTCTGACTGCACCTGCGGCTCCAATTTCCACCATACAACCAGCTACCACCCTGCAGCTAACGGCATGGTGGGCAGTTCCACCACACACTTAAAGCCACCATCACATGTTAATCCTCTGAATGGTCCCCCTTCCCTTCCCCTGGTACTTCTAGGCCTGAGGATTGCACAAAAAATTGACCTGGGAACCTCTCCTGCTGAGTTGGTATATGGGCAGCCACTCGCCATTCCTTGCATTTTCTTGGAAGCGGCCCTGTGCCCCACTGACAGCACCACCCCAGGTTTTGTGCAGCAGCTCCAGGGCTTCATGGCCCAGCTGCGACCAACACCTTTGCAACGTTACAGTGAGCACAGTACCTTCCTTCACCGTGAGCTAATAGCACGCACACATGTCATGCTTCAGGTGGATACATACCAACCGCCAGTCCACCCTCAGTATTTGGGTCCACACTTGGTGTTGTGGTACATGGGCAAGACGTTCTCCATTCATCCGAATGGGATTGCAACAATCATCTCCATAGACAGGCTCAATCCAGCCTACATCCTAGAATCCCCTCCAGCCAATGAGCACAGCACCGCCAAGATGGAGTTGCTCCTGCCTACCACTGGATCCATCTGCAGCACCATCAACACCTTGCCCAATAAAATGCAGGCCAACAGCATCCATGTGCTGTCCCCAACATGCCACCAGCTGACGCCACCCCCAGCACCATGTTCAACACACCACCAGCCAGTGCATCTGGTCTAGTACCAACTGACTACACGAGTGACTCAACCCCTATTGCCTGGGACATTAATGTCACCACTGCACTACCCTTCTCACAGCCTCCAGTCAATGCAGACAGCGACCCACCCCTGCAGGCATCCACCACTCCCAACAGGGTGTTGTCACTACCACTGCTGCTAGCACATGCACCATTTGAGCAGCAATGCTCCTTCACATGCTCTCATTGGAAACCACAATGTGAACATGAGCACAGCAGCCTCAACCTGTGCGTGCCCCCCATCAAGCATCCTTGGTCAACTTAAAATACCCATCTGTGTGGGTGGCACAGATGTTTTCCTTTCAAAAAGGAGGAACTGTGTGGTGACTTCTTCCATCACCTCCATGTGTAGCAGCAGACAATAAGCTGCCCAGACTGGAAACCAGCCCCCCAACATCCTTGCTGGTCCCTTGCACAGGAGAGAGAACTTAGACGACCATGCTTTCCCTACATCACTTATGTAAACCATTGCTGGAGCAGCCTCTGGCCCCACTCCGATAAGGCAATACCTCCATCCATGCTCTTGTCAGCTCACCTGTGCAATGCGACCTAGCTTGCATCATCATCTGCTGCATTTTGCAAGGGTATGCGCGAGCTGCTGAACTCTTATTCTGCATTCAGTGTCGGTGTTTTGTTGCAATTCATTTTACAGGAGGAGTGCTACCGCATTTCTCTGCACCGTCTTCCTGAGCTGCGTCTCCTCAAGTTACTTTTGTTGACTGTGGGTGTACAAAGCCTGATGCTAGACGCCTGACTCAGCAATTGGAATACTGCTTGCATGGTAGTGCAAATAGTGCAGTGAAGTGCAGTGCGCACCATGAGTACCAGGCAGGTTTATTACTATTCTACCCCCCGGGTGTTTTGGCACCCCGTTTGCCACCAAGCACACCATTGAAGCGGGTTTTTCCAAACCACCAGATGATGCTGAACAAAGGCTGTAAGTCGATTGTGGTGCGCCCTGTCAGGAGTCTCCACCCTGAGTGAGGGCTCTCCTTGATTAAGTGGTATTACCTCATTGAATTTTACGGTAGTCATTAGCTTTTAGGTATAACATGTTAAAACCAGCCTATATGGCTCTTCCAGCATGGCCTATCATTTGTTGTCATCTTCCTTAACTAGCACACTGCTGAGGCATGTTTTCCCTTTAGGAGTATAGAAGGGAACATAAATTGTCCCTTCAGGTAAGCCACTCATACAGTTATAGTTGTTGGTTAAATCAGTTTACCCTCAATACCTAAGTGAAAATATATGTTCAAAGGCTATGGCAGGTATTAAACGTCATCCAGAATTGTACTAACAGTGCTTTTGAGCAATTAGTTCAGAAGGCCACTGAAAATGTAAGTGTCGGCAAAGCATACTCGACCTCTGGGAACAATTTATGCCAAGCAAGCAGGGAGCATTACAACAAATACAGGTATTAATTACCACAAGGTCATTGTAGTGAGACTGAACGCCATAACACGTAAACTCACCAAAAATAAATACAAAATATATCTATTGAAAAAAGCAGATAAAAATTTGTTTGACGCATTTCTAAGAGAGAGTCTCCATTCGCCGGCCAGTGTGGCCGAGCGGTTCTAGGCGCTTCAGTCTGGAACCGCGCGACCGCTACGGTCGCAGGCTCGAATCCTGCCTCGAGCATGGATGTGTGTGATGTCCTTAGGTTAGTTTGGTTTAAGTAGTTCTAAGTTCTAGGGGACTGATGACTTCAGACGTTAAGTCCCATAGCGCTCAGAGCCATTTGAACCAAGTCTCCATTCCTTCTGAACTAATTATGTATGTGTAGACCAGATGTGGCTCGAATTCAAGGAAATAGTATCAACAGCAATTGAGAGATCTTTACCAAATAAATTAATAAGACATAGAACTGATCCCTAATGGTACACAAAACAAGCCAGAACACTGTTGCAGAAGCCATGAAAAACAGCAGGCCGAAAAAAAAAAATATCAATAGTTCAAAAGACTGGTGAAGTTCTACATAAGCTCAAAATTTGGTGCATATTTCAATGTGTGATGCCTTTAATAGTTTTCACTATGAAACTCAGTCTCGCAATCTGGCAGAAAATGCAAAGAGAGTCTGATGGTATGTAAAGTACATCTGCGGCAGGACACAACAATATCTTCAATGTCTGATGTTACCAGTGGGAGTGCCTATAAAGTGCAGTTACTAAGTACAGTTTTCTGACATTTCTTCATCAAAGCAGATGAAGTAAGTATTCTGGAATTCAAATCAAGAGCAGCTGCCAACATGAGTAACTTAGAAGCTACTGAAATCACTTAAGAAAGACAAGTTTTCCAATCTATATTGTATACCAGTTAGATTCCTTTCAGAGTATGCTGATATAATAGCTCCTTACTAAGTCATCATGTACAACTGATAGCTCGATGAAAGATCCATTGAAAAATTGAAAAATTGAACAGGTCACAGCAGTAGAAGTATATTGCTGAGTTACTGACCCACATCACTGGTGTAGATTAGCAGTAGAATTTTGGAACAATACTGTGTCTGAGTATTATAAATTACCTTGAAAAATCCATCTATTGACTAATAGCATGGATTCAGAAGATACTGTTACTGTGCAACTCTTAATTCTCATAAAGTAATGAATGCTATCAACAGAATCTCAGTTGGTTCCATATTTCTAGCTCTCCAGAAGGCTCTTGATACCAGTCCTCACAAGTGGTGTCTAATAAATCTCCGTACCTATGGACTGTCATCTCAAGCATGCAACTGGAATTGACATATTGTGTCAGAACCGTGACAGTTCATAGTAACTGACGGAAGGTTATCAAGTAAAACTGAAGTGACAACTGGCATAAGGAAGTATCACAATCCCCCTGATACTCTTAAGCTATATAAATGGTGATACTGTCATTTACTGTTAAGTAAAGTTATCGGAAGATGAAAACGAATTGCAAAATGATTTACCGTATTTACTTGAATCTAAGCCGCACTCGAATCTAAGCCGCACCTGAAAAATTAGACTCGAAATGAAGGGAAAAAAAAAATTTCCCGAATCTAAGCCGCACCTGAAATTTGAGACTCGAAATTCAAGGGGAGAGAAAAGTTTTAGGCCGCACGTCCATATCGAAACAAAGTTGGTCCATTGTAATATGAGACACAATGAATGACGATACAGCTACAGTAGTTTGGTTCGAGTCGTAAGCTTAGCAGTTAAGCTTTACCAGGTAGCCATTGCTATGCGTCCGGCGATCGCTTCCGTCAGTATTTATACGGGTACCGTTCCTTTTTCACGTGCTTCGTCTGGTTTGAATCAATTGCTTATTTTGCTTTGATCTGATAAGTGCCGTTTTCTTTATTATAGGTGTTTACACCACTCTAAGCTAAAAATGCATTACTGTACTGTGTCATGCACTGTTTGTCGCATTCTGATAGTGCGTGTTTACAGCCTGTCACCGCTCGCGACATGGCTTGCTTTTGTGTGCACTACCGTCGCTCACAATTAAAAAAAAAAGAGAGAGGAATCGTCTCATTAGCAAAACAATGGCAAGAGACTGCTATTTGTTGTTACTTACAATGCTGTTTTCTTTGATAATGATCAACAAGAACCAAATAATAGACTGCGTATGGTAGAACATGTTCTGAATGAGAGTTAGGCAAAAAGTTTTCTCCGTTTGAAAATCTTTGCAGCCGCTTCTTTAGTACATCAAATTCTGCACAGAAATTAGTCATCTTAGATTTAAAAATCTAGTCAGTTGCCCTGCTTCATTTCTGACTGTATCGCTATTAGGCAAAAAAAAAAAAGAATATAAACATGACACGATACGTATATTCTTCCGCGTTTTCTGTTGTCTCTCTCTAGTTTCGTAGTTTATTAGGCAGACAGGATTTAAATGAGATAACAGCAAACACGAAAGAATACATAGCAAAATGTTTATATTCGTATTATTCTTATGGTGAAGAGAATAGTGCATGTCATTCACATTTCATCAGGTTCCTATTAGCGATCATCTCTTCTCACAGGTAGGAAAAAATTCAGAACGTAGAGTTGGCCATATTGACAAACATCCCAAACAGTCTTCCCAGTCGTATTTTCGTAGTACATTCAAATTCTGCTACATTCGAAATGAACAATACGGAATTTGTATTTACTTCGTTGGATAATGTATGAAAATGGTCGAAACTCGGGATGGAGAAAAAAAGCTCGTCTTCCACCTTTTTTTAAAAATTTATTTATTGACGCAGAGGTTTTGGCGCCAGTATTTATATTTGTGTCTACAAAGCATGCCTGTGTAGCGCTACATATATTCGACGGCAGAAGTTAGTTGTGGCTGCACCTACTAACATTTTTCAGAACTTCCGCTTGCTTTGCACTCGATTCTAAGCCGCAGGCGGTTTTTTGGATTACAAAAACAGGAAAAAAAGTGCGGCTTAGATTCGAGTAAATACAGTAGACAGGGTATCTGTATGATATGAAAAGTGGCTATTGATTCTAACTAATGGAAAGTGTATGGTCATCCACTTGGTTCCTAAATTTCAGTTACACAATAAATCACACAGATTGAAAGGCTACCAGTTCAACTAATTACCCATGGATAAAAATTATGAATGACTTAAATAAGAATGATCAGCAGATAATGTTTGCGATAAATCAAACCAAGTACTGTGTGTTTATTTGCAGAACATTTACATGGTGCAACAAATTCACAAAATAGATTGCCAACACTGCACTTGTTCAACATCTGCTAAAGTATTGCTGTGCAGTATGGGATTCTTACTAGATAGGATAGACAGAGGACACTGAAAGAGTTCAAAGAAGGGCAGCTCATTTTGCAAGTTCCTTTTTTTTCCGTACTTGTGGCACATTGTGTGCCAATATGAGCACATGTTGTGTGCATGGCTAATGAAACAATGATTACTGACAGGTAACAGCTCTGCTTCTCACTTGATCTGCCACAGCTGGCATAGTTGTTTACAAGGTAGTTAAGACCGTGGAGTGGATGGGATACCTGCTGAAGGTAGCATGATGCCCCATGTGACCGGTGCGATCAATGTTGGGGAACTGGACATTGCAACATCTTTTACCTCCATAAACAAACTCTGGGCTGTGTGGACAGTTTCATGGGCTTGGGTTGCTTCACATAACTTCCATCAGAGATGAATCTGATTTCCTTAGTTCCTCACTTCTATGTCAGGGGTAAGAGACACTGTAACATCCCTGATCAGAGAGATCACATAATTGTGCCCACACAAACATTTAAAATTGCAATCCCTGATTAATCCCTGTAGGTTGGCAGCCCAGTCTGCATACATTTAATTGGGGCCCCTTTTTATCACTGCAAAAATTGTAACTTTTGTAAAATAATATGTTTCTTTGTTGAAAAATGTTCTTGCAATAAAGACAACTGTAAGCACTCATATTCCACCTACTTTGTTGATGTCTCTAGGTTTTGTTGCAGATGATATAGTTTGGGATTTCATAAAAAAAATTGCCTTTTGTCTTTCTTTATTGGATATTTCATGAGGCAAAAAATGTACTCATAATTGCTGTCTTCGGTGGAAGATGTCCTACTCCTCATGGTGTTCATGAAATGGTGGAAAATCTGTAAAAGTCATAATCTTGGGTGGCACAGGTGATGTTCCTGTGATTGCCTCTGGTGTTAGCACTGCCTGTAATACAGTGTATGTAGTTGTCAGTAGCTTCTGATAACCATGGGTGGTTTGTGTTAGGAGTTGTAGCCCTTCCGTGGTTGAAAAAACTGACTCTCTCGCATAGAGTAACCCTTGGGCGACTGGTGTGCAAGGTTGTGATAGATATGCAGACACTGTATTACTAATTGTTTGTTTATTCACCAAGAACTAACTCAGTATATCTTTGAAGGATGAAGTTTAACACAGGAGTACAACTGAAATGTCCTTTTGTAACTGCACTCCTGAAACAGAGGGTATTTCTGGCAATAGGGTAGTTCTGCAAGGATCGCAGGAGAGCTTCTGTAAAGTCTGGAAGGTAGGAGATGAGGTACTGGCAGAAGTAAAGCTGTGAGGACTGGGTGTGTGTCGTGCTTGGGTAGCTCAGATGGTAGAGTACTTGCCCGCGAAAGGCAAAGGTCCCGAGTTTGAGTCTCGGCCCAGCACACAGTTTTAATCTGCCAGGAAGTTTCATATCATCGCACACTCTGCTGCAGAGTGAAAAATCTCATACTGGAAACATCTCCCAGGCTGTGGCTAAGCCACGTCTCCACATTATCCTTTCTTTTAGGAGTGCTAGTTCTGAAAGTTTCGCAGGAGAGCTTCTGTAAAGTTTGGAAAGTAGGAGATGAAGTACTGGCAGAAGTAAAGCTGTGAGGATGGGGCGCGAGTCATGCTTGGGTAGCTCAGATGGTAGAGCACTTGCCCGCGAAAGGCTAAGGTCCCGAGTTCGAGTCTCAGTCCAGCGCACAGTTTTAATCTGCCAGGAAGTTTCATATCAGCGCACACTCCACTCCACAGTGAAAATCTCATTCCTGCTTTAATTTTGTTTTGAAAATTTTGTTTGTCATTATCATTTATCAGTTTGTTTGTTGTGTACATAGTTCTGCGTAGTCAGCGCGTACACAACTTTCCCACTGTTTTTTTTTTTTTTTTTTTGTTTCAAGAGTGCTATCAAAAAACAACAAAAGATGCTAACAAATACATTAAACTTTGCTTTGATGCTTCTGATGATGTAGAATTCCTCTCATGCTTACTTTGTCAGGAAGCACACAAAAGAATTTATTTGATTCACTGTAGCTGCTAACAGTGTCCGTTACAAGCTGTTTAAGAACTTCAGACAATTTTTTACTTGTAGATACATTATTTATGTAAAATTATTCTCAACATGTGTATTAAAACAGATCTTTTATTATATGTTTAGGATACATTTACAAATATTTCATCAATCATTGAGACCGATGTTATCGACATTGCTGTGTCTGTTTTAAATTAGATGTTAAAATGAGATTCAGAAGATCAATTTCTCATTTTGATTCCTTCATCAAGCCCACATAAAATTTGCACAATAATTACATTCTTATATTTTTGTGGTAAATTGTGAAGAAGAGTTCAAGATTTTTTAACAGGTCTTTTGTATCATATTTTGATGTTTTTTCACAATTTTAGAAAGTCTGTTTTAATTAATGACACTAATGCTTACAACTGAAGGTACAAGCAGCAAAAAAGGCTCAGTAAACATTGGCTCTAAGTATGTGTGCCTTTAGAATGATGAGGACTTCATCTTCAATACTGTGAAACAAATCTCTTTTTCTGCAAGCTCTTTGTGTTCCATATTTTGAGAGGCGCTAGTATGGATTAAAATGAGAAAAGATGTCCAGTAAGCATGGGATTTAAAATGTACGTGTTAAGAGCTATGAGCACATGTTCAGAGAAAGACGAGTTTCACAGTAACAAAGCTGAAGTTGTGCTCATAGCTTTTAAAGAATGCACTTTAGAGCCCATGTTTACTGGACTTCTTTGTGTTGGTCCGTACTACCACTTCTCAAAATATGGAAAGCAGAGAGCTTGCAGTAGAAGAGTTTGTTTCACGGTATTAAAGATGAAAGATGTAGTGCTCATAGCTCTTAAGGCATGTGTCTTATAGCCCATGTTTATTGAGACTTTTTTGCTTTGATTATTGTGAACTATCAGCTGTATTCCTTTACATGACTATGATACATCCTGTATAATATTTACATTTTCAGTTACTAATTCAACTCTTGATATCTCTAAAGCTCTTTCTTTTCATTTGTGTTCTATGAAGTGAGTAGATGGTTTTTAACTGTACTTCTGGATGGATGGACCCTAAAGCAAATTCTTGCACAGCACATGTTCAGACTGCCTTAATATGCTGTGAGAAGAGGTTGATGTAAAATTGTTTTTATAAACTGATATTAATACAGAGTTTTAAAGAATCTTATGCCATTTCATTATAATATTTTCCAGCTTTGTATGGGGAACAGATGATTGTTCTTCAGTATCTTCCACATATGAGTGAGTTAATAGCACTTTGCAAAAGGAAACTTACTCCAAATTTAGAAGGTGGTGTAGTTGGGAGCCTGGCACTACTCAGACATATTGTTCCATTCCTGTCTGATGCTGTTTTAATGGACCAGCTACAGGTAAATGTTTTATATCATTTTTGGAAGAGTTTTACACATACAATTAAAATTTGTATATGACTGCATGTATTTACAGATTCAGTCCCTCTTCATTAAGACATTCAGCTCACAGCTGTGGCACTACACTCCAGTAGTTCTTTTGTTTCACTGGTTAGTTCAGTTGTGTATTTTGCTTCTTTCTGACATTTAGTTAAAGAATCATAAAATTCATAGTCTTGGTGACATTTTATTTTACTTCAATTGATAACCAGTTAAGACTTTACGACTGCCACTGGATGTGTAAGTGGAAAATACAAAGAAAAATGGCTATGAAGTTTTTGTGTCAGAGTCTTGGATAAAGAGTTCTTTGTAAACTTGCCATGTTGAATTTGGATGAAGTCCCAAGCTGTCGATGACTGCCTCCATCATAATTGTCAGGGGGCTAAGTCTGACGCAATGATATGCTCAAGGAATGGCATGCGATTGGCAGGATTGCATCATGATGACATCACAGAAGTGACATGTATGGAGGTGCCCTCTATGTCCATAGATTACGTTTGCACCCTCCATCCAGCATCACTTGCAGTGCCATCACTAGCATTGTATGTTAAACTATGTGAAGTCTTCCTCTGTGTTCTTTCTGTATCGCATGTATTTTCCATTCATAGCAGGTGCCTTTATTTAAGTTTTTATCACATAGTTTGATTTCGACTACGTCTCGAATCACAGATTCCCAATAATTCGAAGCTTGGGCCAGTATTGTCATGTGTTCAAACATAACCTTATCTTCATTTAACAGGTGGTGCTCCGCCACAGCTGAGTTTTCAATCTTCCTTTGCTTCAGATGATGCTGATGTTCAATACTGTAATCAGAACAGTCTGTAAAGACTGCCCCATTTAACTGCTGCCACACTCACAAGGAATATTAGAAATTATGGCATCTGCGCTAAAGGTTGTATTTAACAGGTCACAACATTTCCTTAATTTTCTTGAATGGGCAAAAACAAGTCTGATTTCCACCACAGATTGGAAGCCTTGCTGTGTGTTGGTTCTCCTGGATTTGTTGAATGACACTGCATCATAGTTTTTTCAACAGCTTTGACCTAATATCAAAGACTAATACCGTCATCATGTGACTGATTTTGGAGCCGAGGTGTTCCTTGCCTGAAATAATCTTCGCGCTGTGTGTTCAGATGATGCTGTTCAGAGTGATTGTATATTCAGTCCATGATATTAGCTCAGTCTTACTGAGAAAACCAATATGCGATGCCATTCTACAAAGCTGGAAGAACTAACACAGTGCAGTTTCCATTTTGCAGTGCAACAAATAGATAGATAGAGTACTAAACAGGCAAGGAATCGGACAATTGTTAGCCCAAATTAAGGAAATGTTGCTACCTCTTAAAGATAACCTTGACCTGAGAGTGCCACGGATTTATAATAATCTGTGTGAGTGTGGCAGCTGTTATGTGGAGCAAATATACAGGCTGTTGCCACTCACTGCGAATGACATCAGCATAACCTGAAGTACAGGATTTTTGAAAAATCAGTGGTGACTGAGCATAGCCTACTAAATGAACACAAGATTGTGTCTGAGTAATGAGCATTCTGACCCAAGTTTTTAACTATTCAGATACTGTGACAGAAGCAGTGAAATAAGGCTGTTGTTGTTGTTGTTGTTGTTGGTGGTGGTGGTGGTGGTGGTGGTGGTGGTCTTCAGTCCGAAGACTGGTTTGATGCAGATCTCCAGGCTACTCTATCCTGTGCAAGCCTCTTCACATTGAATAACTATTGCAACCTCCGTCCTTCTGAATCTGCTTACATTATTCACCTCTTGGTCTCCTTCTACAACTTTTCCCCCCGCACTTCTGTCCAATACTAAATTGGTGAGCCCTTGATGTCTCAGAATGTGTCCTATCAACCGATCCCTTCTTTTGATCAAATTGTGCCATAAATTTCTTGTCTCCCCAATTCGATTAAGGACCTCCTCATTAGCTACATGATCTGCCCATCTTATCTTCAAAAAACTTTCAGAAAAGACTTATTAACACTTAAATCTATATTTGATTGTAAAAAATATTTCTTTTTCATAAATGCTTTTCTTATCATTTTCCTTCTGCATTTTATATCCTCTTTACTTTGGCAATCATCATTTATTTTGCTGTCCAAACAGCAAAACTCATCTATTACTTTAAGTGTCTCATTTGCTAATCCAATTCCCTTGGCATTGCCTGATTTAGTTTGGGTCATCTTATATCCTCCTTTCAAGACCATGTCATTCCATACAACTTCTCTTTCAAGTTCGTTGCTGTCTCTGAGAATTACAGTGTCATCGACAAACTTCAAAGTTTTTATTTCTTTTCCCTGAACTTTAATTCCTACTCCAAATTTTTCTTTGGTTTCCTTTACTGCTTCTTCAATGTATGGAATGAATAACATTGGGGATTGGCTACAAATAAGGCTGTGTGATAAAAACTCCAATAAAGACGTCAGTTGTGCCCTTAGCAATGCATGAAAGTGTGCAGCTGATAAAGAAAGAGTGCAGAGGAGTGCAGTTTATTTCTCGACATTAGTGATGGCGCTGCAAGAAAGGCTGGACAGAGAGCAAGCATAATCTACAGACATAGAGGGTGTCACCTCAGTATGTGCCATTTCTGTGATGTCATAATGATGAAATCCAGCCAGTCAGATGCTGTCCTTTGGGCATGTCTCTGATGCCTCTATCCACACCTCTGCTCACATTAAACCCACTAACCACCAACACTACCTGCATTTTAACAGCTGCCATCTCTTCCACACTGGAAAACGCCTCCCACACAGCCAGGTCACCCATGGATAATGTATCTGCAGTGATGAGAAGTCCCTTGCATAGTATTCTGAAGGTCTCTTAAATCTAGTCTGCAAATAGATTTCTCATATCCCACACCATCCCCAAGAAGCTGCTACAAAGGAGCACTCCCCTCAACACCCAGTATTGCCTTGCACTGGAATAGCTGAACTGTATCCCCTGTCAGGGCTTTGATTAGCTCACATCATGCTCAGAAATGAGGGACAACCTACCTAAGATTCTTCCCCGCCATCGTAAAGTGGTGTTCCGTGGGTTTGACCTCCATTTTTCAAAATTCTACAGAAGTACGAGCCTTTTGGGGAAGGACGCCTTACGTGGTGTACCACTGATCCTCAGTGCACTAAGACCTTGGCACTCAGCATTGTACTGGCGTTGTAACCATACCCACTATTCCTCAAATTGGGCCTAAACACCTGATGGGTTGTACAAGTTACGCCCATAGTGCATCCCCATCTGCACCTACGATTCTGATGGACTTTCCATGGCACCAGAAATCCAGCACGGTAGCCAGCCCGTTGTGGTGGGGTCGTCATGTACCCTCTAGGTTGTAGCCCCCTGACAACACAGGGATCGTACTGCCGATACCTGAGCTGCACCCTCCCCACGTCGGCCAAGGAGTAGATGCCCGTCTCCTTGGGGCATCAGGACTCCCGGCAACGGTCATCCTGCCAGGTGGCCCTTGCTGAGGCTGGGTGGCGCCCGTGGGGAGAGCCCCTGGTCGGAGTGGGTGGTATCGGGGCGGACGTTTCGCAGATGAAACGTCAACACGTATCAGGTCGCTCTGCGGCCGAGTCTTTCAAAAGAAAAGGTACTGTCTCTAGTTCTGGTTCTCCTGCCCTTTCCTCCTTGGCCACTCCCTGGGAGGAGGGACAGGCCCGCCGGCTTGGGGCGAAGTACTTCCCCCACTATTTGGTCTGTTCTCGAACCGATGGGGGGACGTTCGCCACCTCCAAGCCCATGTTTTTTGTTCAGCACATTGAAGACATCTTCGGGGAAATCGAGGCTCTCAGTAAGATGCGTTCGGGGTCCGTTCTTATAAAGACCACCTCCGCCACACAGTCGGCGGCGCTCCAGGCATGCGACCGCCTCGGGGACATCCCAGTGTCCATTGTCCCGCATCTGGGGGTTATTTTTCATCGGGACCTCCTGCTGCAATCTGATGAGGAGCTCAGGGCCAACCTGGAGCGCCGAGGCGTGCATTTCGTCCGGCGAGTCCAGCGCGGCCCCAAAGACCGTCGCATCGACACCGGGGCCTTTATCCTCGCCTTCGAGGGGGACGTTCTCCCGGAGAAGGTAAAGGTGATGTGCTACCGGTGCGACGTGTGACCTTACGTCCCGCTTCCTATGCGCTGCTTTCGCTGTTTGCGCTTTGGGCACATGTCATCACGGTGTGAGGCTGAGCCCCTTTGTGGCGATTGTGGACGTCCTCTTCGTGAGGAACATACATGCACCCCACCACCTCGGTGCGTTAATTGTCCTGGCATCCACTCGCCTAGATCCTCAGACTGCCCCGCATATCAGAAGGAGAAGAAGATACAAGAACTCAAAACTTTGAATCGTCTCTCTTATTCTGAGGCCAGGAAGAAGTATGACCGCCTCCATCCCGTGCCGTTGACCACTTCATTTGCCTCAGTTGCGTCCAATCCTTCTGCGGTATCCTCACCCCTATCCTGTCCCCCCTCTGCCTCCTCCCCCCATCCGGGATCTCTGCCTCCGCCTCCCAAATCCCTCCCTTCCAAATCCTCCTCCCCCGTGGCCCCCGCCCCCTCTGCCCCAGGGGCCGCCCTTCCTCCCCCCCCCCTCCCCCCCGCCGCCGCCTGAGAAGCGATCCTCTTCTCAGGCGTCCATCGGGGAAACGTTCGCGACCCCAGCTTCCGAGGTCCGGCGTTCCAATACGGACCCCGCGTGTGAGGACCTTCTTCGGGTCCAGCCCACCTTCCCTGTGCCTCCTCGGACTTCCAAGAAGGCCTCCAAGAAGAAGTCTCTCTCCCCCTCTCCACCCCGGCGCGTTTCGTCTGACGCTCCATCCGCGAGTCGCTGCTCCCGGCTGTCCTCAGTTTCGCCAGGACGCTCTGTTGCCAGGTGCTCAGCTGGCCTCTCGTCGGCCAATGATGCTGCCCCTCCTACACCACCAGGGACAGCGGCCGCAGCTGGCGACGACTCGATGGAACAGGATCCGCCTCCCGCCGGTTGTAGCGTTGTTCCCTCGAAACCTGGCCCTCCGCGGCCGTCGAGGTGACCAGCTCTTCCCCAGTCTCGTTCCCCTCTTCTTTGACTAGCGATGGCCTTGTTACATTGGAACATAAGAGGTATTCCCTCTCATCGGGAGGAATTACAACTGCTCCTCCGCCTGCACTGTCCGCTCGTCCTTGGTCTCTAGGAAACCAAGTTGCGCCCGACTGACCGTATTGCCTTTACCCACTATACCTCGGAGCGGTATGACCTCACCCCTGTGGACGGTATCCCAGCTCATGGTGGGGTCATGTTGCTCGTTCGGAACGATGTATATTACCATCCCATCCCATTGACCACCCCACTCCAAGCAATAGCTGTCTGTATTACTTTTTTACAAATCTTTAACATATTGCAGCGTGTCAGCAACTGTGAAATGTACAGCAAATAAACAATGTTTTCAGCCTTCAGTTGCAAGGTAATTTTATTCGTTTACCTAGGTTTCGATTCCAGTAATGGAATCTTCTTCAGAACCTATAAATTAAACCACATATGGACATATATTACTCACTAAAATGCATTATCAGTCTAATGATTGAATAATGAAGAAATTGTGATACTTACAACAATGAAATTATTTTGTGAGCCAAACACTGGCCATGTCACAGATTAAAAATTAAAACATTAAAGACGCATAATCATAAGATTATGTCAGTCAAAATTAAAACCATTAGGGCGAACGTAGACGGAGCTGCACCGGCCATAAATCAGGACCACACGTAAGCGGCTCGAAAACTAGGCGTCGTGAGCCGTTACGCGGCGAGGCTCGGCCACGGCCAAGCGCATGTGCAAGCGCGAGAGACAAACTGTCTCAAAATTACTTAGAGCAAATATACATATAAACAAAATGTAACTGAAAGCTGTCTTACAATTGGACATACCTATCTATTGGTATAGCAACATTAAACAATTTACCTGAGAACAAACTACAAAGCCAAGGTATAATTTTTTTTTTTTTTTTTTTTGCGCTTGCGCATGCGCTTGGCCGCGGCCGAGCCTCGCCGCGTAATGGCTCACGACGCCTAGTTTTCGAGCCGCTTACGTGTGGTCCTGATTTATGGCCGGTGCAGCTCCGTCTACGTTCGCCCTAATGGTTTTAATTTTGACTGACATAATCTTATGATTATGCGTCTTTAATGTTTTAATTTTTAATCTGTGACATGGCCAGTGTTTGGCTCACAAAATAATTTCATTGTTGTAAGTATCACAATTTCTTCATTATTCAATCATTAGACTGATAATGCATTTTAGTGAGTAATATATGTCCATATGTGGTTTAATTTATAGGTTCTGAAGAAGATTCCATTACTGGAATCGAAACCTAGGTAAACGAATAAAATTACCTTGCAACTGAAGGCTGAAAACATTGTTTATTTGCTGTCCGTATTACTCTTTCTGCTTTTACTTTTTCTGTTTGTACCATCTACACTCCATCGTCATCCGCAGTTAGTCGGGCTGACATGATGCACCTGATTATTCAGCTTCCTCCGCCGTATTTATTGTTCGGCGACTTCAATGCTCATCATCCCCTTTGGGGTTCTCCTGCATCCTGTCAAAGAGGCTCACTCTTGGCGGATGTCTTCAACCATCTCAATCTTGTCTGTCTCAATACTGGCACCCCAACTTTCCTCTCAGACTCTACTCATACCTACTCCCACTTGGACGTCTCGATCTGCTCTACCACTCTTGCCCGTCGGTTCGAGTGGTATGTCCTTTCTGACACCTATTCGAGCGACCACTTCCCCTGTGTCGTTCGTCTCCTGCACCACACCCCATCCCCACGTCCTTCTAGCTGGAACATACCAAAAGCCGACTGGGGTCTTTACTCCTCCCTGGCGACCTTTCCGGACCACGATTTTCTCAGTTGTGACAGTCAGGTTGAATACCTCACGGCTGTTATCATCAATGCTGCCGAACGTTCCATTCCTCATACTGCCTCTTCTTCATGTCGCGTTTCTGTCCCCTGGTGGAATGAGGCTTGTAGAGACGCTATCCGTGCTCGACGACGTGCTTTACGCACCTTTCGCCGCCATCCTACGTTGGCGAATTGTATTGGATACAAACGACTCCGAGCGCATTGCCGTAGAGTCATCAAAGACAGCAAAAAAGCTTGTTGGGCCTCTTTCACCAGCTCCTTTAACAGTTTTACTCCCTCTTCTGTGGTCTGGGGTAGCCTGCGCCGGCTGTCGGGCATTAAGGCCCACTCCTCGGTACCTGGCCTGACCTCAGGTAATGAGGTCCTTGTTGATCCTGTGGCTGTCTCCAACGCCTTCGGCCGGTTTTTCGTGGAGGTTTCAAGCTCCGGCCATTACCATCCTGCCTTCCTTCCCAGGAAAGAGGCAGAAGAGGCTCGGTGACCTTCCTTCCACTCGCTGAATCTGGAAACTTATAATGCCCCCTTTACTATGCGGGAACTCGAACGTGCGCTTGCACTGTCCCGGCCCTCTGCTCCGGGGCCAGATGACATTCACATTCCGATGCTGGCACACCTTTCTCCGGCGGGCAAAAGCTTCCTTCTTCGTACCTATAATCGCGTCTGGACCGAAGGTCAGGTCCCCATGCGTTGGCGTGACGCCGTCGTTGTTCCTATACCCAAACCCGGGAAGGATAGACACCTTCCTTCTAGTTACCGCCCCATCTCTCTTACAAGCTGAGTCTGTAAGGTGATGGAGCGCATGATTAATGCTCGGTTAACCTGGATTCTTGAATCTCGACGGCTACTTACCAATGGTCAATGCGGCTTTCGTCGCCGCCGCTCCGCTGTTGACCACCTTGTGACCTTGTCGACGTTCATCATGAACAACTTTTTGCGAAGGCGCCAAACGGTAGCCGTGTTCTTCGATTTGGAGAAGGCTTATGATACCTGTTGGAGAGAAGGTATCCTCTGCACTATGCACAGGTGGGGCCTACGCGGTCGCCTGCCCCTTTTTATCGATTCCTTTTTAATGGATCGAAAGTTTAGGGTACGTGTGGGTTCCGTATTGTCCGACGTCTTCCTCCAGGAGAACGGAGTGCCTCAGGGCTACGTCTTGAGCGTAGCCCTTTTTGCCATCGCGATCAATCCAATTATGGATTGCATTCCACCTAATGTCTCAGGCTCTCTCTTTGTCGATGACTTCGCGATCTACTGCAGTGCCCAGAGAACATGCCTCCTGGAGCGCTGCCTTCAGCGTTGTCTAGACAGCCTATACTCATGGAGCCTGGCAAATGGCTTCCGGTTCTCTGAAGAGAAGATGGTTTGTATCAACTTTTGGTGATATAAAGCGTTCCTTCCGCCCTCCTTACATCTCGGTCCCATTGTTCTCCCATTTGTGGAAACAACTAAGTTTCTAGGGCTCACGTTGGACAGGAAACTGCGTTGGTCTCCGCATGTCTCTTATTTGGCGGCCCGTTGTACACGTTCCCTTAATGTCCTCAGAGTTCTTCGTGGTTCATCTTGGGGAGCGGATCGCACTGTCCTGCTTCGCTTGTATCGGTCCATAGTCCGATCGAAGCTGGATTATGGGAGCTTCGTCTACTCGTCTGCTCGGCCATCCCTCTTACGCCGTCTCAACTCCATCCACCATCGGGGGTTATGTCTTGCAACTGGGGCCTTCTACACTAGTCCTGTCGAGAGTCTTTATGCTGAAGCTGCCAAATTACCATTGACCTACCAGCGCGACGTACTGCTGTGTCGGTATGCCTGCCGGCTGTTGTCTATGCCCGACCACCCCTCTTACCAGTCCTTCTTCGCCGATTCTCTCGACCGTCAGTACAGGTTGTATGTGTCTTCTGCCCTGCTGCCCCCCGGAGTCCGCTTCCGTCGCCTGCTTCGACAATTGGATTTTGCCCTCCCTACCACCTTCAGAGAGGGTGAGAGCCCGACACCACCTTGGCTCCAGGCTCCGGTTCATATTTATCTCGACCTCAGCTCACTCCCAAAGGAGGGTACTCCGGCTGCAGTGTATTGCTCACGGTTTGTCGAACTTCGTGCTCGACTTGCCGGTCACACTTTTATTTACACCAATGGCTCCAAAACTGACAATGGTGTCGGCTGTGCCTTTGTCGTCGGGGCCACCACCTTTAAATACCGGCTCCTCGACCAATGTTCCAGCTTTACGGCCGAGCTTTTTGCTCTCCATCAGGCCGTTCAGTATGCCCGCCGCCACCGCCATTCATCGTATGTACTCTGCTCTGACTCACTCAGTGCTCTTCAGAGCCTTGGAGCTCCCTATCCGGTCCATCCCTTGGTTCAACGGATACAGCAGTCCCTCCATTCTTTCGCTGATAATGGTTCTCCTGTCTGCTTTCTGTGGGTTCCCGGACATGTAGGAGTGCCTGGGAATGAGGCTGCAGATGCTGCGGCCAAGGCTGCAGTCCTCCTGCCTCGGCCAGCCTCCCATTGTGTCACGTCATCTGACATTCGTGGGGATGTTTGTAAGAGGCTTGTGTCGTTGTGGTGGGATGCGTGGTCATCCCTCCAAGGAAACAAGCTCCGGGCAGTAAAACCGCTCCCAACTGCTTGGACAACCTCCTCCCGACCTTCTCGGCGAGAGGAGGTCCTTCTGACCAGGTTGCGGATTGGGCATTGCCAGTTTAGCCACCGATACCTGCTCTCCGGCGACCCAGCCCCGCAGTGCCCTTGTGGTCAGGCATTAACAGTGCGCCATGTTTTATTGTTGTGTCCCCGCTTTAGTCAATCTCGTGTTGTCCTGTAAAAAAAAAAATAAAAAAAAAAAAAAAAAAACTCACACAGATTATTATAAATCCGTGGCACTCTCAGGTCAAGATTATCTTTAAGAGGTAGCAACATTTCCTTAATTTGGGCTAACAATTGTCTGATTCCTTGCCTGTTTAGTACTCTATCTATCTATTTGTTGCACTGCAAAATGGAAGCTGCACGCGCGCGGGCGGGCTGGCGGGTGCTCGCGCGCGTGCGGGCGGGCGGGCTGGCTGGCTGGCGGGCGCTCGCGCGCGTGCGTGCATGTGTGTTTGCATGTACATATTCGTACAGTCACATGCACGCATGTGCGTGTGCAGTGGTTATCTTATCACCAGAGTGGTACCTGATTGCTACCCAGTGACAGATATTGGATACTGTGCTAACACAGCCATGGCAAGATAATTTTCTCAATTATCAATCCATCCATGCTTTTTATCGTAGATGTATTGCAGCAGAAGATATACTCAAAACTTTTCTTTGCACTCCATTCAGACACTATGAATCTCTTCAAATGCCATTCTGAGTGTGCAGTGCTGCCAAGACTTTCCAGCACTTCAAGGATAAAATAACTGGAGGTTTGGAGTTCAATTACTTCTATAATGGTGATCTGCTTGTAAAATAATCTACTGAATCAGTGAGTCTAGCCCACATGCAGGAGATGTTCTCTGGGCTATTATGACATTGCTTAGTGATTAATACAGCGAAATATATATCTGAAGCAACTGAAACAAAATTCTTAGGATAACTTAACACTGTGCAAGGAATCGTGCCACCGTAAGACAGAGTGAGAGCTATTTCATAATTTCCACTGCCTACAATATGTGAAATGTGCCTTGTTGTGAGATTATTATTGTTATTATTATTATTATTATTATTATTTATTTTTTATTTGCATTTTGTGCGCAATGAATGTCTAGAAGGTCACCTAAACCAGGAGATATGCTGCAGCGGACTGATGAAATGAAAGTGTCCTTCACCGGAGTAAGAGGTGCTATTGCAAATGCTAGATCATTAGCTTATCCTCTTCCTAATGCACCTATTGCAGTTATGCTAGTCACATCATCACCTGCCATTGGTTGCTGTATTACAACATATACAACATGACTGGCAACACCATTGGCTTCTTCAAAGTATCACCATCAGAAGAAAATTGGTTCACACCCAATTGTAACTTCTGTGTGGTCTATCCCTCAATTAAGAAGTTTGAGCACATTCACCATGTTGATGGTAAGTAGAATGGACCACCAGATGCTGTCTCACATTGACGCTATTATGAAGGAACATGACTTCACAGCATTTCCCCATGCTGAGCAAAGAGACAATTAACTGAAGACCTTCCCCAGAGCCTCATGATGCTTACAGACTGAAATATTCAGTTACTACCCTTGAACACAGTGATATACTGTGATATATCAACATCACAAGCATTACCCATTCACCACAGCAGATTTTCGTCAGCTAGCAATTTCCTTTCTCTACAGACTCTGCCATCCAGGAGTAAGGGCTACTATATGACCAATGAAAATTGCATTTTTCAAGGCATTTGTCTGGCAGTGCAATATTTGTTAGCATTCCAAAATTACTTGGCATGTTACAGTTCTGCAGGATACTTTCACTCCATCAAATCAACATTGTTGTTGTTGTTGTCTTCAGTCCTGAGACTTGTTTGATGCAGCTCTCCGTGCTACTCTATCCTGTGCAAGCTTCTTCATCTCCCAGTACCTACTGCAACCTACATCCTTCTGAATCTGCTTAGTGAATTCATCTCTTGGTCTCCCCCTACGATTTTTACCCTCCACGCTGCCTTCCAATACTAAATTGGTGATCCCTTGGTGCCTCAGAACATGTCCTACCAACCGATCCCTTCTTCTGGTCAAGTTGTGCCACCAACTTCTCTTCTCCCAAATCCTATTCAATACTTCCTCATTAGTTATGTGATCTACCCATCTAATCTTCAGCATTCTTCTGTAGCACCACATTTCAAAAGCTTCTATTCTCTTCTTGTCCAAACTATTTACCGTCCATGTTTCACTTCCATACATGGCTACACTCCATGCAAATACTTTCAGAAATGACTTCCTGACACTTAAATCTATACTCGATGTTAACAAATTTCTCTTCTTCAGAAACGCTTTCCTTGCCATTGCCAGTCTACATTTTATATCCTCTCTACTTCGACCATCATCAGTTATTTTGCTCCCCAAATAGCAAAACTCCTTTACTACTTTAAGTGTCTCATTTCCTAATCTAATACCCTCAGCATCACCCGACTTAATTCGACTACATTCCATTATCCTCGTTTTGCTTTTGTTGATGTTCATCTTATATCCTCTCTTCAAGACACCATCCATTCCGTTCAACTGCTCTTCCAAGTCCTTTGCTGTCGCTGACAGAATTACAATGTCATCGGCGAACCTCAAAGTTTTTATTTCTTCTCCATGGATTTTAATACCTACTCCAAATTTTTCTTTTGTTTCCTTTACTGCTTGCTCAATATACAGATTGAATAACATTGGGGAGAGGTTGCAACCCTGTCTCACTCCCTTCCCAACCGCTGCTTCCCTCTCATGCCCCTCGACTCTTATAACTGCCATCTGGTTTCTGTACAAATTGTAAATAGCCTTTCGCTCCCTGTATTTTACCCCTGTCACCTTTAGAATTTGAAAGAGAGTATTCCAGTTAACATTGTCAAAAGCTTTCTCCAAGTCTACAAATGCTAGAAACGTAGGTTTGCCTTTCCTTAATCTTTCTTCTAAGATAAGTCGTAAGGTCAGTATTGCCTCACGTGTTCCAGTATTTCTACGGAATCCAAACTGATCTTCCCCGAGGTCGGCTTCTACTAGTTTTTCCATTCGTCTGTAAAGAATTCGTGTTAGTATTTTGCAGCTGTGGCTTATTAAACTGATTTCTCGTTAATTTTCACATCTGTCAACACCTGCTTTCTTTGGGATAGGAATGATTATATTCTTCTTGAAGTCTGAGGGTATTTCGCCTGTTTCATACATCTTGCTCACCAGATGGTAGAGTTTTGTCAGGACTGGCTCTCCCAAGGCCGTCAGTAGTTCTACTGGAATGTTGTCTACTCCGGGGGCCTTGTTTCGACTCAGATCTTTCAGTGCTCTGTCAAACTCTTCACGCAGTATCTTATCTCCCATTTCATCTTCATCTACATCCTCTTCCATTTTCATAATATTGTCCTCAAGTACATCGCCCTTGTATAGACCCTCTATATACTCCTTCCACCTTTCTGCTTTCCCTTCTTTGCTTAGAACTGGGTTTCCATCTGAGCTCTTGATGTTCATACAAGTGGTTCTCTTATCTCCAAAGGTCTCTTTAATTTTCCTGTAGGCAGTCTCTATCTTACCCCTAGTGAGATAAGCCTCTACATCCTTACATTTGTCCTCTAGCCATCCCTGCTTAGCAATTCTGCACTTCATGTCAATCTCATTTTTGAGACGTTTGTATTCCTTTTTGCCTGCTTCATTTACTGCATTTTTATATTTTCTCCTTTCATCAATTAAATTCAATATTTCTTCTGTTACCCAAGGATTTCTATTAGCCCTCGTCTTTTTACCTACTTGATCCTCTGCTGCCTTCACTACTTCATCCCTCAAAGCTACCCATTCTTCTTCTACTGTATTTCTTTCCCCCATTCCTGTCAATTGTTCCCTTATGCTCTCCCTGAAACTCTCTACAACCTCTGGTTCTTTCAGTTTATCCAGGTCCCATCTCCTTAAATTCCCACCTTTTTGCAGTTTCTTCAGTTTTAATCTACGGGTCATAACCAATAGATTGTGGTCAGAGTCCACATCTGCCCCTGGAAATGTCTTACAATTTAAAACCTGGTTCCTAAATCTCTGTCTTACCATTATATAATCTATCTGATACCTTTTAGTATCTCCAGGGTTCTTCCATGTATACAACCTTCTATCATGATTCTTAAACCAAGTGTTAGCTATGATTAAGTTGTGCTCTGTGCAAAATTCTACCAGGCGGCTTCCTCTTTCATTTCTTAGCCCCAATCCATATTCACCTACTACATTTCCTTCTCTCCCTTTTCCTACACTCGAATTCCAGTCACCCATGACTATTAAATTTTCGTCTCCCTTCACTATCTGAATAATTTCTTTTATATCATCATACATTTCTTCAATTTCTTCGTCATCTGCAGAGCTAGTTGGCATATAAACTTGTACTACTGTAGTAGGTGTGGGCTTCGTATCTATCTTGGCCACAATAATGCATTCACTATGCTGTTTGTAGTAGCTTACCCGCATTCCTATTTTCCTATTCATTATTAAACCTACTCCTGCATTACCCCTATTTGACTTTGTGTTTATAACCCTGTAGTCACCTGACCAGAAGTCTTGTTCCTCCTGCCACCAAACTTCACTAATTCCCACTATATCTAACTTTAACCTATCCATTTCCCTTTTTAAATTTTCTAACCTACCTGCCCGATTAAGGGATCTGACATTGCACGCTCCGATCCGTAGAACGCCAGTTTTCTTTCTCCTGATAACGACATCCTCTTGAGTAGTCCCCGCCCAGAGATCCGAATGGGGGACTATTTTACCTCCGGAATATTTTACCCAAGAAGACGCCATCATCATTTAATCATACAGTAAAGCTGCATGCCCTCGGTAAAAATTACGGCCGTAGTTTCCCCTTGCTTTCAGCCGTTCGCAGTACCAGCACAGCAAGGCCGTTTTGGTTATTGTTACAAGGCCAGATCAGTCAATCATCCAGACTGTTGCCCCTGCAACTACTGAAAAGGCTGCTGCCCCTCTTCAGGAACCACACGTTTGTCTGGCCTCTCAACAGATACCCCTCCGTTGTGGTTGTACCTACGGTACGGCTATCTGTATCGCTGAGGCACGCAAGCCTCCCCACCAACGACAAGGTCCATGGTTCATGGGGGGGGGGGGGGGGGGGCAAATCAACATATCCAGCTCAAAATCGTTAGACCTTTACCAGCATCATAATGATACAAGTAATTCTTGACAGCAATTGACCATGTGTCTCGTTTGCCTGAAGCCTGTCCATTGAAAAATGGAACAGCAGCTATAACCTTCTTTGTGAATGGATTGCCCACTTCAGCATACCTCTACACATCACTACTGATAAAGGCAAACAGTTGAAACCCTGCCTCTTAAAGGCACTGCCAACATTACTTGGCCCGAAACAGATTGAAGCCTGTGTCTATCATCCCACTGCTAGCGTTATCATGGAGTGGCTCCATCAACCATTAAATGACTCACTCAAATGACATGCCACACAGCATTGGACTGAGAAAAAAAAACTTTATTGTTTTACTAGGCCTTCAAAAACCTTTCAAAGAGGATTTGAATACAACAACAGCTGAATGAATATCTGGACAAACATTGTGACCACATGTAGGATCATTCACTGATACATCGAACAGTGTAACTGAAGCATCAGACTTTGCACAACATCTATGCTTACAGATCCACAAGCATCACCCAGCCATTTCAAAACAACATACCAAGCAGTGACCATTCATTTTCTACAACTTGCACTCCTTCAAACAGGCTTTAGCCAAACATGACACTATATAAAACCTCTCTAAGCACTGTACAATGGTTCATGCCCAATACTGGTGTATTATGACACAACATTCAATGTCAACATTAATAGCCCCTTTGCCATGATATCCATTCACAGATTTAAACCAATCTTTATCCCAGATGAGACTGATAACGTTGCAGAGACTCCAGCTAACGACAAGACACTTTCTTATTGTAATTTCACTAGGACACTGATTTCATCCAATCTTCTCTCAACACAGTCTGTGCCTCCGAGTAAATGTCTAGTCACTGCTCATTCTGAGTGCCATGTATGCTTCAACCTTAAGAATACAGGGTACTTCTCTGGCTCAATATTATGTAAAAATCAAGACCTATTTCTTTCAGACACTGTTTATAATGTATATGTTTTACAGATTTTTTTCTTGACATCAGGTAATGCAGCATACTTTATAAACAAATTAGAAGTATTTTGAATATTTTTGAACCTGCTTAGGGTTATTTAAAAAAATACAAAGAAATTGATGCAATTTTTTTTTCTAAAATGCTTCCTCAAATTGAGGTACCATTTAATCCAATGTTTTACATTTGAAGGAGACCAAATGTTTACCAGATTTGCATAACATGGTGGGTGAGATACTAGACCTATTTAATTCCATCTATTATGTATAGTACAAGGATAAAAAATATTACTTATTAACATTTTAATTTTTATAATTTTTTTCCTAATAAAAATGTTATTTTTTCAATAATTTAGTCAACTCTGCAATAAAGCTTAGGTCTAATACATAAATATGAGCTATTGCAAGTTACAGAAAGAAATTAGAGCAATGCTTTATAAACTTTAGGAAATATATGTTCCTGAATTCTGAAAAATACAACTTGCGGGAAATTGCAAATGAAGATATGAGTCCAATTAAACTGTGCCTCAGAACATTCGTGAAGCATAGTCTTCATCCTGCAGCATTTCTTCATCTTCAAGCTTCCTCTTGGCATTCCTTTTAGCACTTCTTGCTTCTTGATAATTTGAAGAACGAATCTTTCAGCATTATGCACCCGTTGTCTGTCACACACACAAGCAATTGATCTTCCATATTAGAGCCACATTTTATTCCTAAATTTCTCAGGACTTCCAACCTTCCTGTCTCTCCATCACTGAAACATATCACTGCATCTAGTACACCAATTTTTAATGTATTTAGTCATACAAAAATTTTCTTGGGTGATCTTTCCCATATGCAGTGGTTGAAACTTTCATTTGTATTCTGAGTGCCCCTATAAAGACCTTAAATAAGCAAAACAGTGTCACTCAGGTCTCTAAAAATTGGTTTTATTTCATTCATAACAGGCTTAGGAAGACAATGCGTATGATGGTATATTTGACTACTTTCTTTTGCTTTTTGGTAACCACACGAAGAATCTGCTCCTCTAGGGCAAAGTCCGTGAATAGGCTGGTCATCTGTGGACAACTTATGGATGTAGGTGGCCCATACAGCTTTTCTCATTGCTGTAACATCTTTCATAGATGCAGTTCGTTTAATGGCCAGTCCATAATAACTCTGAAGGAGGTCTATTTCAGTTTCTGTCAATCTGCCATAGCCAGACAGAGATTTTTCATCAGATAGCAACTTTCCTTTCATTTCTCTTAGTAGCTTCCTCAATCTAGCAACCATCCTCTTTTGCACATGTCCACAACACTCCAGTTTTGTTACCAAGGAATCACCATTAAACATTGAACTCATTCATTTTATTGAAAGCTGTAGTCCCCATCGCCTAGGTACTTCATTATCGAACATTGTAAATGGGCACTGACCTCTGAAATATTTTTAGAGCTCCATCACACTGCATACCTCCATTGTAACTATCATAATTCTTAGAACACTGACGTTCAATATGCCCTTCAGTGTTACTATGTCAGGTGTGGCAGTACTTAGATAAGCACTCAACATCAACAACTTTTCCAGTCTCCAGAGAAGTAGCACTTACAGCACCATTCAAGGAATGATGTCCTTGATGTTGCCATGTCCCATAAAGTGCAACAGCAATGTCTCTGGTTCCACTAATATTTACAGTTTCTTCTACTCCACGTTTCATAGGTGCTTTAGAGACAACTGTCAAGGCACCTAAAAGTATTTTTACATACTTGCTGAATTTGGAGGAGGAGGAGCAGGAAGGTCCATCAAATCACAAAACATTTGAGCAGCTTTTTTTCCTTTTCCTATTGCATGCATTGCATACACTAACTTCAAATTCACATCATATGAATTATATGTAATGTTCGAAGTGATTTTCGAGGTAGATTTATTGCAGGATCTACACAGAACAACTAATTTTGATGCTAAACCCTTCCTGCTACTTTGTTCAGTTATTTCCAGACAGCCTACACCATGACATTGTTTACATTTCACCACTTCCTTTATCAAAGAAGATAAGATGCCCACATCAACAACAACAAATCCGCTACAAACATCGTCATTGTTAGCACAAAAATTTGAATCACCAGGAGGCGTGCCTTGTGAAAGTTTCTTCCCTGAAGAACTGATACATAGGTTACTTTCAACAGTGTGGCTTGCTTTGGTTGTGAACTGGTTACCACAGAATTTTCTTTTATTGAATTCTTTGATGCGTGGCATAGTTTGTATGTATTGCACACTGAAGGATATGTACTTCCACAAATATATGTAGCACTTGGGCAACAAACATTCAGAAACACGTGAACAAACTGCTTCAGTGAAACAAAAGTAAACACTAGCAAAGATAATCATTTACAGACACTAGAAACCTGCAGTGTTACCAACATATACAATGTATCGTAAGTATAATTGCTGGAAACAGAAAGTTTACAGTTCTTTTTGAAATAACACTGATTTCTGTAACAGAAACATTGGTGGATCATGCACATTCACAGCTCTCATAAAGATAAGTGTTTAATTGCATAATAACAATTAATTAAGGTAATATTACATCATAAGTAAGCAAATTAATACCTATTTAAGCTATTAATTGAAGGATTCACATGTTTTTGCGTATTTTCTCTGAAAAAAGAAAACGTTTCATAGCCACGAGTTTTGGGCTAGGATTTGTTTATGTTGTGATATACTGTAAGTTACGTGAGTATTTCAATAAACTAAAGTTTGTGTTGTTAGTGTAGTCTTATACCCTATCCATTTGATTCTCTAGTAAGAAGTCGAAGTGAAAAGTACCAAAGTAAGTGGAAACTTTATATAGTGTATGCTAAGTTCTTTGTTTCATCACGTAAACAATACAGATTATTTCTTTTTCTTTTCTCTAGAAGTTTTGAATTAGTATCTGAACTGTAGGCCTAAACTTTCTAAGAAATGTAATATATTAATTGAATAGTCTATGAAGGTATTCTTGTTTTAATGCAGGCTAAAGCTAAAATTTTTTTGCCTTGATTGAGAAGTGTATGACTTGCAATAGGATTGTTAGTTCTGGGGTGCAGTGTGAGGGTTGTTGCAGTTTCTTTCATGTGGGTAACTGTAGTGGTGTGGGAATTGGGGAAATAAACAAGGCTCATTGGTTGTGTAGGATTTGCTGTAGAGATAGGAAGATAGTGGAACAGGAGGAGAAGATTGCTGACCTTCAGGCAGAACTAGATCAAGCGAAACAAGATCTGGAAAGGTTAAGGGGGGAGAAGGGAAAAGAGAGGTGGGAAGTGACAGTAGGTTATAGAAGAAATAGGAATAGGATGTTCTCAGACAGTGTGGTCGTGAATGTGGAAAACAGGTTTGATCTGTTGTCACAGTTGGAAACTGATGAGCCACAAATAGATGTAGGAGTAGACAGGACACAACTTTCAAAAAGTATTTGAAAAGTAAGAAGTCAGGAAAATCTGCGAAGAAGCAGAAAATTTTGTTGTTAGGTAGTTCACATGGTAGAGGTGATGGCCAACTGTTGCAGGATGAACTAGGGTCAGGTTACCAGGTCACAAGCTTTTTTAAACCTAGTGCAAATCTGGGTCAGGTGATAGACGATGTAGATTCATTTTGTAAAGACTTTACAAAGGAAGACACCATGGTAATAGTGGGTGGGGCAGGCAACAGCATAGATAGGAACCCTAATTATTCAATTGAGAGTGACCTGGTAAAGATAGCTTCAGCAACAAGACATACTGGTGTTGGGCTTGTGTCTGTTCTGAGGCGCCATGACCGGCCTGATTTAAACTCTTCTGTTAGGAGAGTTAATTTAGAGGTGGAACGGCTGCTTGGATCAGATATGAGTTCTCATATCGGTGTGGTTCCTGTTGACTATATCAGCAGGTGGAACTATACTAGGCATGGCCTTCACCTCAACAGGAAAGGGAAGGGAAACTGTCTGGGCTAATAGCAAATAACTTAAGGGAGGGGGGGGGGGGGGGGGGGGGGCACTGTCACAAGTGGTAAAGAACCAATGGTTACAAGTGACAGATCACCAGTTTTTTTAGTGTAGGGAGGGCAGAAACAAAAGATGTTCAGAGACAGGCTGAAAACGACATTCACATTGAGAAAACAAGCAGCCAGAAAGCAAATTTTAATGTACATAATTCATGCACACAGCCCCTGATTGAAACTGAAGATACTCAAAAATTGGCAGGAAAATTAGGTTCATCCAGTTGTAATTCAGCCAACGCACAAAATCAGTTATTAATATTGCATCAGACTATTCGAGGACTAAGGGGTAAGCTTAATGAGTTGTTTATTTGTGTTGAAGAATTAAGAGTTGAGCAAACCAGTTGATGTAATCTGCCTCTCTGAACATCATGTGACCACTGGTATAGGTATGTTAAATGTTATAGGATTCAAGTTAGCTTCTTATTTCTGTAGAGAAAATATAGAGAAAGGAGGAGTTGCCATATTTGTCAGAAACTGTTTAGACTTCAAGAATATTGATATTAATAAATTTTGCTCAGAGCAGCACTTAGAAGCTTGTGCAACAGAATTAGTATTTCATAATAAGTCCTTTATAATAATAGGTATATACAGATCACCTTCAGGAAATTTTAACCTCTTCATAAAAAATCTGGAAGCTCTGGTGTCCCAACAACAAGGAAATAGTGGTTGCTGAGGATTTTAATGTGGATTTATTGCAAAGCTCAGTTAGTGAACAATTATTGCAGTCAGTAACACTATTATTCAATTTAGTTCCTACTGTGAACTTTGCTACTAGGAGATGTAAATGCTCTGAGACTGCTATTGATAATGTCTTTGTAGACAAATCTAGGGAAAAAAGTCATATCACAAAACCAATAGTAAATGGGCAATCTGATCATGGCATGCAGTATCTTGTGTTAAATGTTGAAACTCGTCAGGATAAAAAAAATCTATTAAATCTGAGTACAGGAGGTTAATAAATAAGTCAAAAATTGAGAAATTCAAGAAATTGCTGAAAGACATGGACTGGATAGATGTGTGCAATACGTCTGACTCAAATGGAAAATACAAAGCATTCATTAATAAAGTTGTCTCCACTTTTGAAAATAGTTTTCCCCTAAAGGTAGCTCAAATCACACAGAAATCAAAAAATAAACTGTGATTACACAAGGAATAAAGATATCATGTAGGACAAAAAGGAGACTGTATGTACTATCAAGGAACAGCTCTGATGTTAGAATTGTAATGTATTACAAAGAATACTTCAAAATATTGAAGCAAGTAATCCAGAAACCGAAGCAGCTTTATTATGAAAAAAAGATAATTACATCAGGTAACAAAATAAAAACTGAATGGGATATTGGGAAGACAGAGACAGGTGGGGCCAAAAAGGAAGAGGAACAGATAGCTCTAAAAATAAATGAGACTTTGGTAACAAGTACATGTAGTGTTGCAAACGTATTAAACAAGTACTTAATTTCTGTTACTGAGAGCTTGGAGTTATCATGTTCAGCGAACAGTGCAATGGAGTATCTGAGACCAGTCTTCAAAAATAACTGCAGTAAAAAGGAAATGACACTCACGTCTCCCAAAGAAGAAATCCCTGAAATCTAAGGATTCCGGTAGGTATGTAATCAATCAGTAGAACATTTCCAGGCTGGCTGAAATATATTGAAGTTAAGCCTCTTTACAAGAAGGGGGATAAAGAGCTATCATCAAACTGTCGACCAATTTCACTTTTGCTGGCTTTCTCAAAAATATTTGAAAAGGTTGTGTTCAAGCATCTCCTTAAGCATCTGACCGCAAATAATATATTGTCCAAGTCACAGTTTGGATTTTGGAAGGCTTCTGATATAGAGAAAACTATTTACACTTACGGTGAGAATGTACTTAATTCATTAGATAGTAAATTAGAGGTTACTGGTATTTTCTGTGACCTGTCAAAAGCCTTTGACTGTGTGAACCGCAGCATCTCTTAATATTATGGTGTCACCAGCAATGCTGCGAAATGGTTTGAGTCTTATCTATCTAACAGGAAACATAGGGTGTTGTTGTGAAATACCTGTGCAGTAAGCAGTCAGGCTTCATGTGACAGGGGATTAATTACATGTGGTGTTCCTCAAGGTTCCATCTTTGGCCCATTGCTTTTTCTTATGTACATTAATGACCTCTGATCAGTTACATTACCAGATGCTAAGTTTGTTTTTGTTGCAAATGATACAAACATTGCAATAAGTAAGAAAGCAAGTGCAGATTTAGAAATAGGTACTAATCAAATTTGCACTGACATTAATAAGTGGTTTAAAGCTAATTCACTGTCATTAAACTTTGAGAAGACCCACTATATGCAGTTCAGAATCTGTAAGAGGTTTCCTTCCAGCATGAGTATAAATGTTGTGACTCGCCGATCTTTCAAAGTGCCGCCACGCAGTTACTTGCATCCTCTACATGCGGCGCTGTCTGCCAGCCATACAGCAGCAGCGCTACCTAAGCCGCCGGCCAGCCAGCGGCTGCTAGACTTGGACTCAGTTATGATTTGACTGTTAAAGTGTACACACGTCTTTTTCTGTTTATTTGATCTGTGACTTTCATGTATTGCGTCTTCCTCGAAATATATTTGTTCAACTTGAAGTTATAACAATTGGCAGCGAGGTAGTGATTTTTCTTTTCCATCGTTGACCCACATGTTTCCATGTCTACTTTAGAGCAGCTATTGCAAGGTCTCATAGAACAGCAAACGCTTCTCACAAATGCGATTCGTGATTTTGCCATGGCATTGAATGCAGGGCGTCTCTCGTCATTGTCTCTACCTACTTTTCCTCCTTACGACGAGATGGCAGAAGACTGGTCTGATTACGAAAAACATCTTCGACAGCACTCCTTGGCATTTCATGTCGCACATGAACAAACATGTAAGTCTCTGTTCCTTTCATGGATTTCACCTCAAATGTATCGGTTCTTGTCGCAATTGGCTCCTTTGGTAGATCCTGCGTCTTTGTCCTTTGCTGAAATGTGCTCACTTCTGTCCATCTATTTTCAAAAGCAAATGTATGTGGTAGCCTCTTGTGTTGCCTTTTATCATTGTTAAAAACAACCAAATCAATCCTATCATGTTTCGGCTGCTGAACTTCACGGCCTCAGTAGAAAGTGTCAATTTGTTACTGAAGTTCACAAAGAATCCTACACCAATTCCATGGTACGGGATGCTATTATCCGATCGGCACCCGACAAAGAAGTTAGGCAACGTGCCCTTCAGTTGGCAAATCTGACTCTAGATGAAGTCCTATCCATCACTCAGTCTTCTGAAATTTCTCGCGCCGCTGGAGCGCAAATAGAGGCATGGGGCAACGTCGGGGAAATACAACCTCTGTGCGATGTTGACGAAGCAATCGGCATGTCCCCGCCGGCCGATGTGGCTGCAGTACACTCCCAAGTGCAGCCTCGGCCTAACCGTAAACAAACCTCTAAGAAACTGCAGCAAAACCCACAGCAACTTCCTTCATGTCCGCCTTGTTTTACGAAACATTCACGGTGTCGTGTATGTCACGGCCCCTCCGTTCCATACAGTCAAACAGTGAGGCTGAACGACTGGTCCGCACATTTAAGGCTCAGATAAGGAAACTCCTGACTTCTTCTTCTGCTGATGATGCGCTTCTCCAATTTCTGGCTACTTACCGTTTCACCCCTATGGGCGACCACATCCCGGCTGAGCTCTTACTGGCCGACAGCCCCGCACGCTACTTCATCTTCTGCGGCCTTCCACCTCATGGCCGCAGGTGCCTTCGCTTGGCCGGTTCACCGCCGACGACCTTGTATGGGTACAGGGATATGGCAGGCAGCCAAAATGGAGTCCTAGCCGCATCTTACGACACCGTGGCCGATGCCTGTATGAAATCCAGATGGACACGGGTGTTGCAGTGTGTCATTCGGACCAGCTTCGGCCCTGTGTGCCGGCAACGCCTGTTCAGGATGCCGCTACACCACCTTCGGCTCTACCTGATGTTTGGGATACTGGAATCTCTCATTACTCACAACGCAGTCCTCTCACCATCATATCGGTGCCAGCACAAGAACTGACGCCACCAGGAGATGTGCCCATGCAGGAACCAGATGACCATCATCTGTCGGAGCAACTCTACTCGCCTCCTTCTCCTACAGATGCGGACACATTGCCCATGTCTCCTGTTATAACAACCAGACTTGCCGCAATGGGCAGATTGGTGCATGAGGCCCCAGCAGATTCGACCCCCATGTCTCCTGTCATCTCGACCTGTTATCATTGGGGACACTTCCATCCGTACAGGAAGCCTCCTCCTCGAGACTTTACGGCCACTCAAACAACACCTATGGACGTTAGCAATCTACAGGCCAACCCCATCAAGACCTGTGCAAAAAATTCAAAGGGGGGAAAAGTGTTGTGACTCGCGGCCAGCCAGCCAGCGGCTGCTAGACTGGGACTCAGTTATGATTTGACTGTTAAAGTGTACACACGTCTTACTCTGTTTACTTGATCTGTGACTTTCATGTATTGCATCTTCCTTGAAATATATTAGTTCAACTTGAAGTTATAACAATAACATATGAAGACATGCAGATCGAAGAGGTTGACAGTGTTTAATTTCTGTGATTACAACTCGATAATAAATTCAGTTGAGAAGGGCATACCACAGAATTGCTTAAGCGCCTAAAAAAGTCTGTATTTGCTGTGAGAACGATGTCAGATGTAGGAGATATAAATATAAAAAAAAAAACCTTGCATACTTTGCTTACTTTCATTCTGTTATGTCGTATGGGATCATATTCGGGGGCAACTCGTCAAACTGAGCAGGTGTAAAAGCGTGTGATAAGAATCATTTGTCGTGTAAATTAATGAACTTCTTGTAGAAACCTGTTCAAGGAAATTTGTATTCTAACCATTGCTTCTCAGTATATTTATTCCTTAATGAAATTTGTTGCAAGTAATACATCTCTATTTCGAACCAATAGCTCAATACATACTATCAATACTAGGAATAAGAACAATCTTCATAAAGACCTAAAATCACTTTGTTTGGTCCAAAAAGGGGTCCAATATTCAGGAACGCACATTTTCAATAAACTACCAGCAACCATCAAAAACTTGGTTTCAGATAAAGTACAGTTTAAACAGAGTTTGAAAGACTTTTTGATAGGCAACTCCTTCTATTCCATAGATGAATATCTTAACAGAAACTGTTATGCCAGCTTAAGTAAAAATATCTGTTAGGTTTCAGTTTTGATAACACTTGTTCACAACAGTCAAGATTGGGTATTTTGTGTGTGATGGATTTATTAATAGTGCATAACAGTGTTTCGTTCTGACAGTGTGTTACTTCTGTAAATATTAGCTGTTCCAGATTACTGCATTGTATTAACCTGTTTTGACTATCTCCTGACAAATGATCAGGGTAGTAAGTATGATATTCAAATGTTTTATGTTATACTTTCTGACAAGTTCCACCCCCATGAGAATCATCTCGTTTCTTGTGTCTGTGAAAAGATAACTGAATCTAATCTAATCTAAATAAAGGATAAAGGGGGCATGGTGGCGTACATGACCGTAACTTTAAAATTAGGTATATATAGGTCATTTTTCCATTTTTCATTTGAATCCCTATAATGTATATATCAGTGTAATCAGGAAAGACTATAGAATTGAATAAATTCATCAAATAATTTCTATTTTTCCATCATTTATAAGTATCCTGTATCCTTAAATTTCAACAATGGTTGAGATGGGCTTGGAAGGGGGGAATTTAGTGGAGCAACAGTTAAAAGGCTGGAGTTGCATTCAGAAGGACATCTGGCCATCCAGATTTAGGTTTTTCCATGGTTCTTCTGAAAAGAACTGAATCAAATTCCTTCCCCATTCTTGTCTTTTATGAGCACTTGCTCCCTCTCTGATCATCCTTCCTTTGAACCCTTTTGTACAAATAGTGTTATTATCTGTAGTTACTTTCTTTGATCTCAGAGCATCATCTATTTTTACATGTAACAGTTTAAAATGATTTTAGCTTTCTTTCTTCCTCTTACAAATATGTTATTTTAGTATTTATGTATGTATGTGCTTGTTCTCATATAAATGCGTCATCTAACAGGAATAAACAACAGCCTTCGTAGTGTTGGTTGAACAACATTAATTTCTTTCAGATATTATTTGTTTCTCTGAATAAAATAATTTTTGTGTCTGTAACTACAGTGTAACTCAGAAAGGTACCAAATAGTGTGTTTTGTTCAATGACAAGAAATTCTATCATTTGCGCTCTTTCCTGTTCTAATCATGGGTACTGTTTTATGAATATAGTTACACATTTTTCTCTGCTTTGTGATTGACTTAGAGAGGTATGAAGACAGTGTCATGGAGCTTTACCATTTTTCAAAAAATATGATTAACCCCCCCTCCCCCCTCTCCCTCCCCCTATCCCTCCCCCTCCCCCTCTCCTCCCTTTCCCCTCTCCCTCCCCTCTCCCTCACCCTCCCCCTCCCTCTCTCCTACCCCTTCCTCTCCCCTCCCTCCTCTACCTCCCCCTCTCCCTTCTCCTTCTCTCCCCCTTCCCCTCTCCCCCTCTCCCTCCCCTACCCTGTCCCCTCTCCCTACCCTTCCCCTCTCCACCACCCCCCCCTCTCTCTCCCCCCTCCCCCCCCTTCCTTCCCCCTCTCTACCCATCACACCTTCCCCCCCTTCCCCCCCCTCCCCGCCCCAAATTAGTTTCTGTGCATTTATTGCAAGTAAGTTTCAATCCCTTGCTATATTCTGAGGTACTAGCATAAAGTTAATTATTGATACGGTGTAGAAACTTCCAAAACTATCTGAAGGCAGCATACAAGCCAGGAAAGGGTGACCACCCGCTGACAAAGCAACAATACTGCCTTGTGTCTGCTCCCTTTAAACCGTGCTGGAAGCAATGAGATTTCATGCACAAGTAAATATGAACATTGCACACAACAAACTGCCAGGACATTACCACTGGTGCAGTATAGTTTATTATTTACAATTTGTACAGAAACCAGATGGCAGTTATAAGAGTCGAGGACATGAAAGGGAAGCGGTCATTGGGAAGGGAGTAAGACAGGGTTGTAGCCTCTCCCCGATGGGAAGGAAAGCGTTTCTGAAGAAGAGAAATTTGTTAATATCGAGTATAGATTTAAGTGTCAGGAAGTCATTTCTGAAAGTATTTGTATGGAGTGTATCCATGTATGGAAGTGAAACATGGACAGTAAATAGTTTGGACAAGAATAGAATAGAAGCTTTTGAAATGTGTGCTACAGAAGAATGCTGAAGATTAGATGGGTAGATCACATAACTAATGAGAAGTATTGAATAGGATTTGGGAGAAGAGAAGTTTGTGGCACAACTTGACCTGAAGAAGGGATCTGTTGGTAGGACATGTTCTGAGGCATCAAGTGATCACCAATTTAGTATTGAGGGGCAGCGTGGAGGGTAAAAATCGTAGGGGGAGACCAAGAGATGAATACACTAAGCAGATTCAGGAGGATGTAGGTTGCAGTAGGTACTGGGAGATGAAGAAGCTTGCACAGGATAGAGTAGCATGGAGAGCTGCATCAAACCAGTCTCAGGACTGAAGACCACAACAACAACAACATGTAGTATGAGCAGTCCAGAACTTCAAAGTGCGTGGTAGTTGCCCACAGTTCCATTTATGCATCTTAATAAGTAGAAGTTTTGTTATTGAGGTGTCATAATCCACATCTAATTTCTTTGCTTCCTGCCAAAGTGATGGTCTTCCAATTACAATGGCAACCTCATAATATACCATTCCTCACCTACTCTCCCATTCGATGATGCCTGTGAATGGTCCAGAGTGTAGCGTGCTTGCAGATTTCTTCTTAAACAACTGAGGATATTTCTGTAGCTTGTTACATTTGTATCACAATTATGAGTAATAATAATAATAATAATAAGTAACAATCTAACTAACCAATCTGAAAAACTAGCCTAAGAGATTACTAAAATTCACATGCTTTTTCTTTCCAGGATGTTATTTTGAAATCTGTGCTAAACCCTGTTGTCAGACTTTTATCAACAACACGCACAGTATTTCCATCTGGTGCAGCAGCACGTTCAGCTGTTGCTCGGAAATTTGCTGATGCCATTTATGTTGTTGCATTGAGGATCGGTCAAGAGATGTCTCGACGCCATCTAGCAGTACCTCTGCTGCAGAGATTTTTTCTTGCCTTCGACAAAGCCTTCATGCGCTGTGCTCTCGATGATTCATTACAGGGTGCCCAGTCTGTGAATTCATCTACAAAAGAAGCTGCTACAAGGTATTTTATTGAATGTTCTTGCAATGTCACTAATTGACCCACACAAAATTAAAAATTAATAATCATTTTGATTTCTTCATTTTTAATTTGTAGATATTCCTATTTGTAAACTTTCTAAAGAAGTTTATTATCTGAATTTTTTCACATATGTAAGTATATTTTGCTGGTATATAGGACGATTCTCTGATGATGATACGGATTTTCAGGGTTGATGGAGAAGAGTAAATGTATTAATCTGAGGTGAGGAACTCTGGTCAGGAAATGACAGAGTCAAAAGTAATAAATGAAAAGCTGACAGTTAATTTCCCCTACTGCAAGCTCTTTGCTTTTCAAATTTTAGTAGGACGTATAACTGACCAAAACTAGGCAAAAGAAGTGCAGTCAACGTGGCCTATAAAGTGCATACCTCAAGAGCTGTAAATAATTGTTCATCTTTGCTAGTATGAAGTACATTTCTTCTACTGAACAATTGCCCATAGCTAGGTAGGCATTTTAGAGTTTATGTGTACTAGACAATTTTTTCTTATTTTTGTCCATACTCCCTCCTCCCAAAATGTGAAAATCGAAGAGGTAGCAGAAGAAGAGGTCCAGTGCAAGAGGTATCAGAACGATTTTCAATTATAACTTGTGGCTTGGTCACTTCCTGACCAGGATCCCTTAGCTCAGATTGATTTACCTTCTTCATCATACTTGAAAGTTGTAGTGACAGAGTGTCTCTGTCCTTTGGTTGTGCTTCAATCAGTAAGATGACGTACTCTGACCTATAATATGTTGAGCACCATGTTCTAGTATACATATACCACTGGAATTGTCAAACAAAGTAAGTGTGTTGGTGAATGATTTGGCACACCATCAGCTATCATCAACAGTCTCAACCATCACAAATAATACAAAAGTTCTGTCAGTCACTATATAAACAAAATATATTTTCTTTCTTGTATGTACACAGAGTCCAAACTTCTCAACAAATTCTTGCTTTCCATACTGTTTTGCCATTAGTAATTAGTTGTACATATATAGTGCTCATATTGCATTCTGCAGCAACTATATACTGTGAAAATGATAACCATGGTTGCATCGTAATTGTACTGTGTTGTAACTTATTAGTTTTCTCATGGCTAGGTTTCGTTTAAGGCCTAGATTAGTGGGGGGGGGGGGGGAGGGGGAGAAATAAAAATTCATCAAAACAATTAAAGATCACAGTTCTTATTTCCCCATATTCTGCCTTTCTTAGTCATATATTTCATGATTTTTGATGATTATTGTTGTTGTTGTTGTGTCCTTGTCGGCACTCTAGTATCTTGTACCATAGGAATCAAGGGAGAGGATGTTGTTTGAGGGCCACTATCCTCTTTCTATGAAACAACTGCACACATGTATTAACAGGGTTCTTTATCTACTTAAACAGATAGCTGCTACTTAACTTTACAGCGTCCATGTGTTGTGGTACAAGCTCCTCCAGAATAGTTCATGTCAACCTCACTGCTGGTGAATTACAAGTCCCACTATGTGATGAATGACAGTCACCAAAAACTGGAGTGCGAGTTGGTGTGTCAGTGACTGAGCTAGTGACTGAGTGACTTCACTGATGACTGAGACTGAGACTGAGACTGAGATAGTAAGCTAGACCGACTCAGTTAGTGACTGAGACTGCAGCCCTTAGCTCAGTGGCAGTGATCTAAATAATTGCGGTCGAGAAGGGGTTGGCAGCATATTGCTTGCAATCTGTCTTTGTCCTCTCTCCTGATAGATGATCTTGAACCAGCATCTACTATCAATATTTTTCCTACATCTTTACTGATCGGTGTGGTGGTGACAGCATGTTCCTCCCACCCTCCCTCCCCCCCCTTGAAATGCTGCACCGTTGTTGTGCAGGGAAGATGCGAATAACAACGGGGAGGGAGACAGGACTGTGGACGTTGAGATGAGCTGGAAGCCGTGACTGTGGAGGACGACGTACTCCCGACCATACCCCATCATCTGGCTTGCGAGGCAACAGGAACCTCCTCTGGAAAATTGCTGCCAGGGCACATGTCCAGGCCTGAGGGCATGACCTGGGGCGATGACGGCGATGGCAATGGTCGGTCCAGGTCCATTGGGTCAGTGAGTGGGGATGAGGGTGCATTGTCCATCTGTTCCTCCTGGGGTGCCCTGGTGGCAAAGGACATGTGGTCCCATGAGGCTGTGAATCTGAGGAAAGAAAAGCAGCAGAATCACGGGGCAAATGACATGCATGAATTTGGTTATGGTGGTGGTGCTGCCAACCATCAGGACCTTCAATCAAGTACATAAAAGAGCCAATGCGCTCCTGGAACATGCCTCTTTTCCAGTGCCCACAGTTGACATAAGCCCTGGAAAGAACAAGATCATGTGGCGCAAAGCGATACTTGCAGACCATTGGCAGCGCCGGATGCTGCGGTGGATGTAGCAAGTAGAACAGCGTCAGATGGTGGCAGCCATGCAGAAGTTCCACCAGTGATGGTACGTCTCATGGGTGGAAGCAATAGGAGGTGAGAATGAGTTGCAGTGCCTATTCCCATGTGTAAGTGGTGTGAATCTTGGCCATCTGTTGCTTGAAACTGTGTATGAAGCATTCTGCTTCTCCGTTGGACTGAGGGTGAAACGGAGCACTTGTTAGATGAGGAATACCATTTCATTCACGAAACTGTTCAAAATCACATGAAGTGAACTGTGGTCCATTGTTCGACACAAGTACTTCTGGAAAACCTTCTATGCAAAACGCTTGAATGGTGCTATGTGATGTGGTTGAAGCCATAGGCATCGCAAATGGTAACTTCCTAAAAGAGAGTCTACCACATGAGGCAATGAGTGTTCCAGAATGGTCCTGAAAAGTCAGTCTGCACTAGTTGCCATGGCGACTGAGTCTTACGTCAAGTTGAGAATATCTGTGGTGGATCAGATTGGTTTTTCACGCATGCAAGACTCTGTGATGTCATGTAATCAGTATGGACATTCATGCCCTGCCAAGTAGAGTGCTGGTGCACTAACTGTTTGGTGCGAACTATTTCCCAATATCCCTGGTGGAGCAATCACAACACTTTCTTTTGCAAAACTTTGGAAATAAGCACATGTGATTGTCAACTGTCATTTTGAACTAGAATCACACCCTGTTGAATTGTAAGGTTATGCCGAAGTGCAAAATATCAACGCACAACTGAGTTCTGGATACCGTTCAATCAACAAGGCCAACACATGCAAATGTAAGACAACAAAATCTTGAGATTAAGGTCTGCTTCTGTGGCCTGTGCAATTTTTCTGTAGTGTAAGGGAAAAGATTGCAGCAAATCTGAGTCCTGTGCATCAATTTGGCAACAAGATGCAGCAGATGCATCAAATTCAGAGTCGGGGCCAATCGGAAGGTTGAGCTAGAACGTCTGCATTGCCATTCTGTGCGGTATGTCTACACAATTTCATACTGATACAGCGAGAGCAACAAAGCCCAACATTGCAAATTTTGAGCAGTGCTTGTGGGAACCGTTTTTGACAGATGAAACAAAGACTGCAAAGGCTAGTGCTCTGTCACTAAATAAAACTTGCAACCATACAAATAGTGCTGGAATTTTGTCACAATGTACACAATAACGAGAACTTCTTTTACAACTTGAGAGTAATTACACTGAGTTTGAATTAACAACTTTGAGGCAAAAGCAATAGGTCTGTCTTGTGCACCAATTCTGTGTGAAAGCACAGCACCAATTCAGTAGGAAGAAATGTCGACTTGCAAATCAACCAGCTTGGCAGGGTCAAAATGCACAAAACATCTGTCACTAAGCAAAGCATTTTTGAGTTTATGAAATGCATCTTGACAGTCAATAGTCCACACCAAAAATAATTTTTGTGATGCAAGCGATGCAAGTGATGCAATGGAGCATTGATCTGAGTGGCATTTGGTATGAACCAAATGTAGTATGTTATCTTGCCTGGTGCTGACAGCAGTTCAGATACATCGTGAGGAACAGTCAGATCACAGATTGCAAGAAAATGAGATTGGAGAGGATGCACATCTTGACTGTTTATCATGTGACCTAAGTACTGTAGTTCGTTTTGAAAAAAGACACGCGTTTCGAGGCAGCACTTGAGTCCTGCTTCTGACAATACTCAAAAAAGAGTATGCAGATTGGCAGTGTGCTCCTCTGGTGTATGACCTGAGACAACAATATTGTCAAGGAAGCTTGAGCAAAATGGCACTTTTTCGGTCTGCTGAGCCAAGTAACATTGAAAAATGGCAGGTACGAAAGCACTGCCAAAAGGCAAATGTAAATACTTAAACAGGCCTAAATGTGTACTTATAACAAACACTTTCTGTGGTTCTTCATCCAATGGAATTTACAAGTAGGCAACACACAAATCTATCTTAGAAAAGTAACTTCCTGCACCAAGCATGTCCATGAGTTCCTCAGGGCAAGGTAACGGATAGGCGCCAACTGCTGTCTGTGGGTAGACTGCAGACTTGAATTCAATACAGATGTGAATGCGACCAGAAGGCTTAGGCGACAAAACTAAAGGACTTGCCCACTGACTAGCTTGAATAGGAGCAATTACACCATTACCTTGCAATTCTTTCAATTCACTGGCTACTTTGTCTCTTAAAGCAACTGGAATGGGACGGGCCCGGATAAACTTAGCCTGTGCATTATCTTTCAATGTAACATGTGCTACAAAGTTATTAGCTTTTCCCATGCCTTCTGAAAATAGTTCTGGAAATTCTTTAAGCAAGTTAGCTACAGTGTCTTTTGGTGCAAAAGCAGATACGGAAAGTACATGTCCAACAGATGCCGATGTGCACATAATGAACTTTTGATAGTATTGTCAGTTCTGCTCAAGACAGAATTTTTCATTAGCACTGTCAGTTACTCTGTGCACTGATCTACACAGTGTGTCCCAGTTCCATTAGAACTGTCACTATAAAAAGTGTTCACGAAAGCATTTTAAAAACATTTTGAAGCAGTCACTGTAGTCCTTTTTTTGGAAGTTTATTTAGTACTGGATAAAATAGTCCCCCATTCGGATCTCCAGGCAGGGACTACTGAGGAGAACATCATTATCAGGAAAAACAAAACTGGCATTCTATGGATCGGAGCATGAAATATCAGATCCCTTAATCGGGCAGGTAGGTTAAAAAATTTAAAAAGGGAAATGGATAGGTTAAAACTAGACATAGTGGGAATTAGTTAAGCTCAGTGGCAGGAGAAACAAGACTTCTGGTCAGGTGAATAAAGGATTACAAATACAAAATCAAGTAGGGGTAATGAAGGAGTAGGTTTAATAATGAATAAAAAAAATAGGAGTGCAGGTAAGCTACTATGAACAGAATAGTGAACGCATTTTTGTAGCCAAGATAGATATGAAGCCCACGCTACCACAGTAGTACAAGTTTACATGACAGCTAGCTCCACAGATGATGAAGAGACTGAAGAAATGTATGATGAGATAAAAGAAATTATTCAGATAGTGAAGGGAGACGAAAATTTAATAGTCATGAGGGACTGGAATTCGGTAGTAGGTAAAGGAAGAGAAGGAGAAGTAGTAGGTGAATATGGAATGGGGGTAAGGAGTGAAAGGGGAATCCACCTGGTAGAATTTTGCACAGAGCATAACTTAATCATAGCTAACACTTGATTTAAGAATCATGAAAGATGGGGCTGTGTACATGGAAGAGGCCTGGAGTCACTGGAAGGTTTCAGGTAGATTATATAATTGTAAGATAGAGATTTAGGAACCAGGTTTTAAATTGTGAGACATTTCCAGGGGCAGATGTGGATTCTGACCACAATTTGTTGGTTATGAACTGTAGATTAAAACTGAAGAAACTGCAAAAAGGTGGGAATTGAAGGAGTTGGGACCTTGATAAACTGAAAGAACCAGAGGTTGTAGAGAGTTTCAGGGAGAGCATAAGGGAACAATTGACAGGAATGGGGGAAAGAAATACAGTAGAAGAAGAATGGGTAGCTTTGAGGGATGAAGTAGTGAAGGCAGCAGACGATCAAGTAGGTAAAAAGACGGGGGCTAGTAGAAAACCTTGGGTAACAGAAGAGATATTGAATTTAACTGATGAAAGGAGAAAATGTAAAAATTCATTAAGTGAATCAGGCAAAAGGAATAAAAATGTCTCAAAAATGAGATTGACAGGAAGTGCAAAATGGCTAAACAGGGATGGTTAGAGGACAAATGTCAGAATGTAGAGGCATTTATCACTAGCAGTAAGATAGATACTGCTTACAGGTAAATTAAAGAGACCTTTGGAGAAAAGAGACCCACCTGTATGAATATCAAGAGCTCAGATGGAAAACCAGTTCTAAGCAAAGAAGGGAAGGCAGAAAGGTACAAGGGTGATCTACATGAGGGCAATATTAAAGAAATGGAAGAGGACGTAGACGAAGATGAAATGGGAGGTATGATACTGTGTGAAGAGCTTGACTGAGCGCTGATAGACCTAAGTCAAAAGGAGGCCCGGGAGTAGACAACATTCCATTAGAACTACTGATAGCTTTTGGAGAGCCAACCCTGACAAAACTCTACCCTATGGTGAGCAAAATGTATGAGACATGCAAAATACCCTCAGACTTCAAGAAGACTATAATAATTCCAATCCAATAGAAAACAAGTGTTGACAGGTGTGAAAATTACCGAACTATCAGTTTAATAGGTCATGACTGCAAAATATTAACAAGAATTCCTACAGACAAATGGAAAAACTGGGAGAAGCCAACCTTGGGGAAGATCAGTTTGGATTCAGTAAAAATGTTGGAACACGTGAGGCAGTACTGACCCTATGACTTACCTTAGAAGATAGATTAAGGAAAGGCAACCTACATTTTTAGGAGTTGTAGACTTAGAGAAATCTCTTGACAATGTTGACTGGAATACTCTCTTTCAAATTCTGAAGGTGGCAGGGGTCAAATACAGGAAGTGAAAGGCTATTTACAATTTGTACAGAAACCAGATGGCAGTAATAAGAATCGAGGGGCATTAAAGGGAAGCAGTGGTTGAGAATGGAGTGGGTCAGGGTTGTAGCCTCTCTCCAGTGTTATTCAATCTGTATATATGGCCAAGCAGTAAAGGAAAAAAAAGAAAAATTAGGAGTAGGATTTAAAATCCATGTAGAAGAAATAAAAACTCTTAGGTTTGCTGATGACATTGTACTTTTGTCAGAGACAGTGAAGACCTGGATGAGCAGTTGAATGGAATGGACAGTGTTTTGAAAGGAGGATAAAAGGTGTACATCAACAAACGCAAAATGAGAATAATAGAATGTAGTCGAGTTAAATCAGGTGATGGTGAGGGAATTAGATTAGGAAATGAGACACTTAAAGCAGTAGATGAGTTTTGCTGTTTGGGAAGTAAAATAACTGAGGATGGTCAAAGTAGAGAGGATATAAAATGTAGACTGGCAATGGCAAGGAAAGTGTTTCTGAAGAAGAGAAATCTGTTAACGTTGAGTATATATTTAAATGTCAGGAAGGAGTGCAGCCATGTATGGAAGTGAAACATGGACGATAAATAGTTTAGAGAAGAAGAGAATATAAGCTTTTAAAATGTGGTACTACAGAAGAATGCTGAAGATTAGGTGGGTAGATCAAGTAACTAATGAGAAGGTATTAAATAGGATTAGGGAGAAGAGGAATTTGTGGCGCAACCTGACTAGAAGAAGGGATCAGTTGGTAGGACACATTCTGAGGCATCAAGAGCTCATCAATTTAGTATTGGAGGGAAGCACGGAGGGTAAAAATCATATAGGGAGACCAAGGCATGAATGCACTAAACAGATTCAGAAGGATGTAGGGTGCAGTCATTACTCAGAGATGATGTATCTTGCACAGGATAGAGTAGAATGGAGAGCTGCGTCAAACCAGTCTCTGGACTGAAGACCACAACAACAACAACAACAACAACATTTAGTACTGAAGTACAGTTTTGTTCTGTGTCCTTAACTGCATCATAATGGTGTCCTTTCATTGCCAGCTTCAATTTGAGGAACAATCAGAAGTCGAGTGGGGCCAAATATGGCAGGTGATCAAGGACTGCAATCTGTTTGCTGGCCAAAAATTCACGCACGATATTCACTTTGTGAACTGGGGGTGGTGGTTTGGAGAAGCCGCCAGGAAACTGCCTCTTGGTATTCAGCCATATTCTAAGAATTTTTAATCACAAACACAAAACTTAACAAGAAACTTGATGTTGCCTCACTGCTTCACCTCCATTTTCCAATGAGAGTCAGATGCATACTGTTATATTCGCAGCCAGGACTCCCACTGCAGTGACCTTGTACACAGCTGTTGTTGAAACTTCAAGGGTTATAATACTGATGCTGCCAAGTGATAGCATTCCAATTTGGAATTTCACACAAGCTGTCCTAAGAGAACTGGTACACACAGTGTATAACTCATTGCTTCCTTTATTGTTGAATGATGTTTGCCAATAAAGTTAGTTTCTCAGTTGAGACAGTGGGATCAGCTGCAGTGTTTGCTTTGCATGTTTTCACATAGAAGGTCTAGTCTGTGTCTCTTATTAATGTATAGCTATGCCTGAGTGTAGCGTTTCTCACAGAGTAACTGACTCTGTTTTTGTTCTGCTTGTAGTCAATGTGATATTCAGGAGTAAAACAAAGTAACTGTCTGAAAGAGAAAGGAGGTCATCTCCCAAGCTATCTTTTGTGACTCTGCTTTGCATTCAGATATGCTGATGCCCTTAAAGTTTTTGTATGACCGAGTAATTAGTTGCAGTTTCTTTCTTGGACATCCTAACGAGTACATATGAAATTGACGTCACAGGTGGAGATGGAGAACAAGATCTAAAGACTGAAAAAAAATGGACTGATTGTTAATTCGCACATTCTGTAGATGTTCAACCTGAGTGTAAAAAAGATCCACACATGAATTTGTTATGTATTTACTCATTAGTAGTAGAGTAAGAAATGCACACTAGCACTCAAAATATAATTGCCATGAGAACAGGGCTGGTTTAAGGCACAAGTGATGCAAGCCGTTGCTTGGGGTGCTAAGCTAAGAGGGGCACCTGTGATACCACAACTATACTATTTCTATACAAAATATCACAATTAGTAGCATCCAACTGGGTGCACCCAAGTGCAAGATTTTGATACGGCATGTAATGCAATTAGTAGCAAAAACTAACCCAGGTGAAAATGTGCAAGGGAAAAGGAGGGATGGGTGAGGCACCAAATAAAAAGTCACTTGTGCAGAAAAATGTTCCCAAACAGAGTCTGCTTGAGTGTTAGAAATTCCTTGAAGCTTACACAGACTGATCTTCATGTTAGATTCCACTAAAATTTTCCAATTACGTTTTTGCATCTTCTTCATTAATTCATAAGAATGATGATGGTTCAAAAATGATACTGAAAAATCTTGATGAAACTGCTGTGAAAGCTGACAGTGAGATAATGCACAATAATGCTAAGGTGATGAATACAGAAACTGGCAGGGGGGGGGGGGGGGTGATTGATAGTGAAATAGTTGAGAGTGTACACAGATTCAGGTATCTGGGGGATAAAATAAAAGGTAAGCTACAGATGAACAACAACATAACAGACAGATTTCAAATACTGCAGAAACTATGAAGTGCTGTAAAGAAAACCTATTGAGGCATATCAAATTGCAACATTCTGTGCTGATATTCATAAATGCTGCCTGGCCTACAACTAAGACTACTACTAAAGTATCCCATTGTGGGATGGTGTGCACAGGAAGCAAGAAGATGTCCAGATAGCATTGAACAGTGGGAGTTTATTTTACAACAAAGATAACACGAAAACATGAACAACAGAAAATTGATTCTCAATGAAAGGAAAATATGGGATCATCCTGATCTGTGAGGGGAATTGTTATGCTTTAAATACAGTTCCACAAAGGTGTGAGAGAAAGCAAACAATTGATGAATTCTTCTCGGGTTATCAGCCGAGTGGTGGTATTGTCTAGTCGCAATGTTTCAATTAGTTTCGTACCCATCATCTTCTGGCGAAGTGACACTTCAGTGGAATACGCCGAGAAAGACAGCAGTCGCATATAACACACAATCTGTCAGCATAGGGTACTCTGCAAGGTCAGGATTGTTCACATTGGTGGCTGCACTGGCATAGTTTTGGTGTGCGATATGAGAAACTCATTGGTATTGCTTGGATTCATGGTCAGTTTCTAATTTGGTTTCAGAATTCATATTTCTGGAGCTGCAGCAGGCAGTGGTCCTGTAATGACCATCTTGTGTATGGATACTAGAAACCAGTGGTATTATGTGGCTTCATGGATGCAAGGTAACGCCAGATGTGCCTGGTGGTACTAGTGCCCTTTTTACTGCAGCAGATGTCACAGTGCAGCGGAGCTGCTTCAGCTACAGGCATCTGCAGAGTGCCAGCCCACTGGGCAATGTTGTGTGGCGTATGTGCTGCGTCATCAGGCACCAGCCATACACTGCACTCAACTTCCTGTTAGAGGAAGGTGGCGAAGCCATCTCAATGCATAAACAGTACCCAGGGCAGTAATGACAGCCAAAGACACAGTATCTACTTTGAGCAAAAGAGCATGTACTCAGTGGAGGAGGAGGAACAAAAGATTTGGAGAGATGTCTGCAGGGGAAAAAAAGAAAAAAACATGGTGAAGTTTTAATACAAAAATCAATGCAGGTGTTATTTTTGAGTGTAGAACCACTTGCAAGCATGATGTGAAAGAGGAGATTGAGATTTGCCAGATACATCATGAGGCTGTATAGCGTATTGACCAAGAATATGCGGGACACAACATGGGTATTGGAGAACAAAAAAGGAAGAAGTCAGAGATGATTGGAAAGCAATTAGGATAGAAGAAAAGTCCGCAACAGTGCAAACTGGTCCAGCCACAGGAAAACAGTGAAAGATTGTGGATGGAGTGGTATCAGAATCAAAATTAGATCAACAAAACAGAGAGGGTTAAGAACCCTGAGAGAATGAAGTAGTATTGACAAGAAAGAAGACTTACTGAACAAGTCACTCATGGCCCAAAAAGGTCAAAAGAAACCTAATAATAATTCAGACTAGGTAGTACAAAAAATACAGAGTAAAATAAAATTGATTTCAGTGAGAACTTTCTTGTAGGAACAAGACTTTTGGTCAGGTGAATACAGGGTTATAAATACAAGATCAAATAGGGGTAATGGAGGAGTAGCTTTAATAATGAATAAAAAATAGGAGTTCGGGTAAGCTACTACAAACAACATAGTGAACGCATCATTGTGGCCCAGATAGACACGAAGCCCACACCTACTACAGTAGTACAAGTTTATATGCCAACTAGCTCTGCAGATGATGAAGAAATTGATGAAATGTATGATGAGATAAAAGAAATTATTCAGGTAGTTAAGGGAGACGAAAATTTAATAGGAATAGAAGGAAACGTAGTAGGTGAATATGGATTGGGGCTAAGAAATGGAAGAGGAAGCCGCCTGGTAGAATTTTGCACAGAGCATAACTTATCCATAGCTAACGCTTGGTTCAAGAATCATGAAAGAAGGTTGTATACATGGAAGAACCCTGGAGATATTAGAAGGTTTCAGATAGATTATATAATGGTAAGACAGAGATTTAGGAACCAGGTTTTAAATTGTAAGACATTTTCAGGGGCAGATGTGGACTCTGACCACAATCTATTGTTTATGAACTGTAGATTAAAACTGAAGAAACTGCAAAAAGGTGGAATGATACCCTAACATTCTATTACTTACTGTCATCCTTTCTTCCCTAACCAAGTGTCTGAAATTTAATGCTTATTTTTCAAAGCTCTGTCCCTCCACCACTGAGTAATGAGTGTCATGAATTTGATGAGTCCTACTTTTATTCTGTACTTTCTACCTTTCAGTCTGTCAGGAGGTTTCAATTTGTAGAATATTAGTCAAATCCTGTTATACTTAGGAATAATGATCTTTTTATGCCTTAGTCAATATATTCTTTATTTTATTTTCATCAATTTCACATTTGATTCCTTACCTAGTGTATTTCTGATTATTTTAATGTTTACCACACATCTCTTGTGATGAACTGTAGTTAACAGAGAACTGATATCGTACTTGATGCTTTTGCTTTTCTGCCTAGTTATGAACTCCACCTCTTTTCTCAGCTTAGTTGCTCTCTTTTTAGCAAAGTAACACTTGCTTGCAGAAGCCTATGTGTCATGCATTTACTCTACTGCTAACAATGCCGCGTCTGTTGCATGATTACAGTTTGGCAAAATTTGGACTGACAGTCACCTCAAACTTATTTACCTATGAGCAGGAAGTGTCATCAGCGTGATTTAAAAAAAAAGAATGATGCAAGACATGTGTTCCTTTTCTTATGAAACCTCAAAAGCTATGATCATGTTAAAATATACTATCTCCAAACATACAATTTTAGGTGTTTGTAAATATAAATTCTGGGAAGCCCCAAACAGGAGAGTAGCACATTATTTGTCGTGATAAATCTCTCTCTGTCTTAATAAACCTTTCACAAAGTATAATACTGTTACAGAAAAAGTCAAAAGTTGGGCTGTATTAAAGGCAAATCATCATGTGGTTGCTTTAACGTTTTACTGTGCGTTTTTCACTGTTTTATAAAATGTGATTATGTCTGTGTAGCTTTAGTGACAATTTTAATTGATGCAGGTCTGACAATGACAGTGAGGGCCCTGACATATCTATTGGAGCTGAAATGCGTGGGAATCTGCTCAACAGAGTGAAGGAGAATGATTTTACAGATTCATACTCTCCCCCTCCAGCTATTTCTTCAGATGGAGAGCAGTTGCTGGAGCAAACCAGACACCAGGTAATTAATTTGTGTAGCACATCTGAAGACAACTATTTGATGTGGGTAATACTGAGTGTAGAAGTATTTAACAACTAAAGGGTTTATATCCAAAGAATTGGTTTCTAATAATAATGATCTTAACAGACTGTTAGACTCTTTTTAAGATTCCTTCAGTGTGTCAAAATATCCTTACACATGTTGTATATATTTTCGTTACCTGTTCCTTTTTGTTAACCACTCATTCTGAAAGTTTAGTGTTGGATACTTTTTTACTCTGTGTGCCTCTGACTGAGTTTCAAATCTTTGTATTTAATTGAATGATTTCTGAACACTCTTTGAATGATTCATTAAGTGTTGGTATTTGTTTTAAATTTCTGAACTTGTAATTATTATGAATTACTCTCTACTGCTGTACCTATGCCACAGGTATAGTATAGAAGTAACTAAATAATTTGTATAGTAATTCTCATTTTAAGTGCATAAGAAATAATGATCATACTGAAAGTGTTGGGGTCAGAAAATTTTCCTTGGTGTCAAAGTTTCTCTTTTTAACCAGAATTGACTGCACTCTGACATGCATTAGATAAAGACAGTATGGAGTATTTGAATATCACTGCCAGAATCTCTTTTATCATTAAGTAAGAGGATAACTTTATGCATACATTCATAGATGTGTCTGATTATAGAAATTCAAAAGGAAGATTATAACACAAAGCTTTTGAGCTGACAATCCAGAACATTGTACTTAAGCCCAAGCTCAGCATGTAAGTCATACAAACAGTCTAAAAGAAGAACTTCACCAGAATGAAATCTTTTATTCTATTTGATGAACATGTGTTGGGCTGAGAATTTGTGATGGGTGATTACCTGATTGAAACCAAAACATAAGTGTTCATAATGGAATTAGTAATGGCCTGTTAAAACTTTGAACTAAACTGTCTCATGTGACAATCTTAACAAGTTCAGTTGCAACAACTTACCGTATTTACTCGAATCTAAGCCGCACTTTTTTTCCTGTTTTTGTAATCCAAAAAACCGCCTGCGGCTTAGAATCGAGTGCAAAGCAAGTGGAAGTTCTGAAAAATGTTAGTAGGTGCCGCCACAACTAACTTCTGACATCGAATATATGTAGCATGCTTTGTAGACACAAAGATAAATACTGGCACCAAAATCTCTGCGTCAATAAATAAATTTTAAAAAAAGGTGGAAGACGAGCTTTTTTTCTCCGTCCCGAGTTTCGACCATTTTCATACATTATCCAACGAAGTAAATACAAATTCCGTATTGTTCATCTTCGAATGTAGCAGAATTTCAATGTACTATGAAAATACGACTGGCAAGACTGTTTGGGATGTTTGTCAATATGGCCAACTCTACGTTCTGAATTTTTTCCTACCTGTGAGAAGAGATGGTCGCTAATAGGAACCTGATGAAATGTGAATGACATGCACTATTCTCTTCACCATAAGAATAATACGAATATAAACATTTTGCCATGTATTCTTTCGTGTTTGCTGCTATCTCATTTAAATCCTGTCTGCCTAATAAACTACGAAACTAGAGCGAGACAACAGCAATCGCGGAAGAATATACGTATCGTGTCATGTTTATATTCGTATTATTTTTATGCCTAATAGTGATACAGTCGAAAATGAAGCACGGCAACTGACTAGCTTTTTAAATCTAAGATGACTAATTTCTGTGCAGAATTTTATGTACTAAAGAAGCGGCCGCAAAGATTTTCAAACGGAGAAAAATTTTCGCCTAACTCTCGTTCAGAACATGTTCTATCATACGCAGTCTATTATTTGGTTCTTGTTGATCATTATCAAAGAAAGCAGCAGTGTAAGTAACAACAAATAGCAGTCTCTTGCCATAGTTTCGCTAATGAGACCATTCCTCTCTCTCTTTTTTTTTTTTTAAATTGTAAGCGGCGGTAGCGCGCACAAAAGCAAGCCATGCCGCGAGCGGCGACAGGCCATAAACACGCACTATCAGAATGCGACAAACAGTGCATGACACAGTACAGTAATGCATTTTCAGCTTACAGTGGCGTAAACACGTATAACAAAGAAAACGGCACTTATCAGATCACAGCAAAATAAGCAATCGATTCAAACCAGACGAAGCACGTGAAAAAGGAAGGGTACCCGTATAAATACTGACGGAAGCAATTGCCGGACGCATAGCAATGGCTGCCTGGTAAAGCTTAACTGCTAAGCTTACGACTCGAACCAAACTACTGTAGCTGTATTGTCATTCATTCGACCTAAATTGTGTCTCATATTACAATGGACCAACTTTGTTTCGATATGGACGTGCGGCCTAAAACTTTTCTCTCCCCTTGAATTTCGAGTCTCAAATTTCAGGTGCGGCTTAGATTCGGGAAATTTTTTTTCCTGTATTTCGAGTCTCATTTTTCAGGTGCCGCTTAGATTCGAGTGCGGCTTAGATTCGAGTAAATACGGTATGTCCACAAAAAGCAAATTTCAAATCTGGCACACAGAGCAAACCTATTTTGAATCTTCAGAATTTATTTATTTTTAAAAAATTTGATTTTTAAGGTTGAATAACAAGTACAATGTTTTTGTTCTATTGATTTTTGTTTATTTTGAACTAGTTTTTGGCTTTTTAAACCATCTTCAGGAAACAGCTGACTAGTGTCTTGAACGGACACTGGCTCTTAGGTAACCAAACAATATAAGCAAAGATACAATCACTTACATACAGTGTTGTGCATCAAACTTGTTTCTTAATGTTGAAGTTACACTTTACACAGTGAGCAGTGTTAAGCAAAATAAATAATTAAGCTACACAATATTCTACTAAACTGACTACTCTTCATTTATGTTGTGCCACAAACATGGTTTTTAACTTTGTAAACTAAACTTTAAGCAATGGACAGTTGCACACACAATAATTCAAATACATAACTGTACATTGTTATAGGTTATATGGTTCTGATGCCATAGTTTGTGATGTCATGTCTTTGGTTGAGAGAGGAAAGTTGCCACTCACCATATAGCAGAGACGAGAGATGTTGAGTTGCAGTAGGCACTACAAAAAGATTCACACAATTATAGCTTTTGGCCATTAAGGCCTTTGTCAGCATTACACACACACACACACACACACACACACACACACACACACACACCCACACACACACACACACACATTCAAACACAACTTGCATTACCTCCATTCATTTCAGACCTACTAACTACCTGCAATGCCTCCACTTCGATAGCTGCCACTCATTCCATACCAAGAAGTCCCTTCTGTACAGTCTAGCCACCCATGCTCATCGCACCTGCAGTGATGAGCAGTCTGTTTCAAACTATACCGAGAGTCTCACTGAAGCCTTCACTGACTTTAATTATGCTCCCAACCTTGTACAAAAACAAATCTCCCGTGCCTTATCTTTCCAGTCTCCACCATCTCCTAAAGTCCCACAGTCCAGCCACAGAGGAGCATTCCCCTCATAACTCAGTACCATCCAGGACTGGAGCAACTGAATTACATTCTCCACAAGAGTTAAATTACTTCTTGTCATGCCCTGAAATGGGAAATGTCCTGCCCACTATCCTTCACACACCTCCTACAGTGGTATTCTGATGTCCACCGAACCTACACAGTATACTCGTCCATCCTTACACAATCCCTGCTCCTTACTGCCATCCAGTCACCACTCCCATCACGCACTGGTGCTATTGCTCGCAGTGTGCTTTCAGTTGTCCGAGATTGCAGATGTGTGTGCAAGTTGCGTTTGCATATGTGTGTGTGTGTGTGTGTGTGTGTGTGTGTGTGTGTGTGTGTGTGTGTGCATCTATTGCTGACAAAGACCTTAATGGCCGAAAGCTATAATTGTGTGCATCTTTTTGTTGTGCCTATCGCAACTCAGCATATCCGCTATATGGTGAGTGGCAATTTTCCATCTCTAATATTGTTGCATTCCGTCCTGGATTTTCCATTGTTTGATTGAGTGAATACTAGTAACGTAAGTTGAGCAATGTTTTACATTGTAAATAAAATTTTTATGCAATGGTCAGTATTAAACATAGTACATGGTTAAATACGCAATATTAAAGTATGTTGTTGTTATTGTTGTTGTCATTGTGTTCTTCAGTCATGAGACTGGTTTGATGCAGCTGTCCATGCTACTCTATCCTGTGCAAGCTTCTTCATCTCCCAGTACCTACTGCAGTCTACATCCTCCTGAATCTGCTTAATGTCTTCATCTCTTGGTCTCCCTCTACGATTTTTACCCTCGACGCTGCCCTCCAATGCTAAATTTGTGATCCCTTGATGCCTCAGAACATGTCCTACCAACCGGTCCCTTCAGTTTGTCATGTTGTGCCACAAACTTCTCCCCAATCCTATTCAATACCTCCTCATTAGTTACGTGATCTTCCCATCTAATCTTCAGCATTCTTCTGTAGCACCACATTTCCAAAGCTTCTATTCTCTTCTTGTCCAAACTATTTATCATCCATGTTTCAATTCCATACATGGCTACACTCCATACAAATACTTTCAGAAACGACTTCCTGACACTTAAATCTATACTCGATGTTAACAAATTTCTCTTCTTCAGAAATGCTTTCCTTTCCGTAGCCAGTCTACATTTTATATCCTCTCTACTTCGGCCATCATCAGTTATTTTGCTCCCCAAATAGCAAAACTCCTTTACTACTTTAAGTGTCTCATTTCCTAATCTAATACCCTCAACATCATCCGACTTAATTCGACTACATTCCATTATCCTCGTTTTGCTTTTGTTGATGTTCATCTTATATCCTCCCTTCAAGACACCATACATTCCGTTCAACTGCTCTTCCGAGTCCTTTGCTGTCTCTGACAGAATTACAATGTCATCAGCGAACCTCAAAGTTTTTATTTCTTCTCCATGGATTTTAATACCTACTCCGAATTTTTCTTTTGTTTCCTTTACTGCTTGCTCAATATACAGATTGAATAACATCGGGGAGAGGCTACAACCCTGTCTTACTCCCTTATCGACCACTGCTTCCCTTTCATGTCCCTCAACTCTTACAACTGCCATCTGCTTTCTGTACAAATTGTAAATAGCCTTTCGCTCCCTGTATTTTACCCCTGCCACCTTCAGAATTTGAAAGAGAGTATTCCAGTCAACATTGTCAAAAGCTTTCTCTAAGTCTACAAATGCTAGAAGCGTAGGTTTGCCTTTCCTTAATCTTTCTTCTAAGATAAGTCGTAGAGTAGTGTTGGCCTCACATGTTCCTACATTTCTACGGAATCCAAACTGATCTTCCCCGAGGTCGGTTTCTACCAGTTTTTTCATTCGTCTGTAAAGAATTCGCATTAGTATTTTGCAGCTGTGACTTATTAAACCAATAGTTCGGTAATTTTCACATCTGTCAACACCTGCTTTCTTTGGGATTGGAATTATTATATTCTTCTTGAAGTCTGAGGGAATTTCACCTGTCTCATACATCCTGCTCACCAGATGGTAGAGTTTTGTCAGGACTGGCTCTCCCAAGGCTATCAGTAGCTCTAATGGAATGTTGTCTACTCCCGGGGCCTTGTTTCGAGTTAGGTCTTTCAGTGCTCTGTCAAACTCTTCACGCAGTATTGTATCTCCCATTTCATCGTCTTCATCTTCTTCCATTTCCATAATATTGTCCTCAAGAACATCACCCCTGTATAGACCCTCTATATACTCCTTCCACCTTTCTGCTTTCCCTTCTTTGCTTAGAACTGCGTTTCCATCTGAGCTCTTGATATTCAAGCAAGTGGTTCTCTTTTTTCCAAAGGTCTCTTTAATTTTCCTGTAGGCAGTATCTGTCTTACCCGTCGTGAGATAAGCCTCTACATCCTTACATTTGTCCTCTAGCCATCCTTGCTTAGCCATTTTGCACTTCATGTCAATCTCATTTTTGAGACGTTTGTATTCCTTTTTGCCTGCTTCATTTAGTGCATTTTTGTATTTTCTCCTTTCATCAATTAATGTCAGTATCTCTTCTGTTACTCATGGATTTCTACTAGCCCTTGTATTTACCTACTTGATCTCTGCTGCCTTCACTATTTCATCCCTCAAAGCTACCCATTCTTCTTATACTGTATTTTTTTCTCCCATTCCTGTCAGCCATTCCCTAATGCTCTCTCCAAAACTCTCCACAACCTCTGGTTCTGCCAGTTTATCTAGGTCCCATCTCCTTAAATTCCCACCTTTTTGCAGTTTCTTCAGTTTTAATCTACAGTTCATAACCAATATATTGTGGTCAGAGTCCACATCTGCCCCTGAAAATGTCTTACAATTTAAAACCTGGTTCCTAAATCTCTGTCTTACCTTTATATAATCTATCTTGAAACCTTCTAGTACCTCCAGAGTTCTTCCATGTATACAACCTTCTTTCATGATTCTTGAACCAAGGCTCTTCCATTTCTTAGCCCCAATCCATATTCACCTACTACGTTTCCTTCTATTCCTTTTCCTTCTGTCGAATTCCAATCACCCATGACTATTAAATTTTCGTCTCCCTTCACTACCTGAATAATTTCTTTTATCTCATCATACATTTAATCAATTTCTTCATCATCTGCAGAGCTAGTTGGCATATAAACTTGTACTACTGTAGTAGGTGTGGGCTTCGTGTCTATCTTGGCCACAATGATGCGTTCACTATGTTGTTTGTAGTAGCTTACCCGAACTCCTATTTTTTATTCATTATTAAAGCTACTCCTCCATTACCCCTATTTGATTTTGTATTTATAATCCTGTATTCACCTGACCAAAAGTCTTGTTCCTCCTGCCACCAAACTTCACTGATTCCCACTATATCTAACTTTAACCTATTTGTTTCCTTTTTTAAATTTTCTAACCTACCTGCCCTATTAAGGGATCTGACATTCCATGCTCCGATCCATAGAACGCCAGTTTTCTTTCTCCTGATAACGACGTCCTCTTGAGTAGTCCCCGCCGGAGATCCGAATGGGGGACTATTTTACCTCTGGAATATTGTACCCAAGAGGTCGCCATCATCATTTAATCATACAGTAAAGCTGCATGCCCTCGGGAAAAATAACAGCTGTAGTTTCCCCTTGCTTGCAACCGTTCGCAGTACCACAACAGCAAGGCCGTTTTGGTTAGTGTTACAAGGCCAGATCAGTCAATCATCCAGACTGTTGCCCCTGCAACTACTGAAAAGGCTGCTGCCCCTCTTCAGGAACCACACGTTTGTCTGGCCTCTCAACAGATACCCCTCCGATGTGGTTGCACCTATGGTACGGCTATCTGTATCGTTGAGGCACACAAGCCTCCCCACCAACGGCAAGGCCCATGGTTCATGGGGGTGTAAATAACAATTTTATGCAATGGGCAGTATTAAACATAGTACATGGTTAAATACGCAATATTAAAGTAATACAATATATATTCTTGAAGTTTCAGGGGTAAGGAATAGGAAATTATGTTATGTTTTAAGTTTGAGTATCAGTGTGTGCCATTGTGGCGGTTTGTGGGTATGTGGCAGGTTGATAGCATCGTGTGAAGCATAAAAATGGGGATATGCTTCACATGATTGTATCAAGCAGCCACACACCCACAAACCATCACAATGACACATACTGCTACAAAAAGTAAAACATAAAAGAATTGCCTATTCCTTAACCCACAGTCTTCAACTACATAAATTGTAATACTTTAATATTGTAATTTTAACTATGTACTATGTTTAATGTTGCCCATTGCGTAAAAATCAAACACTGGAATATCCAGGATGGAGTGTAACAATATTATGAGAAGGAAAGTTGCTACTCACCATATAGTGGAGGTGCTGAGTTGCAGGTATGCACAACAAAAAGACTCTCACAATTATAGCTTTAGCCATTAAGGCCTTCGTCAATAATAGACACACAAACGCGCACACACACACTCACACAAACGCAACTCATACACATGACTGCAAGCAGCAGAGCCAGTGCATGATGGGAATGTGACTGGGTGGGAGTAAGGTGGAGGCTGGGATGGGGAGAGGGAGGAATATTATGGTGAGAGGTGACGGACAGTGAAGTGCTGCAGTTAGATGTATGGCAGGGGAGAGGTGCCGGGGGGGGGGGGGGGGGGGGGAAGGAGAAAAATATAAAAAGACTGGGTGTGGTGATAGAATGACAGTGGTGTGGTGCTGAAATGGGAACAGGGAAGGGGCTGTTGTCCGCCGCTCGTGGTCTCGCGGTAGCGTTCTCGCTTCCCGAGCACGGGGTCCCGGGTTCGATTCCCGGCGGGGTCAGGGATTTTCACCTGCCTCGAGATGACTGGGTGTTTGTGTTGTCCTCATCATTTCATCATCATCCAGGAAAGTGGCGAAATTGGACTGAGCAAATATTGGGTAATTGTACGGGCGCTGATAACCACGCAGTTGAGCGCTCCACAAACCAAACATCATCATCATCAGGGAAGGGGCTGGATGGGTGAGGACAGTGAATAACAAAGGTTGAGGCCATTAGGGTTGTGAGAATGTAGGATGTATTGTAGGGAATGTTCCCACCTGCACAATTCAGAAAAGCTGGTGTTGTGGAAGGATCTATACGGCACAGGCTGTGAAGCAGTCATTGAAATGAAGGATACCATGTTTGGCAGCGTGTTCAGCAACAGGGTAGTCCACTTGTTTCTTGGCCACAGTTTGTCGGTAGCCATTCATGTGGACAAACAGCTTGTTGGTTGTCAAGCCTACATAGAATGCAGCACAGTGGTTGCAAGCTTAGCTTACAGACCACATGAATGGTTTCACAGGTGGCCCTGCCCTTGATGGGATAGGTGATGTTAGTGACCGGACTGGAGTAGGTGGTGGTGGGTGGATGTATGGGGCAGGTCTTGCAACTAGGTCTATTACAGGGATGTGAGCCATGAGGTATGGGATTGGGAGGAGGGGTTGTGTAAGGATGGATGAGAATATTGTGTAGGTTTGGTGGACGATGGAATACCACTGCAGGACAAGTGGGAAGGATAGTGGGCAGGACATTTCTCATTTCAGGGCATGACAAGAGGTAATCGAAACCCAGGCGGAGAATGTAATTCAGTTACTCCAGTCCTGGATGGTACTGAGTTACAAGAGGAATGCTTCTCTGTGAGAGGACAGTGTGACTTTGCGAGGTGGTGGGAGACTGGAAAGGTAAGGCATGGGAGATTTGTTTTTGTACAAGGTTGGAGTGATAATTAAGATCAGTGAAGGCTTCAGATTCCCCTCGTAACTCAGTACCACCCAGGATTGGAGCAACTGAATTACATTCACCACCAGGGTTTTGATTACCTCTCGTCATGCCCTGAATTGAGAAATGTCCTGCCCGATATCCTTGCCACACCTCCCACAATGATATTCCACCATCCACCGAACCTACACAATATACTTGTTCATCCTTACACAACCCCTGCTCCCAATCCCTTACCTCATGGCTCATATCCCTGTAATAGACCTAGATGCGAGACCTGTTCCATACATCCTCCTACCGCCCCCTACTCCAGTCCGGTCACTAACATCATCTACCCCATCAAAAAGGCAGGGCCACCTGTAAAATGAGTCATGTGGTCTACAAGCTAAGCTTTAACCACTGTGCTGCTTACTATGTAGGCATGACAACCAACAAGCTGTCTGTCCACTTGAATAGCCACTGACAAACTGTGGCCAAGAAACAAGTGGACCACCCTGTTGCTGAACATGCTGCCAAACATGATGTCTTCATTTCAGTGACTGCTTCACAGCCTGTGCCATATGGATCCTTCCCATCAACACCAGCTTTTCTGAATTGCGCTGGTGGGAACTTTCCCTACAATACATCCTACATTCCTGTAACCCTCCTGGTCTCAACCTTCGCTATTCACTGACCTCGTCCATGCAGCCCCATCCCTCTTTCCATTCCAGCACTACATTGCCGTCATTCCACCACCACACCCAGTCTTTTTATTTCATTCCTTTTCTGCTTCTCCCCCCTCTCCTCCCCACCTCTCCTGTGCCATCCATCTAATGTGCAGCACTTCGCTGTGTGCCACCCCCACCATACTATCCCTTCCTCTCCCCGTCCCAGCCTCCTCCTTACCCCCACCTAGTCGCACTCCCATCAGGCACTGGTGCTGCTGCTTCCTGCAGTGTGGTTTCAGTTGCCTTAGACTACAGTCATGTTTGTGAGTTGCATTTGCATGAGTGAGTGTATGTGTATGTGTGTGTCTAATGTTGTCGAAGGCCTTAAGAGCTGAAAGCTATAATTGTGAGAGTATTTCTGTTGTGCCTATCTGTGACTCAGCATCTCTGCTCTATGGTGAGTGGCAATTTTCCATTGCATAAAAATGTTTTTTTATAATGTAAGACGTGTTTGTTGCTCATCATAAGTTAGTAGTTCACTTAAATAATTCTCATCCAGTTCACGACCTCATAAACTATGGCACATAACTGTATAACCTGTAATACTGTTAAGAATATGTATTCTAATTATTGTGTATAATACTGTCCATCGTGTAAAGTTTAGTTTAAAGTGTTAAAAAATATGTATTTTGCACAACATAATGAAGAGTACGCACAGTTCCTCCGCCAATGACAAAAAAATAGTGCTATAACCATTTAACCTGTAATATTGTGTAGTTTAATTATTGTGTGTAACATTGTCCATTGCGTAAAGTGCAATTGCATAATTAAGAAAAAAGTTTGATGCACAACACACTATGTATGTGATATATCTTTGCCTATAATGTTTGGTCACCGAAGAAGTAGTGTCCCTTCCAGACACTAGGCAGTTGTTTCCTGAAGAACGCGAAAACTAGTTCAAAATAAACAAGAATCAGTAGAACAAAAACAGTGTACTTGTTATTGAACCTTAAATATGGAATTGCTCTACCAGGAAGTAATGGAAGAATCCATTAAGGAAGAGAAAAAGGGAGAGATATATTTTGAGGGCAATATGCTGGTCATTTATTAACTAAGCACATGAACTTTCTTGTAATTTCCTTTTCAGTAATAAAAATAAAATACTTTCCTCACTAGTTTTTAACAATCATAGTTGTGCAGGTGGTGAGCCATTGTGTGGTGTGAAGTGCTCATATGTTGCATCATGCACATGGAGTTGTCCACCTAGCGGTTGATACTCTTTCACTCTGTTACTTCAAAAGACCATCATTTAACAGAATTTCAAGGGACTGAAAAATAGCCAGTTCAATTTAATGAAGTTTGAATTAACAAGTTTATTTATAAAAATATACAATTTTTGAGTTCATTTTTTCTCTTATTAAGCTTACCAGTGAATGAGTGTGCTTTACTTTTGTGACTTCTAAAGAAGAAGAAAAAATAACTACACTGTATAGGTACAATAGTATTTCTGGCATTTTTTTAATTGACAAAGTGTATGTACATAATGTTAAATGCATGTCAGTTTTTTCAAACAAACATACATATTATGGAACAATACTGTAGCCATTGAATTAGTGTGTCATGTAATACAATAAATGATAATCTTAAGAAACACTTTAATGTACTGTTCTTTAACACACTAAGTTGTAACCAGAACTCATATTTTAGTTTACAACAATCCTTATCCACTTCACATTTTACTTCTATACATTAATTTGAAAAAAAAAAACAATCATTAATTGTTGTTTGTTGGACTGTTGGTCATAATATTATGGTACTCTCCAAAGCTACCATATCAAGAGCAGCCCAAAATATCATGGAGACATCAGAAGTTGCAACAAATCTCCTGAGAACACCCAATTGCAGCTGCAGCTGCAGCTTCTTTTTTTTTGGGGGGGGGGGGTGTAGTCATTCTTTATAGCCATTCTCTGAAGATAACAGGAAAGCATTATCATTATCTTCTGCATCATCAGCAGAACTGTTGGCTGGTTCTTCAGGAGCACAGATGTTGTCGTCTGCCTGTGTCCATTCTTCCATATTGACAGTACAAGAGAGCACAAACCAAGTGTAACCGTGCAGAAGAGCAACTGTGGACTCCAAAGTTGTGTTCACATTATGAATAAGTTCAGATGTTGGATTGTTAGTTTCCTCTTCAGTTTCAGTGGCTTTATCAGTTGCTGTCCATGCTTTCTTAAAACAGTTAGTTATAGTCTCTTTGGTAATTTATCCCAAGCAGCAGGTATGTTGCAGTTAGCTTGCAGTGCATTCCAATGTGGAATTGTTTCCTGTAGTTCAGTTGCACTGATGGCAGCTCTGATTTATGCTTCTTCTGAAAACACAACAGTTAGCCCTCAGAACACACCCAGAAATTACCTTTTTCTGGATGATTTAACCAGCCTTTTCTTGTGGCCTAGGCCAGATTACAGAATTTGCTGTGATCACATGTGTTGAACCATTCAAACAGTGAATCCTCCTTTTCTTTATGTTTAGCTGGCCTTGCTATTGCCACTAAATGAACAGCTTGCAAGACTTTCGCTATTTTTTGTCTTGAACTTATTATCAATGAGAGAGTAGACTTCAGGATCTGAAAGTGCATTGCAGCCTGTGTTTTAGTTTTCTCTGCATGTGTAGAATTTGCTGCTTTTTGTTTTAGTGTCAGAGCATTATGAGCTCATTACTGTATTGGTGGACTATTGCAAGTGATGAAGCAAAAGGAAAAAAAACACATTCATTGATCACAAACAGGGACAGAAAGCTCTCTGGATTGTTGTAGGTCACTCGCTGCATATGTTCTGCTGACCAGCCCCTCTTTTCCCCCATCCTTGAGCCTTGAGTCTTATACTGTGGAAGTGAGCAGCATGCAGGCAATCAGGCCACTGTTTCAAAATTATTGTACAATACATTATTGAGAAAAATTATGTGAAATGTATAATGAAAAATACACTCCTGGAAATTGAAATAAGAACACCGTGAATTCATTGTGCCAGGAAGGGGAAACTTTATTGACACATTCCTGGGGTCAGATACATCACATGATCACACTGACAGAACCACAGGCACATAGACACAGGCAACAGAGTATGCACAATGTCGGCACTAGTACAGTGTATATCCACCTTTCGCAGCAATGCAGGCTGCTATTCTCCCATGGAGACGATCGTAGAGTGCTGGATGTAGTCCTGTGGAACGGCTTGCCATGCCATTTCCACCTGGCACCTCAGTTGGACCAGCGTTCGTGCTGGACGTGCAGACCGCGTGAGACGACGCTTCATCCAGTCCCAAACATGCTCAATGGGGGACAGATCCGGAGATCTTGCTGGCCAGGGTAGTTGACTTACACCTTCTAGAGCACGTTGGGTGGCACGGGATACATGCGGACGTGCATTGTCCTGTTGGAACAGCAAGTTCCCTTGCCAGTCTAGGAATGGTAGAACGATGGGTTCGATGACGGTTTGGATGTACCATGCACTATTCAGTGTCCCCTCGACGATCACCAGTGGTGTACGGCCAGTGTAGGAGATCGCTCCCCACACCATGATGCCGGGCATTGGCCCTGTGTGCCTCGGTCGTATGCAGTCCTGATTGTGGCGCTCACCTGCACGGCGCCAAACACGCATACGACCATCATTGGCACCAAGGCAGAAGCGACTCTCATCGCTGAAGACGACACGTCTCCATTCGTCCCTCCATTCACGCCTGTCGCGACACCACTGGAGGCGGGCTGCACGATGTTGGGGCGTGAGCGGAAGACGGCCTAACGGTGTGCGGGACCGTAGCCCAGCTTCATGGAGACGGTTGCGAATGGTCCTCGCCGATACCCCAGGAGCAACAGTGTCCCTAATTTGCTGGGAAGTGGGGGTGCGGTCCCCTACGGCACTGCGTAGGATCCTACGGTCTTGGCGTGCATCCGTGCGTCGCTGCGGTCCGGTCCCAGGTCGACGGGCACGTGCACCTTCCGCCGACCACTGGCGACAACATCGATGTACTGTGGATACCTCACGCCCCATGTGTTGAGCAATTCGGCGGTACGTCCACCCGGCCTCCCGCATGCCCACTATACGCCCTCGCTCAAAGTCCGTCAACTGCACATACGGTTCACGTCCACGCTGTCGCGGCACGCTACCAGTGTTAAAGACTGCGATGGAGTTCCGTATGCCACGGCAAACTGGCTGACACTGACGGCGGCGGTGCACAAATGCTGCGCAGCTAGCGCCATTCGACGGCCAACACCGCGGTTCCTGGTGTGTCCGCTGTGCCGTGCGTGTGATCATTGCTTGTACAGCCCTCTCGCAGTGTCTGGAGCAAGTATGGTGGGTCTGACACACCGGTGTCAATGTGTTCTTTTTTCCATTTCCAGGAGTGTACATGTAGTGCATATCAATGTAATTCAGCAGAGTTAACTGAGTTTTTGGTTTATCTGGTTTCTAAATAACGACGTTTACTGTACATAGGGAAAAAATTAGGAACCAGTTGCAGTTAATGAGACAATCTGAAATACAAGGAAAACAGGATTTGTGGCACATGATGCAGCTCAAACTATAGTTATTAACCTTGTGCAGAGATGTTCCCCATCCTGTCTGCTGGAAAAAAGTATTGGAGACAGTAAAAATCTGCCAAAATGTTTTGAAATCATTGTTTTATTGCATTATAAGCTTACTGGACAAAATGTTAGTCCCCACCTTAAAAGAGCACTCTGGTCTCTTTGGAACACTGGAGACAGTGTAAAACTGGTGCCAGGCAATCATGTGAGTCTCCATAACCGACATAAGTTGTGGCAGTGAAGTGGTGTGAATATGCCAGTCAGTTGCGTGGAATCAGTGCTGTAAGATGAACCAAGGCAGAGATGTAACAGAATGGCAGAAATGAGTTAAGGTTATGACCATACCATGAATAAAATTGTCAAATTTAGTAGTGTATCAACACAGGTTGTGCAGTGTATTTATAAGGAATGTTGTAAGATTTGCAGCTGAGTAACATGGTGTAAGAATAGTGATCATAACAAGACTCAAACCCACAGGAACCCTATGAAATGTCTTGCCTTGTCAATGACAATTGATTTTTAAACCTGGTAGCAGTTCTTATTGTCAGTGAATGCAGATACACATCAACTAGTTTCTGAGCAGACTGTATGCAATGGATCTTTGGAGTCAGGCACCAGACAAACAGTCATTGCTTACAATGGTAGATAAAGCTGCACATCTTCAGTGTGCAAACAAGACAGAAACTGCACAATAATTGACTGGAGGCATTTAGCGGGGTCTAGCTAGTCATAATTTTGTCTCTTATCAAATGTTGAAACTCACTGAGTGTCCGAGCTCACATTCCAGTCAAAAATTTATGTAACGTATCTTCCCACTCTTTCATAATCTACTAGTAAATAACACCATAAGCAGATCCAAGATAATCTGTATGGGTAGCATATTTATCAGCCGACGTCACATTTACCAACACTTTATTGCAACAAATCATACTAAAAGATTTGTTTAGAAGAGATCTTTATTATTAGCTTTGCATATGTTAGCTTTGTTACAAGCTTAATGTTTTTAACATTTTCAATTCTAAACATGAGATGCTTAATGTTTTGTGTATGTTTAATCCACAATGTTTTCGTGACACCTTGGCTATTGTGCTGTGATTGGCTGACAGAACCAAACTGAGCAATCACCATGTTGAATTAAATGTTTGAGTAGCTTGTCAGTTGCACAGTTGTTTGAACCATCACTGTTTTCAAAGCATCAAGTTGTTTTCCCAGAAAAAGAATTGGAAGTAGCTGCAAATTTCTTTAAATTACAGTTTCCACACTTAATGTCATGAACTGAATGTGATGCATAGCCAAAAGGACTTCCTGAAAGCATCAGCTGTTTGACCTTATTCAGCTGGAAACATCACCATTTTGTAGTTGGTTCTTCATGTTCCAAATGATCATCAATGGCAAGTGGGACCTTAACATACTGAAGATATGCTGCAAAGTGAGATACATATTCACTAGTTTTCACTGCATCAATATTCCCTTGTTCATGAACAGAATGTCATTGAGGTGTGATTTTAGTAAAAAAAAAAGGACCCATAAAAGGAAATCTTTGCCTTGCAATAAATGCTTCATGATTTTACACCACTTTAATTTTCACCTGAACTCCACTTTTGAAGTCATTCATAACTGGAACACTTTCGTAATGCTGAGCTGTCAGTTTTTCAGGCATTTCATTTTGTCTGCCTTGCTGAGAACAGCTACTGTTACATAATATGCAATGTGTCTTTCTGATTTTACAAAGGAAATAAATCTTTCATTTATATTTGGCGGTAACTCATCCCAAATTATTAGGACCAGTTGTGACTGATTTGGGAAGTCAGTGGTTTCATAATACTTTGATTGCAAGGGGAAATTTGTTAGCTTTTTTTTTCCACTCCTGATGAGATTGAGGCATACCTCATAAACTATCATAAATTAATTCCAGTAGTTCATTTTAAATTGTTTTGAACAGACCTAAGTAATTTGATTTTTTTAAATGTGTTGCATCAAGATGCCATCCCACTCTGAAATTAGACCAAGTAGCCCTCAGAAAATTCCTGTGATCCTGGTATTTTGTGTTTATTTTCGCTCCGTAAGAGAAGCTCAAATTTGATGCAGTCTATAAGTTAACCCAGTTTATACTGGTTCTTTGGCACATTTTCAGTGTATTTCTCTATATTAAGGCAGTAAGCACTACATAGTTTACACATCTTTGTGTAAAAACTCTTTAAGGTTGTGATACTATTCTCAGTCCACATTCTATCAGCACAATTTGTAACAAGACAAGTGAAACAGAGAATTGAATTTTTTCACTTCACAACAACACAACCACTTAGCTGTATTATACATCCCTTTTTTGGAAATTGCATACATATCTTTGCCTTTGTTTACACTGTGTTTGTTCTGATTGATGTTCAGATTGGGCCTGTATGCACCTAATTCCTTCACTTTTGTCCTAAGTTTATGTACAAAATTTTTGTGTAATTAATTGCACACTGCATTCATATTGTGCTGTTTTCAGACCCACAGGATGATATACTGCAGTAATTCACAACAAAACAAAACTCACTAGCACAACACATTCATAAAAGAAACATGCTAATAACACACTATATCTGACAAACACTGTCAGCAAGCAAGGAAACTGAAGTTTCCTATAATCATTAGTGAAACCCTCACTATATGGGTACACATTACCGTATTTTAGTATACTCTACCTTTAGAATCTTATTCCTACAGTGGATAAAATTGCTAATACCAGAATCAGAGAACTACCTAAAACACTATGAAAACATTAATACTAAATGTTGATTAATGACATAGCAAAGCATAATAGAGATGTACAGAGACAAGAATTAAATAGCGAAGTTTCAGCTACAGTGGAACGTGAAAATAGTGTGGAAATTGGCAGGGCACTCTTAAGCTGTACAATCAGTGCCTTCAAGATGCCCATAACTGCTGTTCTCCGAAGAAGCCACGCCTGCAAATGTCATTCCAAGGCACAGCCTAATGACTAGCTACTACCTGTTCAAAAAACATCACACAGTTTCAGCAGTTCCACAGATGTTAACTGTCATTATTTAAATTAATGTGTGAAATGCATTCTGATGATTTAAATTCTATAATGTATTATTGTAAAATGCATTTTAATGTATATTTTAGGGGGGGGCTCCATGTGAGAGACTTTAACTGCAAGCCAGTATTGGTTTGCACAATAATATTTTTACTTGTATGTTTGACAATTGAGAAACTTACCTGATTATTGGACTATTGAAGGGGGATATCAGGGAACTTTTCAGGATTCTACAATAAGTGGATAAGGATAAGAGGTTGTAAATGCTAATCTTTTTTAGACAGTTCATAAATATTGTGCTTTGGAGGATCATCAGAATGATGATTTTTCTGGAAAACTTAGAATTTTCAGGAATTACATTTTACATGGAAAAATCTGGGTACCTCAGGGAATTTCATAAACTCTCAGGGTTCTGTCTTTTAGTCTAGCATTTTAATTTAATTGTATTCAGCTTTTTAAGTGTGTTAATTACATGAATAATTCCCTATAAATTATTGATGTTTGAAAAGTGCAGTTAAACTACTTCTTATTGGCTAGAATGTCTCAGCCTTGAGGACAGAAACAACAGTACTGTGATGTGAGATGCCCTCACCCCACCCCACTTTTCCTGTTACTTTATCAGGAGCTTCATATGGTATCATCTTCTTTCCCATACCTGGAATTCTTTTTCAAGTGTGAGTAACCTCCCTGATCATGAATGTGCAGCTTGAAACTGTGGAGATTGTCCAGTTTCCAAAGATGCACCTAGTGTCTTCTTAAACATTTTGCTGCTCAGTAAAGATATTGCTTCACTGCTGAAGATAAATTTATCACATAACAGTCCTCTCCTGTAAGCACTGGAAATTGCCTTCAAAATTTCAAACTCTCAGCTGTATCATTAAGCATGAACATGTGTTTGAGCTACAAGTTGTAAATGTTCTGCTATTGCCATTCTTATTAGATCATTCTCATGATAAACCATACAGCATCCTATTTTCTATAAATTTTCTTGAGTCCATCGGTATATTGATAATAAATGTGGCCTTTTTTTGCTGTAAATTGCTTCTGGTTATATCAGATTCTGTAGAAACAGAATATTTTCAATAAAATAATTTTAAGTTATTTTGAATGTGGAATCTTTATAAGCATAAAGTATTGCAGCAATATTCCGTAATGTAGACCACAATGTAGGTGAATTTAAGAACATTGCATTATATTGTAGGTCAACTGTTGAGAATCTGTTGCAGCAGTCTGTCTTGGTGATTGTTCTAAGTAAATTAATAGCACTGTCTGTAGCACCACCCACCTGAAAATTTGGTGGGATATATACAGTTGCCATATATTCAAGGTCTGGAAAAGAATATACAGCCACTGTGTATTGAAGGTTTGGGAAACAATCTGTTAAAGAGATTTCCTGCAGTTTATAACTGACCATAACTTAACTAAACCAACATAGCACTGCACATATTTTTAGGAACTTCATCAAGTTTAACTGATATTAAAGATGAATGTGGGACTGACAGCATATATTTTCTAGCCGTTGTTTCATTTTTTTCCATGCTGTGCTGCAGGAAGTGAAGAAGAGTGGAAAATGCTATGTTTCACAGCTGCTATTTAAGTTAAAAAGTAGCCTACAGTAGTTTTGTCTGTTAACGTAGAATGCAGTACCATATCTCTAATAACAGAGCCATTGGGGAATCATGAGAACAACCCAGTAATTTGTGCATGTCTAGAATTTATGAGCAATGACATTAAAAGTGTAGCACCATGCAATATTTGTTGAGACTCTGTATAGTTACCAGAAGCTCCAAACCATTTAGCTAACAATACAGCTCCTTAATTTTTTTTCCCCACCATTGGAAGACGTGTAAACATAACTCTGTCTTCAATGAAATATGTCAAAAACTTTTAGTGCACTAGATGACGCAACTTAGCTCGTAATTAATCCTTGCATGTAAAGGTCGTGTGTTCATGAACCAGATCTATCTGCATTGTTCAGAATACAAATGTACTACACTCCATGATAAAGTAATTTGGTAACAGTCTCGCTGCCACTAAAGTAACTGGTTTTTTCTTTGTATGATTTTTCAGGCGATGGAAGAGTTAAAAAAAGTATTTGTGCCAGAGTTAGCACATAGAACATATCTCCCATTGCTAAGATTCCTTGGTGAATCAGTTATGGCACAGTCTCTGAAGAACGAGGAATTTATTAGAAGTCTGTGTTCTCAGGCTGAACAGGAGAGTCAGCAACAGGCATCCCCTGTGGGAAGTGAGTAGTCACTTTGAATAATCCTAATAAGATGCAAGCTGTGAATAGAGTGATACTTCTTAATGCTCTCCTTACCATTAGAATAAAAGTTTTTTGTGATTTTTCAGTTGTGGAAGACACAAGATGCTCATCTGACCGGTTGTCTCCAAGTGGGACACAGGTGGCAGAGAGGACATCAACTGGTAGCTTTGGGAGTAATGTTGAAGTTGTTGGCAATAGAATTGATTTACAGGTATGTTCCTTGGGCTACATGTAGTAGTAACAAAATTGTTTGTATAAAAATAAATGTACAGGATTATTCATAAATGTTTTTGGAGTTTCAGAAAATAAGTGGAGGAAAACTACAAGACACAGAAAAATTGTATTAGGCAATAGAGAAAAGTAGGTTTCAAACGCAACTTGTAGGTCTTCATTGTGGCTGTGCTTAGAGATGAAATCAAGTGACCTCAAAGGCTTCTGAAAAAGAGAAAAATCCTATTGAGTAGCATGTTCTATGCAATTCTGCAAAATTTTATATGCTCATGGACATCTGAATGAGAGACACTGTCATGTTGCAAAATTAAAATCATCAGTGTCTTGCTATGGTTGTGTCATTCTCTCAGAATAGTCAAATACATAATATTAGTAACAGTTCTCTCTATGAAGGGTGAGAATGGAGTACAAGACACATTCACTTTAGTGAGCTGGGAAAGTGTGAAATATTTTCTAGAGGTTTTCAATTGCCTCAGTGTTTACATTGTGACAATTCTCGTTGTGGCACATGAAACATAACGTCTGTTGAAAATTGTGACAAATTGAACATAAAGCATGTAATCTTGAGGACTTATCAGCTAGACCAACTGCACTTAATACAGTTTGTTATGATTTGTGTTGAATGTGTCAGACCATTGGCAGTTGTATTAGCAATTTATGGCTAATGTGTTTTGTCACTTTTCTTGGGCTTGTGACTGTTTACTGCATATGTTCCATGAATAGTTTTGTCAGTTGAAGTTTCTGTTTAATATGTGATGCCTAATCTCCGCTAAAGCATCATAACTGACTGAGGCTTAGCAAACTACAGGACACAAAATGTACTTCTAGCTCACACATACATGTCATGGGAGTATTGATAGTACTGTGTATTTATACACAGCATGAACTATGAATCAAAACTTGGTGTGATTCTCTGTTGAATGGCATATGTCTATGTTGTCAAGCTGTTATGTATAAATAATAATAATAATAGAAACAAGAGTTGGATTACACCAGCTATAAAAATCTCTTGCAAACATAAAAGAATACTCCACATGTTATGTAAACAAAGTAGTGACTACTCCCCAACTAACAGAATACTATAAAAACTACACATGTATCCTATGAAGAGTGATAACACAAGCAGAAAGGACGCAGAATGATGAGTACATTGACAAATCCAGCAATAAGGTAAAAGCAATGTGGAATATCATAAAAAAGGAAAGAGGGGAAATGAAAGCTTCACACATGAACATAGAAATCAAACTCAACAATGAATCTATATCTAATCCCGAAGTTGTGGTGAACTCTTTCAACAATTTCTTTATGAGCATAGCTGAAAAATTGGTCCAAAATAATCCTAACACAAATTACCAATCAGCAAACCAAAAATATAACACATGTGCAGAGTCAATTTTCATTACCAAAGTCACTGAAAATGATGTTGCAAAAGCCCTCAGAGAGTTAAAAAATTCATATTCAGCTGGAATTGATGGTATTCCAGCAGCTGTAATCAAAAATTGTGAACACAAAATTGCTGAACCATTAACTCACCTCTGTGACTGTTCTTTCCAGGCAGGTATCTTCCCTGAAGCTCTGAAACTTTCTAAAGTAATTCCTGTCTTCAAAAAAGGTGATAATACAGATATGAATAACTACAGGCCTATCTCAATCTCATCCTGCTTTTCTAAAGTTTTTGAAAAAATAATGTACAAAAAAAATAATGTACAAAAAAATGATGGACTTCACTGAAAAAAAAGATTTACTAAGTTTAGCTCAACATGGGTTCAGAAGCAACAAATCTACTGAAACTGCAGTATATGATTGCATAAATACACTATTAGAACTGTTAGATAGAAAACAACCCATAACAGGCATATTTCTGGATCTGTCAAAGGCTTTTGACACTGTTGACCACAAAATATTAGTGGAAAAATTAGAACACTATGGTATCAGAAGAATTGCAAACAACTGGATTGCTACATTCCTAACCAATCGGATGCAGAGAGCCAGCATGAAATATACTAATAGACAAAGTAACTCAATAACTGAAATACTATCAAGTAATAAAACTGTAAAGCAAGGTGTTCCACAGGGCTCAGTATTGGGACCCCTACTTTTCCTCCTGTATATTAACGACTTGAGCTTGAATATTGATGCACACAAAACAATAATATTTGCTGATGACACAACTGTACTCCTCAAAGGGGAGAATACAGAGGCTGTGCAAAAAGCAGTGAACTTGGCCACTGAACAACTCAGCAACTGGGCTAAAATCAAACAGATTAACTATCAACACCAAAAAGACAGCTTCCATGAACTTTCACACAACACAAAAAGCAAATTCCTCTCAGCCATTTGTCACTGTAAATAACCAGTCAATAGATACCGACACTCTTTTCAAATTCCTGGGTCTGTAGGTTCAAGATAACCTGGAATGGAATACACATATAGGAAAGGTAAATGCCAGGATTTGTACTGGCTGTTGTGCATTGAGTGTACTGAAAACATTTACTAGCCTGAAAACATTAACCAGTGTGTACTATGCTTACATACAAGCCCACCTAAAATATGGTGTAATATTCTGGGGAAATTCTCCAACTGCTCTGAGCACATTCAGAATCCAGAAGAGAACAATGAGGATTATTACTGGGAGCAAACCCAGAGACTTCTGCAAACCCAGAGACTCCTGCAAACCCATCTTCAGAAAGTTGGAAATCCTTACACTGCCTTGCCTCTACATTCTTGAGACTCTAAAATTTTTCAGAAACCACATAGTGCCAACTGACCCCAGAGTCATAAAAAATAATTAAATACTTGAACACAACACCAGGAAAAATGAAAACCTGCATGTTATACATACAAACACTCAACTGTGTAAAAAGGGAGCTTTCCACATGGGCCTCCAACTGTTCAACAATCTTCCCACTAGTATTAAGTCCATCGAAGACAACATAAAATTTAGCAAAGTCATGAAGTCATATTTGTTGTGTCGCTGTTTTTACTCTGTAAATGAATACTTAGAACAGTAATCTTGTGTTTGTGTTAAATTGAAAACATTGAGCAATATAATACATTAGGATACTATAGGCCTATGTTAATATATGTAAACAATGTTAAATGATATTTTCTGACATCTGCAACACACTGTGTACCATCAGATCACATGGAATAAATAAATAAATAAATAAATGTTCTAAACTCTTTTAGGCACATTTAAGTATGCCCAAATTTAGTCTCAATACGTAGACTGTTATCACAGTAATAATATCAAGATGAGATTCCCTTAACAAAACTGTAAAAGTATCAGGATACAGAATGGCTGGTCAACGCTTTCTTGCAGAAAGTGAAATCGAGTACTACCAATAGACACAAATAAAAGTAAAGAAACTATTTTCATTTTCAGAACTGTCAGTTTCTTCCTAAGGGAGGGAAGATGCACAGGCTGGTGAAGGATAGATAGGAGAGGCAGATCACTCTGGCTCCAGACTAAGTCAGATTTACCTATTGTGAGGATGAGGACATACAAAGATGAAAAGGGGGGGGGGGGGGATCTTACAGTAAGAATTCAAAGACAGCATCTTGTAATCTCCGTACTAGGATCATTCCAGAAATAGTAGGACACAAGAGAAATAAATAACAACAACAACAACAATAATAATAATAATAACACATATTTCGGACAACACAACAACGCATATAAGTCACTGAGTAAGTTGACCTGTGTACAAGTCGGCATTCGATTAAACACTGAGTCTCAGTCTAGCGGCCGCTGCTCGGCTGGCCGCTTAGGTGGCGCAGCTGCTGCATGGCTGGCAGACAGCACCGCACATAGAGGACGTGCGTAATTGCGCGGCGGCACTTTGAATAATCGGCGAGTCACAACACTTTTCCCCCCTTTGAAATTGTTGCACTGGTCTTGATGGAGGTGTCCTGGAGATGGCTAACGTCCATAGGTGTTGTTTGACTCGCCGTAAAGTCTCGAGGAGGAGGCTTCCCGTACGGATGGAAGTGTCCCCGATGATAACGGGTCAAGATGACAGGAGACGTAGGGGTCGAATCTGCTGGGGCCCCATGCACCAATCTGCCCGTTGCGGCAAGTCCAGTTGATATGACAGGAGACATGGGCGATGTGTCGGCGTCCGTTGGAGGAGGAGGCGAGTAGACGTACTCTGACAGAGGAGGGTCCTCCGGTTTCTGCATGGGCACGTCTCCTGGTGGCGTCCGTTCTGGTGCTGGCATCGCGATGACGGTGAGAGGGCTGCATTGTGAGTATTGAGAGATGCCAAGATCCCTAGCATCAGGTAGAGCCAAAGGTGATGTGGCGGCATTCGGAACAGGCGTTGCTGGCACCCGAGGCCGAAGCTGGTCCGAATGACGCACTGCAACACCCGTGTCTGTCTGGATTTCATACAGGCGTCTGCCACGGTGTCGTAAGATGCGGCCCGGGCTCCATTTTGGCAGTCTGCCATATCCCCGTACCCAGACGAGGTCGTCGGCGGTGAACCGGCCAAGTGAAGGCAACCGCGGCCGTGAGGTGGGAGGCCGCAGAAGATGAAGTAGCGTGTGGGGCTGTCGGCCATGTAAGAGCTCAGCCGGGCTGTGATCGCCCTTGGGGGTGAAACGGTAAGACGCAAGGAACTGGAGAAGTGCGTCATCAGCAGCAGAAGAAGTCAGAAGTTTCCGCATCTGAGCCTTAAATGTGCGGACCAGTCGTTCAGCCTCACCGTTGGATTGTGGATGGAACGGCGGGGTCGTGACATGCGTAACGCCGTGACGAGCACAAAAATCCGCAAAGTCGGAAGAGGCAAATTGCGGACCATTATCAGTAACAAGAGTAGAGGGGAGGCCTTCCAAAGAAATAATGCGGGCGAGAGCACTGGTGGTTGCCGTGGTGGTAGCTGACGTGCAACGGACAATGAAAGGAAAGTTAGAGTAGGTGTCAATTACGAGGAGCCAATAAGTACCTAAAAAGGGTCCCGCAAAGTCAGCATGAATGCGCTCCCAGGGCTTCTCAGGCGAAGGCCACGGTGACAAAGATGACTTCGGGGCAGCGGCCTGCGACGCACAAGGGCCGCAGGCAGCGACCATGTGTGCAATTTCAGAGTCAATGCCAGGCCAGTACACATGACGGCGCTCCAGAGATTTTGTGCGAGACACACCCCAGTGCCCCTGGTGAAAGAGGCGCAAGACCGAAGCATGCAAAGACGCAGGTACCACAACACGCGGCGAAGCATTGTCAGTGGAGAGGAGGATAACACCATCCCTAGCCGTGAGGCGGTAGTGCAAAGTGTAGTAGTTCCGCAATGGATTAGAAGTCTTAGCGGACGGGCGATCTGGCCAACCCTTCTGAATACAGCGTAAAACCCGGGAGAGGGTAGGGTCAGAACCCGTAGCAGCCGCTGGCCTGTCCCCAGTGATGGGGAACCCGTCCACAACCTGCTGCTCAGCAACATCCAGGTGGAAACACAAAAGTTCGTCCCTATCGAATGCCTGATCAGGACCCATGGGAAGGCGAGACAAAGCATCAGCATTCGCATGTTGAGCCGTTAGCCGGAAATGAATCTCATAATTGAAACGGGACAAGTAAAGAGCCCAACGCTGGAGGCAGTGTGCAGCTTTGTCGGGAAGTGACGTTGATGGATGAAACAAGGAAACACGCAGTTTGTGATCCGTAACAAGATGAAATTTTGAGCCATAGAGAAAAACACCAAACTTATGAAGAGCATAAATGATGGCCAAAGCTTCTTTCTCAATTTGAGAATACTTCTGTTGGGCATCCGTGAGCGTTTTGGAGGCATAAGCGATGGGTTGTTCCGAACCATCAGAAAAATTGTGCGCAAGGAGTGCACCGACCCCGTATTGAGATGCGTCTGTGGCAAGAACAAGATGTTGGCTAGGTCGATAAGTAGCCAGGCACGGGGCCTGTTTCAGCATAGTCTTTAATTTCCGGAAAGCCGCGTCACATGACGCGGACCAGTGAAAAGGCACGTTTTTATGCAACAGGTGATGCAATGGCTGAGCTATCGACGTCGCAGACAGTAAAAACTTGTGATAGTATGCTATTTTCCCCAAGAAAGCCTGCAGTTCCTTAACAGATGTAGGGCGAGGAAGGGCATCGATCGCAGCAACAGTGTTTTGAAGTGGACGAATACCATCCCGAGAGAGTTGAAACCCAAAGTACATGATAGATGCCTGAAAAAATTGTGATTTCTGAAGATTACACTTAAGACCGGCAGTCTGTAAGACATTAAAAAGTTTGCGGAGATTTTGAAGATGTTCTTCAGTGGTGGAGCCAGTGACAACAATGTCGTCCATGTAATTGATACACCCCGGGACAGGGAGCAATAATTGTTCCAAGAATTGCTGAAAGAGAGCAGGGGCGCTAGCAACCCCGAATGGCAAACGTTGGTATTGATAGAGGCCGAAAGGCGTGTTAAGGACCAGAAACTGCCGGGAAGCAGCGTCGAGAGGAAGTTGATGATAAGCTTCCGACAGGTCAGTTTTAGAAAAATACTGTCCTCCAGCGAGTTTAGTGAACAGTTCTTCAGGACGGGGCATAGGGTAAGTGTCGATGAGGCATTGAGCATTTACAGTGGCTTTGAAATCACCACAGATACGAGCTTCAAAGTCGTTTGCATGGCCTAACACAGGAGAAAAAAGGGACGAAAATGACGTCGACAAGGAATCCAGTTGAGCATAAGGAATAGCGTCAGAGACAATATTGACAGTCATCTATGGAGAACCCAAAAACGCGAAAGGCATCGAAACCAAAAAGATTTTCTGCGTTGCTCTGGTCGACCACAAATATGGGAACAGTGCGAACGACGGATTTGTAAGATACCTCAGCATTAAACTGTCCCAAGAGAGAAATCTTCCGTTTATTGTACGTCCGTAATTGCCGAGTGACAGGGGACAGGAGTGGAGAACCCAGCTGAAGATACGTCTGAGAATTAATTATAGTGGCAGTAGAACCGGTATCCACTTGCATGCGAACATCTCGACCAAGGATTTGGACAGTGATGAATAACTTCCCTGAAAGGGAAGAAGTGCAATTGACAGACAACACAGAATCAGAATCAGCGTCATGTTCCTAAACATCATGTATGCGGTCAGATTTACAAACGGAAGACAAATGACCTTTCTTTTTGCAATTGTGACACACAGCCCAACGTTGGGGACAATCCTCACGTGAATGTTTCATAAAACACCGCGGGCATGAAGGAAGTTGTCGGGGATTTTGCTGCAATTTCTTAGTGGGTTGTTTACGGCTAGGCCGAGGCTGCGCGTGGGAGCGCACTGCGGCCACGTCGGCCGCCGGGGACGTGCCGCACGCGCCGTCAACAGCGTACAGAGGTTGTATTTCCCCGACGTCACCCCACGCTTCTATTTGCGCCCCAGCGTCGCGAGAAATTTCAAAAGACTGCGCAATGGAGAGACCTTCATCTAGAGTCGGATTCGCCAACTGAAGGGCACGTTGCCGAACTTCTTTGTCGGGCGCCGACCGGATAATAGCATCCCGTACCATGGAATCGGCATAGGATTCTTTGTGAACATCAGTAACAAATTGACACTTTCAACTGAGGCCGTGAAGTTCAGCAGCCCAAGCGCGAGAGGACTGATTTGGTTGTTTTTGACAACGATAAAAGTCAACATGAGAGGCTACCACATGCGTTTGCTTTTGAAAATAGACAGACAGAAGGGAGCACATTTCAGCAAAGGACAAAGACGCAGGTTCCTTCAAAGGAGCCAATTGCGACAACAACCGATACATTTGAGGTGAAATCCAGGAAAGGAACATAGACTTACATGGTTGTTCGTCCGTGACATGAAATGCCAAGAAGTGCTGTCGAAGACGTTTTTCATAATCAGTCCAGTCTTCCGCCGTCTCGTCGTAAGGTGGAAAAGGAGGTACAGCCAACGACGAGAAACGCCCCGCATTTGACGCCACGACGAAATCGCGAATCGCCGCTGTTAGAAGCGTTTGCTGTTCAAGGAGATTTTGCAAGAGCTGCTCGACAGTAGCCATGGAACCCTGTGAGTCAACGGTGAAAAGGAAAAATCCACTACCTCGTCGCCAATTGTTAAATCTTCAAATTTAACACATATTTCGGACAACACAACAACACATATAAGTCACTGAGTAAGTTGACCTGTGTACAAGTCGGCATTCGATTAAACACTGAGTCTCAGTCTAGCGGCCGCTGCTCGGCTGGCCGCTTAGGTGGCGCAGCTGCTGCATGGCTGGCAGACAGCGCCGCACGTAGAGGACGTGCGTAATTGTGCGGCGGCATTTTGAATAATCGGCGCAGCTGCTGCATGGCTGGCAGACAGCGCAGCACGTAGAGGACGTGCGTAATTGTGCGGCGGCATTTTGAATAATCGGCGAGTCACAACAAATAATAATAATAATAATAATAATAATAATAATAATAGCTACTGTGTTCAACATCAAAAAAAAAAAAAAAAGCAAAGATCATTTTTCCTGAATTTGTCAGTTTGTAACAAGTGGGTTTATTTTTTTATTATTTTTATTACGACATATTGATACGACAGGACAGGCTTACATAGTACAGATTATGTATTTTAGAAGTGAATGGAACAAAATTAAATGTTAAAGAATTATATTAAGTAATAAAAATATACATTTATAAAGCTTACACAAAATTTTATTTATTCTGTGCAAAGCTGAGATGTTTAAGTGTTTGTTCCAGCATGGTTGATTTAAAAACATACATATTTATAATGATTAATATCCCAGCTTCAGAGAATAATACATGACATGAGTCTCTTGGTTTGTACTGCAAATTATTCTAACACCATTTATCTGCTATTTTAAAAACTTGTAAAAATTAGATTGTGTTATGATACCCCATACTTCTGTTGTATGATTTATACCGGATGACACCAAGGCATGATAGGCTGTCCATTGTACATAAATATCATTTCAGTATTTGCTAAGTGTATTTACTGCAAATATATAGTGAAGTGTATGGTATGTTGTTGTTCCCAGGAATTTTATGTTGCTCTCATTAATAACAAAGTCAGTTCCAGTGCACAATCACATTTCAAAATCTGTCTGTCTTGCGGTGCTAAAATTTTGACTGGTTTTGTTCTGTTTCTGAGGTGACTTTCGTTATGATCTATGAACTATTTCATTTGTGATACAGTTGCACAGTATTTCCATGGGCTGTGGTACACATATTGTGGTGATGTGGTTAGCGTTGCTGGCTGGCGTGCATTGGGTTGCCAGTTCAAAACAGACCACCAGCAATTATTTTTTATTTAGTATTTATCATTTCAGTAAGGTTCTTGAAATACATTGTGTTTGTAATTTTTGTATGTTCTGGAAGAAACATCTATCAGTGCATTACCAGTGCCACTTTGACACTTCCTTGCCATCTTTAACCACGTCTGAAGTGATGGCAAATTTCTCTCGCAATGGTGAGAAAGTATCATTATTCCAGTGCTAAAACCTGGCAAGAAACCATTAGATGTGGATAGGTACTATCCTATTAGTCTCACCAACATTCTGTGCAAACTGCTCAAATGTATGATGAGCTGGCGGGTGTGTTGGCTCCTTGAGTCTCGGTGCCTTCTGGTTCCATCCCATAGTGGCTTTTGCCAAGGTCACTCCACCACTGACAACTTGGTATACCTGGAGTCTGCCATTAGAATGGCCTTTTCCCACCATTGTCATCTTATTGCCACCTTTTTTGACTTGATGAAAGCCAATGACACCACTTGGCAATACAAACCCTCAATACATTACATGAGTGGAACCTCATCGGCCCGTTCGTGATCATTATGCAGAACTTTTTGTCACTCTGCACCTTCAGAGTTCAAGTCGGTGCTTCACACAGTTCCCCCCATGTCCAAGAGAATGCGGTCTTGCAGGGCTCTGTACTGAGTGTCCCACTCTTTTTAGTGTCCTTCAATGGTCTCACAGCAGCTGTGGGGTCCTCAGTATCACCCTTCTTATATGATGCATTTCCTTTTGTTCATCTATTACTGATATGGCTGAACATCGACTGCAGGGAGCCATATGAAAAGCGCAGTCATGAGTCCACACCCATGGCTTTCAGTTTTCAGCAGCCAAGACTTGCAACCTGCACTTCTGTTGCCATTGGATAGTTCACCCGCACCCACAACTTTATTTTGATGACCATCTCCTTAATGTAGTGGACTCCTATCACTTTTTATGGCTGGTTTTTGGCACCCACTTAACTAAGCTTCCCCACCTTCATCACCTTAAACAAAAATGCAGATTGCCCTCCACTGTTGCATCTGTACAGAGCCTTTGTACAGTCCTGTCTTGACTATGGGAGCCTGGCATATGTTTCAACATCGCCCTCAGTATTTCGGATGCTCGACCCTATACAGCACAGTGGAGTTTGACTTGTGATGAGAGCTTTCCAAATGAGCCTGATGAGCAGCCTACTCATGGAAACTGTGGTTCCTCCATAGAGGATCAGGCAAAAGCAAATGCTTGCCCACTATACGGAGTACATTCACAGCTCTCCTAAACATCTAAATTACTGTCTCCTTGTCCTTAACACAGCAGTTCATCTCCCACATCCCTACCCAGATCGTGAATTACAATTGCAGTCTGTGTCCAGTCCCTTCTCATTGAACTCAAGTAGTTTGTTCTACTGTCTCTCCTCCAGGCCCAATGACGTACACCTCTGTGGTATGTATCTCAGCCATAGCTTCATCTGGACCTCTCCCATCAGGGGGCGCTGGCTTATAAAAAATATTTGGGGGGGGGGGGGGGGGGGGGGTGCCGTACTGGAGGTCTTGCTCTGGGAAATTTTCAAAATTTTAGATGAAAAATGTTGAGTTTTAAAGTTTTTTAAAGCATTTTAGAGTCATATGATCAACATCAGAACCGCAAAAACTGGACTCTTGATAACTTGACACTCCAAGAAACTCGACAAGCATGACACATTTTTTGACTTTGAAAAAAGAAACAAAACATAAACATGCACAGTATTTTTGTAAAAAGCTAATTTAATTTACAGTAATAATCATGCTTATTGACTATTGCAGAGCAGTGAATATGTACCTCTGTAAAGACTGAAATTATATTTGAATAATGATTAATGAGTGAAATAGCTAATTTAAGCTTACATTGAATAAGGCTCAGGGTTCATTAAATAAAAACAATATCTCAAAGTTAATGCTTTAATAAAGTTAATACAGTATGCCTAATACTTTCAGTCAAAAAGTATGTAAATAGCGGGTTTTAATTGGGTTTTACACCCTAAAAATATTTAAGTATTTGAAAATAACCAATACAGTACTGTAGTAATATAGTAATACAGTACTAAACTAGTACTAATATTTTGAAACTGAAAATTTAACATTATGTATGTGTTTAATTCTCTATTTTATGAGGATTTTTAATATTGCTCTAAATGCCATTATTAGGGCTAGAGTGTCTTTAAAAAGGTGCAAATGTCAATTGTCTGACTGGATTACTGAATATGAAGTCATTGATGACTGGTCGCATATCCAATCCATCCAAAACATCTCGGTGTGCATGAAGAACAGCCAAGTTGTTCAATCGCTTCTGTCCCATTGTTGATCGGAGATATGACTTCAAACATGTAAGGGCACTAAATGATCTTTCTGCTGTTGCTTTCGTGATTAAAACTACTTTGAGAAGCTTAATGCACTTCACTACTTCACATAACATTTCTCCAACTGCAGGCTCGTGTGTAATGTCCTTTCTTACATCACACGTTTTTTTAGGACCATTTGTTGTTTATTAGCGATATCGGCTAACATATTCAAGTGCAAGCAGTCTCTCAATATCTAGGTCATTTTTGAAAAACTCAGTTGATTTTTCCAATTTTGTTTCACCTCTGTTTACTAAAAGCAAGCTCTCTTGTTCAACTGCAATGACCTGTGTGAGTCCAGTTGAAGCAAACCGCTCAGTAATGCAAGATTGCACCGTTTCACAAACTTCAATGTAAATAGCTTTGTAGTATTCCTTTGGGGTTCTTAAAGTGTTCGGTGAACTGGCTTCATTGTTTTCATACTACTTTGGTATACTTAGATTCCAAGGAAGCGAAGGATCATCAACTTCTGAAGGTTTTTCTTTTAAACACAATTCCTAAAAGTGTTCAAAACTACCATGCCTTCCATTCAATATACAAATCAAGCCCTCGTATACTTTTTCCAGATCAGCAACACTTAGATGAGGGCATTGAATTTTTTCATTGACATCCTCTTCTGGGTTCATTGCATGGCAATAAAGACATAAAAAGAAATAAGTTTTGAATTGTAACATTGATTCAAGGTAGCCTGCACATTTGTAACCTGCCTCTGTTTTGTCCTCTGCAGAAAAGGTTTCAAAAAACTCTAGAAGTTCTTCAAAGCTTTTCAATATTCTCAAGATACTAGAAGCTTGCATGGTCCTTTGAGTCGGGCAAAGGGGCTGTAGATCAGCTTGGTTGTTGGCACTGTCACAGCGTATGCTTCTGAAAAGTCCCATCCTTTTGTTGGATTCCCTTACAGTGTTTATTAAGTCCTTGGCCAAAGCCATAATATCCCTCATAAACGTAAGATTGCGGATACTGTCTACAACTGCCAAGTCTAAACTTTGAGCAGTGCAGTGCACATAACGTGCTTTTGGTAATGTACCCAAAACTAAAAGTCTTTTAAAATACTAAACAGAGTTTGTGATTCAGTGTTGGTGGTCTCGTATAAGCCAATAAAGTCTTCATTGATGATTAAGGAATCATCGACAGTACAAATACAAAATGATACTTGTTTGAGATTCGAAGAATCACTTGTTTTGTCAACCATAATAGAAAAATGTTAACTCTTCTTGATTGATGGCAATCCTTTCTCAACACAGACTTTCCTAGTAGATCAATGATCTCGTTTTGATTATCGTGGGACATCCACTTATACCCCAAATGCCGTAACCAGTCTTTAAACTCAAGTATGTCATTCTTTCAGAGTTCCAACAATTGAAAAAAATTGAGTTTACATCTTTGTGCCCTCTAATTGCTAGTCCTTGTCGGCATAGAAATTGCACAGTAGTAAAAATTGTCTCAAGAGCTAAATGGCCATTCTTCATATCACTGTCGAACTGTTCATTCAATTGGGAGGCCACACTTCGGTTAGTGATGGAATTTAGTTTCAGAACACCTTCTTTATGCATAAATGTATTTTCATGAAAAGGAATTTTTCCAAAGCCTTTTTCCAGTTAGAAAACCCTACGGAAGTAAATGCATCTTCTTTTTTAAAGAAAATTGTAATAGATTTTTAGCATTTGCCTCTATGCAGGTTTTGCAAAAAAACTTTTTCAGTAGATGCTTCATATTCTAGTCATGTATATATGACCAACCAAGACTTCTGAAATGATCTTTCGTTACTGTATTGTCCAGGTTTCGGCTGTGAATGGTTCTCGCCTGAAAATGACGAAGCAATTGACGACACAATAAATGTTGGAGGTTGACTTTCTGTATCATCAGCTTTTAAACACGCCTTTTTGGTAACAAGTTTATCAATTGCAAACTTAATTCACAGTACACTAAGAGACTAAAGTAAACAAATAAAATATAGTCATATAAAATAGTCCACTAGACACTAAAGTCGGAATACTAAAAACATCTGCAGCATGCACTGAACGAAACTATCCAAAGTGAATGACTGCGACAGCAGGGTGGGCTTTATATAGGCACGGCATTATAATGTCTCAAAGCATCAAGATGATGCAAGGCAGAGGGTTCCAGGCGCTTCTGCTCCAGTCCTTTCGATGTTGCTGCAGCCGCAGCACTGGCCTGCCAGTGCCAGACTTTACCCAAAGGTCCTTGCACCAGGACAAATTCTAAGTGTGCCCACAGTACCATAACACTATCATGATTCACACCACTCATTTTCAGTTAACCTGCTTACTACCATAATAATTATTTGCTTTAACTCATTACTGAATGTGTTTCAAAAAGTAACTATCATCAAGCAAAGAAAATAAAAAGTTCCAACATTTTTTTTTTTGTAATTTTACAAAGCATAATATAACTAATAATTTCCTTAAATTATTCCCCCCCCCCCCCCCCCCCAGGAATTTTTTGGCTCAGGCCCCATGGAATCAATGCCTGTTTTTCCCATGTCCCAAAAGACTCAGTTCATCCTGCGGCCCTCCACTGCCTGTTTCTCTTTATTCTTGCCCTGTCCCAGGTCTCAGAGGTAGTTTACATGGATGGCTGGATGGTTGATGGTCATTTTGGGTTTGTGTATGCTCATGCAGGACATACTGAACAGTGTTCCTTGCCAGATGGCCACAGTGTTTTCACTGCAGAACTGGTAGCCATCTCTTGTACTCCTGAGCATATCCGTCCATTTGCCAGGGAGTCCTTCCTCATTTGTAGCGACTCCTTGACCGCTTTACAAATTCTTCATCATTGCTACCCTCACCATCCTTTTGTAATGGCCACCCAAGAGTCTCTTTATGTCCCTGAAAAGTGTGGATGATCAGTGGTCTTCCTATGGACCCTGTGAAATGAACTTGCCAACAGGCTAGCCATTAACAGAGTCTGGACATTGGCACACCAGAATCTGATCTTTGATTGGTACTATGTCAAAAGGTTTTTGGGCTCTGGAATACAGAATGGCACTTCCTGACCATGCCGAACAAGTTACTTATGATAAAGGAGCCAATGAAGGTGTGGCAGTCCTCCCTCCATGCAACCCTCTCACTAGGACTCTGTTCTCCTTTGCCAGCTTTGCATCGACCATACTTGGATGATTCAGAGTCACCATCTACATTGCGAGGGCCCACCTCAGTGTTGCCATGATTCATACTTGACAGTGATCGCATCTTGTTGGACTGTCCAACTTTAACAATCCTGAGACGGACTTTTGACCTTCCTGAGGCACTATCTATCATGTTAGGTGACAATGCCTGAATGGCTGATCAAGTTTTAAGTTTTATTTGAGATAGGGTGTTTTTATCATGTGGCCTTCTCCCCCAGGCCTTCACCCTCATTTTTACTCTTCCTCACTCTCTCTGGTGCTGCCTGTTCGACTTGATGTTCATCTTTTCACCATCTGTGTTTCTCTTGCCTTGTGTTTTTAGGCTGGAGATTTTAGTGTGTTGCAAGTGGCAGGCTCATCCCTTTTTTATTCTTGCGATCAGCCAGCCCAGGCCATCTGCTATATTGTTATAACACCTTCTACAACTGTTTTCCTTTTAGTTAATGTTTTCACTTTTGGCTTGCTTCTTTCATTTCCTCCTTCTGTGTGGTTACACACCTAATTTTACACATTTTGTTCCTTTCCCAGCTTTCAGGCAATAGGATTCTTCAGGTTATGGTTTTCTTCTGAGAACTGCATAACCACTGAAAAGGGACTGATAATCAAGCAATTTAGTCCCTTTTACTCCGCAAACCAACCAACCAACTTGGATGGCACAATCCACCAGTGGTTTGAGAACAAAAATGGAAAGCTTATTAGCTCAGATAAATTGCAAGCCGAACTGAAGAAAATGTTGATGACAGTCATCGGCAGAATGGGGCCCAGTGTCATAAGGAAAGGACTCAGTCGTACTTACAGAATGCTATAGCCCTATGTTACCGTGTGAATATGAATATGAAAAATCTGACAAAATCTCACACTTGATGAAAGGAGTCACAGAAGAAATGTATCGAGGTGTAGTTGTAAAAGGTGTCACAACATATTAGGAGTACATCAAGTGATTCAATCACATTGAGGATATGCAACAGAAAGGAGTCAGATGAAAGACGTATGATCGACTTATGAATGTGGTCCATATGGCAATTGTGGAAAATCGCCATGACATCGCTCTCTCATATGCCAGCTAGTGAGAGAATGAACAACGTATTTTATGAGAGCCAAAACTGTTGAACTGAGTAAGCAAGAGATAGCTGCCGTAAATGTTAACATAATGTGTCAAAAGGTAATAGAGAATGTTGAAGAAGTAGTGTAATGACCTTTAGCACCAATCTCTGAAACCAGCCAAATACATCAGGAAGAAGAGATTCAGCCTGCTCAGACTTATGATGCAGCCATCAAACACTTCACCTGACCAATGCAGAGAAAACCAGCTCCTACTACATTATACAGGCATTTGAAGTGAAATGAATAGTGAGTGCAGATAAGAACTAGGAGGTAAGTGGAAATAAGAGAATGGGAAAAAAGTACAGAGAGAAGGAAATATTAAGATACAGTAAAAAATAATACAATAAACATATAAATAAGTAAAATTTAAAAAATTACTCCAAAGGGGAGGCGGAGTGTTGGGTAGTTAATGCAAGTTAACTACAGGAGAGTGTCAGGATCCAAGGCTTTATTGGAGAGCATATTCCCATGGCTGAAGCTCAACTGAACTATTACATTGTGGAAGCATCTAAGTGAACCATATAGTTTAGCAGTGTGCTCAGTGGTGCAGAGTGTACTCAGCAACTTTATACTAGGTGACCTCAAGGCAGGCATTGCAAGTCACTTCAAGTTCTATATACAATAACCACGTCATCTAGCAGAAACACCCTCCTAGCCTTTGTGACTGATTTATTAACTTTCATAATCATAGTTGCTATAATGACATCATGATCACTAGTCTCCGTTTGTATACTGACATTGTCGATAAGGTTTGGCCTATTTGTAGGTACAAGGTCTAAGATATTTCCTTTCCATTTGGGCTACCGAGCTAGCTGCTCAAGACAATTTTCAGAAAACATGTTCAAAAGTATTCCACTTGACTGTCTGTCTGTACCCCTGCAATGAATCCATAGATACCCCAGTCAGTATTTGGCAGGTTAAAATCGCCTCCAACCATTACTGCAAGATCTGCATATTTACGCACTATTGACTAAAGACCTTCTTTGAACAGCTCTAGAACTGTCACAGCAGAATCAGGTAAAAACATCCAACAATTAAATTGATTTCACCTTCACCTCTTATATGTGACCAGATGACTTCACTATCACACTCAACTTTAACCAATATCTCTAACTTCGGTTTGCTTCAGAATCTGTGAACATATCCTCATTTTGAATATAATAAACTTTCTAGAAATTGAGAAGCTTATGTGCACAAATCAGCATGGTATACTGAGAACTATGGATGAAGGGGAACAAGCAGATTCCATATTTCTAGATTTCCAGAAAGCTTTTGACACACTATCCCATTGCAAGCTGTTAACGAAAGTACAAACATAAGGAATAAGTTCACAGATATGTTAGTGGCTCAAAGAATTCTTAAATAATGCAAAACAGTATGTTGTCCTCATGAGTGAGTGTTCAACAGAAGCAAGTGTATCATCAGGAGTGCCCCAGGGAAGTGTGATAGGACTACTACTGTTATCTACTTATGTAAATGATTTGGCTGACAGGGTGGGCAGTAATCTGTGATTGTTTGCTGATGATGCCATGATGTACAGTAAGTGTCAAAGCCGAATGACAGTAGGAAGATACAAGATGACTTACACAAATTTCCAGTTGGTTTGATGAATGGCAGCTGGCCCTAAATGTGGGAAAAATGTAAGTTAATGCAGATGAGTAGGAAGAACAAACCTGTACTGTTTGGATACAGTGTTACTAGTGTCCTGCTTGAAACAGTCAAGTTGTTTAAATATCTGAGCTTAACATCGCAAAGCGATATGTGTTGGAATGAGCATGTGAGAACTGTGGTAGGGAAGGCGAATAGTCAGCTTTGGTTTATTGGGACAATTTTAGGAACGAGTGGTTCACCTGTAAAGGTTACTGCATATAGGACACTGGTGCAACTTATTCTTGAGTACTTCTCGATTGCTTGGGATCCGTACCAGGTCGGATTGAAGGAGACATCGAGGCAATACAGAGGAGGGCTGTTAGATTTGTTACCGGTAGGTTCGAACAACACATAAGTGTTACGGAGATGCATACGGAACTCAATTGGGAATCCCTGGAGGGAAGGCGACGTTCTTTTCGAGAAACACTATCAAGAAAATTTAGAGAACAGGCATTTGAAGCTGACTGCCAAACAATTCTACTGCTGCCAACTTACAATGCACATAAGGACCATGAAGATAAGATACGGAGGCATACAGACAGTTGTTTTCCCCTTACTCTATTTGAGAGTGGAACAGGAAAGGAAATGACAAGAAGTGATATTGTGTAGCCTCCTCCACGCACTATATGGTGGCTTCCAGAGTATCTGTGAAGATGCAGATGGAGGTTGATGTATAAAATATTTAGAATTGCGTCAGAGTTTAAATAAAATTCAGTTGTTATTGTTTATGTTCACTCCCTCAAGAAATCATCTATAAAAATATTACAAACTGAGGGGGTTGCACAAAAGCTTTGTCATACTCCTTTTTTGTTTCTAAGTCCTTTTGTTAGGTGATCTTCTAAATCTAATACTGTTGATGTTTTGTCATAGAAGGAAATGCTGAGACTAGTTGCTTTAATTTATTTGGTCTCAGCATTTCTTTTCAGTTAGTATTCCTTTTCTCCACTCCCTTTTGGTTACCTATATCTTATATTTTCTGACCGGTTGCATTCTCTCCACCTCACATCCCTCCATGCCTACCATGTACAGTGCACGTAGCTTTCCAGTCTTATTAACTCTTGCATGATGCCTTTTTTTTTTAAGTTATCTCTGCTTTGCTTGTTACCCTATCTTAATATATTTAAGCTCTCAGGTTTTCAGATCATGTCTCGTTCAGACCCCATCTACCAGTCTTTCCCTTTTATCGTCTTTGGTAAGTCACCCCTGATCCAGAGTTTTGGGTGACTTTTCTTTAATTCTCCCCATTCCCTAAGTCTCACCAGTTTTTTCCTTCATCCCTCTTCCTTTCCCTTCAACCCTTCTGCCAGGAGGAGCCACTGGCTCCAAAAGCTTGCACATTTCCATAAGTTTTATATCTTCTTTTCTCCTGCCACCACTCGGTGAGTAGACTTTTTTTACCTGTTCAGTTGTATTATACCCTTTCATTTGATTTTCTCCCCCAAGATTAATCATAGGCCATTATAAAAAGCTTTTCAAAACTCTACAAGGAGCATATCGATCTCTACATTAAACTGCTAATTTTTACTATTAGATGTTTCATAGTAAAAACTGCATCTATGCGAACTCACATGCGTGCACATAGGCTGTGAAGTTGCGGTGTGTGCAGACTTGATATGCTTCACCTACACCCTCATACTGCATTGTGACATTGCTAACCATCATGGAATGGACTACGCACCTGCTGAGACACAGTCAGTGAGTGCTCACACTTGTGAAAGCAAGTGAGAGCGATCCACATAGATAGTGAGTGATAAATAATGACTGCTGCTCCCTGAACTTCACACAGATGTAGTACTCTGCTGACAACAATAGGAATAGGTCTTCCAAGGTTTTCTTCCCATCATAGTGTGAACCTTCCTTTCAGGATAATATTTCAGGTTCACAGTTGTCAGTACACTCTCAGACCAGCATCCCCAGGAGAATAGTGTCTGTCTGGAATTGTGTTAAGTGTTACTCCTTTCACAGTGCCCATGAACAGCGCAGTGACCAAAGTATGGAGTCCTGCCCAGTGTTCTCTTTTTGTAGCTGATTTTTCAGTCTTTTGTTTATCTTCCAACTTCAAAACAACTGGCTTGACAGCTGCACCTAACAGTAAGAAGACTAGAAATATGGGCTAAGACATAGGCTTCACTTTTTCTACAGATAGTGTGTGCATCATCATGTATGTGATGTTTTTAATCAGCCTGAATTGTGTCTGGGGGAGCACCACTCTGAGTTTTAAGGACTCAATAATGTTTTTAGGCCTCATGTTCGATGAGACACTCCTGCCTGCTGCACCTGAAGTATCTAGAAGTAAAAACTCTAAAGGCTCTCAACATCTTAAAAGCATCCTAGTGGCAGATACAGGGAGGCTGACAGATCCTTCCTGTTGTTATTTTACAGAATCTTTGTTTGCTCGTGACTGGACTATGGCAGTGTTGTGTATGGTTCTGCACAAACAACCTATTTTCATGTTCTGGAATCCATTCACCATAAAGACATTAGATTGGTGTTAGGAGGCTTCAGGACAAGTACTATAGGCAGCGTTTGTGGTGAGGATGGTGAACCACCTCTAAACATGTGACAGAAGTTCCTCATTGTGTGACATGCATGTAATGTCTGATCAATCCTCCAGTCTATGGCTTCTGCTCTTCTTGTCTGATCATGTATTTAATCCATAGGAGAGTAATGAGACCATTTGGGACTAGAGCAGAGGAGTAGCTTCTAGAGATTGTGCCATACCTAAAAGTTTTAACACAGGGCTGGAGCAAGTATACTAAATAGTGAGGCCAAGACTATTTGATAAAGTTCAAGAAATCTTGCGCACCAGATTATTGTTTTCAAACAAATCTTTTAAATGCTTTTAGAGTAGCACAGAAATTTAATAATTATTTACACTGTTAGGTCTAAGCAAGGCCATTCTGTAGGCTGCTCAGTAGTTTTTCCTTGTGGTGTCTTTAGGATTATACTTTCAGTCTTTCATCCAGAGTTCTCTGCAATCCTAAATGCGCTGGGGCAGATGAGGTGCAATCAGCTGAATAACTTTGCCTGTTCTGATTCGCTAAGTACCACACAGAA